>NC_136063.1:347058355-347683355 GCF_964261635.1 Lissotriton helveticus | reverse complement strand
AACCCTCTGTGTCTACACAGGCAGTTGTCAATATTCTCCCTGTCCTTACGTGGCAGTTCTTATTGGGTTTCCCCCCTCTGCAAAGAGGGCAGACTGAATCCATGAGAAGCTGTTTAACAAAACCTTAGATTGGCTAGTGCAACACAAAGGGTTGCCTATCTATCATGCCAAAGAAATTTTGTTGGTTCGGAGATGCACATGGATTAGATCAGACCCAGTTGATCCCTTAGGTGACTGTGTAATTGTGAACTTCAGATTTTCATTTTTGGCTCACTATCTACTGGTAGTGCCCTGAAGACTGATATCACTCTGGTCCTTGTAGGGTACTTTTACAGACCATCTATTCCTCAAATTCAAAGAACCACACATCTTTTGGGTCTTCCAACCGATCAACAAAACCAATCTCACAACCATCAGTATCTGTTTCCATTATTCTTGACTACAGTCCATTCTACAGGAATGCCGCTCAGGTCATCTACTATAGGATCAGCAGCCTGACTGGCAAGTTTAACTACCCCCTTCTCTGTTCCCGCTGCTAATAGATTTGACGCCCTTTCAAGCCCAGATTGACTCCGTGTTGAGATTAATCAATCCACTGCCCACGGCTTCAACAGAATTTCCCTGTTAACCCAAGTTAACTCTCAGGTTCCAGTCCTGACCGACCATTTACCTTACTCAGTTGGAATATAGCAGGCCTTAATTTTGATTGGCAAGCTTTTGTCACCAAGTATGATATTATAGCCTTACAGGAAACCTGGAATACTACTTCCATATCCTGCGATGGCTATGCATGCTACTCTAGTCAAGCCATTCGATCACTTCAAGGAGGAGCCATGGGGGCTCTCGATTTGGATCAGCCTGATTCCTCATGTAGAAGTAATGTGCATTGACTCGGGGTCTCCGGCTTTTTTAATTTTAAAGATACAGAACAAGCTACCTCAATTTTCTTTTAATTAATTTCTATAATAATGATTTTACCAAAACGTTTTGTGTCCATTCTACTCATTTGTTTACTTCTCTTTCTAAATTGCTGGAGGGGGGGAGTGCTAAATTCCAGCCATACTACGTGTTGTGTGGCGATTTTAATGCTAAGCTAGCAGGCCATACTTGGGAAGTAGGTGATTTAGTGTAGGAATCTCAGGGAGAGAGTAGCAATGACAGGGGACAAAGTTGTCCAGATACTTAGCTGCACACAGCCCAGTCAAACTCGTCGACACATTCAGAGGGGACAGGCCATTTTTACTGTACTGTTCGGCAGCTAATCGAAGACTGAGGAAGGCATTGATTTTCACCTTGTGAGTTGGGCCTGAGGTCTGACTGGTTTATAAATCCACTCTTTTATCCAGGAAGGAGGCTTTGCATAAGAGAGATTGGGAACTTTTGGAGCTCTTGGCACTAGGGAATAACAGTAAGGTCTTTTGGGACACAGTTCAGAAAATCCGACTTAGGAACGCCCCGGAGAGCTCTCTTCTTCAGTGAAACAATTTAGGGTCCGACTGGGTCTTGCAATTTACCACTATATATCATATTGAAGAGAATGTAGATATGGGCAACTCCCTATGGAATAGATTACTGCAGTCACCGCCCCTCCTTGTTTCCCTGCCAGACGTAGTGTTTGCAACAATGCAGAATTTGGGTGAGAAAACCGCAGGCCCAGACAGGGTCCCAATCGACCTCTTAAAATGCAGAACTGATTTGTGGTTCCCTTTGATTACCAATGTTTTTAACCACTCTCTTAATACAAATATCCCTCATTCCTGGACTTGGTGCATCATTGTGCCCATATTTATAAGGGAGTTTGCATGTCCTCGAAATCATAGACCTATTTCACTCATCGATAGCACTAAAAGGAATTGTAGGAATATGGTTTACAACTGTCTTACTATAGGGGCCCAAGAACATAACATCCTTTCTATTTTCCAATTTGTGTTCCTTCATGAACTGTGTACCGCAGAGCAATGCCTAAACTTGAATTATCTGGTATATAAATGCATCTTTGTTAGGCATTGCCCACTGTACCTGGCCTTTATGGACTTACCCACGGCCTTTGATTCTGTGAATAGGACCAAGCTGTGGATTTGGGAGTTGAGCTGTCTTAAGTGAACTTCTTGCATTCTGCGGATGCTAATTTATCAGCAAAAATGTTCTTGGGCCCTCATTGGCAAAAGTCTCCTGAATTTTCTCTAAAGCGAGGAGTTTGTCAAGCCTGCATTTGGGCCCCTTTACTTCTTATCAACGACATAAATGGTTGGTGCTCCCATCTGACTTCAACCCTAGTAGACACCCCTAGGATTGTTCATACCCAAGTGCCTATGCCGCTTTATGCAGACAACGTTGTCCTACTAGCCCATAATCCTAACACTTTTCGGATACTGGTGGACCGCTTAATTTCTTTAATGAGCAGTCTTGACCTGGCCACCAACTATGGGAAGTCACATACTATGGCGTGTGGGCCTGGTAAAATTGACATCTCCAGGCTCTCCATCAAGGGCCAGTCACTTAGTAGCATTTGCGACTTTGGATATTTAGCAGTAACTTCCAATTGCTCGGGGTCTTGGCACCCACCCCGAAACAACTCACGTCTTAAATTTAGCAGAGCAGCGGGTTCTATTTTTAACCTTTCTCGACCTCCGGGGATAGAGACTATTTCCCCGCTTGTAAATGTTTTCAAAACCCCGTGCTTCCCAGCTCCCACGTGCGGGACTGGTATTTGAGGCTTTCATAACAACTCCCCTCTCTAAGTTGAGGAAAACCATAGCTGTCAGATGTTGTTGCCCCTCCTGCCATCAAGCTCCAGCTTTATCACCCACTCAGACTACCAGGGTATGTATGCTTTTGCGAGACCCAAAAATATTTTGGACTGTAGCAGCGTGGCTCTAGATATTTTAAAGCATGGTTGAATCGCCTTCAACTTTTGGATTCAGAATAATGTTGCTCAGTTGTTATATGATATTATCAACAAGCACTTTTTATCAGAAGAAAAAAATGATTTTTATTTTTTAAAGTCAGCCTACTGTCTATTCGTACAAACTGCCCACTGTTTGCTATTCCATGCTTAAACTGAGTTTTATTGATTGTGAGAATGAACTGATACCCTGTGCTTCCCACCTTTCACCATATTTTATTCTGTATTTTTAACTTTAGAACTGGTATGGTCCATTCATAAAAATGTATTATAGATTTGCATCTTTTTATGGCAGTTTGCCGAATAAAAGTATTTGACTGACTGTAGGCAATCTTTTTTTACATTGATGATGGCCTGGCAGATTCCTCAACAATTAGGTTGAGTTGAAACCATTACGGAACAAAACAAGAAATGCCAAAGTCAAAAGGTTGTAGGTTAAAACCAGACCTATTGGGTTTGCCAAAATGTTTATCAATGTTGCATCTTATATTATACACATTAATAACTATTAACTATTTAAATTAAGTCATTGCTTGGATTTGTTTTTGATGGCACTAATTTAACTATAAAACTGTGCCTGTATATCCTTTCAAGACTGCACATGCAAATCTATACTAATATAATAAAGAGAGAGCCCAAACTTTTGAGGCGGGTAATCTCAGGAACCACAGCACCAATCACAACACCCAGTACAGCGTTGGAAAGGGCAGTTGCAGCAGAAGGACATAGGCTATGCAGACGCCCACCATATACATTTAAAAGGTAAAAGAACCGTGCCAGCAAAATATTCTCTTGTGGGCGTGTCTGCGTTGTGCTGTGGGCGTGTGCTGGCGGCGTGACAAACGCTGGGGGCGTGTGGTACGTTCCGCCCTTCATGCCATGTCTCATATTGTGTGCAGGGGGCGTGGGCGTGTGCGGGGCGCGGGATTACGGAAAGCGAGCGTTGGCCCAATATTTCATTGTTTTATTCTTCCCAGGATCTGTACATTCCAGCTCCGGGTGTCCACACTGCTCCCTTTAAATACCCCTGCACCCCATAATCATAACCCACCCTTACTCCTTAAAATACCCCAACACCCTTAAACACTAACCCATCTTAACCCTATAAATATACCCTGTTCCCCAAAACCCAAACCTATCCCTAAACCCTAAAAATACCCCTGTACCCCAAAACTCAAACCTAGCCCTAAACCCTATAAATACCCCTGTACCTCAAAACCCAAACCTACCCCTGAACCCTAAAAATACCCATGTACCCCAAAAACTAAACCTAGCCCTGAACCCTAAAAATACCCCAGTACCCCTAAACCCAAACCTACGCCTGAACCCTAAAATACCCCTGTACCCCAAACCCCAAACCTAGCCCTGAACCCTTAAAATACCCCTGTACCCCAAAACCCAAACCTACCCCTGAACCCTAAAAATACCCCTGTACCCCAAAACCCAAACCTAGCCCTGAACCAAAAAAATAACCCTGTACCACAAAACTCAAACCTACCCCTGAACCCTAAATATACCCCTGTACCCCAAAACCCAAACCTAGCCTGAACCCTTAAAATACCCCTGTACCCCAAAACCCAAACCTACCCCTGAACCCTAAAAATACCCCTATACCCCAAAACCTAGCCCTGAACCCTAAAAATACCTCTGTACTCCAAAACCCATACCTATCCCTAAACCCTAAAACTACCCCTGTACCCCATAATCCAAAACTATATCTGAACCCTTAAAACACCCAAACACCCCAAAACATATACCTCAGTACCCCAAAACATATAGCCCTATACCCATACTAAGCTTATCCAAACATTAAAAAAAAACATGCTTTTACCATTCATGCATTTACAACGAATTTCGTGGTAAATGTATGCGTGGTAAAAGCATATCAAATGTAAAGCCATGCGTTATAATGGTATTGCAGAGTCATGGTACTTTCGTAATGAAAGTATGAGGAGTGATGGTATGCGGAAAGAAAGTTGCGGAATAATAGGTGTTTACCCTCCCCCGGTAAGTACATTGGTGGCACGGCGGCCCACATCTCCAGCAACATACTCATATTTTTTCACTACCGATTTGAAAAATGCACAGGTCTCTCTCATTGATGGCCAGCCCCGACATACACTTTTAGACACACCTCCCGCCACAAGTTCTAGAATTGCGAACTTTAGAGCTGGGGAGCTACGTTCGAATCTCGGCATCAGCTCAACATCCTGTGATTCCAGGCAAATCGATTTGTCTCCCCGTGCCTACCACAAATGAATGTCTTCTTCTGTAATGTAAATTGTGCTCATGCCATGTTGTCGAGTTCGCGCTATATAATATTGCAAGGAAAAATAAAGTAGGGAAACTCGAGTTCACACACTACTGAACGCGCACTCTTAAGTGCATCAGCAGTGCACTGTGAATCGGAGCGTTTCACAGGCCTGTCACAGATAAGAAATGCTATCAAAACGAAATCCTACAAAACAATATACTACTCGCCGGCAACAAATCATACCCGGACAACGTTGGGACGGGCTGCTAGTTATTGATATTGTTTGTTTTATAAATGATACACCTTTTAATACCACTGTGTGGAAAAAGTGCACACAATTTACGTGATTTTGCTAATTCTCATTCTTTTCTTATATGAATCAGGAAATGTACATACTGGGAACGATTTGTGCATACATGCTTGTTATTTATATAGGTTTCCAAAGTGTACTTATTTTCTTTGCAATCATTTTTCTGAATGGATGCAATATGCTCCTTCAGTCGCAGCCAGCATAACTTGCTGGGTTGCGCGTGGAGGGGGTTGCGCGGTGAGTAGTGGACTGGTTTAATTTAATAAAATAACAAAAATGTAAACTTACCTTCAGCCTCCGGTCCTGCGTCATTTCTCCTGCTCTCTTTCTGCTCACAGGAAACAGAAGCAGGCAGCCTCCCTCTCCTCCCCTAAGCCAATCACAAAGCTACAATGGCAGCATTGTGATTGGCTAGAACGCTGTCCGTACAGGCATCTATGGGGAGGCCGTTTTCTCCATGCAGGCTGCATGTAGCCTACATGGAGAAAACGGGAGAGTGCTCATGACTGGTTTGGTAGGCCCTGGGGCCGCCCAAACGTCAGTGCCCATAACATTGGGCTAGCCACTCCTCCCCGAGCAAACCCGCCTCCAACCAAACCCTTTTTCTGCTTTCTCACAGTGCGAGAAGCACATACATAAAATGGTAATTATACAATTGTATGTTTCTGCTTCTCACCCTGGGAGAAAGCAGTGGGGCAACTCTCCTCTGCCCATGTGGAGGAGCCGCCCCTGTGCTCATTGCATGTACACAATGTATACAGGGAGTTCATGCCATAAACACTTGTAAAGCAGAATTTCAGAATAAATGCATGCCTTTTTTCCTTTGTTAGGTACACAAAATAATGCATTCATTGTGTACATTAGAACCCTTTTAATAATGTGCATCTGTACTAATCGGCCTCACAGTAGGCATTCTCCACAGTCTAAATTAAAGTTTTTACGTGGGTGATCTATCTTTTCCACAAAATGTGTAATTACACATACAGGATTTTCCATCATAAAAGATGTGAATTAGAAGGATTCATTTTTTCAAGTAAAAAAAAAAGGCACTAAAAACATAGCATACATTTAGGTATGAAAACGTTCAGTGAAACATCATTGATTGTTATTTTTATACTCTTTAAGACAGCTGCGCTCCAGAGAATAGTATAGGATCAGAACAGTAATAGGAACCCCATATCCTACATTTAGAAGAGAATCTCCTTCCCTCTGGGGACTAACTGGCCCAGTTTTGTATCAGAATATTAGGGAGCAAACACTTCATCCCTCTGACAGCTACACATACATTGTTGCTGCCTGAATCGGCCTTTAGAAAGAGAACACCTTTTCCTAAGTGACAGCAACAGATGTTGGTATACACAAAGTATGTTGTAGTTTAACTTTAGACGGGCAGACTCATGAGTTGAATGTGTCGTTTTGCTTTTTACATGCTGGGGCACCTTTCCTAAAAGGCATGCAAACACTATAGCCCTATGCGGCCTCTATTTTACGACCAACAAGGTTTGCCTTCGATGTTAAAAAGACACAGTTGATGGACATTCCAATGGATACATTTGCATGAAAGGACCAATACAAGGGCTTGATACAAAACCCATGAAATCTGGTTGTTTATAGGATTCACGACCAGCAAGCACGCAAAAGAGAGCAACCCCTTTATTAGTGAACAGTCTCATCATTTTTTAAATCTGTATAATGTTTTCCACAAATATTTGGTACAGGAACTTTAAAATTGACAACGTAGTTACAAGAGCATAAAATACATGTTTACCAGTACCAGATAATATTGTCTCTTAAGCATCCAAAGATGTGTTTCAATGTACATATTATATTATACAACAAGCAGGCCTGCAAGTCCATAGTGCATTGTTTTAAAGTTTGACGATAAGGTGATGTACATTTTTAAGTCCGAGACAAGCCTTTTTCTGATGAGCGTTGCTCTGCTTTCTGTGGAGGTGAATCAAGCATCAGCCCTTCACCCTGTCAACCTTGCCTTTGCCGCTCTGTGAAACTCTGCTTTTACGCAGTGTTTGATCACATTAACTTCCTGAGGCTGCCTTTGATTGAATGTGTATGCGTAGGTTGAAAAGTGGGTTATATGATTATGTGAGCCCTGCACTGTTTCAAATTACTTTTGGTAAAATGAAGCTGGAAAAGGCACCCTCAACAGCAATGTATACACTTCAGGGTTTTTTTTAAAGTTCTCAATGATTCCCTTTTTCAGTCTTGTCAAGCTTTAACAAAAGCACATTATTCATTGTGAGAAAGGGCCCATTAATGACTGGTCAGTCCTATTTTATGGACTGCTGCAGCCGGTTTTATGACCATGCTCTGTGGCACTGCAAGCAGGCCCCAGTGCATGTGCTCTAAAACCTTAAACATGATCAAATTGGCTAACTTCTAATTTACATATATCACATTTTCCTATAAGCCCCCCTTTTTGCATGGTCACCCTCATGTTTTTGCAATATTCATAAAATATCTAATTCAATGGGTAAGACTTATTTTTAATAAATATTTGGAAATGTGATTTTTTTAAATTACCTTTTTACTGTCTGAAGCTGCTCCACTTGTGCTTGATCCTAATTAGGTGTGAAAACTGCTCCCGGGTCTGGTGACAGGATGGGCTCGGTGTGGAGCAGGTGCCACATATCAACTCAGTAAGGGCAGCTGCGAAATTCCAGGAACTTTGTTAACTTGAAACGGACACAGGTGAGACCTTCCTATTCACAGTTTAATGTAAGGGCAAGCATGGAACAGGGAAGCACTTTGATCCCAGGACACACTGTAGTCAGTCTCACACCATCCTAATCGGAGGTGGAGCTGGTTTCAGAACCAGTTTCGTGTAACTTAGGAGGAGGGAGGGGACTGCTCCTTTTCCTGGACACACCCATGGTTGACCTTTTGCACTCCAACCCTGGCAGAGAGGATCTTCTGACTTGGATTCCCTCTAGAATAGTGCATTCTGGGCCAGTTTGCAATACTTCAAACAGGATGGGCTGCAAAAGTGGGTAAACAATGTCTGGAAATCACCCCCAACCACTGCCTACTTAACTGTACAAAAGTGGACCTCACCAACAGATCGATGGAATACTTCTGGACCTGGGGAAGAACAGAAGGATGGCTGCATCTGCTATTTGACAGCTGTGAGGACACCTGAAAGGCTTGAACTTCTCCTACTTCTACCCAGGACAGAAAAATCATCGAGTTGGCTGACCTCCTGTATGGCTAATGTGACACTGCAAAAAGCTTTTGTCTGCGAAGACCTGTTTTCCAGTTACAACTGGAAATGGACTGGATCCTTCTAGTATCCTCTACTGGAGTGAATCCTGACCAGTAAGTACTGTCCTTTATGTCATTGGTAGGCCTAGGGGTAATTTAACCCTTTAACCGCGGCAGAAATTCCGCCGCGGTGCGGGTGATTTATGGTGTGGGCGTGGTTCGGACGGTTCCGGCTGTCCTCCACACACGCCCACCGTGACGTCGGATGGCCGGCCGACGCACGCAAGGGGTTAAATTACACTAGCATAATTTGTCTAATTTGGGGAATTTCAAGTTAGTCTAGTATACCAAAATGCACAATATTACGCTTTAATGCCACTTCTCATAACTGCACACCATTCAGGATAAAAATATACTGCAAACACTCAGAATCAAATGATATTTGGCTGTTGTTTGCTGTGCTTTTATTGAAATGCATCCTTACGCCATCAAACTGCACAAAAATACTGCATGAATGACAGATTTGCATTTTTCATAGTAAGCTGTAATTTTGCATAATGTTTCAGTAAATTCACTTAGTTACATAAAAGCAAGACCACACATTTTGCACACAATAGTCCAGGACCCATAGCTGTGTCTAGGGGTACTTCTCCAACAATCTCTGAAAGGTTGGAACATTTGGATTTCCAGACCTCCACGGACCAGGACCAACCACCCAAGTCAATCTGACCAAAGTATGACATTGCGGGGGCAAAGATTTCAAACTGGTCCTACTTTGAGATTTTTTCTGCCTGAAAAACCGGTTCAGTGGACCTTTGCAGCAAGTCTATCTAACTTTTGTGTGACTTTCTAGGATACATCCTGCAGCCTTGTCCCAATGGAGGATTATGAGCTCCAAAAACAGAGACTTAGAGCCTGATTTTGATTGTGAGTAACCCTTCTGCCAAAATATAAATCCCATAATATCGTATTGGATTTATATTTTGGCAATGGGATATTCGTCACAGTAATGATGAAGAAACCAGCCTGACAAAATCTATATCAGGCCCTCAATCTGACTGGAGAAATCTTGACAGGCAAAGGCAAGAATACCATCCGGCCATCTATAAGAATTCCCTAGGGTCAAAATTTGAGTGCTCCCACTCAGAGATTTTTCTTGCCAAAATCAACAGTTTCAGTGGGACCTCGTCTGGTGGCTCCAACCTTGCCCAACTGAAAGATTTCTATTTTCTATACAGAGACTAAGGGCCAGATGTAGGAGGCCATTTACCGGTCGGTAACGGCCGATTTCAGCCGTTACCGACTGGTAAATGGGTATTTGGTATGTAGGGGGCCATTTTTACAGATTCGGTAAATTTACCGAATCAGTAAATTTACCGAATCTGTAAAATACCGAATCGGTATTTTTACCGATTCGGTAACGGCCAGATGTAGGTGGGACTCTTCAGAGTCCCTAAGGCCTTACAGATTCGGTATTTTACCACCCAATCCAATTGGGTGGTAAAATACCGAATCCAGGTGTGCATGCACATGTGTGCATGCACACCTAGCCATGTGACAGACAGACATGCCCTTAGGGCATGTCTGTGTGCCACATGGCATACATGCCCGGCTTTGGGGTGCTAGAGGGTGTCAAAGTGACACCCCCTGCACCCTTGCAAAAATCGGTATTTACCGATTCGGTATTGCCCATTGATTCCTATGGGCTTCAGGGCCCATAGGAATCAATGGGCATTACCGAATCGGTATTAACAGAATCGGTAAATACCGAATCTTAACGATTCGGTATTTACCGATTCTGAAATACCTACATCCCCCCCCCCTCTATTTTACCACTTCTTAAATACCGAATCGGTAAAATCCGGTATTTAAGAAGTGGTAAATAAGAATTACCTACATCTAGCCCAACGTCCCAAGGTAAAGTTTTGATCAGGATGAATTAGCTCAAATATCTGACCTGTGCTCCATTGCGGTTGGCCTGAAATCCCTCTTAGCTCCTTGTGACTTGCAGGAGTGAACATCTGTTTGGTGCTTTACTGTATCAAGGCACTTTTTATCCTACATCTTTAAAAATTCATACCTGCAGTTCTTTATTGGTTATTTACAATTTAGGTATCATGTTCTTTTTTAAAGTTTACTCTAATTTTATAAGATGGAGTGGGATTTTTACTGTGTTTTGCTTCACCCATTTTCTTTGAGTAAGGTCTGTCTGCTCCGTGCCATAGCTATCTGAGGCTGAGATCAGGTTTAAATTATTGGAACCTCTGACTGGACCTTACAGGTTAGTAACTTTATAACATGTGGTGGTCTAGTATCCACCCCAATTAACAATTAACTTTCTTACTTTCAGAAAAGATGAAATTGCAGTCTTATTGTGTACAGTAACATAGACAATTTATTAGATACCATCGAGACAGAAAATATAATTAGCCATAAAACCAGAGAGGATGTGATAACAGAAGGATTTGTTTTGTTCAAGCTTCCAAAGGAAGTCTTCATCAACATTATCAGTTTCAAAACCCACCTATTCACTACTCTAACATCAAAGCAGAACAGAGATAGTTCTTTTTTCATTATTCTTAAATCACTGAAAATATTGACTTTGAAGCCAATGCTTAAGTATACACTGAACTGCTGCCTCCCCAGTGTCTCCAGTTGACCAAATGAGGTAATCTAATATTGATTGATAATGCTCCAGATCCCCTTCCTTGTTCTTTGTCTCCTGTTAGCCAACTGTGCATATGAAGAAAAATAGAATGCAGGAGATTGTTTTCCTAGCTAACAAGTGGCTCTGTTAAAGCCAATGTCTAGCTCTACACTCCCTCATTCATACCAGCAAACCCTCAACGTTAGAGTGGGACGGAGGTGAAGTATAATAGCTGATGGCATGGGGTCTTTTCTTTTTGTTCAAGTGACTAGTGAATGAAGTGATGGTGGGTGGCAATATACCAAGAATTAAATAACAAAAGAAGTTAAAGAGTAAAATACAGTGAAAAAAGAAGGAAAAGTTCCAGATACTAGATGTGTTTGGAATTTATAAGGTGGTTATTGATAAGTGACATAGGTGCATGGAATATTAACAGGTGTTTCTTTTTTAATTAATATATCAATGCAGAGATGGAGAACCAGAAGGGGACTGGGAAGTCTAGCAAAACAATCTGGATATTTTTACAGTATGGAGGCATAGGGCGGTTAAGATGCAAAGAAGGTAACTAAAGACATTGATATGCATGGCTCCTTGATGACTCTATTTATACTGTACAGCTGTTCAATATGATCATGTTAGAAAGGAAATGTTTTTTGCAAGCATAAACATTACAATATTGTAGACAGGTAGCGGTGAATAATGAGGAGGTTTTTACCGCAGGGTTCAAGTGGCTTAATAGACAACTCAAACCTCATGGCCATTGCCTATGATGTCATTAGAAACCTGAAAATTGAAACAAACTCCTGCTGTTTTTTTTTCTTTGTGAATAGTGCTTTTATTCATGCTTTGAGGGACTTTCTAGCACATTCAAATCCTGTTAAAAGCAGCTACATCCATGGACTATAAGCATTTCTCCAATAGCTATTTTTTCCTCTTTCAAAGTGTTGGTTCTGACTTTATTGTTTTCAATATCACATCAGATATGCAAGATTGTGATAACATACACCACGGATAATCACTTGATGACGATTCCCACTGTAATATGTGCATCTGAGTGCTGTGTAACAAGATACCTATCAATAATGCTGAAAAAAACAGTTCACCATTTGCAAATAATTTCTACAGGATATAACTGATCAATATTCCAGTTGAGTCGTCAAACTTTCTACTTGTTCGTACAGATGCCCTTTGATTTCAGTTGGTATTTTTTGTAGACAGTGGAATTTTTTAGACGTGCATTCTAACACATAAACCCCCTTATTTCACAAATAAAAGCAGCAGATTCAATTTGAAGCCAGTAATCTGGAATTTCCACTGGGTTCTAATATTACTTTAATCCAAATAAATGTATCATTAACTCACCAGAAACTATAATCATGAATAGGATAATACATTATTCCGTATTTTGGTCAACTGGACTTTATTCTTATCTGTGGCATGGAATATATCTAAAATATTAGTTTTAATGGCCATTAACAGTCTATTGTGTAAATCAATGGGATGATGAAAATTAAGAAGCATCATTAAAAACCTTTTTAGATTAATTGCTACCTTGCTATTAAGGGCATATGGTAGGCCGGATGAATCCATTACATTTAGAGTGTATGGTAAACCCAGTATTTGAAACAACAGACTTAAAACCATGGATAAACTAATAAAGATTATAACATCAGAAAATGGTACCCTACAGGCAGGAATATGAAACCATACCTCTTTGCTTTAGAAAAGGTAGTTTCCGGTGACTGCAAATGTAAACACTTGCTAGCAAACAAATGAATAGAATAACCCCCACAAATTGAAGTTAATTAATCACCATAAAACCCCACATCTTCCTGCTGGCACAAATGTAATCCTGTTGGATTTGTTTTCCAGTTTACTAAATGATGTACATGCAGTTAAATAATACAGATGTTTTTAGGTTGAGCCTGGGCAGCGCATGGGCTGCTATGTGAGGCATGCTGTATTCAGGTGGGGCCTTTAAGCTCCGCCCACTCTCTGTCCATATCTTTCATTGGCTTGTGTCATTGTCCAATGTAAACTGTGGCTGTTCACTTGTCAATAGCCTTAGTAGTCCCTCCTTAGTACAGCCTTGTTTCATTTTGTAACCTCCCAAGGCAACACCCCCTGTTACGTGTGTTGTTACTCGGTATGCTTTAATTACAGCCTCTGAGCACTATTTTCTCAAATAGCTTTGTCATGTCTGCTTTTGCAGGCAGGACACGTTCTCGCCTAATGCTGGATAAAATGCTATGATTCTTTCAAAATATTATCATAGGATTTTATTCAAACAGTGAAATTGTTAGGCTTTCAGGACGGAATCACTTCGCTTCTAATTTATATAGTTAAGTGAGTTCAACTAATTCCATGACAGGTTGAACAACAATATCTTCTCTCCACCACAATATCAAAAATCACTGAATATCATTTTGAAAATCTATTAGAAAAGTAGCATGTTGATACAGTTGGAAAGTGGCAAATTGATTACATGTCATTGTAAAACTTCCTAATTGTCTCTTAGAAATGAATAATTTGCATCATTATTTTTTACACTGACATTAGATTTGCAATTTGGACAATAGTTTACTGTACAATATCATTTCTTGTTCTTCAGTACTAGAGCCAAAAGTACCCTTCCATTTATATATGTAAAATCCAAATATTGACATAATAAACAGAAAGATGCAGAATGTCAACACTAAAGGCAGTGTTACATTTTTCATCACTATACCGTGCCTCCCTTAGTGATACAGAAATAACCAACACTTCTTTCACAGTGTTGGTGAACATTTTAGAGTATATTTATTCTGCACAACAGAGCTGGAAGGCTTTCAGGATGAACAATGACTCGCAAGGCAATTTTTCCTTCTGCTTTTTGACTTAATGTGATTGAAGCAATGAAATATGGTTCCGGAACATTTTTTAAACTTCTTATATTTTCAGATATCCATTTTTGATTTGTAACACCGTAGCACGTACTCCAAGCTCTCATGCTATTTTACCACATGAAATAAAATGTCAGCAATTAAAAAAATCCCTATAAATCTTTCTAACAAATGCAATTATATACGTGCTAAAGAAGAATGTCTGAATTAACAGATTCAAAACAAGTGTCAAAATCGAAAAACCATTTGCTAAAACTATTAAAAAGTTAGAAAATTGTGTGGTACTGGAGCACTTTAAATTAAATTGATTGATTGCTCTACCAATAGTAGCTTTTTTGAAAAACTATCTTTAATACCTTCAGTCTTCTCATACATCCTCGTAATAGTTTTTTGTATTTGAAAATAGTTCAAAAACATTTCCAAAATAATTTTAAATTTCTTATTGAACATTAACATTAACATTCAATGTAACTAATTTAAAATTTGATTAATGTATTTTTGTTTCTTTCAGACGTTTAAAATACAAAAAAGTAGTATACATATGTTAATATTTATAAGGCAGCTGATTGATGCAAGCATTTAAGGTCTCTATGGCAGTTGGGCGTCAGATGCAGTTAATTCTGGACCAATATGTCAGAAGAAGGTGCAGGCTATATTATTATTATTATTATTAAGCTTTATTCGGTTTTTAAGTTTTAAAACCATAAAAGCAACAAGCAAAATACATACATGCATAAATAACTCAACAATTCATTTCAAGGTTAAAAGAAAACCGACTATTTAAAACAAACTAAAATCAATTTGGCAAATCAACTAGTCAAAGTAATGACACAGGATACACAGAATCCCCTTTCACCAAGTATTATAATTTAGTGACATTTATCTTGGTACCGGATTGTCTCGAGGGCCGGGATAAAAGTCATGCAAATCCCAGATACAGATGGGGCCATCTCCAACTTTGGGCTGGGAAGATCGTAGGTAGGGGACAATGTTCCTATACTTGAATTTAATTAATATCAAGTCCACCGGAATGTCTTTGGGCAACGTACCTAGCCACCCCACCCTCCTGAAGCTCAGGATTCCGCCATCTAGAGCAGGTGGTAACGGTCTGTTGTTTTTAGGCCAAAAGATGGCTTTGTTGAGCAGGTCCTGGTGTGTTTCAAGTTTGCCTTGACTAAGTGAAGGGACCCCAGTGAGAACGGTCACGTATGGTGCGGCCTCAGGGGGTAAATTGATTCGATGCCTTTTTTCTTGAAAGATCCTGGGAGCTATGTGAGGGACATGTGCGGGATTAGAAGTAACGTTGCGGCCACTTGGAATGGGTGTGGTAAGAGGGGAATCAAGAGTTTGAACCTTCCTGCGTACGGTGGACTTAGGCCTTTCATGGTTGGTAGGGGGAGTAGGACAAGTGGGTATAGCAGTATTTTCAGTTAATGGATAAATCCTTTTTACTGTTTTTTCAATACTGGTCAACCTGTCCCCCAGATCGTTGATTTTTGTGACCAAAGGTGATATTGCAGGCTACAGCACATTTGATCGACATTAAATAGGTTCTCATTGGTATTATATATTTCCACATCATGGTTCCTTTTTCTGGTTGAACCCTGGGACAGTATGTTGGCTTGAGAAAGGATTTTTTTGGAGGATAAAGGTACATCCTGGGGAGTGCAGTTTATTTGGTCATTGTATCTGTCCACTAAAGGGGGGGTTGATACGTCCGGGACATATTTTGTGCCACACAGGGCGTTCAGCTCCTCCCAGACGGACATAATTATTGGAAAGCAGAACTCCGAAAATTACAATAGGCAATTCAAAGCGAAAAAGATAAGGAGGTAAAAGCGTCTCTGTACCTCCTCCTTCGATAGAGCCGAGTGGGGTGGCCCTTCCCGTCCTCCTCAGGTCCTCTGCGGGCCACAGAGGGCCCACCCTTTGCCCGGGCTTAGCCCCGGGCGCCGACCCGCGGGCGAACCCGCGACGCGGGGGCTCGCGCTGTCCTTAAGCGCACCTCCGGGGGCGGGACAGGAAACACGCCTTCCTAGGCGCCAGTGGTGCTGGGGGATGTAGTCACCGATCTGCCGCCTCGCCGCGATTGTTAGGAAGCGGACGGCTGCAGGGAGCCTGGTGAGTGTTGCGGCAGGGCAGCGCTGAGGCTGCGATGGTCAGGAGCCCAGGTAACAGAAGACCTCCCAGGTCAGTATTGGCCCAAAGTCCCCCGCTCCCCCGGGGCTCGCGCTGTCCTTAAGCGCACCTCCGGGGGCGGGACATGAAACACGCCTTCCTAGGCGCTAGTGGTGCTGGGGGATGTAGTCCCCGATCTGTCGCCTCGCCGCGATTGTTAGGAAGCGGCTGGCTGCAGGGAGCCTGGTGAGTGTTGCGGCAGGGCAGCGCTGAGGCTGCGATGGTCAGGAGCCCAGGTAACAGAAGACCTCCCAGGTCAGTATTGGCCCAAAGTGCAGGCTATAGAATTAGAGGGAATCTAGAAGATAAACTGCTCTGGCAGTGGAGGTTTCAAAGAGCGTAGCAGCGGACCCTACAATGCCGCACCTAACATCCAGTTCCAAACTCTATCCATGAATTTTTGTGCTGCCAACCCCAACGCCAGCTGCTGTTTGGCGTTGCTGTGCCTTCCAGATCATACAAGATGCTTAGTTCAATCTTTTATGGGGGCGCACCAATAAGAAGTCCAAAAAGAAAAAGTGTTGCTCATATATGTAGAAAAGTTCTTTATTTGTTTTTATCCGTCCTTTTAAATACAGATCACCAAGCAATTTTTACAACACTGATCAGCCAACGCGTTTCACTGCTCTGGCAGTGGAGTGTATGTCAAATAAATCCACTACTCCAATTGACACTTCACCACAACAGCTTGGAGATGAAGCACAGTTGTACGATAACTATCAGGAAAAACAGTGCTGTCCCATGAAGAAAAGATCAACAGATTTGGCTATCCCCAATATTCCAAAAGGCTTGATACAGGAATTGATCATCATGGAGAACAACATAGAAAAGGTGTACAAATCATCAAGATGAATGGACATGAATTGTCCCACATTAGACCAGAAAATGTGCTCTGTGCAGAAAAGAAGCAAGGCATAACAGAGGATTATACATCACAGATATCACAAATAATCCTGCTATCACTGTAGGGAACTCAAAGACTGGCAATCGCTAATCTTAAAGCAGAGCTTAAGGAATTAAAGCTATTAAAAGGCTTGACACTAAAAACTGAGTCTCAGAAGACAGACGCAAGCACAACAGCTTTACAAACAAGACACACAATCCTCCTCCACAAACCAAAACAAAGCACACACTCTTCACAAGCACAGGGTTTTCACTGGGTCCACAGGGACTGTAGCAGTCTGTGTTACTTGTACGCATAATTCTCTTGTAATTTCAGTTCTCTTTATAGACCCTCACCTATCTACCAGCTGATTCACTCTTTTAGCAGAGCTGCCCAGACAGAGATGGTTACTATAGTCAATCCGAAAAAAGAGTAGCCGGGTCAAAAACATTCATACAAACCAGAACCATGAATTTATCTCAGAAAGCTGCTTGCCGAAGCTTAAATCATCTATGATACCAGTTAAGGACAGACAAACTGGGGTTGTGAGGAGTATCCTTATCACACACGTACCAGCGACCTGTGATGCCTCATGGAAGAGATGTGTATTCTGGTTGAAAGAAAAACTAGGCTATAGCTATATCTGGTCCCAATATATGAAGTTTGTTCAATCACTAAGTATAGAATTGTGTGACCAGACAACAGGCTGCATCATCATCATATGCAGCCAGAGCTACTTTCAAAACATTTTGAGAAGAATTTTAGAGGATTATAAACTCTTCCTCCAGCATGAAGCTACTTGTACGACCCTTAAGATATTTTACCACAAGACTGACCAGGTTGCTGATGAAACCACTACTGATATGGGAGAAACAAGGATTGTATAATATGACGAAGCTTAATTGATGAAGACTTACACCTATTTCTTTCATTGCCTAATACATCTGCCACTATTCGGTGCAAGCTGATTACTTGTCATTTCTTTATAATGTCACTGGAATGGGACCAGGTACTATTTTCCTTACTTATACAATTGTGTGACTGGCTGACTGTGGCCTAATTATCTTTTTCATAATAATAAGCAGGCCATGCTTTTACATTTTCCTAGTTAGCTTTCTCTTTTGCCATTCAGTTAGCCCTTTTTCTTTAAATATGAAAATCTCTCACAGCATTAAGAGTTTCCTTCATTTTACACCATTTTATTGACATCAGTAAATGTTTGATTTTGTGGTATGGTTTTAACATTTGCATTTGTTTGGGCACAAAAGGCTGTTAGGCTGAAAGTGTTAAAAATAAACATACCCTTCTACAATTGTAATTACATAGAGTCATTATTGCCTATCACCCATGGAAGTATATCATTGCAGCACCTGCACCTACAAAAATTACTTAAGTCTCAACAAAGATTAAAGGAATAAACATCTCCTCATAAGTGGTGTGCAATTGTGGTTCAGGCTTATTTGTCACATTTTCTTGCTTTCAGCTTTTGAGGCCAGATTTTTGTTCTGACTTAAGGAAAGATGAATCTGCTCATCTGACCCCAGAGCAGAGACCTGTGTAGGATTGATGCTACTCAAGACCTTTAAGTGCCAAAATGTTGGTGAAGTCTGATTGCTGAAGTTCTGACATGGAGGGACATTGAAGTCAATGCCGTCCAGATGTGACGCCGGTATGATATTGTGGCCGTGCCACACTTAAAGCCTCAATGGGGATTCCACTCAGATGCACTCCTCCTGGAGTCCTTTTTCAATACAACATCCAGAGTTGCTAAGAGGAACATTCTTGATATAATGGTTCTAAAGCCAGAAGGAGGAATCTTTATTGTAACAAACTACCAGCTTGAGAACATCCACTTGTATTCTCTGGCCAACTTAGATTCAGGTCAGTGCTCTGAAAAGCTCTTAGAAAAGGTATGTTTTAAAAAATAAGTATTTTAATATTTCTGTTGATTTGTCCACTGTTTTCTATTGAGGTCTATTTTTCTTATCTACTAACTTTCACAACTTGCTTGTTTTTTTCATTGCTGAAACACATTCAATTTACATAACTTATATGTGGACTTTTGAGATTTATTAATATTGTTTATATTTTACTTATAGGTTTTCATTAGGTATAAACAACAGCCATGATCATTGCTAGCATGGAGAGACTACCGGGACACAGTTATGGCATGATTATCCGTCTGCATTAACCAAAGACATGCACTATAATGTTGTTGTTGAGAGTCCAAAAAGCATTCAATGTACCAATATCAATGCGGCATTTGGTCTCCCCATATGAATTAAAGGGTGCAGAACTACAAAGGGAGGGAAGAAGGAGAGGAAGAGGGGAAAGGCAGGGGGTTCTCTCTGGCCACCACTGAAAGAGTATTACATATCGCACCTGCGCGCTAAGTGCCCTCGCAGATGATTAACATGATCTCCACACAGTGACTACTCATCCGCAACGGGGGCCTCAGCTTGGTCAAGAGGGTGGGATCCGAGGTAACTCTGCAGCGGTTCCCATATATTCTGAGGGGGCACCTGTGCTGGCATTAATTCGCAAAATACAGACAGCTGATTGTGGCAGATTGTCGCATCCTTGAGCCACTCATTCACTCGCGGACTATGCCTGTGCCCCCAGCAGATCGCCACCTGCCGTTTGCCAACAGTAAAAGCATAGCCGCCAGTTTCCTGTTCTCTGCTGGCACCCTGCGCATGTATCCAAGCAAAGCAGTTAGCGGGGAGCATTCAAATCTGTATTCTATCATTGCCTCGATCACATCAGAAATGCACCCTCAGTATCTCACAACATTGGGGCATTTCCAGGCCAAATGCAGAAATTATGCGTTCAAACCGTGCAACCAACCAAGTTTACCTCATCACACGGATGGCTCTGTGGTCTGTACAGTGCAATATGTAGTGGTGTTGGGTATGCCTGGTCACTTTCAGGAGTGGTGTGCGCCATGAATTGGGTAGGATATATCCAATAAAACCCAAACTGAGCCTGTGCCCAATTATAGTATAGTTGCATGTCAGGTGCACTTAGGCCCCCAGTCCCTATTCGAGCGGAAGCGTTAGGGTCTCCCAAGAAACTCGAGGTTGCTTTTCTCCTCTTGTGAGAGATATCAAGTTCGAACGAAGCCTCCTCTGACTTTTAAGATTTTTATTTCAGATCTGTGTAATATTTTTGCTTGACTATTAAAGGAAATTCACACCTTACTTTGTCCTTCAGGCCAAGCAGCCAAAACGTAGCTTCTACTGATGGTTACATTATTGGGCTATGTGGGAGCTCAGTCACATTCCACTTGAAGACTGTGACATGTTTGTTCTCTACAGCCTGGCAGGCATATTTCCTAAACTGACAATGTAGAGAAGTTAGGTTTATCATTTCTCCTTCACAAACTATAGGCATTCATTCCTCCTTCACAAGCAACGACAAACCTTCAAATAAAATCATTATAAACTTTTCTATAAATTACAAGGCTGCACAAACCATCTGTAAGCTACATACAATTGAACTACCTTGCAAAGTGTAAATGAAACAATAAACATTACCAGAAACAGTAATTTTGTGTTAAGGGAACCATTTTTTAATATATTGTTATTGTAAATTATAATAATGTCATTATAACAAACCACAAATACATTTTAAAACACACTCCATGAGATGAGAAGATTGTTAACTAGAAATGTTCTGTATAGAAAAAAGGTGCATGTATTAATGGTTTACTCACCATACAAATTAAAAATAATAAAACCATATCCCCATGTAAAAGATCAATCTTTGTTGATGTCTAACTTTGAATTCATTCTGCAGCAACAAATGATGGATGGGATGCTGAATAGATCATACATTCACCCCCCTGACAAGAGATCTGGGTTAAATCTGAGTTTGGGGAGAGGATGTAGCCTTACGGCTAGAACGGTCGATGTCGAAGCTGGGGAACCAGGTTCGAGTCTTGGCAGGGACGTTCAACATCCTGTGATTCTGGGCAAATCATGTCATTCACACGTGCCTCACAAAAATGAATGTGTCCATTTGTAAAAAAAACTGGTGCTCATGTGAAGCACTCTGATACCTGATATCTTTGGGTCGAGTTTGCGCTATATTAAACTATGAAAAAATAAATTAAAAAAACCCTACATCTATTACTGCCATCACCAACATGTGGTTCCATTAAAAGAGACCATGCAAAAGCTAAAGAGTTAATTGAGAGGATAAGACAAACACAAAGGGGCCGATTCCGATCTCGGTCTGAAGTGCACCGAATCGGGTTCGGCATTAGCGGATTCGATTCGGAGGCTGAATTTCCATCCGAGTCGTACACGGGTCCGGACGTCGAAGTACCATGCAAACAAGCGCAAAATCTCCATCCGAATCGTTTCCGGGTCTGAACCGCTCCGTACGACTCGGTCACAAGCAAACCGTGGCGTCTAATGGAGACGTTTCACTACGGAGCTAGTACGATGCTCGATTCGGAAAATCGGATCGAGTCAAAGTGTCCGGCTCGCAATTGCTCCCAGAGTTGGACTACGGGAGTCCGCGTCGGACCCTCTGTAACCCACAGCCTTACGACTCGGACACAGGGAGAGACCCATGGGTCTCCCCAACACAGGCATGTACGGTGCAGATGGCACTGACACGTACCCTCTGTAGGGGGCACATTTGTCCGCGACGTACCCATTCAATGGGAGCCCATATATGCGTTGTAAGACCGGCTCCCATTGACTTCTATGGGAGTCCGGCCGAACCGAGTCCGACAGCATACGGCTGCATCGTACTCGCTCGGTCGGACTGCAGGAGTCCGGATCGGTCGAAAAAACACCCCGTATTAGGCTCGGTCGGAGGGCTTTCCAACTCAGATCGGAATCGTCCCCAAAATATGCTTTTTGCAGTAGGCACTTGGGGCCTGATTCTGATGCGGTTAGGAAAGCATTTCCACCTAGAGCCTGATTCTGCTGCTGTTAGGAAGGCCTCCTAACGGCATTTGCTCCTTCCAAATCGGATCAGGAACGTGTGTTTCCGACCGAGGGCCCAATTATGATTAAGTTAGGAACATATGCTCCCATTGAAGTCAAAGGGAGTCCAACCAAATCATATCGGGAAGTATCCGGATGCATCGTACTTCGTCAGTCGGACTCTCCCGATCCGAGTGGGTCGGAAACCATTTCCAAACCGATTCGGTCTGGAAGCTTTCCAACCCGCATCAGAATCGGGCCCTTAGTGTTTCAAATCCAATCCATTTAGTAATTCGATTCACAGTCACGTCCGAGAATCAACAATGGTATTGATTAGGATGTTGGTCGGTAAGCCTCCAACCACTCATCAGAGGCTTACCGACATCCTTGGTTTAATAATCTCCAACCACCTTATTACAAAGAAGGCCATTAGATTTTAAATTATCTGGTCCATCTGACCGGCTCCCGATGGGATTAAGGAGCCCGTGGACCAGTCGGAAACCAATCATAATCCCTGATTGACTGCGTTTGCACCGGCCGGATTATGATGTTTTTTTCCAACAGGCTGTCCATGTTGGGCTTTCCGACATGAAAATCCTGTTAGAAAGCGACTTTGGGGGCCCCTAGCAAGTCTCCCTTCTCTCTGCGGCCTACGGTTGTGGGCCGGGGGCACCTATGATGGCCCCCTGAGTAAGTTTCAGGTCTGATGTCAAGCCTGTAAATATTTTTTTAGATTTCACAAGCCATGCTATCAGCAAATAAGACATTCCTTAGTATAACCACATTGTTATCACTTCGCTCCATTAAATGCCAGCATCTTTAAATGACCAAAACATTAAAAAAACTTTCCAAGCAAAAATAATGTCTTTTTCACAATCAGCAATACAGAAAACAAAACAGAAATATGTGGTACAATGAGTAGTCCTTAACCAGTAGTACATAGTCATTTGAACATTGAAGGAAGCTGCTAAGGTCCTGTATATTTCTGCAAACAAAATATGCTTCACAAAAAAGCAAAATGCAAAACATTTTTAATACAATTTCACCTACTGTCTAACATGAAGGAACAATAATTTTAAATTCTTTTTTCCTCGGATTTCAAACAGGTTTGGGTGTCAATATGTATTTTAACTTCCAGACAGCAGACTGCAGGTGTTCACCCAGTGCACTTACTCGGCCAGCAAATAATACCTTGAATACTACTCGAGTTGAGTCTTTCAGATATATTAAAAGATGTTTTCATTATAGTAACACTGTATTAATTTTGATATCAGAAAAAGACGACTGTGTGTGTATTTGACGTGAGTATTTAGCTATTTTGTTTTACTATGATTCATTAACTTCCTACTGAGGATAGTTATCGTTACTTGTGATCCCAAAACATATAGGGGCATATTATCAAGGAGGTTTATCTCCGCTTTTTTGGCTTTAAAAGCCAAGAAAGCGGAGATAAAATTATCTCCCTATTACCAAGCTGTCGCTAACACCAGTTAGCGACAGCTAATAGGAGATAGCGACCATCTTGGGCCCCGCTTTGCATGTCAGTGATATTTATCACTAATGACATGCAAAGTGGGCGTGCCAAGATGTTAGCGACTGGAAACAGTCGCTAACATCGCTATCTCCTATTACCAACTTTTGGAGATATTCGCGCTAAGCGCGAATATCTCCAAAAGCTAACACCTGCCCTGAGCAGTTCTTAGCCATGTTAACCAATGGGAGGTGGATAACATGGCTAAGAGCATTTGCTCGATAATGCATGAATATCGCTGACTTTTCAGCGATATTCATGCATTGCGGCCGTTTTTTATCGCATTTGCGATAAACCTTGCTAATAGCAAGGTTTATCTGCGATAAAAATCGCCGATGTGCGGCGATAATTTTTGTCTCTAAATAAGTTAGAGACAAAAATTATCTTTATTGGTTGGTAATATGCCCCATAGTTCTGCTGAAATTAATAAAATATGTGTAAAACCAAACAGACATTTAGCTAAATAAATGTACATTTCTTTGTCGTCTCTTGCCCTCAATTTCTCAACAAAACTGATACATCTTCAGTAGTGCACTGAAGAAAGTATTTTGGTTTTGCAGTGTTTTTTGTTGTTTTATATCGTAATTCCTAATAACGTTGTATGAAGTGGAACAGATCAGCTGAACCAGTTTAGGAAACATTCCAGAGCATAAAGGAATACAGATCTGCATTTTAAAGGCAATCAGTCTTGGATTGCAAGGTTAAATAATTATAGATCATTACAGTTTTGTGAAATATCAGTGAGAGAGTGTCAGAGATGATGGGACTTGCATGTTTACAAAATAGCGTGCCCAGGGCAGACTGTGCGTTTGTGAATCATTTATCTTTCAGCCGAAACCTGTCATTGTATGAAATATTGCTGCTGTGATTCTGCATGACAGACTAATGAAACAGTCAAAAAGGGTACACTTCAGGGTTTCTCCTATAGAACCCCAGCCATGAAAACTGAAGATTGAACATGAACTAGATTTCTGTGCGAGGCAACAAACAAGGCTTGGGTTGGTTCACACTCCCTTTAAAGAGAGTTTATGTCAGCTAAAACGTGTTTATCAAATTATTGCATAATATCAAAATAGAAACAGGATAACTTGGATACTCTGTTCACCAATGGCATTTAAAGGTGTCTACAGATTCATCAGTGAACTAATATTAGATGGATATTGACAACGGAGACAACTGAAGATATAAAGCCTAATGCAAAATAATGGAACTTCGTTCACATTAGAATAGCTATTCTTTTTAAATAACAAACTGAGAATCAAAAGAGAACTTAAAGCTATTCTCGTTCAAACTCCCACATTGCATGAAACGTTTCGACGAGTTTTTACTGAGAATCTTCAAAGTTTTGCATCATTTTGTTGAAAATGCTCAAAATAATTAAAACACTAACTGAGCTCAAATTTGGAGGCCGAAAACAAGTTGGTCTTTTGGATTAAATGTTTCACTTGTCATGTGGTTTTTAAAACATCAATTTATTTTCTTTGGTTTAGTTTCTATTCTTTATACTTGTGCTTCACAGAAGAGTCGGGAGAGGGGCAATACATTTCACTCAATCACTCTACTCTACAAACCAAGGTACGTATTGAAATACACAACAGGGTGCGAGGGTATCCATGGCAGCAGTGTCAGAAAATGATTATCCATTGAGCAATGCCTCGGTTGTGGCCGAGTCAAGATGTATACCACCTTGCTAAACACACCATTATATTATGGCATTACATAAAATAAAATGAAGCAAACATGTAAGCATGCTGTCGATTTCTTACATGTGTGATGTAGACCTAACACATTAATAATGCATTCTTAGTTGAACATCATCTAACAAACCCAATCAAATAAGGATATTTTGTAAGAATTTGACACTGTTGATGTCATTTGGTGCCGCCGATAAAACCCGTTACACATGATGTAGTATTAGGTTGTACAACAAAATATACACATTAATTAATAATCAGTGCATTAAGAAGGGTTAACAGCGGAAGTATTTTGAAAAACTACTTTCAAAGAACACATTGTTATTTTTGGAACTCCCTAGCGACCATAATTTCAGTGCAAATTCCTGTGAACTAGACTCAAAATGCAAATAAATAAAAGGTGAAAAGAATACAAAGTCAACAACCCATAGCGCACTCTTTACATATTTTTCTCTGCATATGGCCATAGCACATATGCCGTGTGCAGCATTTTCTGGGGTCCTGAGGGCTGGTGCTAAGTATGCTGGAGTGGCTGAATGTCACTCATCATTGGTCAATGTTGCATTTGCAACTGGAAATTGTAACAACACCAATTTACTGTTATTTTCAAGTAGGAAGATTTATTGTAACCGTTCAATTCCTTGTACATGTTAATAACAACTACACCACAGACTTGCCCTCTTCTCTCTATTGGTTATGATTTCGAAAAATATCGGAAAATCAAGTATTATTATTTTTTATTTTATTTTAAAACAAACTCAGTAACATGCTTGCAGGGTAACATTTCGCAGTTGGGGACATATTTCACCAACAGGCCGAAAACTGCAAACGTTTTGCCTTTTTGAAGGTACTCTTATCACATAGACAGGACATCTCTTAACAAATAAAATTAACATATTGACAAAACAAACATGATATACAATAGAAAAACAACCTGTTTACCCAGTATATGATATTGAAGGTGGTAGTGTTTCAAGAGAATGTTTCAAGTTCTGCAGCAACTCAAGCCATGTCCCATCTTAATCATGTGCATTTCCTCTAACTATGTACATTCATGGAAATTTCTGTGCCACAATTCCTATTCTGTGCCTAAAGGGTTGTAGTCAATGTACCTTTATGTGCCACTTGGCAATTAACAGGCAAAGGGCATCTAGATTATGCTGGATCTTCTCTCTTTTTTCAGTATTCTAGTTAGTCCTAACAGGTAGGCTTGGGAGTGCTGATAACTATATGGCCCATCACCTCCTATACTCCTGGCACAAATACATTTTAATATTCCAAAATCAATGGGCAGGAGCAAACCAGATGAAAGAACTCTGCATTGCCAATTCTTCAATGACATCATACATCAGATTGATTATGTAATATATTTTGCAAAACTGCTTGAGTGAGGTACCTTCTGTGAAAAAGGCTGAGTGAGCTTGAACTGGCCATTGCTAGTCGCCTTTTTTACAAGAGCGAATATTGCATTCCATTCAGCATTTATAAAAGGAGTCTCACATTCAGAATATCACAATCAAGCAGGGAACATCTTGGCCCACCGTGACATAATACTCACAGTATGTTTAGGTAGGCCTGCCTTTACGTTGACTATTGATAACAAATTCATATCTGCCAAGAAACCCATCCCAGGTCAAATAAACTATCCTTGTGTATCTTGTATTAAGTAGAAGTGCTGCCTCAGGAGACCACACTCTAGTGGGGTATCTTAATATATAAGGAAATCCAAACCCTTAAACAGGCATTCCATGTCAAGTTATGCTATGATCAATTATGCTACAACACCTGTGTGGTGCCGAGTAAAACGAAAATGCATCTATAAAGCATGTTTTCTTGATTGCCACCAGCAATCTGTTAGTTAACTTATCTTTTGCATAAGATTCGGGGTCGGGAGCTGTTAACCATCTCATGAAAGAGCACTTAGGCATGAGCACCACCAAAAAGCCGTGAAATAGGACCCCTTATAACATATTTAGGAAACAAACTTCCTGCCTATTAAAGAAGACTCCTAATCAGCCATAAAGGGATCAACATAGCCTGCCCATATCACCACTCTCCTTGAGAATGACAACAGTTGTCCCTGGCATCATCAACTAAATGTTTGCTTTCAAGTGGATTTGGGTCTCTTCCCTGCTGTAACAATAAACGGGCAAACTGCTGCCTCAAAAGTCCCCATATTTTCTAGATAAGGAACTGCCCTTTATTCCCTATCCTGAGCCATTTGTGTCCCATATCACTTGCCCAGACATTGAAGTGACCCTTCTATTCTACTGTAATTTTTCACTCCAGTCTTCAGCCACCATTCTAGCAACATGGATATTCCTGCTCTGACCATTGCGATCCAACCAAACTGTTAGACCTGACATCTTAGGCATGGTATTCCCCCAGACCTATTTGCCTTTTCTACCCTGTTTGCTGAACTTTTTTTTGTTGCTATTTAAACTTTGTGCATTTTATCCCCGTTAATTAGTGGTAGAGAATCTGTGTTCTCTCCCTCAAACATGTTGTAATTGGTATCAACCTAATTGGCATGTACAATTCCCTAGTATATGGTACTACATGTACCCAGGGCCTGTAAATTAAATACTACAAGTGAGCTGCAGCATACATTGTTTTACACACTAGCATAGTACCGTACATAATGTTTCAGGCCTGCCACGGCAGCCTGTAGTGCAATTTTAATCTGCAATTTCTATTTGGTAAAATTCACTTTTTGCCAGGCCAAACCCTACCTTTTTAATGCCTATAAATCACCCCTAAAGTAGGTCCCCCCAGCTCATATAAAAAAGGTAGGATATGTGTACTTCTGTTATACATGTCCTGACATTTAAAACCTCCTAAATGTGTTTTTCACTGTAGTAAGGGTATCTTTCCCAGAGATTAACACTGGGTTAACTAATTACACTTATGTGATAATATTAGTTTTGGAACAGATAGAGAAATACTTATTCCACTCATGAATTTTAATTTAATATCCTCTTTGATGGTTAAGTCAGATTTTAAGTTACTATTCTGAAAATGCACTTTTAGATAATTGTCATTTTCTGCCTAAATCAAATGTGCCTTTCTGCCAGTGTGACATGACTGAAATGGTGCTCCTGTGGTTTGATGTGTATTCCTTCCTGAACTGGAAAATAAAGGCCTCGGGTGTGGGTCAGGGTGTTCTTCAGAGCAGAATGTACTGGGGTGTTGTACTCAAGCCTTCCTGTTTTAAAGGATAACCTTCTTGACTTCTGAGGATGCCTGCTCTATCATTGCAAATGCACTTGGCACCTGGGCCTCCCATTGTTACAGGTTGGAGCCAAAGTCAGGGAAAAGAGCAGAACACATCACAGCCAGTTTCAGGGTAGACAAAGAGAGGGTTCCCCCTCTCACAGGTTGGAATTGATTATAAAAAAGTATCCCTCAGAATTTGTATTTAAAACACTCCTGGACCTGTGGATGATTCAGAAGAAGGACGGGCCTGCAGTGTTGAAGAAGGAAGACTGGCTCTGCTTGCCTTGCCCCTAAATCTCAGAAGTGAATCAAAGAGCCAGTTGGCTAACCCCCTATTTGAGCTATACGGACTCAATAAGCTTCCAGAGGCTTTTCCTTCAGCTGCCGAGCTGAACAGCACCATGTGTCACTGCTTGTGCCCTGCTGCTAACCTCTGCTGGATGGAGTCCTGATACCCAAGAGATTCTCACAGGTCCTGTACCCTTGGTAACATCAGAGCGTTCTCCTCCTGCTTCATGAGTTGCATGTGGGAATCCAGACCAGGCTATTTGCATCACCAAAGACTGTTGTGTTTACCTCCAACATGAAGTACGGAAGGTGGCCTGTTCTTCATGCCAAACAGTGACTGGGCACATCGCATGCTAACACAAAGCTCCAGTGCTGATCTGCTCCCCACGCCAACAGCATCTCTCTGCGCCCCCTTCTAACTCAAAGCTCCAGTTGAGTCACCTCACTAGGCCATTGAGAAGGTAAACTCTTCACTTGGATGAACTAGGTCCCTGTATCTGACCTGTATCCGATCTGTGCTCCATCATAGTCAACCTGAACTTGTGTCTTTGACTTGGTCCAGTATGACCTGAAAACCGCAAGTGGCGCTTCGTGCTTTTTGGCACCATCTTCACCTGACAGTTTATATATTAACATCCTGTTTTTGTTTTTTGGTTCATTGTCGTTTTGGTGTCATTTTATTTATAAAAATGTCCTAAATTCTTCTCAATTGTTTGGTATTTTTCTTGAGTTGTATTTCACTGTATTACTGTTTGTGCTGTGGGGCACTCACCCCTCTCAACTGGAAAGCACAAAAGATTACATCCCCTCATGTGTGGGGCATAACAAGTATCCAGTCAATTGTTCTCACACCCAGTAACAAGAACATAGACAGCATACAAGTGAAATTCCTGAATCCTCAACCATGGTGATCAATACTGTAATGTGTGAGTAAAGCAAAATGTGAGCACCCATATTACCTCCTTTCATCAAGACAGTGAAATTAATGGGGAAGCGGATATGAGCAGCCCACATGGCTTTGAACACATCTTAACCGTGCTCTCAATACATACATGGCCATCCTGAAAAATTTTTCTCTGTCTGCCAACTAAAATCTAGAAACAATGCATATCAAACTTTACCCTCTATGCTCGGGTTAATACCCTGATGTACTTACTGGACCATAACTAGCCCTGAAGAAGCCTGCAAGTGTGAAACGCTTTGGCTGTGTTGCATTATTTGTCTGCAAGAATTCACACTATGAATAAAAGGATTAACAACAGCATTTGAAAAAATTGCCTCTGTCATTGTATTTCCTTTTTTGTTACATTGACTAATCCTAGGACTATGTTTTAAGATGTCTCTGTATATGTGCCTCTCTTATCTTTGTGTTAATTTGAAATGAAAAATCCTAACTTATGCTGGAGAAAGATTTTAAATTACAATTTTGAAAATGCCACTTTTAGAAAGTTGGAATATTCCTGCCATTTGGTGCCTGTCTCTGGTCACATGACTGGGTGTAGCTGACAGTTGGGCGTTGTATATTCCTCCAAGACATCCATACATAAAAGAAGGCTTAAGTGTGTCTGGGTGGGTCATCACTGGCAGGATGGTAGGGCAAAGCTGAACACAGTCCTACTTACACTTGATTAGGCAGTGTCCTGCCTCCACACAAAGGACTGCAGTACCCCTGTAGTTAGTCTAGAGCCAGGGCAGGAGATCCAAGAGACCTTTGCACGTCAAAGGGAAACTCTGAGAAGCTTCTCCCACTTTAAAGGAGGCACCTGGTATAAACATTGGACCTCAGATGGCAGCTCTTCAGTACACTTCTGGACCTGTGGAGACTCTGCCAAGAAGAAGAGCTGCTGTGGTGATGAAAGGACTGCCACTCTTCTGGACTGAGGCCTTCCTGGACTACTGCTTTGCTGGACTGCTGCCCTGCTACCCTTCTGCCTGAGTCAGAGGTACTGGACCTGCATCTAAATTGAGGAATCCCAGAGTGACTTCAAGGGATAGTCTGCTTTGCCTCTTATTCACAACCACAGGGACAAATAAAGGCTCACAACCACCTAAAGCAGCACCTTGATCCACCTAGCACCATCTCCTGACCCCCAAGTCCTGGATCATGTGTGTGGCCTCAGAGAGGCTGAATTGAAGTCTTTTGGTTCCACACAACTGTGAACAGGGACAGTGGTGTGAAATGTAGTCACTTAGACAGTTCGTCGATGCGCGGTACTGTGAACCTGACTCTTCGCTCTATAGCATCGACCACTTGCAAGGAGCACCACCACGAAGCTCCTGCTCACCTGTGTGCAACAATAGGACCTTTTTGCTAGAGTGATGATGATTTGTGATGCTAGGTCTGCTCTTTGTTCTACATTGACGACTGTCTCTGCTACTCGAGATCCCCTCCACAGCAGATTCTGAGCTGGACTGAGAGGGTAACTTTTGAGCAGGAATAACCTGGTCCCTGTATCCGATCCGTGCTCCATCACAGCTGGCCTGAACTTGTGACTTTCTCCTGGTCTCAAACAACGAGATAGCTGCAAGCGACACTTATGGCTTTTTGGCACCATTTTCACTTAAATATTTAAAATGACATATCTTCAGTTCTTCTGATTGGATTTTTGTACTTTAGGTCTTGTCTTATTTATATAATGTTGCTTTATTGTTCTAAATTGGTTGGGGCTTTTTCTTGTATTGTGTTTTTACTTCATTACTGTTTGCAGTGCTGCATAAATACAATACACATTGCCTCTAAGTTAAGCATAGCTGCTTAGTGCCAAGCTACTAGAGGGTTGAGCGCAGGTTAATTTGTCCCTTGCGTGTGCCTCACCTTGACAAGGATTGTTGTTGTTGCTACTTAAGTAGGGTTTCATCCCCTTCAACCAGTAACCCAATGTCTTGCACAATCCATCTGCACTTATGCACTGAAATGGAAGATTAAAAAAAATCGATATGTACAAAAATATTACTATTTTAAAATGAAGGAGGTTGAAGTGACAGATGATGGATGGTCTGAAGACACAGATGTGGAAAGGAACGCTGGATATTTGCAGGAATCTCTCTCATTAAAATGTTTTAGCCATTCATAAATATAATATGTCGCAGAGGACTAAAGCAACATTTCCACTCAAATTCTTTTAACCATAGGTTTCTAATTTCAATTAATCCCTTAATGCTCATTTACTTCAGCATGTTGCATAGATATGATTTTAAATTCAATAGCTCCTATTCTAGCAGCATGATGTCCAAAGTGGTGAACCTCACTTTTGTCATGAATAGGAAAAGTTAATGTTCGAGTTGTTTATGAGAATTCCATGATGAAGCTTGAGCAGAAAACTGGACTACTACAGTTGGAGGTGCATTTCACTTAGAATGCTTAATTATGATATTTGAGAATTAATGAAATGCGTGCCCTTATTTTAACTTTCTGTTGCTCTAATTATAATTTCAAACATGAAAATAAACTCCTGTTTTTTTCAGATACTAATGTCCACATGATATGTTTTCAATTCTACTGCTTCTATTCTAGCAATAACACATTCAGATGTCTCATGTATATGGATGGAATGTTTGTATTCTACCTGTTCATTGGTGAATTGGCAGTAGAACACTAGAGAATCAGCTAACAGGCTGCTGCTGTTGGCAGTGCAAGTTTTACTCTGCTTGTCAGACTTCTCACTTGGAGGAGGAAGATATTTCTGAATTTATAGAAAATATGTCTTTGTTTTTGCCTTCAGTCTACTAACAATAATTGCCAAGATAAAATTGTGGGAATTTTTTATTCTCAAAGTCAAAAGTATCTTTATTCGGTCAAATAAATGTAAGCATAAAAGCACAGAATATAAAATACAACCTCAACAGTCGCAAGCGAAAGGGATAATAATACATTACGTTCAATTAATAATTTAAAACATCATAATACAAATCTCCAACAATTATAGTTAAGATGCAGATTTATTTCTTAACTTCAGAGAAGCAAAAATATAGCTTAGTACAGCAAAACAAATTTTAGGTGAAGTTAAACTTTGTCGGTATCCCAGTCCTTCTTTACAGTAGGTAAAGTGCTTGTGGAAGAGAATTGGGTGTAAATAGTGGCCTCTTAGGGTACGGTACTATGTGCAAAAAATTATAAAGTGCACAGTGGCTTGGAAAGAGGCAGCATCACATGGGCAGAATGGAAGAGAGGCAAACCAGGTGCCTATAGGAAATGGGTCGTATTTAATCTTAACTTGGTCAAATAAAATCTGAGCCCAGGATTAATGATCCAGATTAAATAAGGTTCCATGCCTGAGGTGGTAAAAATGGGCATGTATCTAATTACTGAACCAGTGCCAAGTGATTTCTGAATTTCTGATCTCCTCCCTGTGCGTTTCAAATCTTTTTCTGATCATATATTTATTTATGGACTAGTGCATTCAGGAGAATAAAAAATGGGGCTCAATGATTGGCTAGTAAAAGAATTTTAAATGTATGCTAGCCTTTGAATGGCAATTACGTTATCTAAATTTTGGATAGGATAGGATAGGATAGGATAAGAGTTTATAAAGCGCTCGATTGCCGTGGCGTCTTGGCGCTGATGTGTGTGAGGAGTCCAGAGATTGATTCATTGGCAGTATAAGTGACAAACAGAAGCGTCTTCAGGTTCTTCCTGAACAGCTTCCTATTAGCTTGAAATCTTCGGCAATCCTCCAAAACCTGCCTTGAAAAACCAGCCATAGCAGTACTCCATAGCTTTGATCATAATGATAGAGGGGCCATACTTCATCATCCAAAAACAAAGCCCATAGTAGTTCCAAGTGTGAGGAGGTAGTTTTAGGGATAGCTAGAAGTCTACACAAATTTTTCTTTCACAATTTTTTCTTTCAGCTACCTGCAGTTACCCTGGAACAACATGACCTCAAACTCCTGCTCCATATATGCCAACTGAAAGGCGCTTGCTCCTATAGAGCTGGGTCATCTCCTTAATCAGCTTGTGACATTGCCTTTTAGTAAACCTAAAATTCATTTCACAGGCTGCCCCTATTTTTTGCTTTATCTGGTTAACTAACCTATCCACATCCTGGTGGCATCCAACAGAATACCTAAATACTTAAATAATGTTCTTTTTCTATTTGTGTCCCCCCAATAGAGAAACGTTAGGACTTAATGCATTTGGGGCCACAAGTAATTTTAAATGAATTTTGGTAATTCACCTTAAGATTTCATTTTGACAGAAAATCATTAAAGACATTAAAAGATTCTGAAGGCAATTGGCAAAAATGACTGCATAATTCGCGTATAGGACTGAGTGGAGGCCAATTCTAGGAACATCTTTACTACATGACCCTAAAAGATATTTAAAGAATCAATATAGAATAGGAACATTAAGGGGGACAATATACAGCCTTCCCTGACACCTCTGGTGACCATTATTGGTTGTGTGCAATCCCCTTGCGGTGTATAACACACTTTTGTTGTAGTGTTCCAGTGCAGGCAACTTACAAGGTCCAACAAAAGGGGTTTGACACCTGCCTGCTCTATCAATTCCCACAGCTTCTCCCTATCTACGAAGTCAAAGGCACAGGAGAGCTCCATGAAAGACATATGCAAGGCACCTTTACTGCTTTAACTTACTTCCCAGAATTCTGGGTAAATTGAGAACTTGTTCCACAGAACCTAAACCAGGTCGGAACCATACTGGACTGGTGAAAAAAAGGAATTGACCTATTGGCCAGTCCTCTACTTTACTAAGGATGGCCCAGCCTAGGATCTTTACAGTGGAATCAGGCTGGTCTTTGACCACCCCCGTTCCCAGGGCACTGGATTTATCAATACCTATACTAGTATCAGGCGGTTGAATTTAGGATTGAAAGGAGTCTACTTGGAGTACAGCTTTACTATGTAGTACCTCCCCAATTACGGAATTGTCCTTGACAATATTTTGATATGGCACAATATTTAATCCCTAAAAGATGATGATGTTCTCTCCAGAGAGCAGATAATAGATTGGCAGCAGGATTTGAGGGGATCATTCATTTTACTATCTTATTTGAGTCTGCCTGATGTAAGGCCCCAGTAGGTGGCAAAGTCTCATTACACCCAAAGAAAGACAGACCTTTATGGAAGGACCTTGTCTTTTCTCCTCAACTCGTTTCCTCTTAACCGGTGGTGGGCCTTTTGGGGAGATGGAACTCATTGATTCCAGGGCTATTCCACTACTATTATAATGTACTGCCCACAGGTTTCTTGATCTGGTCCTACTCACCTATGCGACTGTGTGGATGCGTATTGTGTGGTCTTTTTCCTTGGTAACAATTTGGGAACGTGTTGAGGTTCTCATCAAGGGCCTTCTGGTTGAGTTCGATAGACGAAGATGTTGGCTCGGTAATCAATTTTTGTACCGCATCTATGTAGTCTTTGAACAAATTAAGTTCAGTGGAAATTGCTCCCATGGCTGAGGTAAGATAGGTAGTTAAAGAGGGCGTAGTACATGGGCACTTCTCACCACCCTTAGGGTCCACAGCAATTTTCTACTCCATCATGATTAACAGCCCATACCTTCACGATATTAGTAAGGAGAAAAGTCAATCGATTTTCATAGCTGCCCCTAATGATAAAATAAAGTGGAACCAACCTGACTGCAGCTTCACGCTCAGGCATTGTATTAAACAAATATGAAACCTACCAGGAACTAGACCCAAGAGACAGAGCCCAGCCCAGCTTGTTCGGCCTCAGACGGGCACCGACGGGCCCGCTCTTGGCCCAGGAATGTGCTTGGTGCCTCCAGTGAATTTACGACACTCCGGTGCAAGATCCGCCTTTCTGTGCAGTCAGCAAAGCTAGGGGATATAGTCCGACCCCAACAAGTAGGCATGCAGGGCAAAGTCCGGCAATAGGCGAAGCTTTTTTATCTCAAATATGGTTTAACAAATCCCATCAGAGGATTAGCCTTTTATACAGCTTACAATCACATTAGAAGTCACAATTATTGTTATTCGTATGTCACAATTATTATTTATATTGTGAATATAATCTTTTACTCTCTTTCTTTGTACTCCATTCTGTGACCATAAGCCAGGTATTCACTACAGTGCATATAAAGAGGAAATAATGGCAGCGCCTTATCATCTTTAAAAAAAACTGCTATGCTTCTAGCAATCTTCCACTTCAATAATACCATGCAAAAACCACCATGTAACAAATAATTTTGCAAATATTGCTCCTAAATTGAAAGGCCTGATTTACAATAGAAATGTGTGATACAAGGGGGAGGGCATGCCCATGTAATTATTGACCAGGGTGGAATAGACACTCTTGCTTTGCCTTGGGGATTCTGGCTCCACTCCTCTCAATAACTCTCTAAAATGTCCTCCCCTTGGGTAGTAATGTTTATTTAGAATACTGGAATGTCGGGAGTGCCATTAACAATTAAAGTTTGGTTGAGGGCCCATAACAATGGTCAAAAACTTGTGCTCCAACATTTCAAAGTATGTCTTTCGGTTACAGTCTATTTAATTTAAAACATTGTACCTCAGCGAGGGGAATGTTGTAATTGGATTTTTGCTTTTCTAACTCGGTTTATGCTCATCATTACAAGCCTTTTCCTGGCTCAGACCAATAACTGAAGTAGAGTTCCTTTACAAACCATGTACCTCCTGGTTTTGGTCTCTATTGAGGCCTTTGTTTTACAAATTAGAACATTCTGCCTTCTAGGGTTGGAATGTTCTAATAGCCTTCGAACCCTCCGTAGCGGGCGCTACTGAACATTAAATGCCCTCTGACTTGTTAAAGGCCATTGCTTTCGGCTCGGCATTTAACACTGGAGCAGGCCTTTAGTAGCCGGTAGAACCCACTATGGTGGGTTCTAAGGCTATAATATCACATACTAAATATTATTTACAAATTATTTTTTGAAAACCTATTGAAAAAGCACATACAAATTTGAAACAGACACTTCTTTCGTCAGAGCGATAGCATTAAAATAAGAAGGACAAAAATGTATAGCAATCCTTTAATAGCAAGGAAAATAAGTACATATAATCATTCTAACAGAAAAGCCATTCATTAACACCTCGGCCATTTTTAATTGCTTTTAAAGCTTGTTTATCTTACGCACTTTTAACTACTACAAATCTATTGCATTGTTTATTGAAATAAAAGCCCTTTGTGATTTTTCAGTGTTTTGCTAAGTGGCATAGCGGTAGTTATGTTTGAACCGCAGTGCCTTCATAATGCCTCTGTGAAGCAAATATGAGAACTATGCCACAAAACAGATGGAGCTCAAATACCAACATTGTAGTAAATGGACAACGAAAAACATTTGGAAGAGGTTTTGTTGTGTTCTGCTACAGAGGGCACTGAAGTAAAAAAGATGAAAAAGGGACAGAGAAAGAGTGCCAGAAACTCTGAGCTAAACATGCTCCTTAGTGTTGGCTGGAAAATCTTGAAAACCCAATTTACATATATGTTTTTATATCTGGCCGGCATAAATCAGTATATTGTTAAATGGTATGTTAGCTCTACGTGAAAAGAAAACAATCAGTTCTATTTCTACAATATAGGATATCTGTTTAAAAAATAGACTGAGAACAATACTGCAGAGCAAATCTGCATTTCCCCAATATGTAAAAAAAATTCTATCCTGGAAATCATAATTAGAAATGTCTTAGTCCTTTTTATAGTATTTTTTTACTATTAGTGTATATTCATATAAATGACAGCTGCCTCAAATGCTGAACTTGTGCAACATACTCAAAGCCTTTAACTGTCTGTGATACAGGGTGAATAATGAATGAAATAATATGTTTATGTGTAAAATAAAAGATGTAAACATTGGCAGTATGTGAATAAGAAGTCAATCTTCAAATGGCTTTCTCTCATATATGTTTACCTTAACAAACAATGGTGACATGGTCTGAATAAGGGTATTTTGGGATTTAGGTTATTGAACACAGAAGGCAGAGACATTGCTCTCAACCCAGTACAAATGGCAGACATATGTCCTTTAGTTGATGCTTGAACTGAATCCTTCACTAAAAAATCCTTAGAATTTCTCTTAAAAAACAACAGATAAAACGACATTATGGTTAGGTGAAAATGTCGGCTAAAATATACTGTTTTACACAAACAAAACCACTGAAATTCACCCGCTATAGTTATTTCAAGTACCTATACCTCATTTCCTAAAATAACTATATTTCGTGCCCCCTCCATGCAGAGTGTTGTCATCAATTATGTAATTTCAGACGATACAGTGATGTTATCAATGATGTCATAGAATGTGCTATGAGTGATGCATTTTAGGAAGTAATTAGCAGTTTATGGCAAGGGCATGAAATATAATTATCCCAAGCCCTGGCCCACCCAAGTCGCATTTTTTTCCACCCAATTTTTGGATCTGCCACACTGCAAAAAAATATATATATTTTTGGACCCCAGAGGTGGTGGGGGCCTGGGAACACCCCAACCAGGCCTAGCAGGGGCAGGGTATTCCTTCCCTGTCACCATATATACTTTTTTCATACTTTTTCTAAGACAGGGGCAGTCCAAAAATGGCTCCACATCTTGATGTGGTTGATGCTAATCAAATCTTTTCTTTAGATCTGTTGAGTCCTAGGATCCTTCGTGATCTGAGTCATATATGAAATTTGAATCTTAATTTCTCAAAAACTACTGAACAGATGTACACCAAATCACAAGAATAAACTTTCTGGACCAAGATCTAGCTTTCAGTCAGAATTTGGTGTAATTTCATTCTGCCGTTTTTGCGGTATCGCTGTTTAAATTTCCTATGGTTAATTGCATGTGGAAAATGCCTTTGGCACCCCCCTTTTTTCTCAGCCCCCCATTTCACGGATCACCTCGAAACTTTCCAAGAAGAAGCAGAGCTGGATGAACTTTTTGGGGGAAAGTTTAGGGAAGCTTCATAAAATGGCACCAAAGTTATAAACACACCCAAAAATTAATTTCCTGTGGAACTGTGGACCTAACTGCAACTACCCAGTGGTGAACACTACTGGGTAATATTAAAATAAACACACACATATACGTTTTAGGCTAACATTGGTTCTACATAACAGAAGTCATGATTGTAGGCAACATCACACATTTTTTATCTGTGACACATTAAGTAAATAGGATCTTAACTGTTAGTGTGTAGAATTTGAACACAAGGTATATCCTAATTCCAAATATTATGCCTGGACTGTCATACTTATTCCCAACTGTTAAAAAAAGTACCAATTATTGATAAATACTATTTTATATGATAATTTCCTCTTCAAAATATTAAACTTTTACTGTACTGATGAAACCTTTCAGACAAGAAAGCTTGCATTCTTGGCATTAGTCCCTAAATATGTGCACAATCTGGTGTAGTGACTTTGTTTTTTGGTTTAGATGTGCTGGACACAACTTAAAAGCAGTATATGCATTACATAGGGGGACATAGAGGTGCAAGTTCACAAAAGCATACTAATTTAATTACTCTTTTGTGCCCTTGTGAAATGGTCCCAAAATGTCTAACTTCCTATTAGTTAAAATGTAAAGATGGCACAGTCTACATTTATTATTTGAGTGCATGTAAGACCATTAAATCAGTTTTTCATTCCATGCAAGAGAGAAATTAAAAATGTATAATTTTGTGGGACATTTGGTCACATGCTTTCTGTAATATAGATTTGCAGTTACAAACCCAATTGATTTGTAGTCTCTGAGTAAAGGTCTATATTTATACTAATGAAAAAAAAAACTTTTCCTGTCATTGAATCTATGCTCAAAACCAATGATTGGATGAACGTTAACAGTTTGAAAATATGTTTGACTTCTATCATAATTAAACTCTGTGGTGCATCTTTTACTTAGATCCTTGGCTATTAATATTTAGCCCTAAGCAGAACAAAACTAATAAATTAAGAGGTTTTTCAAATAAAAATTGCTAAAATGTATCATTTTTGCTTTTTAGAGATTGAGTTGAAGTCAAGAAAAGCACTGGCCAATTATTTCTACCAAATATGCTGCACTCAGAGAGTCCAGAATGCAACTGTTTTTGTCCAGTTCTAAATTGGGTACAATGAGCATATTTATCTTACATTCATACCTCTATATCATCAGTTGTTGTCATAACTACTGAATAATCAAATTCTTCCATTATTGTGTTCATTCAAAAGAAACATATTACCCTGGAAATTCTCTAGGATGCACTTGATCATGGTCTCTCACACCTAAAGTAACAAACAGAGCAAATGTTTTCACATTCTCAATATTAAAACATCTTTGACAACACCTTTCCAATTTGATTTAGAGCGAATGCCTACCACTTCTGAAGAAGAAGCTAAAAACTGAATTCGTCCACAATACGACCCTACTCTGTTTCAACTCTGTTATTGTTCTGCAAGCCAAAAGACTTCAACATTTGCGTAACATTAGGTTTAACATGAAATTATAACGTAATATATACCTGCACACGTCCACTAGTTTTATTTGGACAACATTTCAAATATTCTTTGAAGTTACTCCAATATTAATTGACCTACATTAAGATAGCACAGTTACCATAGTCAGTGACCACATTCCTGATAGTCACAAAGCATGGAAGGACTGCTTCGACACCAACGAAACCGGGATCCTGACAATTGAAACTGAAGAGCCAATACTGGTGCCATTCAATTGACCAGTTTAACTGAACCACCTAATGCTTATGTCATGACAGCACACAACCTCAGTGTTGCATTTGACTTCCGTTCTCTCCTTCACTCTACAAGCTCAAGCAATAACGTAAATGCTCATGAACTTTTTTTTAACTTATCCAAAGTATGCGATTCATACTTCAATGGATCTTCCTTATTCTAACTACTGTATTCTCCAGACTATGCCATTGTTCAACAGTCTTTCTCAACAGCTCATAGAAGTCTCTGAAAGAAATGTAAATGGTTTAAAACAGGACAAAAGGTCTAATCATTGGTTTGAAGTAACATCACTAGTTATCGTTCTGTATAGAGAAACTAAAAGGGCTGCCAAATAATGAACAAAACAAATTAACACCTTCTGTACTATCTGGAGGCTAACACTTAAAAAAAACCTTAAATCCCTCGCAGATATATTTTTTCAAACGAAGACTGAAACTTCTGCTCCATTAAAGAGTCCATGCTGTCTACCTACAAGTGAAGAAAAAGGCGGGATGGAAAATATGTTCCAAAATTGTTGCTTAAATGTGAAATAACTTTCCTCATTCATGACAGAATGACTTCTTCACAGAAAAACTGTTCATGCTAAAAGCTTCAAAACTACACAGACAACCTTCTTAAGAACAAACTCTACCCTTATGCCTAGTGAGTCCTTAACTGCTAAATTACTTTAGAATTTGACTGCTCTTGTAACCTCCCCCTTGTTAATGTCCTGCTTTTTGACTTTTTCTCTTCTACCCCTATTCGCCTTCACCATTTCACCCTGAACCTAGATTGTTTTCTATTATTGTTTAGCATGCTAAGTAAATTAAATACAATATATAGCTGTAGTTGGATCTACAACTAGAAAGGTTTTCTTCTAAAATCTAAATTGCAACTATTCTTTCACATCATTATAACTCAGACAAACGTCTAAGACAGTGACCTTGACTCTGATTTTTCCACAAATCCTCTTCTTCTGGAAAACCATAAACACACAGCTCTCTGCTATAGTGTAATTCTATAAATGTCAATTCTTCCAATTGCCTTGGGTAGTGGAAGCAACATCACATGCCATTTGACATTTAATTTCCCTAACTTACACACACTGTCTCTCACATAAACATATTCCCACCCACAAACACGCACACAACATACATTTAAAAGCATTGTTTGCTTACCTCACCTTACAGGGAGGGTCATATTCCAGCTAATTGTACTCTATGCATTATTATACTAATAGTGAATTCACAATTAGTATAATAAACAAAATGACAGAAAATAAGGAAAGTAGAGACACAACTGACGTCCATAAGAATGAGCTGCCCCTATGTTCTCAGCAGTGTTTCTGCTACCTCCGAAGTCAGGGGTTGACAAAGGCAATGCCAGAGGTTGCAAGGGTCAAGCCAGAGGTCGCAGCTGTGATGCCGGGAAACCCCTAATTGACATCTGTGTGTAACTTTTTGCCCTTCCTCCTTTTTCCGACTCAGCTCATCTTGTGTAATTCTATCCACCTCGTCAGCAAAGTTCTTCGATAGTCTTCTCTAAAGTGATGCCCTAGCTCTCTAAAACTATTAACAAACCTTTCCTCTCTGGCATCTCTTCACAACGCTTTAAATCCTTGGTGGCTATTATAATGCTAGAAAAACAAATTACCAACCCCTCTTCCCAATCCAGCTACTTACTCCTCTCTAATTTCCCTTTGCTCTTAAATAAGTCAATCAGCCTAAAGTTCAACTGACTGTCATTACTTCAATCCCACAGGAATTCCCTCACATAAGTTTAAACATCCTATATTTGTCTGCCATACTAACATCTTTTTTATACTCAAACTCCTCAATTTATCAGCAATCAACTGTTAATCATGTCAGCTATTCTTTTCGCCTAGGTTTCATTGATATAGCAATAGACAGATTTTTTTCAACCTGCCTATGTATTTGCATATTCTCTGCTTCAGCCAATGAGCATCCTCTCAGGATTAGACTTGAACCTTCTTTTTTGCTCCACATCACTTCTGCCTGCAATAAAACTTTTCTCTTGGTTACTCTAACTGCCTCTGATAATGGGCATGCATATACTTTTCTTCACATTAATTATCCAGAAACAGAATCGCTGCTTTTGTCACCCCCGTGTTTTGGAGCACTTCAAATAGAAGTTTTGTTCAGAGGAACCCATTGTTTGGTAGGATCAGATACAGAATTAGGTGGTTACTCAAAATACAGTGGATGATACAAAGGTTAGCTAGATGTTATGTAGATAGGATTATTCACAGTGGAGCAGCTGGACAAAGGCTATTATATTTCCAAAATGTTGAACTATGTAATGAGCCCAGGTTCCATGAAATGATCAGCAACACAGGTCTTTTTATATAAATAAGTGTAAACATTCACAAAGTCACTTAATTCACTAATGTCAGCCATTTACAGTTGCCATTATGGCTTCTACACCAGAATAAAATGTGCATATTCAGTAACATCCACTGGATGCACAATGTTTGACTTGATTTCTATGTTTTGATTATCTCATCAATCTTATAACAAATAATGCCAATTTACTAAGATGAAGAAACTAATCTCTTATGCAAACAAAACCATATTCTCTCTGTAAAATATTTAATGGATGAAACTCACAACTACTACTTGACTGTAAACTGCTTCAACAGACTGCACTGTTAACTAATTTAAGGAGTGGAAATGAAGATGGTGTGTGGCTTGGATTCCTTAAAAATGCAGTATGTAGCCTAAACATGAAAGCAGTTAACAACCATAAATGGAATGGTCCTTCCTATTGTGAGTGAGATGCGTAAGCTCCTCCTCTGTGACTAAAACAATTCTTCTAAATTAGCAAGTGAGGTACGAGCTAGTGAATCTGCCCCATTCCACCAGCAATCCAGTCCATCGCCAGAGTCATTTAGTTCACTGATATCATACTGTTGCTTGAGGCTTTCTTTTTTTCTGGCAGTGCCTTTACTATCAACAGTAAAAAATAAATTATAAATTCTATTTTTACTCACCAAATTCCTTTGGAACTGCAATAGAGTAAACACAGTTGTGCCCCACGCTGTAATTTTTGGGGTAGTTTGGAGAAAGAACTGTGCCTTCAGAACCTGTGGACCGGCTACCACAAGGTGCTGCAAAATAAACATTAACAGAAATGTTTAAGTTATGGTAAAATAGCAATATAAAAATATCTGACGTTATAGAAAGTGTGCATAAACATTCAGAATTTATAAGCATTTAATCAAGAACTTAAGAACTTGCACAGATATATTTGGATTTAGTTATCATATTACAGATTATTAAACATTTGCCACCAGGGGTTTCAGCTGTTTAAGGCTGCAGCACCTATTGTTCTACATGTCCACTTATTTTAGAGGATTAGTTAAAACATGTTTCAGATTTTTAAATAAAATGCTGTATATCTTCTTAAGTTGAAATGGTATGTTTGTTCAATAAAATATATCCAATCCTGTATCTGTCTTCATCAGATGGCATTCAAATAATTGCTGAGCTCATTAAGTAAGTGACTTTCTAGAACAATGTCATACTAAGATAACATAATGCATGTGGAATGCAAGAGATTACAGTGTGGTAAATCATGTGTGAAAATTGAATATCTGTTAATTATTGGTACCACTAATTTGCTCTCTACTTGCACTGCTGTTCAACCACAGATGGGACTGTGCACCCAAAATTGGATTATCCTACTACTTGGTATTAGTGCCTTTCAGGGAGTGTGCGCCAGGGCCGGACTGGGAACCGAAACCGGCCCTGGCAAAGTGCTCGGCCGCCCCCCCCCCCCCCCGTGGGGGTTGGGGGGTGCGACCGCGCTCTTTGCTAGGGCCGGTTTTCGGCCGATTTTGTTACAGTGCCGTTTTTGCAGCTATGCTGCAAAAAACAAAAAACGACCCTGTAACAAAACCGGCCCCCTGGGACCCAAAACCGGCCCCCACCCTCGCGGCCGACCGGGGGATTGCCCGGTGCCTGCAACGGCCAGTCCGGGCCTGGTGTGCGCCATATTCACAACAGGCTTCACATTCACAAATGATGAATTATCTTTGCAGATTTTGTTTACTGTAACTAAACTTCTCCTGAGAAAACCTGCAAGTGTGGTGGATGTTATACAAATGTAAGTCAACGACTTGGAATGATCACTTGGTCAAAGGTTTATAGGTATTCCCAAATGTTTGCACAGCCTGCCCCAAAGTGGAAACACACATAACAAATATCATATAATGTACTATAATAGGTAGGAATATTTGTTGGTTCAGTGGAGGGGGTTGTTATACACTTAGAAAATTAGATTTCTGCTGGAGAAAAGCAAACAAAAATGCATGTTCTAAGGGAGATGAACGTCATGCTTAATCCTGAGTATTGTCCATCCGGCAGAAAAACTAGAGGAGTAGGAATGAGGAAGATTTTACTTGGACATTTATAAATTGCTTAGATTTCACCACATGGGGATGATTCACAAAAGCATATATGAGTAATGGAAGTAGTGCTACTGAAGCACTCCTATGTACTTCGGCATGCCTTTGGGAATTGGCTCCATAACATCTACCTCCATATTAGTAAATGTGGAAAGAGGGCAGAGCCCTTCACTTTTATACTAACTGTATGTGAATATTCCCTGAACATTCCCATTTTAATAACATTTTAGAGCTGTTGGGGCCAATTCCAAAAGGTGTGCAGGAGTATGCAAAGAATACTACAGTAGTACTACTTTATGTACTCAAAAATACCTTGGTGAATAGGCTACATGATTTTCTGTGAATTCTTTAAATTACAGAGACCTGTACACCGTAGATTTTCAATTTGTGTAAATGTGTGAAGTATGCAATTTTTAGCAACGTAATGAAATTATTTTACAGACAACGCATTTTACCTACCAAATAAACATAAACTGAGCAAACTGCTATCTCCTCACAAAGTAAAAGATCATATATGTTTGCAGATTTGTCCCCCTAAGCAAATTATTGACAGATAACAAACAACGCCACTTATGACCCATCATATTGAAACAAATATGTAACATGCTTTACTGTGGTATGCCAACAAATAGTATATTCCATAGTCGAAAAGTGTAGGACAACACTTTTGGTGAACATTGAATAGTTTTAAGCATGTCTACAATAAATGCTGAAGGTTTGTTTAAATTGATGCTCTGTAGCTGTGTAGCAGGAAGGGTCATGCGTCAGTTTATGGAAAATATAAGGCATTGATTACAGGAATTACTTCCCTGATCAGAATAAATTTGCACTTAGATTGGAGTAGTACAAACCTGCTATTTAAAAGTACTAATAGTGATGTAAGGTATGCTATTAAAGTTAAGATGAACTGTCCTGTCTTAAAGTACTCACTCAATTTCGAATGATTTGTTGAGTACCTTCACACTTCGAATTCTAGTGATGTCTCTTTAGATAACTAGGGGGCATATTATCAAGAACGGCGTTAAAATTATCGCCGCTTTAGCGGCGGGCTTGATAATATGCCCTTGTGAATTCCAATAGAAGCCCAGGTTCTGTTGTGAACCTGGGCTTCTATGGGAATTCACAAGGGCATATTATCAAGCCCATTATCACCGCTTTTTCTGCAGTTTCCTGCCGCTAACGCGGCGATAATTTTAACGATGTTCTTGATAATATGCCCCTAGATTTTTCAAGGAATGTTAGGAATGTTTGGAGTTGTTGTTATAAATGGGGTCTCTAGTTGGCAGAGGTATGCACTCTGTCCAAGTAGGCACCACCACTCTATTCAGGGTAATTCATATACACAACATAAGTCAACCTGTGCTCAGCCTCTGGTAGCTTGGAAGAGTGCAGTAAGGCTTAACTTAAGAAGAAATGTGTAAAGTATTTGTGCCGCACCTAATACAGTAAAAAGGGAAAACACCACACAAAAATAGAATAGGGCTTCATTTAAGAACAAATCAATGACAATACGACAAAGTTCAATACATAGATCCGTAGTTATACATTTGTAAAGATTAGATTGAAGTATAGTGCTTAAAAGCAGAAAATGTCAACCAGAGACAGGCCAAATCTAAAAGGTCAAGCTGACTGCGATGAAGCATGGGTCAAATACAGAAGTCACGAAGGCCCCACTGAAAACAGTACCTATCCAAAGGATGTGTCAACATCGAGGAGCAACTGCGCTGGTTCCGTGTCATGCAGTCAGGTGCCACGTTGTTGTCAAACCCCTTTACATTGAAGACACTGTGTCTCCTTCGAGCCTCACAGTCGGCCTCAGCGTCATTGTCGAGATCCTTACGATGAAGTTGCTGCATTGTCATTGAGCCGTGCTGTTGATGATGTGGGGATTCAAAAGCAGCACTGCATCGACTTCCAAGGTAAATGCATCTGTTCTGACTGCTTCAAAGCAAGCAATGTGTGGATGTTGCCAGAAAACTGCTGCAGAGCTCCTTTTGAAGGCCCAGGACTGGATTGGCCCCACTTTGCAGGATAGGGCTCCAAGTTGGCAGAGTCCAGCAGCTGAAGCAGAGTTGAATGACATCTTTGTTGTCCCTGAGTCTTCTGCACAGGGAACCAGCCAGCAAGCCATTGGAGTCACTTTGTTCTGAGGATATAGAGATTTAAGTCCCGTCCTTCTCACAACCAGGCAAAGGACAGCAGGTAGCAGGGCAGGGACATCAAAGCAGGAGTCTAGGAAGTTCAGCAGAGTCCAGCAGACTGTCCGTCTTTTTAGCAGCACAGTACTCCTTCTTCCTGGCAGAGTGTCCTCAGGTTCAGAGTGTACTGACTTGGTAGTGTCAGTGGTGCAGGACTTCTACCCAGTTGTGCCTTTAAAATAGGGGAGACCTCCAATAGAAGCCTTTGAAATACAACATGCCCCTGGCCTGATTCTGTACTCACTACAGAGGGGTATACACCTCTTTGTGTAGGGAAAGGCACAGCCCTTCTCAGGTACAAGTGTCAATTCCTCACTCCCATTCAGCCTAGGAAGACTCAGCAACCTGGTGATGGGCCATTAGGATGTGAATGTCACACCTCAGCTCCTTATATGTGTGACTGTCTAGAAGGAATGCACATTGCCCAGCTCTCACCTACCCCAGAAGTGTATTCAGAGACAGGTAGAGGCACAGAATAGTTAAAGTTGGGAAATGTCAACTTCCTAATGGTGGCATTTTCAGACTTACAATTTCAAATCTGACTTCCCTATAAGATGTGATTTTAAATTGTTAGTCCAGAGTCACCAAACTCAAAATTTCTATCTTGTCACAATTGGGAAATACACTTATATGATAGAACACAGTAACCCCAATGTTAATGAGCAAGATAGGCCTTGCAGTAGTGAAAACAAATGTAAAAGTTTTTTATCATCTGGCCATGTAAAACTTAAAAGTACATGTGCAACTTTTAAAATGCACTGCACACTGCCCTTTGGGTGGTCTAAGGCCTAACTTAGGAGTGATTTACAAGCATTAAAAAGGAAGGTTTTGGGCCTAGCAAGTGGGCAATCTCGTTAGGTTGACATGGCAGTTTAATACTGCACACCGCCTACCTGCAATGGCAGGCATGAGACATGTTTAATGGATACTGGATTCGGCAGCACAATCAATACTGTAGGCCCACTAGTAGCATGTCATATTCAGGCCATGAACACATGTACTGCACTTTACAATGAACTTATAAGTAAATTAAATAGGCCAATTGTGCATAAGCCTATGTTATCATGTTTTAGGGACAGAGCACCTGCACTTCAGCACTAGTCAATAGTGATAAAGTGGCCAGAATCCTAAAGACAGCCAACATTAAGTCCGCAAAACAGATGATCAGTAAGCAAAAAGGTCAGTGGAAAACACCTCAAGGATGTCAGGTCTAACATGTGTTGCCCCCAGCTGGAAGTGGGGAGAACTACTCAACCCCTTGGGAGTTCTATTCACTAAGGTGGAAGAACCTGGAGAGACCATCACCATTGGCGTGGTCTTTAGCCAGGCGGTGTTCCACTGTAAAGTACTTTCCCTGTAGGGAGATTGACCACCTCAATAGTTGGGATTCTCACCCCTCATTTGAATCAGCCATCTGAGGGGCCTGTGGTCCATCTCTGATTCAGGGGATGAAGGCTACGGGTTGATCCAAGTCCTCTGCATTTAGCTGGGAGAGAACAGCCCCTACACCATGCTCTTAGGCATCTCTCTGGACAATAATTTCCTGGGAGACGTCAAGGGTCTTGAGCACAGGCACAGTGCACATGGCCTCCTTCAGGATGCCAAAGACAGCTCCAAGCCAATCAATCAGCTCATCAGCTTTAGGGATGGTGTGCGCATCAGTCTTAGTGACTGCTGTGAGCCAACTGAAGTTCAGGTGTGGCACCTGGAAGGGTAGTCATGGGGGCCAGCACCACTTGGCTGGAGCAAGGACTGTTGGAGGGTCCAATAACCCCTAGTGTCAACATTTTGGACACCTCCTCCTTGATGTTAGCCCTCACTTTGCTGGACAGCCTGTAAATGTTATTTTTCACATATGGGCTGTCCCCAGTGTTGATATCAGGGGGTGAATCATGTTGTGAGCCCTGGGGTAAGTGAGAAGAGAGAGGCAACCTTCCCCAACAACTTGCAGCAGTCTCTCTGTTGATCTAGGATCAGTGTGCTGGAGAGGCTTATGACCCCCACTAACCCATCCTACTCTTTGGAAGATAGGAGGTCAGGCAGCGATACACTCTCCTCTTCCACCCCATCATCAGTTACAAAGAGCATGGTAATCCCAGACCTCAAAGTGCGGCTTGAGGCGGTTCACCTGCAGGACCCTCAAAGGGTCCACAGGAGTCTTGAGGTCCACCAGGTAGGTGACATCACTCTTCAGCTATTTCACCTCATACAGCCCAGACCAGCAGTCTTGCAAAGCACGCAGCTCCACTGGCTCTATTACCCACCCTTTTTGGCCAGGCTGAAATTACACCAAAGTGGCATTCTGGTCATACCAGTGTTTCATGTCTTTCTTGCCGGCTTATTGATTCACCAGGGTGAGCTTCTGGAAATGAGCTGTTTGGTTGCAAAGGGCCAGCATATAGCTGACTATATCCTGGGGGCTCTCCCGGAAGCTTGCTCTCAGCCCTCCTTTACCAAACTGAGAGGCCCCCTCACAGGGTATTCATGCACAAATTCAAAGGGGCTAAAACCAACCCACTTCTGTGGTACCTCCCCGTATGTAAACAAAAGGCATGTCAGGAGGAAGTGCCACTTGCACCTCATGGTGTCTGACAGACCCATAATCGTGCCTTTCAGGGTTTGGTTGAACATTCAACCAACCCATTGGTCTTGAGGTGGTATGGAGTGGTGAACTTGTATGCCACTCCACATCCCATTCCAAGAGGCCTTCATGTAGTAGGATGTGAAGTTGGTAACTCGGCAGATACCATCTACTTGGGGAAGCCCACATGGGTAAAGATCCCAATCAGTACCCTGCCCATGATGGATGCAGTCACTGTCGTCAGTGGAATAGCTTCAGGGTACCAGGTGGCATTGTCCACCATTACCAGAATGAATCTGTTGCCCATGGCTGTCTTGGGGTCCAGAGGCCCAATGATGTTGATGCTCAGCTTCTCAAAGAGGCTGTTAAAAACAGGAAATGGTTGCAGGGGGGTTTGCCCTTCCTCCTGTCTTGCCGCTTGTCTGGCAGGTAGGACAGGACCTGCAGGACTCTTCAGAGGGCTTCCTAGTTTGAGGCCAATAAAAGTGGGTAACAAGCTGTCAAAAGTCTTGTTTTTCCCCAAATAACCTGCCAGTGGCACATGATGAGCCAGACCCAGTAAGATGGTCCTTCCTGTTGTACTGAGGGATCATCAACATGTGTGTTGAACTAGGCTCAGGAACCTTAGGCTCACTATACAAGAGACCATTCTCCTACGATTTCAGGTGTTGTCAGAGGCATCACCAGTTGCCTGGGTCTCAACCTGCTGTCGCAGAACCTCAAAATAAGGGCATTACTCCGGTGCCCTGCAGAACTCCTCCCTGGTGAGACCTGCTTCCTGTTGCCAATTAAGCAGCTCAGGCAGGTTCCCCAGTTCGACCACTTTCATCCCTGTAGGTACCGAGACTTCCCACCGCCCCTCTCCCAGACTGTGAGTATTATAAGAGTGGGTTCATCACTTCCTGTGCCCCTTGCCTTTTCTCCTTTTGGTAGGTGCCTGGGCTATTCTTACAAGCTCCAGATCCTCTTGACCACCCTGACAGGCTGCCATGAACCATGTGGCCAGGCACACTCACTCAGGCAACCCCAACATTTCCATATGTGGGACCTGAGCTCCACCTCTTTCCAGGTGGTATGTTCCATGTTATTACCCAGCAGACAATCCACAGGCACGGATGGACTCACAGCTACCATAAGCAGGTCTGAGACCCACCCATTTAATGGGGACCAGAGCCACTGGGTGGTGTCTCTCAGGATTGTGAGCTGCAACCATCTATTTGAACACATTAGGGACTACCTGATCTGAGGACACCAGGTAACACCTGACAGTTGTCATACTGGTTCCTGTGTCTCTCAGAGCCTCCACCCTCTGCCTATTGATAGTGACCCACTGACTGTACTTCTTAGCATGCCAGGTATGTGGGGTCTCTGCACCATCTCTCTGTCACCTAGGGACAATAGGGTAGCCTCTGTGTGGTCCAATCTCCTCCTCAAGCGCTATATTAGGCAACTCCTGTGACTAATTTTGTCTCCCCTCCTTCTTCTGGTGAGGACCCTGTCCACCCATGTTGTGATCCCACCCCAGAAACATTGTTATGGACCCTGGTGCTGACCAAGCAGTCCACCTCCTTAACAAGCTTCGTGCAAAACATTATAAACAGTACAAACAATAAATGTAATTAAATAACATAAAACTTAAAAACCTATTCATTTGTGCAAGCATTTTATTGGGTTAAATTAACACTAGGAGGTACCAGAGCTCTTTACATACAGCAGTTAAATGCCTCAACACAAATACAATAAAGAAGCAATATAAATTGCATGTCTGCCATCACCCCAAGCAAGGTTCGAAATACCACAGACATTCCCAAAGATATGTCAAAGAAAGCAGGTTACATCAGAACCGCTTAATGGCAGCTTAGTATAACTACCACTTTGGGATTGCATTAAAATATATAAAAAATATCTTTATTTTAACACCTCTATCCCTGAAAAATGTTATGTTGAAATAATAAGCATGGCATTGAATTGATTATTAGTAAGGTTTCTAGTTTTCCGCTTCCACGGTTATTTTACTGATAAATACTAACAGAACATAATGTGTTTCCTGTTTATATTTATTTGTAAAAATGGAAAAATACAGAAAATTGTGCTTCCTGTAAGGGACTCTCTATGCTGTCTTTCATGAATTCTAGACCAATAGCTGAGTGGGAGTTAAAAAACCTGGATAGGATGTCCTTAAATACTGTCCTATATTAACATATATTTGTATATTCTGTTAATAATTACATGTGGGTCTAGTGTGTTGATATACTTTGCTGTTTAATTTGCCAAAACATGACATTGAAGTACAGTACTTGTTTTTCAGTTCAACAATAAATGTGGAAATATATTTTGTTATATGACTCAAAACACAAAATAAATATGGATGATTTCCAAATAGATAGCCCAAAAATAAATATGGATAAATACAGACGGAAATGTTAAAAAAATATTATACCATTGTTAGAAATGGGGGTCTCTAGCTGGCAGAGGTAGGTACCCTTGTCCAAATAGGGACCCTTTGTTCTAGTCAGGGTAAGGGGATATGCACTTTAGATAACCCCTGCTCACCTCGTGGTCAGCTTGGCACGAGCAGACAGATTTATCCCACTTATCCCACTTGCCACACAGATGCGATGCGTTGAAATCTGAGATGCTGCAGCATCAAGCAGCGCTGCATTGGTGTCTTCAGCCCCGATCATTTGATGCATCAGTTCTTGCAGCAGCGACAGGACCTGTGTCAGTTTCGACCACGGTGCGGCGCGGCGATGCTTGGTGATTCTTCTTGCACAGCCATGCAGCATCGGAAAAACAGCTGCAAGAAGAGCAATGCTTCAATTTTCTTAGATCTTCAGGTTTCTTCCAGTTTCCAGTAGCAAGCACAACCCTAAGAGGCCCGGAACTGGAACATGCACCTCCTGGCAGATCAGAGCTCTCAGCAGCAAAGTTTAGGGGAGCTGGGGTGAAGTCTTCGTGTCCCTGAAACTTTAAAACATGTGGCCAACACTCACAGGGCCTTGGAGATCTTCTTCAAGACGGTTCAAAGCAAAGTTCCAGACTTTGTCCTCTCCTTGTCAGAAACAACAACTGCAGGCCAACCCCACACAGCACACAGCAAAGGGGCAGTACTCCTCCTCAAAGCTCTTCAGCTCTTCTCCTTGGCAAATGTTCCTCTTGAGTCCAGAAGTGATCTAAAGTTCTGGGGTTTCAGGTCTAGTACTTATACCCCAAAATGTATTTGTTCTCTTTGTGCAAGGGTCTCTGAGCCCAGTCCAAACCAGTTCTGTCCTCTCTGGTGCAGTATGACCACAGGAGGGTGGAGACAGCATTGTGCAAGTGAGACATGCCCTATTCAGGTGCAAGGAATTCTCCGCCCACTACACTAAATTCAGCCAAGGTCTTTTCAGCTCAGCTCTGAGTCATCCAGGAAGGTTCAGGCACACCTCAACCCCGCCCCCCCCTTAGTAGCTGTCTACAGTGAATGCACATCCCCAACCCCTGTCACTCCAAAACCAGACAGTCAATACACCAACAAGCAGAGGCACGAAGAATGGTTAAATCAGAAAAGGCCTACTTTCTAAAAGTGCCATTTTCAAGTGCAGAATTTAAAAAACATCTTTATTAAAATATGTGTTATTAAATTCTGAGTTCATAGAGCCTAAACTTTATTTCTCTATCTTGTCCCAATGGGATGTTATGCTTGTAAGGTGTTACAAAGCATTTCCTATTCTATCCTATGGGGCATGATAACCTTACAATAGTGGGACATGCCACACACACCAGTACATGTCCTGCCGTTCACATACACTGCACCCTGCCCAGGGACTACCTTGGGCCTACCATAGGGGTACCTTACATGTAAGAAAAGGGAAGGTTAGGGCCTGGCAAGTGGGTACACTTGCCAAGTCAAAGTAGCAGTTTACAAATTGCGCATAGTGGCAGGTCTGAGATACCTTTTCAGGGCTACTCATGTGGGTGGCACAATCAGTGCTGGAGGCCCACTTGTAGCATTTGATTTACAGGCCATGGCACACTCAGTTCACTTTAATAGAGGCTTACCAGTAAATCAGATATGCCAATCATGGATAACCAATCATGTTCATAATTTACACAGAGAGCACATGCACTTTACCACTGATTAGCAGTGGTAAAGTGCCGAGAGTCCTATACTCAACAACAGTTCTGGAACAAATAGGAGAAAGAAGCTAAATGTTGGAGATAACTCTGCAAAAAGGGCAAAGTCCAACAACCACAAAACAGGAAGGCCTAGTTAGAAGCCATTTCCACACAAACAAGCAATTCATTTTGTAGACATGCTTGAAGATAGGCATACTTCATTGCAAACATAATATTACACTTTTTTTCTAGTATCATTTATATTGAGGTATTTTGAGACTTCCTGGCTGATCAGTAATTTATCAAGTGCTTTGAGTTAGCACAGCAAAGGTGATGTGAGGCAATTTGTTATGTTTGATCATGAGATTTGGAGCCTGCGAGTGTATTTTCTTTGCTGAATGGCCATTATTGCTATGTCGATTGAACAAGAGTATTCCGTGGATGTACACATGCTGAAACATTGTAATAGTCCTCCATTGTTATTTCACAGTGTGAGCTTTAGAGCCCAGTAACTATACACCCTGACAAAGTTGTGACTCTTGAGGAATGCGAAAATAAGGAAAAAAGGAAAGATACCTGTGACAGTTTGGAGGATACCAATTCATGCATCTTTACCGGAACCACTGTGCAAAGTGTATGCAGGAAGGGCTACTTCGAATTTAGCCATACTTCAACAAAACCAAAGGCACAAATGTTCATCTGACAACTTGCTTTAGTGCAAATGGGCTAATGTTTACAGTAACTATATGCTTACTGTAATAGTAATGAGAATAATACATTACTAATACAAATATTAGTTTAACAATACAAATATAAGGAAGACAACATTTGTTAGCTGCTAGTTTTTAAAATAATTCCATACATAAATTTTAATAAATGTTAATAGTTTGAATATTAAAACAGATTTAATGTAGGTGGGATTTTTTGTTTTTCTGTAGGAATTGTATTTTTAAATTAAATATATTTTGAACAATTACTTAATATGCCGTTAAGTTAATGTGCTATAACATTTTACTTTATTAATTTATTTATTAAGCATTTTATTTGTTTTCTATTTAAATTAAGTATCTAACGTTATTTTATATCAGAATATTTGTATCTTCTGAATGTTTAATAAAATTGCATAAACTTTCCTAAACATTACCTTCGGGACTCTCCCCCCCAGTGTCAAAAGTTACAAGCAGTAACTTTACAGTTTGAAATCCTGTTCTATGGGGTGAGATGTAATTCGGCAACTAGGAGTAATGTTACAAAAAGAATGACGAATCTAAAAAACTTGTGCAAATTTACCTTTGTGAATAGGCCCCTTAACATTCCACAGCTAAAGGATGCATTTTTGTCCAAAGAAACACTGAATGTATGTTTGGATTCTACTTGTCTTGATGGTAAATGTTTTTCTGTATGTCTTTGTGGGTGCAAATGTATTTATTTATTTAATTATTTATTTAAGAGGTTTTATATAGCGCTGGCCAGACGCGAAGGTATTGGAGCGCTTTACAGAGGAGAGGGTAGGATCATATCAAGGAGAAAAAAATAAACAAGTGTTCATAAGAGTTCAAAAGTTCCATTGTGCTGTGCGTCTGAGGTGCGCCAATGAGGTTGCAAGGTCCAGAGTCTTAGGCTAAATCTTCCTCCCAGCGATGAACAAGGAGGGGGTTAGGGAGTGGAGGAAAGTTGTTGGTTGACTGCAGAGTGGAGGCTAGTGAGTTACGGATTTCAGTGCGGGATGGCACGGTTGAGGTAAAGTTCTTTTAGGAGTGATTTGAATTTTGGAAAGGAGGGGGTAGTTCTGTTAACAACAGGGATGGAGTTCCAGATTTTGGGTGCAATTCCTGCGAAGGAACGTGCTGCAGTTTTTTGTTTGCGTGTTTTCATGAGGATGAGTAAGAGGGAGTTGGAGCTCCTGAGATTTCTCTGCTGGCCGGCTTTATTAAGTTTTGAGGCCAGGTATTCTGGTTTCCCTGTGTGCAGGGCTTTATGCGTGAGGCAGGCATTTCTGAAGTTAGCACGCATTTCATCTGGGAGCCATTTTAGTTCTCGGAGAGCTGGAGATATGTGATCATATTTTTTTACTCCGGTGACCATTCTGGCAGCTGCATTGAGAGTTGTTTTGAGTGGTGCAAGGTGGGAGAGAGCTGTACCGGAGAGTACTGCGTTCCCCTAGTTCAGTCTAGACAATACCAGTGATTGGGTGGCTTGTTTGAGGTCCCAGGGAGGTGTGTAGGGTTTGATTTTATTGAGAAGCTTCAGATTGAGGAAGGCACTCGTTGCGGAGTTCTTAATGTGGATGTTCATGGTTAGTTTTTGGTCAAGGGTGATTCCAAGTGATTTTACCGAGTTTGCCAGGGTGAGATTACCGTTGAGAGCATTGATTGCTTTCAGCCACTCTACGATTTGCGGGTTTTCTTCTTTATTGGAGATTAGGAGGGTTTCGTTTTTTTCTGGTTGTGTTTAAGGTGGTTAGTTGATAACCATTGTTGGATTTCTCTAAGAGTATTGTTGAGTCTTAGAATGTCATTAATGGAGGAGGTTTCCAAGTAGATCTGGGTGTCATCAGCATATAGGCGGAAGGGGATGTTGGCTTGCTTCAGAATGGTGGTGAGGGGTTCAATGTATATATTGAACAGTTGAGGGGGGAGTACTGATCCTTGAGGGACACCTCTGTTGACGGTGAGTAGGTCAGACGTAAAGGATTTGATTTTTATCCTTTGGGAGCGATTGTGAAAGAAGGAGGATAACCATTGAAGGACCACCTCGTCTGCACCTACTCGGTCTTTGAGAGCCTTGATGAGAAGATTGTGATCCACTGTGTCAAAGGCTGCCGACAGGTCTAGGAGGATGAGTAGGCAGCAATGGTCCTTGTCAAGGGACTTGAGGATGCCATCCACGATGTTAAGGATTGCGGTTTCAGTGCTACAACCTTTCCTGAAGCCTGATTGGTGTTGGTCTAGCAAATTTACATTGTCAGTGTGTTGGTTCAGTTGACGGAGAATGCATTTTTCGAGGATTTTAGCTAGGAAGGGTAGATTGGAAACAGGGCTGAAGTTGTTCAGATCGTTGGTGTCTAGGCCTGGCTTCTTCAGAAGTGGTGTGACTTGGTCGACTTTGAAGCAGTCTGGAATGATACCGGTTTTTAAGGAGCTGTTTATGATTTCACACCAAAGTGGTGCAAGGGAGAGTTTCAGCTGTTGGCCATTTGGGAGGGTATAGGATCGAGGATGTGGGTTGAGGGCTTTGAGGAGGAGAATCTCAGCTTCAGGGATGGGGTCGAATGATCTCCAGGTTTTTTGAGGGGCGTAAACTAGAGGTAGATTCAATTGCTGGGGCGAGGTTTTTACCGGCAGGATGGAGATTGATGTCAAGTGATAGTTCAATCTTGCTGATTTTGTCGTTAAAGAAGTTGGCGAAGTTGTCACATAGGTCTTTGGAGGCCTGGATTTCAGTAGTAGAGGACTTGGACGTTTGTTATTTGATGATGTTAAAGAGTTCTTTTGGCCTGTTATTCGCATTGTCAAGCGCGGTGCAGAAAAAGTTGTTTTTTTCATTGTTGATGTGACTTTTGTACTTTCTTCTTGCTTTTTTGAGTACTTCACAGAGGGTAGATGAGGGGTTCTTTCTTTAGAGACGTTCCGTGGCTCTAAGTTGCCTCCTTTCATCGTTGATGTCTTTGTTGAACCAGGATCTGGAGTGGATGTTCCTGGATTTTTTCAGTTTCAGTGGAGCCAGTTGGTCTAAGATGGAGGACATGGTAGTGTTGTAATGGGATGTGAGTTCTGTGGTTGAGAGGCTGTCAGGGGAGATGGTCAGGAGGGTGCTTATTTTTTCTTCTAAGTCAACTGTGTTGATTTGTGTTAGGAGTCTTGACCATGTAGGGGGTCTTGGATGGAAGGTTGGCACATTAATGGTTGAAAGATGTGGAATAGGATTAAGTGGTGGTCTGACCAGGTGACCGGAAGGATGTGGTCAATTGTGATTACGTCGTGTTGGGCGATGATGGCATCTAGAGTTGCCCCTTTGCTATGAGTTTCTTTTAAGCAGTGCTGGATAAGGTTGTTGGAATGCAATAGCTCGTTCAAGTTTTGTAATGGAGCACTGTTTTTATCATTCCAGTGGAGGTTGAGGTCGCCCTGAATTAGGTTGTTGCTGTCTCGGAGAGAGCAGTGCGTGATCAGGTCTGATAAGTGTTGCCTGAACGTGACGGTGTTGCCTGGGGGATGGTATAAGAGATGGCAGTGTAGAAGCTTGTTGTTACTGCTTTTGATGTTGGCAGTTAGGCATTCGCAGGAGTTGTAGTTGATGGTATCAATTTCGGTCACTGACAGGTTGTTTTTGTGAATGATTGCTAGACCTCTGCCTTTTTGGGCTTTTCTATCTTTGTTGATGATAAAGAAACCTGGGGGTACGAGCATATCCATGATTGGAGGGGAGGAGTCGTTTAGCCAGGTCTCGGTGATGAAGGCTATATCTATGTCATGGTTGAGGATGGATTCAGCTAGCTCTGTGGCATGTTTAGTGGTTGATCGGCAGTTAATGGGCATGCAGTTAGTACGGGGAGTCTTTTGTTTTGTTCAGTTGGTAGTGGAGTAGTAGGGATGTTGATGAGAGACGCTGGGGGTATAGGGGGTTTTGGAATGGAGTATCATGTACACTTAGTACAATCTTAAAATAAGCATGTTTTTTACCAATGGTGAAATCTGAGCTCCAAAAAAAGTGACCATGTCAGGATGTAGAAAACTTGACCAGGTGAAGGCATCAGAAATATTTGGCCAGAAAGAGGACTTCCCTGGGCATAAATTTGGTATTTTCCCAATTGGACTTTTCCCATCTAAACCAACAGCTTTGCGAATGCCTGTCCTATGTTGAGGAGTCCTTCTTGGATTCCCTGCTCAATGAAGGACTTTGGCTTCCATTTTCAAGACCAAATCCAAAGGTATTTTAAAAATCTGTGACAGGGTCAAACTTGATCGGTGTATTAGACCCGTGTTCCATTGTGGTCAGCCTCAAATCAAGCCTAGGTCCTGGTCTACCATGGGCAGTCGATCCACATTGGCGTTAAACTCTTTTTGGCACTATTTTTATTTATCGGATTGTCATTTTGGTGTAATTTTGTTAATTTGAACAGTCTCTATTTATAATAATCATAAATTGGGAATTTAGTTGTGTTCTGTTTTTTTACTTTTAACTGCTTCATTACTTCTAACTTCCTTACACATTTTCTTCAGATAATCATTGCCATTCTGTGCCATAGGTACTAGGGATTAAGCTCAGGTTTGAAAATACTGAAACTTTTACTGGACCTAAAACGGATAGTGTAATTTTTACTCATGGTGGGATCCCACCCATCCCAACTAATATTCTACTTTATCACATTCAGAATATAGAGAAAACATTATATTTAAAAAATTTACTTATGGAATACAGAAAGTTAACAACATAGTACTTTCCATCATTCTTCTGATGTAATATTCATGCAAGTAACTTTAAAACTCATCCCTAAAACTCATAGACAAATTTACAAGGGACCCCTTCCTGTTTGATTACCACCAATGTGAAGTGGGTAGTAAACTGCGAGTTGTTTTTTGCAACCACATAGCGGTCAAAACAATTATACATACAAGTGTGACTTGCTATTAGGAAAGGATGCCCTTAGCACAATCCTTCCTAAGAGCAACCCGCAAATCCTATTTTGTGAGGTAGTAATTGGTTACAGACTCACAAAATAGGTTTTACACCTGCCACCACCCTCTTTAGCTGTCGCAAATGGGCCAATTTTCCATTTGTGACCGCTAAAAACAGTTGCACATCTGGCTCATACTTTTTCACAACTACTATTATATGTAGAGAAACTATATGACTTTTTAGGGATTCAATAAGAGTCTGTGGCTATATAATGTAAAACTACATTTACAGTTTTTCCAGGTTTATATTCATGTGCAGCGTTTTAGTAAGTAATATTTACAAGAGGTGAAAATTTGCATAAAAGAAAAAATACCTTTTATTCTCAAGACGTTTTTCTGTTGAAGAAGTAGACCATTAAAATGAATGTGTAGAAATTGTCTATGAGAGGCACTAAGAAAACAAGATATCCCAAATGACCTCTTACGGCTAATTCAGGAGCTGCAGAGGAGGAACTGGGCTCAGGTTATTTTGGATACCAAGGGGTCGTTAACACAAAAAATACAAGTGAACAATGGATTGAGACAGGGTTGTGTATTATCCCCTCTGCCTGCCCTTCTCCTTGTTTGTCGCTGACCTGAACGCGACATTAGCAAATGGTTTTAGCCCCAAAATGAATAGTAAACATGTGGCATGCCTATTGTAGGCCAATGATTTTGTGATCGTAGACCAGACCGAAATAGGTCTGCAAAGGAAGTTAGAGAAATTTGAGAGTTATTGTAGATGCAAGAAATTAGTGGTAAATATGGATTTTGCTTTGGAAAAACTAAAAGAAAATTTAAGTGGCACCTAGGCTCGGAGAGAATTGAAGTAGTAAATTAATACATGTACCTTGGAGTTTCATTCAAGCAGTCTCGGAAACGCAAATCTCACCTAGGGGCTTTAAAGGCCAGGGCTGTAGCCTCAGTGAGTGGGCTGAAAAAATGTAATAAGGCCTTTGGAGAAATGTCATGTAGACCAGTGCTAAAAGCGTATGATCCCCCCGTAACTCCAATATGGAGCTGAGTTGCTATTTATTAGTGGTAAAAACAGGTGGGATGTAGAGGAGGGGAAATGCCTGAAGTATTTATTGTCACTCCCCTGTTCAATCATGATTCAAGCCTTAACATTATAAATGGGCAGGACCTTGTGGAACACGCTGGCCACAAAACCCCTAATAAGATTCTGGGGAAAACTGAGTGTGGAGGACAAACAGAAAATTTCTCAGTGGTGTAAGAATGCACTTGTGCAAAGCAAATAAAAATAGGCAAAAAAGGTTAGGTTTAAGATGACCGCCGTCTGCACTGCAATGAAGGTAAAACTGCTTCTGTAGACACTTCAAATAGAAATCTCCAAGAGCGAGCTAAAGGCGCTATTCATAGAATTGTCTAATGAAAAGGATCATTAATATTTAACTGAGAAAAAAGCTGTATACTTTAAGTTAAATGCATGGCAGAATGAAGTGAGTTATCCATATGTGGATACCCTGATAAACCAGATGTTAAGAATGAGGTATTGAGAGTAAGAACTGGACTCAACCCCTGTAAGATAAGCACTAATGCAAAAGCAAAAATGATTGTTAGAGGAGGTAAATGTATCTGTGGGTTGAACACCAAATGTGACATGCTGCATATTTTGTTGGACTGCTTAAAACTCGAACAACAGCGGAAACAATGGCTATGCCCAATATTTTTCAAATATGAAATTAGGACCCGAGGGCATGCCGTAGAATTTTTAGCTTAGATGAGTTTTTTTAGATATAGCATGTGCTATGGGAAGATTTTTGAGGGCTGTTAGTGCAAAGCTTATTGAGAACTAGTAGGGGTATGGATATGTTTTATAAAACTATTAGCAGATTTTATTGAAATATACATTTTATCTGAATAATTTATAGATGTTTTTTATTGCTACATATGTATATTATCACCTTTTATTGCTGTATTGTTTAAAGACCACTGGTCTAAATAAACATACTTTTGACTTGACTTAAAATGTCAGTGAAGCTTTAACAATATCATTTTTGAAAGACAATACTTCTCATTTTGTCATGAGAACATTTTAGAGCACTTCTAAGGGGAAGGATACTACCTTGAAATGGTATCTGAATACACAGGAACTTGCAGTCTAGCTCTGTTTGTCTGGCTCTATTGGTGTTCACCTGCATTCAACAGTATGATCACTCTGAAATTCCACAAACAAATTCAGCATGGTAGATTTAGAAAATGATCATCTTTGGCATGATTTCCCCAAAGAATTTACTGACTGATTTGCTGGCTAAGCAGGAGTAAAGTGTGTACTCTCCCTCTTTAAATATGATTACATTCACTCTGCCATAAGTGACATATTTAACTTGCATATATGTCCCTATTACTTGGTGTAGAAAATGCATCCTGGGCCTAGAACTCAAATACCGCCTATGTACCACAGCATCTATTGTGCCATCCACTCGGGTTGGTCTATGAAACATGGCTTCAGGTCTACTGTATGTAGTCTGACTGCAGTACCCAAACAACTTTCAGTCAAACTCTGAGTTTATAAGTAAATAGGTCACCTCTACTTTCACCTTTTAGCCCACAGCGTAAGGTGTATGTTATTAAAAATGGAATGCGCGAAATAAAGGCTGACACATGTCTCCAGTCCCCCTTAACAGCTATTTTCGATGGCAAGGCTGTAGCAGGATCCTAGAAAATGACAAAGTATAGTTTATAAACTTTACTCTAACATTTGAAGGGGTGGTAATCTTTCGAAGACTATTTTATATTTAATAAAAAATGTAATTCAGGGGTGAGGTTAGATTTTTAATAAAGAATTAGGAAAATTAACTTTTAGAAAGTTCTAACCTTAATAAGTACCTCTTACCTTAATGAGATGTGAACATTTTTCCCAAAGCACAACAATGACCTAGGGGGGTGACAGCTGAACTGGGGGGTTGGAGGGTGAGATGCATGTCAGTTCAGGAAAGGCAACTGAGAGGGATACAGGAAAATAAAATACTTGAAAGAAACAGAGGTGAAGCATTCACATTCATAGTTTAGTGCAAAGGGAGAGCTCAAGAAATGACAGACTTTGTTCCTTAGGCCGAATAAACCCCACCTGGGTTGCAGTCCAGTCTCAGAACTGAGTGTTTTGTAGTTGAGGAGTGGACTGCCTGTTTGCCCGACCACACCTGACTGGCACAGAAGCTCACTCCAAGGCCAAAAGGCCTGTGCAATCTTGGATTTCACATTGATCATCATGCAATGTGGGATAGTTTACAGTAAAGCAAACCGGATGTGCTTTAAATGTGGGGAGGGTTACTCACTGGGAACATTTTCGCCATTAGTTTGGATGCCACCTCTTCTACTTGCTAATGCAAACCATACATGTGGCAACCCAAGAATCCCTCCTCTGAGCTCCTTTCTGGGCCTGCTGAATATCAGAAGAAGACTGGAACCTGTGTCTGTAACCTTAGAAGAGCTCTAAAGGACTTGACTTACTACCTCTTGTACCCAGGATGTAAAAGTGGATTACAAGAGTCAGTTGGCTGATATCTTATGTAGCTATGGGGACACAACATGCTACAAGGGGCCTTTTGCCTAAAGTGACCAGTATCAGCTGCACCTGAACTAAAACATTATGGTGACCTCTGCTGAAGTGAGCCCTGGCCCTTCAGTGATCCTGAGGATCTGGGAGTCTTGCAATTAAGAGGGACTGAGTTTTAATGCTAGGTCACAATTATTGGTGACTTTAGATATTGAGGCACTGTACACCAACATCCCCCAGGATGACACTATCATTGTTATTAAACACATCCAGGAGGATGTTGGTGTTACAAGAGGTGCCAATGGAGAGTTTATAACTGAATGTATAAATTTAGTACTCAAGGATAATTTATTCTTGTTTAAAGAGGACTTACATCTTCAACGGAATGGGACCTGCATGGGTGCAACATGCGCTCCAAGTCTGGCATGTGCATATGTAGGATACTTTGAGACCAAACACATCTTTAATAAATCAGCCCTGTTCTATGAAAATGTGTCTAACTGGCACAGATTCATAGAGGATATCGGGTTCATATGGACAGGACCAGAAAAATTACTCAAAGAATTCTTACTCTGGCTTAATCTTGGGGATGCTAATTTGAAATTCACAGAACACCATAGTAAAAGTGTGGTGAGTTTCCTTGACCTAAATATAAAACATATAGCAGGCAAATTTGAAGTAGAATTGTACTCTAAACCAACATACAAAAATGCATTACTCCATTATACGAGTTATCATCCCAAGTCCCAAAGGGATAACATACAGTTCGGACAGTTCCTTCGTCTCCGAGGGAACTGTTCTTCATTGACTGATTTTTATAAACATTCAGAAACTTTGAAACTCAAATTGAAAGATAGAGGTTACCGCAAGTAAGTAATTAATCAATCTTTCAAACGAGCGAGATTTTATAATAAGGACAGTATGCTGGATAACTCACAGGGAAAGAAACAAATGGGTGCAACAGAGAATACAATTGTTTTCGTCAGCCAATTCACCAGCATTAGTAATACAATTAAAACATAATTAATTCTAATTGGGCTTTATTTAATGATGGTGAATCAACAACATTAGAACCCCCCATTTTTGCGTTTAAACGCAATGATAATTTAAAAAGGAATCTAGTACATACCTACAGAGAACCGGGGGATCAGACAATTAAGTTTAGAAGGAAGTAAAGTGATGGCAATTACAAATGCGGGAATTGTAATAGTTGTAATCAAGGTATTGAAGGGAAGAGTATTACCTACAATAATCAGACAATTATAGCCAAAGACTTGAACAATTGCAGGAGTAAAAATCTAGTCTACTTATTACTATGCCTCTGTAGATTAGGTTATGTGGGTAAGACGAGACATGTATTCAGGACAAGACTCACAGAGCATAAATCAGCAATCAGGAATAAGAAGGTGAACGCTCCTCTGGTGGAGCACTATGCCCAAATGAACCACACACATGTAGATGTGAGTTGGTTCATTTTTAGAAACAAATAGTGGCAGCAGGCGGGGAGGTTATACCACTGCCAAACGGAAACACTGTGAGCAGTGGTATATTTCCATCCTCAATACAGTAAGAATGGGGTTAAACTCAAAAGAGGATAGGGAAAGGCTCCTTAACTAACTGATCCCTTAAGATAAAATGCTGTGATCATCAGATAGGTTCAGAACTCCAGCCTACTACATGACTTAGGATACAGGCACACTGGTTTGTGGATGGGTAATTTTTGGAGGCATGCCTTCCGGCCGGCATTGCATCTGATGTTGCAAACCTAGAACCATTATGCCCTTCTGGTATAACACACGTAGCTTGGAGCAACAATGTATTAAGTATATGTGACTGCCGAGTTAAGCAACTCCTCTAGTGGGGAACATTAATGTATGAAATACAGGATAAAAATGTATATCTTAACTTGATGCGAGGCAACAAGAATCCCTATATTTAAGAAACTCGATATTCGAAATATTGAAATACTGATCTTAGTCATATGAGTAATCATAAAAGTTTCAGCTAGTGGGCATGTAACATTATTCAGAAGAGGGAACATTTAGGAGTATTACGGTAATGAGAGGAGGACCCGGGAATAGGCGGCTCCATGAAAATATAAATTTAGACAGATCAGTGAATGGTGGTAACTCTTTTGAAATCGGATATGTGTCTAAACCGGGAACTCAGCGGAGGTCCACCGCAATAAACCTTTTAATGTAGGACAATCGTTGAGGTGTCCCTATTACAGACTTCACGGTATTTGTGAAGCCGGGAAGCCGGGGCGCTCAGAAAGATGAGGTAGAACTCATGCGACACCAAGAAACGGAGACAGCGCAAACCAACTCCCACTGGTGTGAGTAATTTAGGGTGATATAGACAGTATTGAAACGCCAGCATAGAACGGGTGTTTACTCCATTACAATCCGAGACTGGTACGTGACACGCTTTTTCTCCAGAAAATAAGGTATGTGTCTTCGCAGCGAGAATAGATGTAGGGAGCTAGCTACAAATAGGTTAGAACCATGTGTAGCTATAGTTACCGCGGGGGATGGAGACATACACGGTCCCCATTAAACTGGGGTTAAAATTATTTGTTTTACATTTAAGGTTTAACGAATTTGGAAACCGGAGCATCTATAAAGTTCTTGAAACCCAGTGGGGATTTTTTAACCAGCAGTGCCCCGCAGCATTGAGTCCCCGGAGCAGTGAGGATGAAATATGTGCCATATAAAAATACAGATATCTGCAGGTAATGAATCATCACCACATGATGAAGTTGGTATGGTTATGCAAAGGGGATTTAGGACCGTTTTAGAGGCCAGCATTGCAAACTCCTTTTCTTTTTTAGATCAATCACACAGAGGAGAGCTGTAATTATACAGCAGGCTTGTTGTCTACTGAAGCGAATGCTCATAGCTTAAGGACCATTACTTAGACCTGTGGAGAAGGCAAACAGAGGAAGTTGTGTCTATGTACCACACCCTTGAATGAATATAGGTAATTAAAGCCTGATGCCCTAACCGCAGAGTTTAAGACTGAGGCTGAGAATAGTGTCAGGTCGACAGTGGCCTTATGTATTTATTCTTGTTCCTCTGTAGTTTAGAAGGATTACTGCAGCCGTTTATAAGGCGTACATGCAGTATTTGGCCCCAGGAGATACACCTTGGAGGTATGCGGGGGGAGGTGAGGGAGGGGGGTTTCAATATGTAACTATGAGTTACTGAATTGATATTTCCTCCTTTAAGGATGGCCTCTTTAGCTTATAGGTTAATTAATAGAGCAATTTGCTCACTGGAGTATGAAAGTGGATGAGTATGTAAGATGACATGAGTGTCTTTTCAGTGCCAGGTTGGGAGAATCTCCGATTTACTGTGGATAGAACCACTGTATATCACTGTATATTGGTGTGTAAAATTTAAAAATGACCAGAGGAGTTTTAGTCTAAAAGAATACAGTACACAATGTTGAAGTCATTATAAGATTTGGAAAAATGTTCATAATGTGCTATGAGTATAATATACTGACATGTTTTTTTATTTAGATATTTTGAATTTTTAATGTGCTAAAAGAAAAGAGACAATCAACAGCCCTTGTCTTGATAAAGGTGGTGCATAGCAGGCAATACACCAAAATGCATCAACGCTTCTGTTGTGATTAAATTCGAGGGACTATGGTGTTAGGATTGATGATACTAGCCTAACGGTGACGATAGATCCTGACAAATTAATAATTTGGGATGCTTTTGCAACAAGGCACCTTAATGTTTCTTTTGTGATGGTTTTAATGTTTTTATAATTGTAGGGGGATTGTCAATGTGATCTATTCCAATTACTGTGTTTTTAACATTTTTTGATATCAATTACAAAAATAAAATGTAATATTTTTCTTATACTTTGGAGCTTCAACTTTTAATTGCTTGTATCCACATCTGTGAGGGTATTCTATTTTGGCATTGATACGGATGCATGATTGAATGGAAAGAATGATGACTGTCATTGACATTTGATCGAAGGGAATTTTTAAGTTACACAGTCTTGCAATTAACACAGAGGACCAGTCCCAGAAAACCTTAAAAGTTAGGACTTTAAAAATGGTTGGACTTCCAAGATCTTTGGAACAGTCACTGGGACCCTAGGGCAAAGGTGGCCATTGTTGATGCGCATTTGAAGGACACATCTTCAGGTTTGCCCTCCTGGAAGATTTGAGCTCTATAAAAAAGACTAATGTAAAATATTCGACCAGAAAAAACCCACCAAGTGTATCCACCTGGTGCTCCATTGTTATCTACCTGAAATCACTCCATGGTCTCAGTCTACAGCTTCCATAGATCATTATTGGCACTTAGTGTTTTTGGGTGCTATTTTAATTTTTTTATTGCCGAGTTTTATTGGATTTATTACTATTTTGGCAATGCGTGAGTGCTTTGCACATTGCCCTAAGTAAAGCCTGTCTGCTCTGTGCCATAGCTGGCAGGGGGTTTAGCTGGGGCTAATTTAGTGCCTATGTTGGTTCACCTTGACAATGTAGTGTTTTATTCCATGCTGTGGGAGACTGCACACCCCAAATATTGATCTACTAAGTAGAACCATCATTTGTGAATGCAGATAATAGTAATGGAATTTACATTTTCAGAATACTGTCATTGGAAATGTTGTGCACTTTAAGTGCAAATACTAAGTATTTATTTCACATGTAATTCCATCTGTATTCAAGGCAAGTAATATATAAAGGCTTTTATGTGCGGAAGAAATATTGTTTTTGCTACTACTCTGGTGTTTAGTTTTGAGCGTGGCATAAAATGTCTTTTTGTTATATTAATTATGCTCAATGTTCAGATTTATTTTCTGTTAAAATGACTTCTGAAATTTGGAATGTTCGTTTGTGCCCAGAGGGAACATTATTAAGGAACAATCGCCATGCAGGTGATATTCAATTGCATAAAATGCTTAGCAGAGTGTTCTTTGTGTATAACGCTAAACATGAAGTGGTATTCTATGCTAACCTTTGCTTTTTACTTTAGCTTCAAATCCTGTTTTTTCAAAGTGATTTGTATTCATGATAGACTGCAATGTTCATATAAAATATCGGCTGTGGTTTTATTTTATATTGCATTGATCTCTCACCAAATTTCTCAGAAATTGCACACGTGCTAATGGCTTATTTTGTAGTAAAACAGCAGACACATAACCGGTTTGTTCTTTGCTTAATATGCTTCTTTGATATATTTTAATTTGATTTTATGAGAGACCATGCATAGCCCTGTCCCAGTGATGCATAGCCCTGTCCCAATTATAGAGCAATAGCAAATGTAAATCATTGTTTAGCCATGCTGGTTTTAAAATAAAGTCTTAGATAAAAGGTGATTTTTCATGTTGGAAACTAGAATAATTTTACAAAAATTATTAAGCGCAAATTCAAAGTTCTGCTATATGAACTGTGGCTCTCGACTACATTTCCATGCAGTTCATTATGCAAAATAGATGACAATCATAATCAGTTTCACAACAGAACAGAACTCATTTCGACGATTACCACAGGTATATAAACAAACCTTCATGTCCTTACAAAATGTCCTTGTAATGCAATACAGCTCAAATGCAATGACCTAAGTTGTGAGGCTGAACAAGTTATTCCTTATCTTCACTGTGAAGTAGAAGAATTCCACTCACCAAACAACATTTCACTCTGTAGTATTAGTATTGCAAATTGAAAAATGACAGATTGGTTTATAACAGAAAGAGAATTTTGGAACTCGTTCTCATTTTCAAATGTACTAAGGCATTTTAAGACATTAACAGGAAATATATCTGAAATCTGCATGTAGTATTAAATGTGTTACTGTCTCAGGATATGTTAATTTACTTTTGCCCACTCAAAGGAATCACACACGATCAATGGAACAAACACAAATTATGTGGTAAGGCACTGTGCATCAAAAGACTACTGTGAATATTAGCTGCACACACAAGTCAATCTGAGAAAAAAATAACAATGCAATATTATATTCATTATTTAATTACGCTGCTTCCTCCTTCCTAATCACAGCATTTTATAAGTTTTACATGCACGTGTCCCGACAGAAAAGGCATAGGGATTGTAGGATTGCCTTGTCCATGCAGAACAAATATGGTAAAAAGAGACTCCACAAACTTTCTTTTGTGGATTGCAGAAGGCAACCTAGGGACACCAATGAACACTACTCTAATTTGTACTAAACGCTGTCCTAGCTTTCTGACCATAGAAACCACCAAATAATAGTTTTCAGGACCATATTCTTCAGGGATACCTCATTTGGAGGTTAAAATCATAGCTCCTGTAAGGCAGCCAGCGCAAGTCACAGTTTCTGTAAGATGATGTTTCTCTCTGATATTTAGCTAACGCCTTTGAGTAGCTGCTAAATGTGGTCCTCAATGACCTGCAGTAACAAAACCTCTAGGGTATCCCACAAATTCACTACAACTGACTTAAATCTGAGGATGTAATCCAAAAGTCTTAACTCAAATCATTCTTTTAAGACTTCAGAATCAAGGTTTGATTAATGTCCCGTGATGGATCATCACACCAAGGTATAAGACAAGAGGGAAGCCAAAGTCTTAACTGTGCATGCAATCCTCTGAGACAAAACACAACTTTTGCGAAATAGTCTCTCATACTCCAGGCTGAAATTTGAGGTCTCAGACTATATTCAGTTGATAGTACTGGTGCTGCCCTGTGAAGACTAAAAGATAGGGGTACATCTATTTATGCATGCTGCAATCCAGGCAATTAGTTGGAATCTCAACACATTCCTTCATCTTGGCATCACCACCAAATTGGGCTCTCAAGATACATATCAACATAGTCAAGCCTTGCTCTCCATCCCTACCTCCATCAGGGCAAAACAAAGCAGGGAGAGAAGTACACAGAAAACCTTAATCAGCTGCACCAGCTGAGATGCATCTTTCACAAGAGACAATAGTTCTGAAATTATTACCCTGCTCTGTTTCCTTAGCCCTGCACTGGGCTTTACTTAGCTCACATCTTACAAGTCTGACAGAATCCATCAACTTGAATTTTGACCATGTGTTTATTACTTGCCGCATCCCCCATCATTGAAATTATGATGGAGAAGATCTAAATTGTTTGAAACACCACTTAAACTTCCTTCCTATGAGAAGAGTGTACTGAAAGATTATGGTCTGTGTTGGACAGAAAATTCCCAAGCCATGTTTGAAGGAAGAATCCACAACTGCATCAGTGTTATTAAATTGTCTACATCAAGGACCAGAATATATTATTTATTTGTCTCAGTCAGCCTTTAATTCTAGGAGAAAAAACAATTGTTGTAAGAAATGAATGGCACAACAACCACAGATGCATGGTGCAATGAGAAGCAGAATTTAGATAAAGGAAATAGTTGTTCATGTGTGAGACAATAGGCAGACACAATTTAGCCCATGCAAGAGATTAATAAATAATGACTAGCAGTTCATGCTTTTACTCCCCATTATGTTCTGTAGGACAATACATTTATAACAATTCTGACCCCCCCCCCCTTGTATCGGTCAAATCAAGTGTATGCTGTTGTTAGAAATGGCATCAGTAGTTGGCAGTGGTTTGCACCCTAAGGAGAAACTCTCAGTCTAGTCAGGGTAAGTGAGTAACACAGCTAAGATAACTCTTGCTCACCCACTTGGTAGCTTGGCCTGAGCAGTCAGACTCATGTCAGAGGCACTGTGTAAAGCAATTATACATACACACAGTAACAGTGTAAACTACTACAAAATGAGTCCACATCAGTTTAGGAAACTAGACAATATTTACCAAATCAACAAAAATCAAACATACACAAGTAAAGACATCACTTTTTAAAAGTTAAATCACTTCCGTCCCTAGCAATCTATTGATGCATCACCTTTAGCACCAAGTACTTTGGATGCGTCAAAATTCAAATACGAAATGGGGGCAGGAGGGATGATGTGTTGGCTCATTATTGCTGCGCAAGGGGTGATGAATCGGTTCTATAATGTCCGGGGAGGTGATGCTTCAGTTCCTTACTGGAAGGGGAGGTGATGCGTCAGTCTCCAGACACGTGGCCTCGGTTCCTTCCTGCTGGGCAACATTGATGACAAAATCAGTGTCCAGGGACAATGCATCGAAAATCCAGACGCGCTGCATCGATTCCACAATGATGAAGCAGGCTCTGCATCGGAGAGGTGCGTCACAGACTTCAGTGATGCGGTGCTCGAAACTCACACCGCTGCAGTTCTTTTGACATGCTATGACAGAAAGCTGGGGCCCGCAGTGAAAGTCGTGGCTGATGCATTGATTGTGAACCACACTCTTTTGCTGGCAGCACCAATTTGTGTTAAAGTTTGTAGTGGTGAAGCTATCAAAACAGATGCTAGGAGTCAATGCGTGGATTTTCTCCTTCAGTTCACCGTATTCCACTTCCAAGGGCCCAGGGACTGGATTTGGCATTACTTGGCAAGTCAGGACTCCAGAAGAAGAGCCCAGGCACTGGTAGGTGAAGTCTTTGATGTCCCTGAGACTTCTTAACAGGAGTCAAGCACACACTAGTCCTTGAAGAACCTTGAAAAAAAAAAAGCCCCATGTTTGCAAATTGGGGAAATTTTGAACTTGTACAAGAGTTGTGGAAGGTATGGAAGTCTGCATAGATTTGGGCTTGGTCCAGGCAATGTTTGTAGTAAAATCAGTACTACAAACTGCCCCCCAGACCACATAAAGGCCCAAGAAAGCCCAAAAAACAGCCCACATAGTGACCAGGCGGTGGGGCCCTGCCTGAATTGCCTTGTAGGCCAGTCCAATTCTGATCACAGTTAATCTTCTGGAAATTGTAAAAAATGCAAGGGTGATATCGAATATGGTCTAAGCCTTACTTCCATTTTCATGGAGACTGCAAATTACCTTTGGGCAATTGTATCAGGGAATAGTATAACCCATGCCTTTGCTACGTTTATGGTTCCTGTTCTACAGCCGGACAATATCTCCATAACAATTTCAGTGTATGCCCATTTTCTTATTTCTGTCATTCAGTTCTCCACCTCAGGAGGTGAGCATGATTTCCAGCGTTGAGATAGCTGGCTCTTAGTCAGGTACGTTAATATATCAAAATCAATTACATCAATATATCAATGGATTTTTTTTCTATTTTAACCCTTAAGTCTGAGCATATAACTCAGGTTAAATATCGTGGGATCCAAGAAGGTTGGTGAAGTCGGACTCTGTGCCTACATTAGGACATGCTTCAGACAACCTTCAGACTGCTGAGGATTGGTCATCTGTGGTGATGCAGTGTATGGCCTCCCAAACCAGCCTTCAGAGGGACTCTTTTCACATGCACAAAAGATTTTGGTAATATGCCACATAAATCTGGAACTCCATACCAGTACATGTGAGGACAAACTCCTCCCTCTTGAGCTTCAAAAGAAAGCTAAAGGATCTCCCCCTCAGCCAGCATCTCAACTAGCGGGCAGGGCCGGACTGCCTACCGGGCGTTTTGGTGTGCTGCCAAGCTGGGGGTTGATTTCACTGCGGTGGGGGCTGATTTCATTGATGGGGACCTGCATGTGCTTCTAAATAAACAAAGCAAAACAAATGGTTTTAAGCACACGCAGGTCCCCATCAACGAAATCAGCCCCCAGCTTGGCAGCACACCAAAACGCCCGGTACCCATGCCGGCCCTTCTAGCGGGACATCAATTGCCCAATGAGACAGCATCTTTGTTCCCAGTTCTCCCTGTACCTCTCCTTTGTTATTTTTTCTCCCTCTATTCAACCTTTGATTTGATAGAGCTGTTCTCCTAATATACTGGATATCTGATATGAACATGTTATTGCTGTAAAAAGCTCTGACGTCCTTTGGTCTTGCCAGTGCTATATAAATCTTAATTTTGAACAAATAATAAAAAATATGCCATACGCTAATTTGTCCATGATATAGCAGGAGTTTACATGACTGTACATTCATCAGCGCTGGCAAAGTTCTTAATCTAGAAGGTGATCAAAAACACATTTTCCATGTTATTATTATAATGAACATAAATATCATGAATATATACACAGTATCAGACTTATCTATTATGTAGGCTAACCATGGAATTAATATGTAGAAATATATCCTTTGCATACGTGATCTAATGGTACTTGATCCCTTAATGCTTACTTTTTTTCTTCAGCTTTCTGCCGACATATAGGGCTACAAAAACAACCAATTCAGCACACTTGAAAAATAAAGTGCACAAAATGTTATTTTCGCACTAGGAGATGCAAATTGAACTGTTTACTTCCCCTAGGCCATTACTGAGGATCCGTGCCAGCCGACAGTCTGGCTTATGTGTCGTGCCAGTCTTAGCCCTCGTGGTTACTCCTAATTTCCTCTGCTTGACTTCATTACTCAGGTCAGAACTGGCAGCCAACTGGCACTGTGCTGAGGAGGAAGCTTCAGAGTTTTACTTCGCAGTTTCAAAACAATTTCACAAAATAAAACCTGGTAGAAACAAGCTGCAAGAATCACAGCAAAACGAAGCAACTGAGAGAAACATTCAAAAACAATGATGAAAGCTGATTTTGAGCATTGGACAGTGGTTGCCTCTCTGTGTTTCTGAGCTGTGTTCTTTGCAGCTCGGGCACTCTGGGAACAATTACCAGTTCAAATCTATGCCTCTTAGGCAGTGCAGTCGAATAAAAACAGGTGCATAACACCGCCTTATGAGAGCGCGCACGGTCATGATATAGCATTTGGGGGCATATTAGCAAGAACCTCGTTAAAATGATCACCGTTTTAGCGGCAGGAAACTGCCGCTAAAACAGCGATAATGGGCTTGCTAATATGCATTTTAGAATTCCAATAGAAGTCCAGGTTAGATGTCCTGCACATCTAACCTGGGCTTCTATTGGAATTCTATAACGCATATTAGCAAGCCCATTATCGCCATTTTAGCAGCAGTGCCCTGCTGCTAAAACGGCGATAATTTTAACGAGGTTCTTGCTCATATGCCCCTTGGTATTTATTTTTAGCCTAGGGCTCTTTTTCTCTTATTTGACTTTATACTGTCTCCATCATTCCTGGTGTTCTTCTTTGGCATCTATATTCATTAAAAGTGAAACTGTATGGTGCACAACTACGTTGTATGAAACAGAGAACCACACCGGAACTATGGGTACTGTAAAGAATGTTCTGATTGTTTGTAGTGTTTTGCCACATACTTTTGCCCCTATGTAGAACAAAAAGTGGGCCGTTTAATAATGCTTACAGTATAGTGACATTTACATTTATTACACGAATACAATATATAGAAAGCTGCATCGTGCAGAGACAGATCAAGCTGAAAATCGAATCAATTCCGTTGTGAAGTGAAAGAGAAAAGAAGCAGACGTTTAGGCTGAATGTAGAGGCATATGATCAAGAACGTCGTTAAAATTATCGCCGTTCTAGCAGCAGGAAACTGCTGCTAAAGCGGCGATAATGGGCTTAATAATATGCCCTTGTGAATTCCCATAGAAGCCCATGTTCTGGTGTGAACATGGGCTTCTATGGGAATTCACAAGGGCATATTATCAAACCCATAATCTCTGCTTTAGCGGCAGTTTCCTGCCGCTAAAACAGCGATAATTTTAACGCCGTTCTTGATAATATGCCCCCTAGTTCGTTGACTATTGCTCAAAATGCTCGGACCATTGTAGGTACGTCGTTTCCAACACGGAAGACTTTTTTTAGCATCCACTTTTGTCGTTTTGAGTTGCAGTACTGTAACTGCATATCTCTGCCTGTGCAATACTTTCAGAGACACGGTTTGCACAGGGAACCGTAACCCAGAGTGTCTTTTAGGTAATGCATTCAAATGAAATCCATTATTCAGACATACCAGGCTACAGATAAATCATTCTAATATAGCTGCCTTGTACGGCTGCACGGTAAGGACAAAATGACAAAAACAGATTCATTATTTATCATCTTAAACTAATATCTTTAGACCGGCTTACATCAGAATCCAATGCGTAATGCTGATACAAGCTGACTTTACATTTTAATAAAATATCTCTGCTGTTGTAACGTTTTTTCCCCACAAAAGCCTCCATTAAAACACATGTAACTAGATTCGAAGCCATTAGAATAAATGTAGAAGCCCAAGTCTCTGATGAATATCCAGCCCGACCTCTGTTCCAACTGATATTAACAAATGACTATGTGGAATGTTTTATACGATGAGGCTTTCAAGCATGGGGTTTCTGTCCTCAGCAATGTACTTGATTGCAATGGACTTCATTACAGGTTGTATTAGGCGTTTCAGTGTGCTAATTTCGCTCCAATATTGCCATTAACAGGAGCACTGCTTCTTCCAGAATGCAGAGTTACCGGGCCCCTAAGAGATGATCCTAAAACATGGAGAATAACGGAGAAATATGTGCTGCTGCACTTATGGGGTTATTCCTCATTTTCTGACTAGTTTCCACAAGGATGTTTTAGCTGCTGTTGAATGCTGAGATTGAAAAAACTTATAATAAGAACCAACTCTTGTTAGGTCACATCGGTTTCAGCGTAGAAAATCTTTACTTCTGTATTCTTTTTTGTGGCACCCCTGCATGTAATAAAAATCTGGATATCATGTCATATCAGATCATATATTGAGCCTACTCTGGAAAAGAGATCTAAATTATTTGTTATGTGTATTTATAAAGCGCACTATCACCCGTGAGAGTATCCTAGCGCTGAGGGTTGTTTTCTCTGCTGGGACACAGTGAATCCATATTGGAAAGGTGAGGGTGAGCGAGTAAACAGTTCATTTCTAGGAGCAGTCAATTTACACCGTGGAATGATGACTAACACACAATAGATTTAGGTTCACACAGGTCACCTATATATCATTTTCCCTGTTTACTCTAAAGCGTGACATCCTCCCTAGTCCCTATTGTTAACCGTACACTAACAGCAGTATTACATCTGTTGGCCCCTTTAGCACTACACATCTTCACATCTTGAGAACAGTGAAAACATGATCGCCTCTTAACATGTCTGTGCTTGATGATATCATGATGTGGTCATTTGTGGTAGAGACCTATGCAGATTCTCGTGCTCTGCAATGGGACATGGTTTTCTTATGGTATATTGTCTTTCTGAATCGTATATCCCTAGATGATAATTTGCTAAGATATGTGCAACTAAGCATAGTGCCTATTTCCAGGCACCCATGAGAATGTGGCAGTCAAAAAATTACAAAGTTCATTATCTGGAAGCTGCCTACTTTCCCCTTCACTGTGCACAGGGGACCGGTGGGCCCACCACCCGTGTCTTCACTAGCCGTCCTGATGCGTAAGGTCAGGATCAGAAACCAGTCTGGGAGAGGAAGTCTCTACAGCAGTTTAGCAAAAGTCAAGTTCCCTAGGACACTTCTCTCAGTCTCAAGGCTGTTACTCATAGCATTTATTGTATGTATTCAACTCCATTTCACAAGGGGAATTGTAATAAAATACATCTTTTTGATTGCATCCCACGTTTTTTAGATTGGTGTTTGCTTGTAAATTGACAATTTGCCAAATATTAAATTGGGGAATTATGCAGATTTCAGGACATTTGATAACTGGGTGTATTGCTCAAAGTATGCCACAATCATGTAGAGTGTAAATTCGGAATGATATTTCTCATACCCTTTTCAGTGAAGTTTAGATATTAAGCAAGGGCTAAAACTCCACTAAGGCCATTATGGAATGCTTTTCAACCACTGACATAACAAGGGGCTTGCTATGAGTGACGCTAATTGGCACCAGTCTGTCAGGTTTTCTTCATTTAAGTCCATTGATGTGTGTGTATTTAAGTATGGTTTGAAATATTCTCATGAACACATTCAAAGAAAGACAACAAATCTGAAAAATATGACATACAGTCTATAAGCAGTGTTTCAAATGTATGTTGTGTGTATTTGTAAAGTGCCCTATCCCCCATGAAGCTATCCTAGCAGGTGTGTGCACCTAGCCTTGCATAGGGTATGGCGACTAATCAAAAAGCCCAAGTTACTCTTATCACCCAATAGTGGAAAAACTCAGATTCCTTGATCCCAACTTTTCCGAAATTTGTACATGTCCAGGTGGAACATTCAACATTAGCACGCAACCAATGTAGGAAACTGGACAGTGGAAGAAAATGGGCATAGAGGTGTCTCCGTCTTTATGTAAGCTGCCCAAAACCATTTTTTCTGGCTGCCATTGAATCAAAGAAACATACCAACATATCTAGTCACACCTGCATATAAACTCGGTGGTCTGAAACACTTTTACGTCTGCAATGGCCCTCACTCTTAAGTGCCACAAAATCTATTAAAAACAGGTTTAATCTGGGAGGGATCTCCAGTGATTGGAAAGCATTTGTTCCGAGAATGTTTTAGAATGGGTCAGTTGATCGCCTCTCCAAAGAGGAAACAAGGTGTGAAAAGCAGCAACTACCTTTCATCCTGCGGAAGCCTAACTAGAGAGCAGGAACTAAGCCACCAATTTAGACTGGTTAAAAATATGAAAAAACGCATATGCCGTTTTAGCAATTTAGCAATAAAAACCAAAGCAGTGGTTTATTCTAAATAGAATTTAGCAATAATTACATGTAGACCAAAAATATCACAGAAGACGGCTTCTGAGCCTATGTTATCTCATTTAGGTGCACATATAAGAACCTTTTAACTCCCAGCAATGTAAAAATCAGCAGCTGTGCAAATGTTATTAATACACTTTTACTGATGATATGCCAGAAAGTAAAATCTGACATTCAATGAGCAAAAGCAGACCTAAATTTACATGTGGAAAACATGTCTGGTCTATGTTGCTACATGGCTGATTTCATGTTAGTGTTGCAGATTATAAGCAGAGTTAGCTTCCTTTGAATTTCTACATTTGGATTTGAGTTTTCCTAGCTAGCAAAATGAATGCATGTTACAACTGACTTACCAACAGGTTAAATATGTCAATTTAATAGTAAAAGTGTTTTTCCACTTAAGAAAGGACACACACAGTTAGGAGCTGTTTATCGGCCCTCATTTGCTCAGGAGTCAAGATCCCAGCTATGCAGAAGTATAAAGGGAGTCCATACAAAAGGATGGATTGCCAACAGCTGATGAATGCCACAAAGAATTATGTTATTTTCTAACAAAATTCTCAGAAAAATATGATCATGTCTTTTGCCCATTCCAACGTGATATTATAAGTAAGCACCCTACCAAAAGCAAGGCAAATACATAGCCTGTGTTTGCATTTGTTAACCAGTATTCGGTTTTCACAACTTGAATAATTAATTATAGGTTTGTAATCCACTACAATAATAGTTCTCTAAAATAGCATTGTAAATTGCCCATACTTAAAAATTTCCTTCGGGACAATCCTCAGTACCATAGATTTAATACAATCTTGTATGGGGATGTTGCACAGTTATAGTATTGCAGTATTTTTTCTCTTTATGCAAACACTTACCATGACAGCTGGGTAGGGCTCTGTTCCAGCCAGGTCTTCCGTCATCTCCCATAATGCACGTGAGTGTAGAATAGCCCTGGAGTACATAGCCAGCATCGCAGTAATAGGTGACTGTTGATCCCAATTTGTAATCCATACCAAGTCTGGTCCCGTTCATTATATTACCCGGATCAAAGCAGGATTCGCGAAGTTTGGCTAAAATAACATCAACTTATGATTAATACGTAGGCATTAATCTCATCATTTTGCATTTCAGATGATACACTATCAATTATGGTTAAAAAAGCTTTTAGGGCATACATTTTCAGCTTATGTATGTTCAAATAAACAAATCAATCTTCCAAGCCTTTAGTGAGAAGCACTCCTTATGAAGCCCTTTCAAGGAAATGTAGTGTGGAGATGCTAGGATTTATGGATTCAGTTGCAAACAGCTCTTCTCAGACTGATTCAACCAATAGCTAAGTAATGTTAAGAGGGCTTAAATGTTGGTTAACATTTTTTTTGATTTTGCATTTCACATCAATTCAACAACGGTGGATATAAAGATTGTATCCCTGTTCTATGAAACGGGGTGTTTACGAGGATGCTTTGGATAGTGATTGAAGATTGCCTGCACCTCACGTTGGATTTTGTTTCATGGGCAGCGCAGGTCACATAAACTTTGATGGTATTAGGCAATGTTTGAGAAGATTAACCTTTAATTAGTCTGTAAGGTTCAAAAAGGATGGCATATGACAGCAACATCTATGTGGTTTATTTCTAACATTTTTGTTGTGAAGACTAATGTAAATTATGTGATTTGATATCCATTTAAGGGAATTTCATAGTATGCATGTAGAACGTAAAAGGCCACACCTATTTACAATCAATGCATAGATGTAAATGAAAATGAAAAGCAGGGGCATTCAACAGTTGTATGCCTAAATTAGAATAATAAACTATTACATTCGGGGAGGATGAGAGGATCTGCCATTAAATATATTTATGAATTTACCTTTATATTCCAGGTGAAAACCAATGAAGCTCACAGATCCATCACTTCGAAAAGCGAGGTGCATTGAATTAGAGCTGCTTTCTATCCTCTCTGGTAATTTGCTATCTTGAAAACTTCCAATCAGGACACTGTTACTGTCTGAACCATCATAGATGTAGAGAAAGTCATAGTTTGGTTCGATACTAAAGCTGTAAAGAAACAATAAGAAAGCATTGCATTAGCAATAACTACATTGTGGTACAAAACATACACACAAGTGCACATACCCAGACCTATACACATTTGATTTCATATTAAAGAGGCAGAAAATATTGGAGTGTGCAGATATGTAGTCATATTATATTTCTCTCTACAGGGCTTTGGGCAGAATGTCAAAGTCAAACATAGTAATACTGTAACAGGCACATACGTCAATATTGCATTTTGCGATTCCTTAATTGCGAAAAATAAGGAATCGCAATTAAGGAATTGCAAACTGCAATGCATCAAGAAATTGCTAAATAAAATAGCGATTTCTTAAAATTCCTTAATTGCGATTCTCTAATTGAGAATCGCAATTAAGGAATACCTCCCCATCCATTCCTAGAGGCCCACAGAAAGGAATGGAAAGACATTCTTAATTTGCAATTCACCATTAGAAATTCGCAAATTAAGAATGCAATTTCAAGGGTGCAGGGGTGTCCAAAGGACACCCTGTTGCACCCCTGAAATCTGCTTAGAAGTACATTTTGCACTTTAGTGCATTTTTCAAAGTTTTCGCAGATTACCATGAAGGTCAACTTCATGGTAATTTGCTCCCTTTATGTGCGAATTCGCAAATGTTAAAAGTTTGATGCATTGCATTTAAGGAATCTCAATTTGAGATTCCTTAAATGCAATCGCAATTTAAGAAATCGCAATTTTGCCATTTCTTAAATTGCGAAAATAACAAAAATGATAATGCATCTCAAAAATGGAAATTGCATTCGTAAACGGTCGAATTTTGCGATTCGCACCATTTGCCAATGCAATTTCCAATGATGCATGTGCCCCTTAGTGTTTGATATCATCTTGAAAGTCAACTAAGCATCCACACAACCCTGACTGAAGCCAGAATCAATAATTGTGAGACACTGGGTTGTTGGTTGAGGAGGGTGCAAGCTTCTCAAACAACAGCCACAATCCCTGGTAGGGTGAACCACAAAGTTCACTGAATCAACCTGTGCTTAACCCGCTGGTAGTTGGGAACAAAAGCAGTCAGGCTGAATTTAGAGGCAGTGTGTCAAGTATTTATGCAGCATTCAAACTGCCTTAAAGTGAAATTCAACACAGGAAAAATCCAACACCAATTTTGGAAAACAGAGAAAATTCTAATAAATTATTTGATACCAAAATGACAAAAATCTAAGCAGTAAAACCGCATATTTGCAGTTTTGAAGATTTAGGTAAGAGTAGTTCTTTAAAGCACAAAGTGGCAACTGTGGTTATCGGCTTGCACCAGACCAGGACAAAGTCACAAGTTCAGGCTAACTTCAATTGAGCTTGGGCCAGATACTGGGACCAGGTTATGCCCACTGAGAATTGTACTTCATGTCCTTGATTCAAGTTACTGTGTCGCACAGTGGAGGTTCCACGGAGCAATGCAGGGTCCAGCATCAAGTTTTCTCTGTTCCGATGAGGAGCTGCGAAGGCTGTGATGGGAGATCTTCATCGAGTTACATGGCACTGCATCAGTTCTGATGAGGAGTTCCAAGGGTTTTGATGTGAGTTCTGTTACACAGCAGGTCCAATGGGGAACTGTGAAGGCTGCATCAAGTGTTGGGCTGTGTTAATTCTAATGGGAACCACAGCTGGGCTGGTTGGGTACCTTTAGACTTACAGCCAAGTTTCCAGGACTGGATAAGCACCACATGGGGGGGTAGTACTCCCCGCAGGCAGAGTCCAGGTGCTGGTTTGAAGATGGTTGGAGACTTTTGTGTACTTGAGGCGCTTATTAGGAGGCCAGCCAACTAGCCTTTGGAGTCACTCTGGTGGTCCTGGGTTCAAGGTGCAGGTCCAGTCCTTTTAAATCAGGCAGCAGGGCAGCAGAGCAGCAGAGCAGCAGGACAGCAGAGCTGTTCTTCTCCCGAGTCTTCCAAAGGTCCAGAAGTGATATGAAGAATGGGTCTTAGGGTCCAGTATTTATACCTGGTTCCCACTTTTAGTGGGAGAAGCTTCTGGAGTTTTCCCCCACATAGGTGTCTGGGATTACCTGCCTCCATACATTGGTCCCAGTCTGTCTGGGGGGATAATAGGCTAGTGTGAAGTTGTATGTGTGTGAGCTGAGACATTGCCTTTGAAGTGTAAGTGTGGTGTGGAAAATCTCTACCCCCTAAAAGGTCAGAGATGGCCCATCCTGCCAACCCCCAGGTCCTCTATTTTGATGCTGTCTAGGAGGAACACACAAAGGTCAACTGCCAACTACACCTAGTCACATGACCCAGGAACATGCTGCAGGCTCTAAATGGTTAGGACATGAAAATGTCAACTTTCTAAAAACTGCATTTTCAGAATGTGACCTATAATCCAACTTTATCATTAAATAGGGTTTTAACTATAATTCTTAAGACACCAGGCATGGCATTCCCACCCTGCTCCCCAACAAAAATGATCACTTATTAAATGTAATAGGGAACCGAATGTTATCCTATGAGAAAGGTAGGCGCTGCAATAGTGAACAATCATTTTGGAGTTTTTCACTATCAGTACACGTAAAACTTAAAAATCAAACTTTTTAATTACAAGGCATCCTGCCCTATGGCCTACCTTAGGGGGACATGTATGTATTAAAAACTGAGTTTTAGGTTTGGCAAAGGGGTTATATTGGCAAGACAAATCATCAGTTTAAAACTGCATACAGACTGCAATGGCAGGCCAGAAACATGTTTACGCGACATAGGCGGGTGGCACAATAAGTGCCACAGGCCCACAAGAAGCATTTCATTTACCAGACTTGAGTATATGGTATACCATTTTACTAGGGACTTATAAGTAAATTAAATGTCTAATTTGGTGTAAGATAACTCCACCAGGATGCAGAGTCTTGCGTCATTGTCGAGGATGCTGTAGATGAGAAGCTTGCAATGCATAGTCCTGTGCAGAAGATGTGTCCGGCACTATTGGTTCCAAAGAAGTTGCGAGCTCGTAATGTGAAGGCCTGATTTGAGAATGTGTGGTGCAGTGGTGGTTCCAAGAAGAGTTTGAAATGCTTAGTCCTCCATCGGGGATGCAATGTACAGTGATGGTTCTGAACTTGAGCTTTGCGGAGATGCATCAGTTCTGCCCACAGAATCACAACAGGACTGGCATAGTACCTTCAGGCCCACTTCCAAGGGTCCTGGACTTGAGGGGCACTACTTGGGGGACAAGGTGCTGTGTTCAAGGTGGTTGGAGCCTGTTCTGTCCCTGAAGCTTCTGATCAGGAGGTCAGCCAGCTGGCCCTTGGAGTCATCTGGTGGTCCTGGGTTCATGGTCCAGGCCCAGTCCTTCACTCAGGCAACAGGACCACAGGCTTAAGGCATTAGAGTAGCAGTCTTTCTGGCAAAGCAGCACAGCATTCCTTCCGAGTCTTCCAACAGGTCGAGCCAAGTAGGAAACCATGGGCTGAACATAATCTCCTACGCGACGACACCCAGCTCATCCTCTCCCTTTCTAAGGACCCCCCACCACCAAGGCCAGCTTCCACCTCTGCATACCCAGCGTTGCCACCTGGCTGCAAGACAACTGCTATAGGCTCAACACAGACAAGATAGACGTTCTGATCTTCAGGGGCACCACTTTGCTGAGGGACGATTCCTGGTGGCCCACCTCCCTGGAATCCTTCCTCATGGACAAGGTCCGGAACCTTAGCATCATCCTGGACAGCAAACTCATCATGAGGAGGCAGATGAACGCAGTCTCCATTACACAGATCCTCACCCTCCACATGCTTTGTAAGATCAAATGGCTTCCATTATTCACAAGACATCCCATCACTCAAGCCCTCGTCACCAGCCACCTGGAATATGGTAACGCTTTTTATGCCGGATTCACATCATACCTCCTGAAGAGACTTTAGACCATCTAGAACACAGTGCTCAGCCTCATCCTTGGCCTCCCCAGATGTACCCACTTCACCCCCCACTTGAAGAAACTTCACTGGCTCCCTGCACCAAGAGATGCCAATTAAAGATCCTGATTCATGCCTACAAAGACCTTCACAACCAAGGACCAGCATATGCCAACCACTTGCTTGGCTTCCACAGACCCTTCAGACTCCTGTGCTCTGCCTCCCTCTCCCTCACTTACACCCCTGTGTCTGCTGCAGCTACAGTGGAGGTCGTTCATTCACCAAGCTTGTCGCAAAATCCTGGAACAGCTTCCCCATCCCCCTGAGGACTTATCCCTCCAGGATTTCAGAAGGAGACTCAAGACCTGGCTTTTTGTATGAAGCCCCAGAGCAGTCCAGACCCAGCACCTGTATAACTCAGGGGTGATTGCAGTGCTCTAAAAATCCTGCTTGATTGACTAAAGAGGTTTACTGGAGTGTTGGTTGTGAGGTTCCAATACTTATATCTGGTGCCCAGTTTGAAATGGGAATAGGTTCTTGAGGTTCCCACCCCCAGAGCTGCTTGGAATTTCCTGATGTCCTGCCTGTCCTCAGATTGTCTGGGATCACAATATACTAGTGAAAAACCCCTGTGTGAGTGTGCTCAGGCAGAGCCTTTCGGGTTTACAAGTGTGGTAGGTGACAGCTCCTCCCCCTCATCAAGTCAGAGATAGCTCATATTGCCAAAAACTATCACCCCTTTGTCTCACTGTCTGGGAGCAATACACAAAGACCAACTACACCGAGTCGCGTGACCCAGGACCAGGCTGCAGGCACAAAGTAGTTAAGAGATTGAAATTCTAACTTTCTAAAAGGGACATTTTCAAAATTGTAACTTAAAACCTAACTTTACCATTAAAGATGAATTTGAATTAAATTTTTTCAGACACGAAACATGATACCCCCATCTGCTCCCAATTGAAAGTTGCCACATATTAAATGTAATAAGTTAACCCAATGTTATCCTATGGGAAAGGTAGTCCTCACAGTGGTGAAAAACAAATGTAGGGGTTGTTCACTACCGGGACATGTAAAACTTAAAAGTACCTAGGGTCTTCCCTAGCGTGACTTATATGCATTAAAAAGGGAGGGGTGGGCCCTGTCAAAAGATTTATTTTGTCAGAAAAACAAAGGGATTTACCCTAATGGGAAAGTATAGAAGTGTTCCTCCAGACTACGTGTCTCTCCTACAATGGTGGAAAGCACACAGCTTTGTTTAAATACCAGTGCTCCCACATAGTCGTAGGTTGCAGCATGCCCGTCCCGCAGCGGAGCGGGAAGACCCCGATGATGAAGCATGCCACCAAGGGTTCTTTTGGTGGATGAGGGGTATTTAAACAAAGCTGTGTGCTTTCCACCATTGTAGGAAAGATACGTAGTCTAGAGGAATACTTCTATACTTTCCCATAAGGGTGATCCCTTTGTTTTTTGACAATATAACTTGAGGAGGACGTATCCACCTCTTCTGCACTTTTGAGCATTACCTCTTAACCCCATCTTGTGTTAAAAAGATTTATCTTGCCAGGTAAAATTACACATAGGCTGCAATGGCAGGCCTCAGGCATGTTTTCTAGGCTACTTAGGTGGGTGGCACAATTAGTGCTGCAGGCCCTCTAGTAGCCTTTAATTTACAGCCCCTGTGTAAATGGAATACAAGGCTCAATTGAAATTCCCGCAATGCTCTGTGTTATGTGGGATAACCAAATGTGACATTTTAGGTCAGTGGAAGAGGCGTTCTGGGAGAGGAAGGGCAGGGGGACAGACTTGAGGCTTTGCTTCTTTTGAGTCACGCCACCCCCACACATCTTACCGTCTCTCGATATATTTATATATATATATATATATGTATATATATATAGATAGATAGATAGATAGATAGATAGATAGATAGATAGATAGATAGATAGATAGATAGATAGCAAGATAGATAGATAGATAGATAGATAGATAGATAGATAGATAGATAGATAGATAGATAGATAGATAGATAGATAGATAGATAGATAGATAGATAGATAGATAGATAGATAGATAGATAGATAGATAGATAGATAGATAGATAGATAGATAGATAGATAGATAGATGAATAATAATTTGTAAAGCGCGGACTAAGCCCAAGGGCATCAAGGCGCTCTGCAAAGACGAGCCTACAGGCACAGCCAGCATACATACTCAGATTTGTTTCACAGGAAACAACCAGGTCTTAAGGGTCATACGGAAAATTGAGTGAACTTGCTGGCCCGAGTGTGAAACAGGGAGAGCGTTCCAAGCCTTTGCCGCAGCCTGTGAAAAGGCTCTTCCACCCCTTCTCATCTTTTTAAATCTGGGAACCTCGAGCAGATTTTTATTAGCTGACCTGAGATTCCTAGATGGAGGGTACCTATGAAAAATATTCTTTATGCCCACAGGGCCATGTCTGTAGTATGCATTATGGGTGAAGCATAGAGTCGTAAACAAGACTCTATGGTCCACCGGGAGCCAATGCAATGAACTGAGAGCAGAAGAGGCTGAATGATGCTTGGGAAGATCCAGTACCAGTCTAGCAGCGGCATTTTGTACCAGCTGTAGGTGTCGCAGCTGGCCATTGTCTATTCCCAGATGAAGATCATTGCAGTAGTCCAGCTTGGCCAATATAAGGGCCACGACCACTTTTTTTCGGGCTTCAATGGACAAAAACTGGGAGATTTTTCTTGAATGAGTCCAAAACAAGTTGTCACTGTTCTGGACACCTGGCGAGACATGGAAAGGCCGTCATCAAGCGCCACTCAAAGGTTTTTCCCCTGGGAGACAGGAGTGGGACAGGTACCCAGGGAGTTGGGCCACCACTCACTTGACCAGATGTCAGAGCTGTCCCTGAATATCAGGACCTCCGTCTTCTCACTATTTAGTTTGAGGTCATTTTGAACCAACCATTAAGAGACAAATAGATAGATAGATAGATAAATAGATAGATAGATAGATAGATAGATAGATAGATAGATAGATAGATAGATAGATAGATAGATAGATAGATAGATAGATAGATAGATAGATAGATAGATAGATAGATAGATAGATAGATAGATAGATAGATAGATAGATAGATATAGTCTCCCTAAGAAAGAACATTTCACTGCACCGTTGAACAGAACATGATCTTTCGTTAAAAAAAATGGGCATACTTGAAAACAATATAACATTTAAGGAAGTCAATCATAAGTTATCCAATCAGCGATGTCCAGTGCTTGAGCTTTCCTTGAATAAGAGCATACAATTGACCGATGAGCAGATGTCAGGTAATGCACACATCAATGTACACCACATGCCTCCATGTCCCAAACATTAGCAGTTGTGAAGTTATTTTGATAATATATCAATACTTGCAACCCTGTGAATCTGGCATTCCTAATAAAGATGTACAGGAGATGTCACGTGCCACAGCTGTGCAGTAAGCAGTGTAAAACGATGTGCGGTTTCTTGCGTGGACACTTCCTGCCACGGCTCTCATCGGTAGGAACCGTGTGTTGTGCAGTTCGTCGCATGATGATTAAATACAATGAACATGTACTGGGTCAGGAATGGAGAGCTGCGGGTGCCTGCCTGACAAACAACAGCCCGTAATAGGAAAGTTAGTACATGCCGATATCTATCAGCTCCAAGTCATTACCATGTTTTGTCGTACCCTGGATAAGTCAAAGATCAAAAGATGCTGAGAAAAGGTTCTTTGCGAGGTTTGGTTCATGCTTTTGAGCTATGTACCTCCCACTATCTCTCGCCTGGCTCCACCTGTACTGTAAATCGAGCAGAGCACCGTTGCCATGGCAATTCCATCATCCGGGTGGGCCTTCGCCGAGCGATGTGCAGTGAGCAACTCTATCAGAGCGTCTCAAGCAAGACGTGTGCTGAGACAGAGGCCTTCCATCTTCAAAACAGAGATTCCGGGGTCGGTGTCGGCTGGAAATTCTTAGTTTGTACTGTGTTGCACATTAAAGACAGCGCGACAGCCTAAAGTTCAAGTACCTGGGAAAGAACCAGACGTCCCCTTCGGCCAAGAGCAGGCAAGGAGCTGGCATCGTCGACGGGCAGTGTTTAATTTAACTGTGCGCCCAGGGTGCCATTTTAATTGGACTCATACCATCGCACTGTAGACAATCCCGGGTTCCTCTTAGGTATGTACGTGCGTTTTACCTAATGTAACCAGCGTGGGTAGCAGCTAGTTGGATCTATAAAATACTACCTTTTATTCTATTCGGAAACGACACAGGCGGCCTGGCCTGGTAACTCCATCTCAAAAGAGTTTTTGAAACCGGAAGTACAGTTACTCTGGGAGGGCAGGCTAGCTTGGACTTGCTTGCTTTTTACCAGTGTGGCCCGGCCGAGGGCCCCATGTGGAAATGAGAAATTACAGACCGAAAGAGGCTCGAGAGCTGTAAATTACAGATGTTACTATTGCAAAAACGGGCATTCAATGTTCTCCATCACATGCGCACATAGCGCGCGAGGAAGAAACAATGCTGGCTTGATTTGAGTTGATCGGAAGTGCATTCAACATTACAATAGACAGGGCCAATAAAGCAAGCGCTAGAGTGAACGTATGGAAGGGTCGCAGGCTCTATATATCACAGATGGATTAAATTCACCAGTGCAGATGTGCAGTATTTTAAATGTTCCTTATCCATTACATTTTCGTTGTCTACAGGTCGCGCATCATATTTCTCTACATAATTATATCAAATCCAACCACGGCCATAAAAAGATTATTTTGTGTTAAGAATTACACTGCAAAACTCCGGACGTAAATTAAGTTTGGGCCCCAGACTCCAGCAAAACCAAACCTGACACAAATGACTAACCGGGGACTTATAAACACACTGCTCGGGAAGTGGCAAGAACTGCACACTACACAACTAATTAATTTCTGATAAGCAAATGTAGCCTTTTCATTTGCATTTTATGCTGTTAATCAGCAGTTAGTTGAGCGGTAATTAAGACGGAGGGAAATATATAATGCACATTTCCAATTAGCAGTAAGATATCCCTGCAGCAGGTCTACTAGAATACAAGACATAGGTTTATTAGAGGGGTATTAACTCGGCAATTTGTCAAAATAATATATGCAGTCAACGTTTCGTGTCGAAATCTTTGTACAGTAGGGAACTCTGCTGGGCCTAGCATTCTAAATAAAATAAACCAGAAATTAACATATTCGGCATCAATTAGAAACTATATAAATTATACACACAACTTCACAAACCCTAAGCTTCTCCAAGTTTTTCTCCCTCTTTTTGTCTTATAATTAACTTGCAAATCATGAAGAAAGAATCATTAATTTACAGTGCCAGGACGTTTTCTGTTTGAAAAGAGCGTATTACACGAACCTTTATTGCGAATCGTGCTAAAATAAATGGCAAGTAGTTTTATGGTGAGACCCAAAGTTACAAAATCCCTGTTCGTGGGTTAACAAGAGAACGTATCACAAAGAATAGTGCAGCCTTGCTAAGAACGGTTGGTCTAGACACGCCAGACCATGGTTATCTTTTGTTTTCTCTGGGGGCAGATTGTTCTATCCGCCCGCGCTAAAAGTTATAAATTATGACGCATATGTATTTTTTATTACCGATTTTGCCGCGTGAATGAGTAAAGTGCTCTCGCGTTGCAGACAATTAGCTATACCCGGTGTATGCATGCACACAACATTCTTAGCCACTAAATCTGTTCCCTCCAATCTGATCCACGTTCCCCTGACAATGCAAAAAAAAACGAGGGGATAGCAAACCTGATTTCATAAGAATGTCCCCTGCTGCTACTTAACGCACTTTACTTTTAAGAGATTCCAATTTTGATAGCGTTTAATATTCCTCCAGGTTGTTTGAACCCTGCAGGATTTGTAACGCTGATATTTTTTCTGAGCTGAAGAAATTCCCTGGCACTTCTGCTGAAATAGCTGCCCTGCCCTGTTAAGTTACCAGCGATCCCTCGGAGGGCTGAGTTCAGTTGTGCCATTGTCTTTCCTTCAGCAGAGAATGGACAGAAGGGGCCGGGTATATTCGTCAAAGTAAGAAAGGGCCTTTTTAACGAGTTAAACTGGAGAGACTTTAGTGCAGGCAGTTGCTGCTGAGGAGCAAATGTTTTTGCTGCTTATACACTGAACAAACTGATCTTACCACGAGTATGAAACCCGGTAGAGGCAACTCAGCAGATCATCCGTCTGAAGTAAACATAAAAAAACGAATAATTGGTTAATCGCCACATCAGCTATTTACGCAGGCAAAGAATAAACAAAATGTGTTTTGAAGTGGTATATGCTTTATTGATTTATCTCCAGAGCACACAGGATCATACGACAACGATCTCTGCTCTTAAGGATTTTCCAGGAAAAGATGTCACCAAGTCCATCCACCAAAAAGGGCTGGAGCGAGTGTGGGCCTGATACACCAGTGTGTTGACCTTAACTCACTCATTAACTGATCACACCTGAGGAGCCCTGCACCATCCACTCCAGAGGCCTCTAGTCGATGGAGTTTATGGATAGCCAGGCCTGGGAAACTCAGGTAGAAGGAATGACAGCACTCAGGGTGACATAACACACAGGCCCCCTGGCATTAAACACCTTCCAATCCGCAGTTTATAAATCAGATCCTTTCAAATGGCATCATATGACGTGTAATATCCGCGGGTTGCAAATGACAAAATCCTCCCTCCTTCGCTGATTCCATGCTTTTAATAATAATGAGAGACCCCATGAATTCCATGTTGTTCTCCTGTTTACAGATTGATACTTGTAATCAATCTCCAAAGTGTATTTATAATCCTGGGGCCTCATTTATGAGGCTATGCGTCACTTTTACGCCGCTAGTGCGTCACTTTTTGTGACGCCCCAGTGGCGTAAAAAATGCGCCCTGTTTTGCCATATTTACAAAGTGACGCATCTAGGTAGATGCGTCACTTTGTAAACCCCTGCGCCACATTATACCTGCGCCAGGTATAATGTATGCAAGGGGGGCGTATTGACGCAAGAAAGGGTTGTAGAAGTGACGCAGTGAAATCTATGTGATTTCACTGCGTCACTTTTAGGACGCTGGTGCGTCAAAATCTTGCGCCTGCCTCACAGCAGGCGTAAGACTGACGCAAGCCCTTTCACATGGGGCTTTCCCCATGTGAAAGGACGCTTTGCTGGAGTTGCGTCACTTTTGTGACACACTCCAGCAATGCGTCACTTTTGCGCTTACAGATACGTCAGAAATACTGACGTATCTGTAAGTCCTTGCGCAATGATGCGTCATATTGTAAATATGATGCATCATTGGGGTCGCAAGGAGGGCGCAAGGAGGGCGCAATGAAAAGTGACACATCGCTGTTTTCTTGCAGCGATGCGTCACTTTTCATAAATGAGGCTCCAGGTATTCATATTTGAATACATATATTGAGAATAATTGTTTCTACACAAACATGAATTTCATCACTTTCAGATTTCCTTTTTAATTTAATCCGTGACCGTTACATGTAACAAACAATATGAAAAACATTTTTCAAATAAGGGGTGAAACACCTTTGAAAAGAGAGGCTCCCTTTGTTAAATTATTTATTACACACATGCCCCTACCATTGTGAATACAAGGCTGTGGACAGGAATGGCAACACTTTACATAATTGTTAAATTGTAAAACGTAAACAACAATGACCTACACCCTTTGCATGTGAGCGTTAAAAGCAAGATCTTCACCGAACAAAACAAGCATATGACAGTGCCAGCAGACACAGGCAGGCCTAGTCGATTCGACCAACAAGTGCTGATCAACAGGCAATGTTGTTGTTACTAATAACTATTTCTATTGTTGTTGCTAATATTGAATAACTGCAATTTTAATAAATTTGTTGCATCAATAGAAGCAATAACTGCTGTATACTGAGGCAGTCCTTAACCAGACATAGACAGATCTCGATTCAGTTGCTACCTATAACTCAGTTCCTGTTTTTCTCTTTTTCAGGGAAAGTTAAAGAGAGGGCAGAGGTGTGACAGGTTGTGGAAGGAGTTCTGCTAATAAGCCTCTGGCTAAGGATCATTCGTCCTCATTATCTTGAACGCCCACAGGTTGCTGGCCTGAGTGCTTGTTCAGCTTGATTTACCTGTCATCACAGGACATGTGCAATGAAATTCGTTTTATTTATTTGTGTACTTACCTCTTTGCGGCCGTATTCCGCAGTTTACCACCCACAACCTGCCCCTCCCCCGCCCCTCATCAGCGCCCGGAAGAACACCCACCAGCTACTACTGCCAAGTAGTTTCAGCATATAAATATGTTCCCAGAAAAGTCAAACCAGTGACATTTTTCCCTTTTCGTTTTCTGTTAAGACTAAATCAATGTGTTCAGTTTTGCTCAAAGAGAGGCCAGTTCTCATTCATAGGGGCAGATTACGATGAAGGCAGGAAGCATCGGAATGTACTGTTCGGATTCCTTTCCGACCGAGCCATTCTGATGGGCTCGGTCGGAAAAGAATCCAACTTGGTTTTACGGATAGCTTACGAAGGGGTCAGAGAGCGCATCCACCATCCGGAAACCCTTCAGTACTCCTCCGGCTGCCTCTTTCCGGTCGAGGGAGTACGATGGCAGTTTCCCACTGCCTTTAAGTGGTGGTTTTCCCTGGGAAACTGTGCTTGGGGGCTCCCAGCAGGGCCCCCATGGGTGCGAGGCCACCGAATGAAGGCCAAGGTAGGGGGCACCTACGGTGCCCCCCTGTTGATCCTTGCACCTGGTGGTAGGCACCTTGAGGTGGCTGCCACAGGTTGCAGGGATGACCTGCACCTCTGCATTTAATAATACAAGAATGCATTTAATTCGGAATGCATACTACCATTGTTAAGTATAGGATTGCGACTATCAGGGTTCGGTCACATCCGACCTGCAGATCTGGAACAGACAGCAGTAGGTCGTTTGGTTCCAGTTCCTATCCGATGTCAGACGGACTCCGGTCCGTCCGACATCATAATCAGCGCCTTAATGTTTATATTCCTTTTATCTTTTTCAATTGAATACGATTTGTTAAATTAAAGGTTATGTATTTAACTTCATTCAGGGATTAGAATCGTATTACCTTTGTTTTCAGCAATGTCACAAAACAAAGGTAATTTTTCTATGGGTCCATATAGTGGGGATAAACTGTATCTAAACTTTTTTATTAGGGCGATAGAAACACAAATGTGGCAGAAGTAAATTACGTAACTTCTTTGGATCTTATCATTGAGTCACACAAGAAGCGGGAAATCTACAATCAATCTGTGTCGACTAAACCTCTGTTGAACACTTTATTTCACATTCCCAGTAATGCAGATTTGCGCCCAAATGGAAATGTGGTACCAAAGGGGATGATGGACGGAGCGTTTGAGCAAACCAAACACTCACCCCCAGTCAACTGGTCTAGGTTTAATCCATCATCATTCTTTAGCTCACTCCACCACCCCAGTTCAGACATGGCCATATGCAAATCAGTCCGACCCTGTGCCTCATGGGAACAGCCCAGCCCGAACTGCCAAGCCACATCTTCCCTGGACTGGAAACAAGCATCCTGGGACCGGTAACAAGCATCCAGGGAAGACATGGCTTGGCAGTTCGGGCTGGACTGTTCCTGTTGTCTGAACTGGGGTGGCGTGGTGAGCAAAATAACGATGGATTAAACCCAGATCTGTGAGGGGGGGTGAATGTTTTGCCACTGTGCAACATTCCGTCCATCATCTTCTGTATTTTGCTGTTCGTCCTATGTGGGAACGGTATGTCCAGACGTGGGTCCCGTGTTCACTACGCCACTGGAGTCAAGCTATCCTAGCTTATGACGGCTGATAGCCAGAAACTGGTCCTAGGATACTTGATTCCGGTCCAGGGAAGACATGGCTTGGCCGTTCGGGCTGGACTGTTTCCATGAGGCACAGGCTCAAGACTGATTTGCATATTGCCATGTCTGAACTGGGGTGGTGTGGTGAGCAAAATAACGATGTTTTAAATCCAGATCTGTGACTGGGTGTGAATGTTTTGCCACTGTGCAACATTCCATCCATCATCTTGTGTGTTTTGCTGTTCGCCCTATGTGGGAAGGGTATGCCCAGACGTGGGTCCCGTGATCACTATGCCACTGGAGTCAAGCTATCCTGGCTGATGACGGCTGATAGCCAGAAACTGGTCCTAGGATGCTTGATTCCGGTCCAGGGAAGACATGGTTTGACAGTTTGGACTGGACAGTTCCCACAAGGTACAGGGTCAAGACTGATTTGCATATGGCCATGTCTGAACTGGGGTGACGTGGTGAGCAAAATAACAATGGATTAAACCCAGATCTGTGACTGGGGGTGAATGTTTTGCCGCTCGAGTGAGGAGTTTGTGTTCTTTCCAGTTTCTGCTCGCCACAGGAGTGGTTGGGAGCCTCGCCCTGCTGGGGATTCATTTGCTGCAAGTCCGGCCGCAGTGGAGGTGAGAGGCGGAGGCGAGCGGGACTGCGAGGACCAGCAGTCCATCTGGCAGCGCCAGCTGGTTCCTCTTCCCGCCGCGCCTCGCGCCCCCTCCCAGTGCCACGCCCCCCCGCCTAAGTGAACTTAACTCCTCGCGGCCCCCGCTTCGCGGGTGCCGCTCGAGTGAGGAGTTTGTGTTCTTTCCAGTTTCTGCTTGCCACAGGAGTGGTTGGGAGCCTCGCCCTGCTGGGGATTCATTTGCTGCAAGTCCGGCCGCAGTGGAGGTGAGAGGCGGAGGCGAGCGGGACTGCGAGGACCAGCAGTCCATCTGGCAGCGCCAGCTGGTTCCTCTTCCCGCCGCGCCTCGCGCCCCCTCCCAGTGACACGCCCCCTTGTTATATCTAAGAGAATCTTCTCACGCGCGCAGCGGGACGCGCGCGGGGCGGTCACCGGGGCGAAGACCGGGCAAAGAGCGGGCCGTTCTAGGCCGTTAGAGGCCGGGAGAGACCGGACCGGGCCCCCCCTCTAACGCCCCCGCCAAATTGCCCTATCATTTACCTCATTATGGCATCTAGAGCTTTAAGGAGTAAGTCGGTACAACAGGGCACAAGCACTTTGGAAAATTTTTTCCCCAAGGCGAGCTCCCAAATCAGCAAGTGTCATTCATCTACGGACTCTCACCTTGGGATGGGTCCTGAAAGTGTGTTCTTGGACCTTGGGGAATCTGTCTCAAATGATGCTAGTACACCCATCACCATGGACGCTACCCATATGTCTCTATTGGACAGCATCGACCAGACTATTGAGTCGGTACTTCGACAGTTAAGAACTCCGGTTACGCAGAGGGATCGGGATTCCCCACGGCCAATGGGGATTTCCGACCACTCTGCTGTCCTGGATAACATGGGTCTAAACACGTTGGAAGCGGGTCAAGCGGCCCTGTCAACAGTCCTTGTAGATAGTGGGGTGGCACAGCCTCTAAAAAGAAAAAGGCCTGCTGAAATAAAGAGGGCAAAAAGGGCAAAAATTGTTGCATCTGAATCAACCCTTGAGGATAGTACAGATATTTCGGTCTCCCCATAGCTCATTCTATCTGGGTCTGGGTCGGATCTTGTGGCCTCGCCAGCTCCTGTGTTATCACCAGCGGCGGCGGGCCCATTTATCTTTGGTGGGCTATCTTCTAATAGTTCAGATATGGTAATTAATTCCCTCACAGCTATTATAAAGAATTTGCTAACCCCCATCTCAGTTAGATTAGAGGCTATAGAGAATCTACTCCAGTCCCGGGAAAACACCCACACTAGGAGAAGCCCTGGTGTAGCTACAAATGCCCCCGTAGCCACCGGGGAACCACCTGGGAATAGCTTTCCTCCTTCCGCATTGCCCCAGGTTTCCAGTAGGGCATTGCCTAGTGCAAATGGTGGGTCTATTTCTCAGACGCGCACTTTGTTACCTCCAGTGCCTAGGCCCCCCGTTCCGGCCCCTAGGAGATCTAAGTTACCCCCTGCGCCGCGGCTTGCGCCGCAGTCAAGGGCGACAGTGGGTCCTACAAATGCCCCAAGCGATGGTTGTGTTCCTCCCCCAGATAGACGCAGGGAGGTTAATCTGCCCCCAGAAGCTGTTCCATACACGGCAATCATGGTGGGAGTTCCTGAGCTAGCTGGTGGTGTTAGGGAGTCTCAAGACTCCCTACGTAATAAGGTCATAAGCTGGCTCAGTATTAATAGACCGCTGCCTCCAAACTTGAAGGGTGAGGTTCTGATGGTAAGGAGGATCCCATGGATTGGCTCTACCAAAAAGAACAGGTCAGGGGATTGCATCGTCCTAAGTTTTAGGAGCCCACACGTTGCAAATTACATCTGCAACTGGCTTGTAAGGCCTGATAAGTCCACAATAGAACTTGTACCCCTCTCTTATTTCTATCCTAGTGGTAGCAATACGGTGGGAGGGAGTGAGAAGGGATGGACCAGGGTGGGCTTTGCTGTAGATGGCTCCCGCTATAGACCAAGGCACTCCCTATCAACTGATCAGGCAAACTTTATACATCACAACAGGTTTTCCTGTCTGGACCAGGTCGATTGACCACAAACCAGGCCAATCCTGTCTGGTCCTGAGAATAGGGTGGATGACGTACAAAGCCGTGTGGGTTTGGGTGTGATCCCTATGCTGGAACCAACCCGGCTCCAGGCCGCTAATGAGCGAGGGGCTGACACGATTGACAATCTGTGCCAACTGGGTTCCCCACTTAACACCGGGTCAGCCCATATTCCGCAAACAGGGGCAGTGGAGCGGGCCGGTCCTGCTGCTACCACTGTCGGCGGAACCGGTGCCCTAGACGTTGGTTTACCCATGGCTACCCCGCAACCTCCTGCTGGAGCTCAGGGCAGCCTGCCACTTGAACCAGGACTGAGAATTCTCTCCTGGAATGTGGCAGGAATTGCGAACAAGGAAGGCTCTCCTGAATGGGACTCCCTGGTAGGTGGATGTGATATTCTTCTCCTTCAGGAGACTTGGGCGAGGGCCGCTCAGACCAGGAGAGGGTTTGAAGTATTTGAAATCCCTGCCAAATGGGCTGGGAGGGGGAGGCCATCTGGTGGCTTGGCAATCTGGATTGCGAGTCACACTGGGTGCCAAGCGGAGCAGGTTCGCACGTGTTCGCAGGACATCCAGTGTGTGCGGCTCACTTGGCCTGGCAAAACTCCGTGGGCCATTGTCAACGTCTACTCGCGCCCGGTCGCCTCGCCAAGCGAATCACCTACCCTAAATGATCTGGCTTCCTTCTTGGGCCAACTTCCGGGTGACTACAAGGTGGTACTTGGAGGAGACTTCAATTGCCACTTTGAACCTTTGGAAGGTTTACTTGATGGTGCCCTTACGGCCGAGGACGACCACTGGGGGGTTCCACCCTCTTCTTCTCCTCACCCTAAAGCCTGGTCCCCTCTAGCCTTACAACTCATGTCCCTTACCCTGAATAGCGCGCTGAGGGCGTGTAATGGTCGTACCCCTTCCGATACCCCCTCGGTGTGTACTTTCAATAGGAGGGGCCATGAGTCGAGGCTAGATTATATCATGGTGGACATTTCACTTTGGCCCAAAGTGCTGGACTTTAGGGTTATTAAGAGGTCAGACAGCGACCACAACGCCCTTTGCCTAAATATTGTGTGCCCTTTGCCCCTGACGGACTCATCCCCAGCGGGCCAAGGGGTTGATATGGGGGATTTGCTCCTGACCACAAACAGGCGTCGAGTTAAGTGGGGAAAGCTTGTAAGGTCGGAAGAGTCCATTAAGAAATTATATGAGCTGGCGCTCCCAAGCTTTTTGGAGGTGGACGCCCTCCTGAATGAACCAAGAACCCCTGATTACTGTGAGAAACTGGGAAACATTCACCAGGTTTTAGTGAGGGACTTGGCCGAGGTATTCCATCCGGAGGTCCCAATCCGAAAGAAAAGGACCCCTGTCCCCACCTGGTACACCCCAGACTGCAGGGCAGCAAAATCTGAGCTCATTGCAGCCATAAAAGAGGGGTCAGACAAGGCCAAAGTGCGTGACCTAAGGAATCACCATAAATCAGTGCTGGCGGCTGCAAGGACCGAGTGGGACTGGAAGTATTGGCAGGACCTCCACGATGCCCTCAAATTTAGGGACTCCCGGAAATTTTGGGCCCTTGTAAATAATGGGTCAGGGGAACTCAGTAAAGCGACTGAGTCTAATATAGCCCCCGCAGTCTGGGAGGCCCACTTTGGGGCTCTTTACCAAGATACCAGTCCCTGCCCGGCCGCAGAGCTGCAACTGTCCTTGGGTACTCAGGAGTCCGGAATGGAATTATCCCTGGGGGAAGTGGAGCTTGCCCTAGAACGTCTAGCAGTGGGGAAGGCGCCAGGCCTGGATAGGTTACCCGGGGATCTATTTAGGCACCACCCGGATATCTGGGGCCCATACCTTCTCGTTTTATTTAATGCCATTCTCGGAGGCATGGCGATCCCTGGGTCATGGTTGGGGGCAGAGATTGTGCCCATCCACAAGAAGGGCTCTACTCTGCTCCCTTCCAATTACAGGCATATAAGCCTCATAGATGTGCCCCAAAAGCTCTTCGCGCGCCTCATCTTGGACCATCTCCTAGATTGGGTCGAGGTCAATGACATCTTGAGCCCCCTACAGGCTGGCTTCAGGAAGAACACGTCGACCATGGACCAAATCTTTTGCCTCCCTCTCCTGTACTGGAAGACGGTTACGCTAGAGGGAGGTCGACTGTACATGGTCTTCGTGGACCTGAGGTCAGCCTTCGACCTCGTCCCGAGGGGGAAGTTATGGGAGGTTCTGCAGAAGCTAGGAGTTCCCCCCCACCTCCTTAGAATCATCATTAGGCTGCATGAGAACAACTTTGCGGTAGTGAGGTGTGGGAGGGATGGCAAGCCCTCGGGTAAATTCCCGGTCCGCCGAGGTGTCAGACAGGGCTGTGTCCTGGCTCCGACACTGTTCTGTCTGTACATCAACAGCGTCATTCAGCATCTTGACGCTGTTGGGGATAATGACGCCCCGGTTTTGGCAGGAAGGAGGGTTCCGGCAATTATGTTTGCCGATGATACCCTCCTTCTTTCCAAATCCCCCATGGGGATCCAGAGGATCGTGGATGGTTTTGGTCACTTCTGTCGACAACATGGGTTGGAGGTGAACACGGAAAAAACTAAGTTCATGATCTTCAACCCTCCGACCAAGACCAGACCCAATCCAAAACTGGGGGAAACCAGTCTGGAAAGGGTTTCTACCTTTACATATCTGGGGGTCTCACTCCAAGAAAACCTGACATGGGATTCCCAGGTGGCAAGATCTAGGTTGAAACTCTCCCAGCTATCGGGCGCACTCCTGAGGGTATCCAACAAGTCCACCTTTAAGCCTGTCAGTCCGGCCCTGGAAATGTACAGGACTCAGGCGAAGGCAGCTGCCTCGTATGGCAGTGAGCTGTGGGGCCACAAAGCTGGGAAGGTCATGGCAGGGGTGGAAAACTGTTTTCTCAGACGTCTTCTTGCTCTCCCGCAAGGCACACCACTCCTCCCCCTAAGACTTGACCTGGGCCTCCCGTCAATCGCAGAGGACCTACGGTCGAAACCGGTGAAGTACTGGCACCGGTTATGGTCCACTGAGGAGCTGCATCACTATAGGCAGGACCTCATACACGTCTTGAGGCTGGATGTTAATGGTAAGATCCCTTGGCTGGCACTCATCAAGTCGGAATGTTCCAGCCTGAATTTGCAAGATCTATGGGATGACCCAGCTCAGGGTTGTAGAAGGATTTCGCGCAAAACCCTGGCACAGCTCTATAAGAACAAAACCCTCGCAGATATGGACAGTGCATATGACAGTGGCACCCTGACGGGACGTTTTATAGTATCCAAAAATTCTTATGTTTTTGAACCTTTTATGGATTTTATTTACCCTCTTTTGGCGAGGAAATTGTTCCTGCAATGGAGGTTTGGTACGCTCCCTACTAAAGTCTTCACCTACAAATGGTCGTTAGGGGGCGACAAGCTTTGCCCATGCTGTAAAGTTAAGGATGAAGATGACTTGCACATAATGTTCTGTTGCCATGTTTATCGGAGCCCGAGGAGGCGCTGGCTAGCCCCTCTATGCCGGAATCTGGGCTTCAGCAACTACTTACATGCCTACAGGGTGCTGAAAACTAATACCCTGGGCCACATTGTGTTCGCGGTTTCCAAATTCTTAATGGCAGCATGGTTAATAAGGAAGAAAATGTCTGGTTAATCCATTTTACCATGTTTTTCTAAACACTTCAGGTCCAGTTGGTTTTTATTGTATATATTGTCTCTTATCTGTATGTATTTTTACTGCTTCTTTTATGGCCTATGTGGCCGAAATAAAGAATTTTTGGATTGGATTGGAATGTTTTGCCACTGTGCAACATTCCGTCCATCATCTTGTGTGTTTTGCTGTTCACCCCATGTGGGAAGGGTATGCCCAGACATGGGTCCCATGCTCACTACGCCACTGGATTCAAACTATCCTGGCTGATGACGGCTGATAGCCAGAAACCGGTCCTAGGATGCTTGATTCCGGTCCAGGGAAGACATGGCTTGGAAGTTCGGGCTGGACTGTTCCCATGAGGCACATGGTCAAGACTGATTTGCATATGGCTATGTCTGAACTGGGGTGGCGTGGTGAGCAAAATAACAATGGATTAAACCCAGATCTGTGACTGGGTGAATGTTTTGCCACTGTACAACATTCCGTCCATCATCTTGTGTGTTTTGCTGTTTGCCCTATGTGGAAAGTGTATGCCCAGACGTGGGTCCCATGCTCACAATGCCACTGGAGTCAAGCTATCCTGGCTGATGACGGCTGATAGCCAAAAACCGGTCCTAGGATGCTTGATTCCGGTCCAGGGAAGACATGGCTTGGCAGTTCGGGCTGGACTGTTCTCATGAGGCACTGGGTCAAGAGTGATTTGATTATGGCCATGTCTGAACTGGGGTGGCGTGGTGAGCAAAATAACGATGGATTAAACCCAGATCTGTGACTGGGGGTGAATGCTTTGCCACTGTGCAACATTCCGTCCATCATTTTGTGTGTTTTGTAAATGGAAATGTGGACGTCAATCGGTAATGTAAGGAGTTCACAAAATGTGCCCTTTTTCCATGCGCAAATTTCAAAAGTGAAAGGAAAACATAACAAGTTGTAGAATATATTTCTGATAATCTAATATCAATGTTTTCCGTTATAAATCATTAATCAGAACAACGTTTTTGGCATATTTTCTGTGAACATTGTGGCTGCTAACAAAATAAATATTTAATTTCAATTGTTTTTGAGGATATTATAGTATCCTCTCCCTGCAAATAAACTCAGCATAGCCATCTTCATCGAAAACAAACGTCCCATAAATATTACTTTATTTACTTCTTGCTTGAGCCAGCAGTGTTTCAGAGGAAACAGCTGATTGTGCAAGGCACAATACTCTGAAACACATTTTCTCCCTCGTGGACTCAGGAAGAGAACTGTCAAACCTCCAATAAGGCCCTGGAAACTGACCACTTCCCTTACCAGCACACCCAAACTGCCAGATACTACTTTCATCAACCTGTCTGACAAGCAACTTCAAACAACCCAGTGCTGCTCGCAGCTCGGAATGCGCCCACTCGCACCTACATTTAAAAAAAGTTAATAGTAGCTCACCTGATAAAGGCCAGTGATATGACATAGTCCGGATTCACAGTGATTGTCCAGTCACAGTCCCTGCTGTGCGGGTATGGATGGGGGAAATTTGGAGAAAGAATAAAACCTGAAGAGCCTGTCAAGTTGCCCCCACAAGGTGCTGCAAGAAAGGCAATGAGAGGTTGATATTAGAATTTATAACACGTGCAAACACAAATAATCAAATGGAACTACTTACTCAAATCTGAAATTGAGTTAAAAAAAAATCTTAGTTCACTCTATTCCCCGTGTCACTTTGCTTACTTTTAGCAGGAGAGGCAATCCTGAACTGTTTTGAAATTAACAAAGAAGCACACATGGAACGCATACCGAGTAACTCATATGCATGGATTCACAAAAATACACAGTAGTGTTCATTGTCAACATATCCATGATATAATACATATATTTAGAATTCAATGACTGGTGAAAGTGTCAGAACACAACGTGCTGTCTGAGATTACAAACGATGTACAAATGTCTCAGACATAAGTGTTTTGAGAGATTAGGTCACCAGCTGCTGATGACCACACAGCACTTTGATCATTTTTATATTAATAAAATACCACAAACACTCCAAATCCACAAGAATAAAAACAAGCATAGGCAATGTCGTTAGGTATGGTTTTAAAGGAATGTTGTATGGTAATGTGAAGGAGTACAAGTGGATAAGATAGGAAAGGATATGTATTCATGTGGAAGCAAATAACTATAGAACAATATTGGTGTGGGTTAAAAGGTCAGGTGAGAATTGCACTATCATGTAGGTTAATGACTGCTCTCCTCCCATCTCTGCTGCCATGAGAGAAAAACATTAAAATTAGCTAGTTATATAAGACACATTAATAGCTTTACAATGTCATGTGTGTGCCCCTGAAAGTTCAAGCTCAGGCAGCTGAATAGATAAACAAAACGATCACATCTGTTTGGAGGCAAGCACTCTCTTGTAGAAGAATGCAATTTCTGCCCAATCAAAATGTTCTTTTGGCTCCCAACATGTGGGCGGAGCAAAAACTCCACTTCTGGGGATTCTCAAATAATTTGTGACTGCTGCACTGTCATCCCAGACGAAAACCACATTGCTTTAGAAAATGTATTTGAGGCACATGGCAAAACATAAACTTAAAATGCAAAAATATCCAGTTTGGTGTGGGTAGTGTATTTGTGGATTGTAACATACTTTTTAAATATCCAAAGAATTAGGGCTGTTGTCGTAACGTGACTGCCTGATCTATGTCTGCGACAGGACAGGCAGGGGAGGAAGGGGCGTGGGGAAGGAAGGAAGTGGAAGGAAAGGCGGTTAGTTAGGAGGTAGACACGTAGCAACAATAAAGACGTGTTGATACCACCTCCCTGGCTCCTGTGTTTTCCTTGGGGGAGCGCAACACTGGTGACGAGGGTGGGATTCAAATCGATCCCCACGCCGCTCGAAACCCCTGCCGCTCGTGAGCGGCCGAAAACGAAGAGCCTGCAGCCCGCATCGTAGTGGCGCGTGTCAAGCCAGAAACGAAGCGGAGTGCTCACACGCCGCCCCGATTGCTGCCAGGAGCGGATTCCAGCGTAACAAAGCTGCCCGCCAGAGAGAGGAAGACCCCTGGGGTGAAACGCCACGCGCAGCTACAACAGTGATTGCAAAGCGAAAAACGGCGCGAAAAGAAAGAAAAACCGGAGGGATGTCCACCGAGTGAGCATGGTGACCGGAAGTGGAGGGGTGAGTCCCAGAGACTAAGAAGCAGCCCCTCTAGCATAGCGGACCCATAAATATACCGTCAGACACCCAGCAGAGAGCCCTGCAACTGTAATGTGTACAGCCTAGCTGGAGCCACGTGTCCCGAACGGCGGCCATCTTGAAGTCAGGCAGCGCCCCATAGACTTCCATGCAAAAAAAATTGTGTCGGCCATTTTGAGGTCAGGCATCTGGGGATAAGTGATAATTCAACACTGCAGAGTCAGAATAAACGAGAATGTCACTACCTAGCTCGTCTAGTGATACAGGAGGAGCACCAGCGACACAAGGAACGTCAGGAAACCCCACAGTGACAGCCCGATGCTCCCTGCAGTCATGGGGGTATCAAACCTAAGACCACAAGACCCTCTAGAACTAACGTCAGGTAGCAGCATGGGACCCAAGTGGAAAAGCTGGTCCGAGCACTTTGAGGATTACATGACTGGGTCACAAGTGGGTGACTGGGTGACTCGCGCCTGAGTCGAGCCAGAGTCTGCCCGTCTGCGCCCGTCAGCGTCCCGGAGGCGTACGAGGCGGTAGGCAGGTCTGGCCGATTTTTATCGCATATGTTGCTGTGTACGTGACCATCATGCTGCACTATTCGGGTTCGGAATTGCGCTCTTGGCAACACACTAACGGCTCCTGCTGCAGGGTGTTTCCTGCCCGCCACAAGGGCAAGCATTGCTGCCCTGAGTGTGGCTGGCGCCCGCAGAAACATCTGGGCGGGGCTCCGCAGAGGGGGGCGATAAGCGCTAAATATTTGGGCCTGATGCTCAATACTAGATCGCTGGGCCGCCATGCTCTGGACATATTCGATCTTCTGGAGTCAGAAAAACCCCTGTTTCTGATGCTCACTGAGACGTGGCTCGGTGAGGCCTCCAACCCTGATATCGCTACCGCTCTCCCGCCCGAGTATAACATCTTTAGGCAGGACAGGCTGAAGGGGCGTGGAGGGGGGGTTGCACTGATAGTAAAGAAATCGGTCACCTGCTCCATCATCCCCACGGACGCTATTAAGGATTGTGAATCCCTCGCCTTTGCGATTGCCCTTTCACCACATCAATCGATGAAGGGTTTCTTAGTCTACCGGCCGCCAGGGCCTTTGGGCTCTTTTTTTGAAGAGTTCCAGTCGGTGACGTCCTCTGTATTACTCACGGCGGAGCATTGTATTGTCGCCGGGGACTTTAACGTCCATATGGACGTGGACACGGATGCCGATGCAATTAAACTGCTGGAGGTCACAGCCCCGCTGGGACTGGTTCCCTATCATGTTGGACCGACCCATGAGAAGGGACATACTCTTGACTTGACCTTCTCTTCATCCCCTATAGAGATGCTGGCTCCTATCCAGGTGCTTTGGTCTGACCACAGGTTGGTGAAATTTTATTTCCCAGAAGTAAGGAAGCCTCTCGCTGCCTCCCGGCAGACCTCCGTGGGGTTTAGGGCACTCCACCGGATTACTCCGGAATTGTTGGCGCAGGCTTGTGCAGACCATCCCTGTGTGTTAACTGGGAACTTGGAGGAGGACGTGGAGCGATTGCAGGTTTGGCTCTCAGAGAGACTTAATGATCTTGCTCCCCTGAGACCCCTCCGCAAACCTGGAAAAGGCGCATCTGCCCCTTGGTTTACGGAAGCATTAGCAGCTTCACGGCGGCAATGCAAGGTGGCGGAAAGAGCATGGCGCGTGAATTACGACGCGATGGCGAAACTCGCCTACAGGTCTATGGCGAAAGCTTACCATCGGAACATCCTCGCGGAGAAGAAGGTCTATTTCGCGAGAAAAATTGAGGCGGCCTCCAATTCCTGTAGGGAGCTTTTTGCCATTGTGCGGGAGTTTACAACATCTCGCGCTGCACCAACCCAGACCCCCCCCCCCTGAGCCTTGGGTCAGGGCGATTGCGGACTTTTTCACCTCCAAGATCCAGCGGATCCAGGACTCCTTTCAGGTGCTGGAGCCTGAGATGCCAGGTCGGGTGGAGAATGCCATTGTTACTCGACCGAATGCAGGTGGGACCTTGGCAGTTTTCCCCTCTATCTCGTTGACCGCTTCATTTGACCTGTTGGCCGGGCTTAAATCAGGCTCCCCTCGGGATGCCTGTCCCGCAAAATTTCTGGCTAGAATGGCAGCTGTCATTAATCCACTCGTGAACCCCCTGCTGAACCGTTCTCTTGCACAGGGTGTGGTTCCCCAGTCCTGGAAGCAGGCTATGATTATTCCCCTGCTGAAAAAGCCTGGCTTGGATGTGGAGGTGCTGGCGAATTATCGACCTATATCGCTTCTGCCGGCTTTTGCGAAGGTCACTGAAAAGCATGTCCATAAGGTGCTTGCCGACTACCTGGAGTCCCACGACCTACTGCACCCCACCCAGTCGGGTTTCCGCACCAATCTTAGCACCGAGACGGCTCTCCTGGAAGTCTCGGAGGCGATAAAGGAGGTGCTGGATTCGGGCGGGAGAGCGATGCTGGTGATGTTAGATCTGTCGGCGGCCTTCGACACCGTCCCTCATGAGGGTCTTCTTGCAAGACTCTCTGAGATTGGTCTCCAAGGGACGGTGCTCCAGTGGTTTCGATCTTTCCTGGCAGGCCGTCGACAAACGGTCTGGGCTTCGGCTTGCTCCGCCGAGATGTTGCCATTGGGTGTCGGAGTTCCTCAGGGCTCTGTCCTGAGCCCAACTTTATTTAACATCTTCATGACCCCTCTGGCGGCACTGGCGGAGTCTTTTGGGGCCCAGATCGTTTCTTACGCCGATGACACCCAGCTCCTCTTCACCTGCGAAAGGGGTGCGGACTTCGATGGAGGTAGGATCCAGGGTTGCCTTGAGGCTGTATTTCTATGGTTCCATCACCACAGCCTCAAGTGCAACTCGGATAAATCCGAGGTCCTCTTTTTCGGGTGCAGTACGGATCCGGACTGGAAAGTGTGGTGGCCTGAGAACATGTTTCCACCAGCATGTTCGTCCCTGGTAGCTAAAAACCTTGGGATCAAGATCGATAATGGCCTCACTCTACGCTCACAGGTAATCGGTCTCACTGGGACCTGCTTCGGGTTACTCCGGATGCTACGCAAGTTCCTTCCCTTGCTATCGGAGGAACATAGGAAGATCACGGTGCAGGCGATTATAGGTTCGAGAATTGACTATTCCAACGTCCTGTATCTCGGCCTGCCAGAATACCTGCTTCAACGGCTACAGGTTGTCCAGAATTCGGCAGCACGTGCTATCTTTGGACTATCTCGCCGTGCTAGAGCCTCAGGCCTCTTGGAGGCCCTGCACTGGCTCCCTGTCCGGAAGCGGATAATCTTTAAGACTCTCACTCTGGCACACAAAGCCTTGCACGCCTCCGGAGCAATATATCTTCAGAAAAGGCTGACCTTTTACCGTCCTGCCAGGTCGCTTAGGTCTGAAGCCCTGTCCCTTGCGGTGGTTCCTCGTGTGAAGAGAGCCCGCATCGGTGGCCGCTCTTTCAGACTATTAGCGCCTCAGCTTTGGAATAAACTGCCTTTGCCTCTGCGCAGCATTCCCAATCTGTTGGCCTTTAGGAAAGGACTCAAAACCTGGCTTTTTATCTCTTAGTTCTGGCCCCTAGTTAGGTTTTTTCTTCCTCTCTGGTTTCTTCTTATGTTATCTCCCTGTTGTGTTAGTGTGCAATTCAAAGCGTCGGGACACTCTTCTGAGTAGCCGTACGCTATACAAAACTTTTATAACATAACATAACATAACATAACAAGTACAAGACCCCAAACAGAGGCTAATTGCTCTACGAAATCTGGTGGGGAAGGACATTGCACAGATCATCAAGGAGCTGCCCAACGCAGCCACCGCCTCGTATGATGATGTCAAGGGAGCCCTTGACCGACAATTTTTACACAAGTACGACTTAGACTACGAACGTTACACGTTCAATCTGGCCACGCAGGAGAAAGACGAGCGAATGTGTGACTTCATCCTGCGCATCAGACCGCTAGCTCGCCACTGCGACTTTGACGATTTCAACACCGAGGATGCACTACGACTCCGCATAATTGAAGGATGTCAGTCTGAATCTCTACGTCAGCGGCTGCTGAAGAAGCACTATACCCTGGAAGAAATCGAAGAAATGACACGCATAAATGACCAGGCGGAAGATCATGCAAAGAAAATGGAGGTCAACAAGTCGGACAGGAAAGAACAAGCTTTCAGATTGCAAGCCCACAAGGACCAGAAACATCAGACTGATCGCCGCAGATCAAGCAAGCCGACGTATCCCACGTCCTCTCGGAGACCAGGTGCACGCCACAGATCACGTGAATCACGACACACCAAATCCAGCAAAGCAGCATCTGCCTGCTACAGGTGTGGACAAGACTATCCTTACTCAGGACAATGCCCAGCCATCGGACAGCGATGCCACCGCTGTGGTAGAGAAAACCACTTCGAGACTGTCTGCCAGACCCGGCCTTCAAGACGAAGATCATCGCGCTCAGGACGAAGATCATCACAATCTCGATCCTCCACACAGCATCACACACGTGCAGTCACAGGGCGGCAAGAAGCTCGACTAGCTCTTCCCGATCAAGTGATCACTCCCTCAGATCACATCGATCACACAGATCAACATCCAGCGAATCCCTGTCACGCACACCGGTGTCACAAGATAGTGATGAATATATCTGCATTGTCTCAGACCCAGACCGTCTACGAAAATACCCGAAACTAGACATCCGGTTTGGAAACCACCCAGCGAAGTTTGTTCTGGACTCAGGCGCTTCACTGAACTATATTTGTGCGCTAGAATACCAAAGCATGAAACCACGTCCCACGCTGGAACCTGCAGCGGTGAGAATATTCACATGGATGTCCCGGAAACCACTACCTTGCCTCGGCCGATTCAGCATGACCTTGTCATACAGGGACCGACAGATTCCAGCTTATATTCACGTTGTGGAGGGTCCGGATGTAGCTGATTGCCTACTCAGCCTGCCAACGGCTGAAAGACTAAAACTTGTAGAACTTCTCTATATGACTGAGAATGCCCCGGACATCGTCGCGAAGTTCCCCAACCTTTTCAAAGGACTAGGAAAGTTAAATCACTTCAAGGTCAAGCTACACATTGATGAGCGAGTAACACCAGTTGCGCAACACCACAGAAAGGTACCGTTTCATCTGCAACAGGTAGTGGATGATGAACTGCAGGAACTACTCAAAACCGACATCATCGAGCGCACGTCCGGCCCCACTCCGTGGATATCGCCTGTGGTGGTCGTACCGAAAAAAGGACAGAACAACAAAGTGCGCCTGTGTGTGGACATGCGCGCAGCCAACGTAGCAATCGAACGAGAACGCCATCCTGGGCCGCACATTAGCGACATGATTGCTCGTCTCAACGGAGCCACAATGTTTTCAAAACTGGACCTTAACAAGGGTTAGCACCAGCTTGAACTTCACGATAAATCTCGCTACATCACCACATTCACAACTCACCAAGGACTCTTCCGCTATAAACGTCTAAACTTCGGCATATCATCTGCAGCTGAAGTCTTCCAGGAGGCTATCAGGCGTGTAATTCAAGGGATCCCAAACACCTTCAATTACAGCGATGACCTGCTGGTGTTTGGAAAAGATCAAACCGAACATGACACGGCCCTTGACAGAGTGTGTCATGCCTTGCTAAATGCAAATCTGACTCTAAACGCAGCTAAATGTGAATTTCACAAATCAACCTTGAAATTCTACGGTCACATATTCTCGAAGGACGGCATGAGTCCAGACCCTGAAAAAGTCTCGGCCCTTGCAGACACACCAACGCCACAAGATGTAAGCGACCTCCGTTCTTTTCTCGGCATGGCGAGCTACTGTGCTCGGTATATTCAGGACTTCGCCACGATCAGCCACCCCTTACGAGAACTCACCCGCCAAGGTCAACCATTCGAGTGGACGGAAGCATGCCACCGTTCCTTTCACAAGATCAAGAATGCCGTCAGCTCCACCATCAACCTGGCCTACTTTGATGCCAAGAAATGTACGGAGCTTACCGTGGACGCCAGCCCGGTAGGCCTTGGTGCCATTCTCGCACAATACCAAGACGTCTCCGACCAGCGTCACATCATTGCTTACGCCAGTCGCAGCCTCACTGATACCGAGACTCGGTACTCACAACCTGAGAAAGAGAGCCTAGCAGTGGTTTGGGCGTGTGAACACTTCCACCTCTTCGTCTATGGTAAACATTTCACCATCGTCACTGACCACCAAGCCCTCATCACCATATTCGGCAACCCCAAGGTCAAGATGCCTCCGCGTATCGAGCACTGGGGTCTCCGTCTTCAGGACTACATTTACACCATTGTCCACAAACCTGGGAAGTCGGAAAATCCCGCAGACTATATGTCTCGACACCCCCACCAAAGAGACACACTCCGTTGCTGAAGAGTACATACATTTTGTTATTGACAGAGCATGCCCTCCCACCGTCCCTCTTGCAGCCATTCAAGAAGCGTCCGTCCAGGATCCGACTATTCAGGATGTCACAGAACGCATCCGCAACAACTCCTGGCGCCATGTGAACGACATTCAGGGCCTGCAGTCACAGGAGCTCATGACGTTCAAACACATCCATGACGAACTTTCCATCAGCAGTGAGGGCCTCATTCTGAGAGGGGGGAGGATTGTCATCCCTCAAAGACTGAGACAAGGGGTGATCAACCTCGCCCACGAAGGCCACCGAGGGATAAGTGCCACCAAGAAGTCGTTACGGGAGCGTGTCTGGTTCCCAACATTAGACCAGATGGTAGAAGCCACCCTCAAGGACTGCATCCCATGTCAGCTGGTAAGCCGTGATGAACCTCCAGCTCCACTACAGATGTCGGAACTACCTGAAGGCGTGTGGCAACAAGTTGCCGTGGACTTCTTCGGACCTCTGAAGTCAAGCCAATATATCATCGTCATTATGGACGAATACTCCCGATTCCCATTTGCACACCTCATATCATCCACCAAGGCCACCGCAGTAATTCCAGTACTTGACGAAACATTCGCAGCATGGGGCATCCCGCTACGTGTCAAGTCAGACAATGGGCCCCCATTCAACGGCCATGAATTTGCAGATTTCGCAAAACATCTTGATTTCAAGCATCAAAAGATCACACCACTATGGCCCCAAGCCAACGGCATGGTGGAAAGATTCATGGGGACCCTAAAGAAAGCGGTGCAGCAAGCAGAATTGGCCCACAGAGACATTCAGCAAGCACTGAATGAAGTGCTGAGAGCATACCGCACCACGCCTCATTGTACCACAGACCAATGTCCAGCTACTTTAATGCTAGGAAGAGTCCCGCGCACCTGATTACCCACCCTGGGTAACGTGAGCCAGTCCCGAGCTCCGAACATTGATCATGAAACATTAGCTGACATTGATCAGGAGAAGAAACTGAAAATGAAGACATACGCTGATCAGCGCAGGCACCCAAGGCCTACGGATATCCAAGAAGGAGACTGGGTGATAGTCCGACGGGATCGAAGGACAAAAGCAGACAGTCGCTACCTCGCCCATCCTTTAAAGGTCAGCCGCCGGAAAGGAACCATGATCACCGCGCAAGGTGTCCACAAGCGAATTACCCGGAACGTTTCCCACTTCAAGAAGTGTAACCCTCAAGAAGTACATGATCATAATCACTGGGAGTCCTCCACTGACTCCGGAAGCCAAAGCAGAAGCAGTGATCGTAGTCAGTCCAGCCCAGCAAGACAGGATCATCCCACACATCACCGAACCAGGACCCCAGAACCATCCGAAAGACCCCGACGACAAACCCGACGGCCAGAACGTCTCATCAAAATAATCTGAGTCACAGTAAGACTTTATACAAAAGGGGGAGGTGTTGTAACGTGACTGCCTGATCTCTGTCTGCGACAGGACAGGCAGGGGAGGAAGGGGCGTGGGGAAGGAAGGAAGTGGAAGGAAAGGCGGTTAGTTAGGAGGTAGACACGGAGCAATAAAGACGTGTTGATACCACCTCCCTGGCTCCTGTGTTTTCCTTGGGGGAGCGCGACAGCTGTCTCATATAAACAGGGCCGGACTGGAAACCGTAGACAGGCAGCACTGAAAAAAGAATTTCAAATCAGCCCGAAAAGAATTTCAAATCAGCCCGATCCCTTTCCCATCTCTCATCACTCTCTCAATTTCCTCTCTCTTTCCTCACACTGTCATAAAGCATCTGCTGTGCCCACTGTTATTAATCTGGGAGAGCTGGAGAGAGTGGCCGAGGCACTAGAAGCGGCCCTGTTCCTTCAATAACCAGCCTCTGATGACTTCAGCTTCAGGCCCCAGTCCTATTGGAGAAATGCCCAAAGGTATAAACAGGGGCGAGGGCCTTCTCGCCATACCTGTAGATGACGCACAGAACGTGTCATTTTATAACGCAGCCGCGGGCCCCTTAGCTTTCAGACCATGGCTGCCTATAAATAACAAAGTGGTCATCCTCCTTAAGGCTGCCTCTGTAGGAAGCCTGGGGTGGGACAGTCTGTAACCATGGGACCTGGCATCATCAGAGTCATGAGCTCTGATGATATGTGTCGTTGGGTCACTTGGAGTAAACAAATACACTGTGTGTGCACAGCTAAAGCATGTGCAGTGTATGTAGTTAAACAAGTACCTGCTTTCACTTACTTTCTCTTTGCTGCTGCTGTGTCCCTCATTCGGTCTGATCTACAGAGAGGCATGACCAGGACTGGGAGAACTGGTCCTGCAGAAGAAGACTGCCTGTGCCTCGTCTTCCAACACAGATAAGTGACTCTCCCAGTCCACAAAATTAAGGGCAAGTATGACAACCCATCAAATAGCACCAGCTGCCAATGCTCATTACCTTAGAGAAACCTGCATGAAATATCTGAGGGACAACAATCCAGCAAATAATTCAATGATGACATCATTGTGCATTTCTAACCTTAAAACTAACCTTCCAGATTGAATTGCAGAACAACGGACGGACCCATTCACATCACATCACATACTACAATAGTACCTCGACATGATAACATTGGTAAAGAAAGAAACAACAATCCACAAAGTTCAAAACACAAGTGATTTGTAAGAAATTGCTGAAAGCTACAAACACAACGACCTTTAACTAGACACCGCCAATGAACTAATTACATCAAAAACTATATTTGCTACAAATTGAAACTTCTCACAAAAGTTACTCCCATGTGCATACACATTTACGTTCAGCTAGTGTTGTTGGTGTTTCATGGCAAAATCCAAACATGGTTTGCTGGCGCAGAACAGGGAACCATGCATGTGCACACATTCCTGTTCTGCTCTCAGGAGCACAGTGACCACATCTGTTTTAATTTAAGAATGGCATTTTATATAATTTCTATAACATAGATTACATTACAAGTGCATCTTTAGTTTACTTTTTTGTTGCTCCTGGACGTCTATTGAGTTTGGCGACCTTTGTATTCATGATAACTTCCTAGTAGCAGCTTAGATTGTCTATATATGAAGGCTGCAGCATTTATATAGGCACTCGTCACTCGATTTATGTCTAGAATTGTTCCTCTAACTACTGCCTTTGGACTATGTTAATGTCAAGTAGAGGAAGGGGTGGTTTGTTTGATAAGCCCTGTGGAGCAGATCAGCTTGTTATGAATGGTGTCGGTATTGTCAGGTGAGGAGAGGGAAATGGAGGGAGTATTGTCTGATTATGAGGGTTAAAACCACAAATTAATGTGTATAATGTAGCGTCGATTTTTGGTTGGCTTGGGTTGTGGAGTGGAAAATGTTAAGATATGGGTGGGAGGTTTGTGATGATAAGTGTGGAACGAGATGAATACATTGATCTGGAGTGTGTTTAGTTAATTATATTTAATGATTGTTAGGGGAATTGAGTTTATTCAGAGTTACAGACACACCAGTGCATGTGGTTCGATAGATTTACAGCCTGATTCATCATTCTCCCGTTTTGCGAGCCCCTAATAGCGATTCATAACGAATCGCTATTAAGGACTTGCAAAACGGGATTCATGTAGAAATTGCATAAAGAAATGCGATTCCTACACATTCCTTATTTGCGATTAGCAAATTGCTAATCGCAAATAAGGAATAACTCCCCATTCATTCCTATGGGCCAAAAGGCCCATAGGAATGAATGGGGAGTTATTCCTTATTTGCGATTAGCAATTTGCTAATCGCAAATTAGATAGCGATTTAAAGGGTGCCAGGGGTGTCCAACGGACACCCTGTAGCACCCCTTAAATGCAAATTGAAACAGGTGTTGCGCGCACACATGTCCAAAGGACATGTGTGTGTGCAACATGCAACTTAGAAAAATGATTTTAAAAGCATTTTTCTAAGTTTTCGCTATTTACCACGAGGTTTGACCTCGCGGTAAATAGCGGGCCGAAATTGCGAATTCGCAATTTTTAAATGGATGATGAATTGCATTTAAGGAATCTCAAATAGAGATTCCTTAAATGTAATTCCTCGCAAAATAGCGAAATCGCTATTACCGATTTTTGCATTTGGGATGATGAATCCCAAATGTAAAAATAGCGCTCGCAAAGGGCCAGATTCTGAGAATCTGGCCCTTTGCGAGCCGATTTCGGCTTGATGAATCAGGCTGAATATTTCAAAATTACGGAGGAAGCGGTGGGTTTTTACTATGTGATTGAGTGTGAAGATGATTTGAATATGAATGAATTTGATCCATGTGGTTGTATGTTGATTGAGGTGATGGGGGTTAGGTTATTGATAAGAACCAAGTAGACAGAATGTTTGCGGTTTCTTGTGCATTTGTTGCTTTATGAAATTGATGGTATTTATGAATATTTTAGTAAGAATAAACCAATAATAAACGTTCATGTTGATCAATATCGTTTTTACTATAGGTTGTATATGGTAGTCATATATGGACTATAAATGACTATTTGATATCAAGGGAATGAAATGCCAAATGATTTTTATCAGAACCCAATATATCATTTTGATAATAGCCATGGCAATGGCTCAGCTCTCTCTCTGAATCTTATGACAAAAGTGGGCTAGGAGTACCTGGTTCAACCTCCGACCTATACAGCTCGTCACACCCTGGATGGTATTTTCACTAACCACAAGAATTTGGTTATTGAGGCAGTTCAACCCCTTAGTTGGGTTGATCACTGGCTGGTTGGGTTTAAAGTATTTATGCCACACCCCATTATGGGCGCAAAGGGTCCCTCCCACAGGCTTATACGCTGTAGGAGTGTGAATAAATTCACAGCTGAAAATTGGGAGGCAGCACTGGCAACAGAATAGTTCATACCCTTCTACCGCAGAGGTATTTCGTGAGTGGTTTAACGAAGCCTTGGATATTGTTGCTCCTTATAAAAACTATGTTAATAAAATAATTAAACCCTCGCCCCTTGGATCTTGGCAGAGTTCATGTCCCTTAGGCGGGAATACCGAAGACAAGAGTAGAATTGGTGTGCTAACCCCAACCCCAGTGAAAAAAAAAGTAGAAAATACTTCTTCGGAAATATAAACAGGCTATCTTCCAGGCAAAATCATGCTTCTTCACAGAAACGATTAAGTCGGCTGACAATTCCTTTAGTGTGCTCTGTAAAGATAGCTTAGCCACCGAAGTTACAGATGCTGAACTCTTCTCAAGAGTTCTGCGATAAGGTTGCAGTTTTTTTTCAAGATAAGTCCCTCAAGATTGTTCGAGATCTCGACCCTTCTGGAGAGGGTGGAAATGGTCTTTGTTGACTCTACTCAGGATTCTAGGAAGAACAGTTTCATTACCTTTCCATGGATCTCGGTTCAGCAAACGAAGGAACTATTGTTGGTCTTAAAATCGGGAACTCCATCAGGCCCATGTACACACTCCATACTTAAATTGGCTCTAGAACATGTGGCCAAATTCCTGTGCAAATTATTTAATGAAATGCTTCAATCTGGTAGTTACCCGGCCATTTGGAAGGAAGCCATTGTTACACCTCTTCCTAAAAAACCTAAAGCTGACCCCCTGGATCTGAATAATTTTCGCCCAATTTCTCTTCACCCGCTCCTGCTAAGATCCTGGAGTAATTCATCAATAAAGACTTGATGAAATGTGTTGAGTCCCAAGAGATCTTAGATCTTTCTCAGAATGGGTTCCAAGCTGTTCACAGCACCGAGTCTGCCCTTATTGTGGCTACTGACTGTATCCGTGCTCAGGTAGATCAGGTGGGGCTGCGGCTTTCATAATGTTTGACCTATAGGTGGCATTTGACACAGTCTCCCAGGTGTGTATGGTTCCGCGTTTGCTTTAAGTGGAAATTTTATGGGAAAGCCTTACAGCTTTTCCATTATTTTATGCCAAATCGGGCCCTATGGAAGCTTTTGAGCCAAAGCCTTTAGCCTTCATATTTGAGTCTCACCCTTATCAATCTTTATATGACTCCCTTGGCCAATCTTGTGCGCTCCTTTGGCTTTCAGGTGCTATCCTTTGCTGACAATTCTCAAATTATTGTCTCCCTCTTGAATGACCTGCAATGGGTATCTGAGAGGTTGAATTAGTGAATGTCCAGCATTATTTGCAGTATGAAGGACAACTCATTGAATATCAACGCAGATAAGACTGAACTGCTGGTATTTGGCTCACAGAACTCCATGGTGGCTGGCGGTCTGTGGAAACCCTTCCTGTCCCTTTTAGGACAGCAAAAATCTGTGGATCATCTTTGATGATGATTTGAGTTTTGATGCACAGGTCAGTCGCACGGTCAGCACATGGTTTTGCACCAGCTAATCATCATTGCTCTGGTTACAAATCGGCTGGACTACTGCAACGCTCTGTGCCTGAACATCAATGGTGTCTCCCTTGATACGCTCTAGGTGGTACAGAATGCAGCAGCCCGTCTGTCAGTCAGGGATGGGATTCGCTTCCTTCACTCCTTCCCCATCAGGAAACGCATCTACTTTAAGGCTCTGAGCATGGTATTTAAGGCCATCCATAGTAAGGGTGCGCTACATCTGAACTCTCTTTTTTAATGGTATAGCCTGGGCAGGCTTTTGAGATCCTGCTCACAGAACAAACTTTTGATCCCCAGATTTTGTAAGACCAAAGGGGATGGTCACTCATTTTCGTAGCGGCCGCTAAGTTATGGAATTCCCTACCCACTTTTATCTCTAATGTGGACTCCTACCTGGTTTTTAAAAAACATCTGAAAACCTGTTTTTTTTTCGTCCTAGGTTGCTGCTTGCGTGCTTTCATTCTGTCTTCTCTTTGCCTGCTGTATCGCTGTGATACCTTCAGGTATAAGTGCGCTTTATAAGTGATATCCTATCCTATTCTATCCAATGGGAGGTAAGTTATTAACTCTTTCATTGAGCTTATTTATTATGAATAGTCAACTATAATGAAGTTGAATTTTAGCTGATTATAGTTAATTGGGTGACTCGTTGAATTAAATAGCTTGTGATTTTTGAGTGTATCCAATTTTAATTTTGATAGGTTATCATAATTTAAATGAATTAATGGTTAGGGTTCTCTGTAACTTTGATGATGTTAACTGTCCATGTGATCTATACATGATCATAGGATGAAAAGGGATTAAACTGGAAAATGAAATAATTAGTGGATTAACAGCTGTGATGATTGTATTGATTTAATTATTAAGAAGGTTCAAGAATATGTATGCAAGATGTATTGTATAATATTTTTTGATGTAGTGAGGGTGAAGCTATTACATGGAGCAATGAAATGAAATATTCAACTGATGGATGAAAAGGTTTGGAATATGTATTATCCATAGACGAGGGGCTCCAGTGGTACTAAGCTTGCCTATATTAAAAGTTATAATGTAATGTAAAAACCTCTGTATTTGTTTTTAAGAATTTATAACGGAGGTTATATACATTTTATATCGCATGTATAGTGTCAAAATATATATTTTTGTTTTTACTTCAGCCCTGATGAAGTCCCATGTAGGAACAAAACGTGTTTACTGTGCTATGTGTATTGCATTTGACTATATAAGAACCTTAACATATCGACAATAAATAATTTGTGCTCTCAGATATGAAGATTGTAGAAGTTCTTCTTTGGCTCAAACTACAAGACTTAGTTATGAATGTGATGGACAAATGCCAATAATTGGGATTATTAGACCGTAAGAAGGATTTGCAATGCAATATAATTGATTTAAGTACTAAGAGTGTTTCTCCTTTCAGATGAGTTTAAAGTCCACTGAAAATAAGTGTGTTAGCTTTTAGTGGAAAGATTTGGAAAATGAGACAGTGGTGTGATTTCAAGTCTTCAGGTGTCAAACTCTAAGTATGTTTATCAGGGATCTACGGGTAAAAAAGTTTGAGAACAGTCTTGTAGGATACAGAGCAGTATGGGTAGAGGCTGCGACAAAGTACACAAAGCCTGATGGGCCTAGAATACATACTTTTAGCGACTCACCTAGACCTAGATGAAGGTGTCACACATGACATACGGCCTTTTGACAGCTTACACGTTTTTGAAATGGAGAAGCCGCTTTCTTGTGTGCAATGAAGGATGATTTACAGCTTTGGGCGAGTTGGCATAGATGGCCTATCGAGCATAGAGTCATCAGGAGATTTGGTCCCAATACAAGAACTCCTAGATACCCTACTCCTCCTGAGATAACATCTGCTGCAGAAGTAGAGTGTGTCTGAAGATACGGAAACCTATGAGTATGTTCTCTTTTTCATGTCTCAGCACACACTTGGTTTTTCAGGAAATTCACGATCTGCATCTGTAAACGCCTACTGCTGCTGCTGCTGAGAGAATGTTTCCTATTCGCACAAAGGACAGGAGAGAAACCCCACTAAATTAAAAACGATGGGCACGCACATACCATTAGTTCCAGTCCACTACGACCTATCGTCGTTATTCAAAGATCTTCTGGATTGTTTTAGATGATGATTTGTATGTTCTACCTGTGTAAGATCAATTTTTTTTATCTATGCATAACCCTACACTCAGGTTTGGCAAATACGGTGTAACTGGCAGTTTCTGACTTGATCTCGTGCTGCAGAAGTTCATTTCATGCATAATTAATGTGAATGTTGTCACTATTCCGGTCTGGCGATTCTATAAGGCCGATTTTGGCTTTGCACAATTGGAACTAATGGATTTTACCAGTAAACTTCAAACAAAGTAGGTCAGTGTCATGGGCAATACAAGAAGAAACAGCTGAACTATGTTTGCTTAACACCAAAGGTTTTCTTCTGATCATTATATATCTACAAAGGCAAATGGCCTGTACCCACAACACAATTCTGTTGTTTTATAACAAACGCTTAAGTCATTTATATAATTCCTAAATGCACATTTGAAAGGAAAAAAACAATTTTCAATGGTCTTAGGTGTGCCTCCTACAGTGAAATAAGTGCAATTGTAACACACATATATCACATGATTTAGCATCACAAACATCATGATACAACAAATGCAACTTCCGGTTTATTGTTATAATATTCTGTTTCACTCCTGCCTTCTCACCTAAATCCATGGTGGCGTCCACTGGCTGAACAAGAGTCTCTGAGATGATGGATGCACATACGAAATAAAATACAGTTTTCTGGTGGAAATCTGCTGACTTTGTGACAACACATAAAAAGTGATGCTTCTGGAAATTTTAATGAGGCGAGAAAGCTCCTTGGTCATTAAGTAATCTCCACAATAGCCTCAATCAATAAAGCTATCCCTGCAGATGAAATGGAAAATGCGCGGTCTCGCTGAAAAACAAAGGGAGAATTGTTGTGTCTGAAATGGGCTTTGTATTCCGCCGTTGTTCTTCTGGTTGGCTTATTTTTAAATAGAACACTTTAAACAGCAACCGCAGGGTACTCAGTTTAGCCTGTCAACTAGAGGCTTTCCTGCTGCCTTGCATTCTTCGGAGTCAGCTGTATCAGCAGACTGACAAATGTCATACGTGCTAAAAAACTAATGGCACTTGCGTGATAACCTTGCCGACTGACGCGGATTAGAGAACCAGAGAAAAGGCGTCTGGCATGATAATCACCTACGGCAAAATGCTCACTGGAAACACGCACGTCTGCAGGCAGAACCTTCGCTGGCGAAGCTTCTGATGTGAGACTGCCACGAATATTTTGCTAAAATAGGTATTTACTTATAACGTGAACGAGTGCATGTGTGTAGTCTAATAACTAAGGGGCATATTATCAAGGGGGTTTATCTCCGCTTTTTTGGCTTTAAAAGCCAAGAAAGCGGAGATAAAATGATCTCCCTATTACCTAGCTGTCGCTAACACCAGTTAGCGACAGCTAGTAGGCGATAGCGACCATCTTGAGCCCCACTTTGCATGTCAGTGATATTTATCACTAATGACATGCAAAGTGGGCATGCCAATATGTTAGCGACTGGAAACAGTCGCTAACATCGCTATCTCCTATTACCAACTTTTGGAGATATTCGCGCTAAGCGCGAATATCTCTAAAAGCTAACACCTGCCCTGAGCAGTTCTTAGCCATGTTATCCAATGGGAGGTGGATAACATGGCTAAGAGCATTAGCCCGGTAATGCATGAATATCGCTGACTTTTCAGCGATATTCATGCATTGCGGCCGTTTTTTATCGCATTTGCGATAAACCTTGGTAATACCAAGGTTTATCTGCGATAAAAATCGCCGCAGCTCAGCGGTAAATTTTGTCTCTAACCAAGCAATAGCGATAATTATCGCTATTGCTTGGTAATATGCCCCTTAGAGTATTCTCCCAAATGGGACATTTCCATAAAAAAGTGGGCCCTGGAGCCATCAGATGTGTATGCATGTGTATGCTTTCAGAGGCGAACAGGAGTTTCAGATGAGCACGTGACCGATATTTGGAGACAACAGAGCATATCCTTAAAATAAATGATGATGTGTTAGAGGTAAACGCAGGGAGCAGAAACATGTTCACGCCTTTTGTCGAGCATGTTTAGGTAGCTATTGTGTCGCTTTAGACAAACAAAAAGGTGTTTATTTGCATAGTGGATCCTAAGTCGACCACTGTCCCTTCGACTGAAGCCCTGTCCTTGACACCTGTCCTGTGACGTCCACATCTGCCACAGATGGCCACGGTGTGTGGGTCATTGAGGAGAGAGATTTGGAATTGATGCTCGCACTGTAATGAGAAGCTTCATGCAAAAAGACATGATAGAACAACTGCAAAGGTGAGTGCATCGAGTCATATCTTTTTAAAGAGGAATTTGCAGTTCACCCCATTCTTTCAGTGGCAACTGTTGACAGGGTATAAAGAACGGGCAATACTGTACATAAGAAGGCCTTACATCTTCACACTGCAATGCAAAGATAAGACGTTTAAAAAAAGATGGGCCGATAGTTACGTGTTTAGAGAGATCGTGAGCACGATAGGCCAGATATTTCACTGTCTCCTTATTACTGAAAAACGCTTAATACAGAGAGTGTGCATCTCTGTGTTGCCTTTATCTGTCTACGGGCTGCATTAATACAATTCCCAGAGTTAAATTATGGACAGTACTAAAATTCAATGAGCGTACCAGAAAACATCTTCCACACTCCTGTAAGACTCCATAACAACACTTATGCCAAGGTCAGATGGGGGAAAGATGGTTACTTAACTGATCGCATCCCAGCAGATAATACGGGTATGAAGGGTGTGTCTTAGCACCAACTCTTTTGTTGCTTTATATTAATGGAGGGATTGCCTATCATAATGCCTGTAAATGCCTGGAGTAAGGTTCCCTGCTCTTTTTGTTGTTGATGATACTTCGCTCATATCCAAAACCATAATGGGTCTTCAATACCTTCTAGACCGATTTGTGGGTTTCTCGTGATGCTCAAAACGAATTACATGACTTTTAATCAGCGTTTATTGACAGTGGGTGAGGAAGCGATAGAAAGAGTGTTGTATTTTGAGTATCTAGGGGTGAAATCTCAAAAACTAAGTACTGGTCCTCACAAATCGCTAAGAGCCAGTTAGTCCTCCAATATTCTGTGTTAAGTGTAGTGCAGCACTTTAAATCAACTACTGCTACATGAATATCACCAGCACTGGAGGTTTACAGAACAAAAGCTAGAGGGGCCGCAACATATGGGGATGACTTGTGGAACTTTAGCCAATGTTGTTGGTCTTTTCCATGCTGAGAATACATTTTTAAAAGCTCTGTTTAATCTACTTCAGAGTAATCACAGCTCCATTTAGCTATGGGTATTAAAGGTACTGCAGATGTAATCAAGCTCAGAACACGTTCATATTTGTGCAGAAGTGGGCACACAGAGGAACCAGCCCCATACAGAGCGTGCTTAGAAGAATTTTATACATATTGATCAGGATTCAATCAGTCATTTGTAGAGTGCAGCAAATCACCCGTGAGGTTCTTGAGGCGTTGGGTCTGATCGCTGCGGCATGGATGTGATTACTCAAGCAACCAGGTCTTTAGGTGTTGTCTGAATTGTTGGAGTGACAGCGCGGTTCTGAGGTGCAGAGGGAGATTGTTCAAGGCCTGGGCTGCCACATGCGAGAAGGAGCATCCTCTGCTGTAGGCTCAATGGATCCGTGGGGTGTTTGCGACAGAGAGGGAGGCTGAGCGGAGGAGTCTGGATGGTTGGTGGAAGATTAGGTGTTTTTTGATGTATGCTGGTCCTTCATTATGCAGAGCCTTGTAGGAGCGGGTCAGCAGCTTGAACTGGCAACTCTTTTGAATTGGGAGCAGGTGCATCTTCCTGAGATGGAGTGAGATGTAGGTCCTTCTGGGGAAGTCTAGTATGAGTCTTGCTGATGAGTTCTGTATTGTTTGGAGTCTCTTCAGTAGGCATGCAGTGATTGCTGCGTAAAGCATGATTCTGTAGTCTAGCCTGCTGGTGAAGAGCACATTTATGCCTGGCACTAGCTGGTGGATGGTAATGACTACTGGGCATGCCCTAACCACGTGGTAAAAGTTCCCGGGGCGAAAGTCTTCACCCATACTAAACTTGGTCTCTGAGGGGTTGGGGTATGTGTAGGCATTGTATTATGGTATTATGGTAATCCTAGTGTTTTCCAACATCTGACACTAAAATCCACAATAACTCCAGAGATGTAGGTCTAGTAAAAACAAAAGCAGGAATTTCCACCTTCCAAACAGGGATACAGAAGAACTCTATTGGTATCTTTCTTTGTACTTTTAAAGTGGGCCTTTGGTGTTACATGTAAAACCAGCAGACCTCTCAAGCAGGATTGGACATTATAGTGTTAAAGAGGATAGGTACAGTCTCTGCCCTGTGTATTCTGCGAGGTTCACAGGAGTCATCTCTGCCCATTTGAGCCTATTTTGTTTGCTCCTGGGGGCCTTTCACACCAATTCAAATGCTAATCACTAGCTGCAAGAAGGAGAGCATATGCAAATTCGCCTCCAGGAACTTTAGGAAGGGAAAAGGTATATTTCAACAAGTTACGTTTTGCTAATATTTATTCAGAATTTGACTTCACCGTTATATTGAATTTTTAATACCTATCAATCAAGGGTTGTTTCAGTATTTTTGTTAGCTAGGCCCATTCCCAAGACACTGTATTAGTATTTTAAGCTGTATCTCTGGTTAAACACAGCATTGACTGTGCTGACCTAATTTTAGAGAGAAGGGCAAAAATTGTATTTATCACAGAGACCTGGACGGACGCGGCTTCAGGACCGGACCTGGTCAAAGCTACACCTACAGGTTACTGTTGTCGTGTTCAAGATAGAACAGGTCAAAGAGGGGGCGGGATCGCCATTATTTATCATGCCTCGTTCCAAGGCACATTCCAGACAGTGACTTCACAGTCGACTGAAGCACTGGGGTTTAAGTTTTCTATCTCTAACCACTGCACTTTCCAAGGCTGCCTCCTATATAGGCCACCAGGTTCCAAAAACCAATTCTTAAATGAGGTAGGCACCTATCTGGAAGCAGCCCTCTGTGTGAAGTCCTTCACCATGCTAGGCGATTTTAATTTTCATCTAGAGGAAGACTCAGACCCTGATACTGCATCCCTAGCTGATGCAATGCTCGCGGCTGGATTGATTCAGGTGGTAAGTGGAGCCACACACGTCAAGGGACATACCCTGGACGGTATCTTCACAAATAATCCAGACCTCCATTTCAGCCATGTAGAGCCTTTAGCCTGGTCGGATCACTCAGTAGTCCTTTTTAAAATCCAACCGCTCGAGCCCAATAGAGCAAAAAAAAACAGAAAGCCTGCCAAGCTCTGTAGGCTCTGGAAGGATTTGGATGGTAAAGCATTGGAGGACTATCTGTTAGCCTCCACTTTTTCGCCACCTACAGATATAAATGAAGCAGCTGAAAGCTATACAAATTGGTTAGATCAGGCCTGTACCTCCCTAGTCCAGCCCAAACTCTGCCGCCCAACGCGTATAATACCATCTGCTCCTTGGTTCACCGAGGAACTACGCGATTATAAGGTGTCGTGTAAAAAACTAGAGCGCCAATGGCGCACAAAATACTCAAAGGCAGACAAAATGATACTTAATGCCAGACTTAAGACATACAAAGGAATGATTAAAAAGGCAAAAAGCGTTTATTTTTCCGCAAAAATTGAGATCGCGAAGAATTCCTCTAAAGAACTCTTTAAGACTGTGACTAACTTAAGTACTTTGAAATCAGTCACTATTCCCCCTAGTTTGGAGCTATGCGAGACTCTTGCTAAATTCTTCTTGGGAAAGGTAGAGCAAATATTCGCCGCCCTGGAACATCAAGTGAGGCTCACTCTCAGTGAAAGAACCCATAAATCCATACAAAAGAACTCACAGCCCTCGGAATTCGTGGAGTTCAGCCCAGTAAAAGTAGAAGAAATTACAAAGTTATTACTAAAAACTAAATCAGGCTCACCCCACGATCCTTGTCCAGCTGCTGTGGCTCAACTTGCAGCCACTCCCATCTCAGTTATGCTGACTGAAGTCTTTAACACGATGTTTAAAGGAGGAGAATATCCATTGTGTTGGAAGCAAGTCTCCATCGCACCTTTGCTTAAAAAATCAACTTTGGACATCTCAGATCCCAATAGTTACCGGCCCATAGCTAGACTTCCATTGCCGGCCAAGCTTATTGAGAGGGCCATGAATGCTCAGCTCTGTGATTTCCTCAGATCCTCTCAGGGGCTTGACATGGCGCAACATGGATTTAGGGAGGGCCACAGCACTGAGACTGCCCTCATTAAGTCCACTGAAGAAATTAGGAAGGTGATGGATGTGGGCGGACGGGCAGTCTTGGTGCTTCTCGATCTGTCCGCGGCCTTCGATACGGTCCACCATAGTATTTTGGTGGACCGCCTTGAGGGCTGCGGAGTGCGGGGAGTCGCGCTGAGCTTGTTGAAATCTTTCCTCTCGGACAGGGTTCAGGTGGTAGCCCTGGGAGATTTTGAATCCACTCCTTTTACACTCCCAGGAGGGGTTCCTCAGGGCTCCTCCCTGAGCCCTACCCTTTTTAATATATACATTTCCTCCCTCGCCCCGGTGATTCGGTCATTTGGCTTTGAACTGACATCATATGCAGATGATACACAAATTGTGGTATCTCTGCTCCCGGGTCGAGAGGAGGGAACAGCAGCAAGATTTCAGGACTGTATGATTGCAGTAAGCTCATGGATGGCTAGGAATTGCCTTAAATTGAACTCCTCGAAAACAGAGGTTCTTCTCTTTGGCAATGAGACCAACTTATGGACCCCCAACTGGTGGCCTCAAGAAATGGGAGAACCTCCCATACCTGCCACGACAGTAAAAAATCTAGGGGTACTCATTGACAACCAACTTACTTTTAAAGCACAAGTCAATGCCCTCTCATCCTCGGTCCACTGGATAATAAAAACAATAAGGAAAATTCTCCCCTTTCTCTCCATTAGCAGTAGGAAAACTGTCGTGACAGCATTAGTGCTGTCACGCCTCGATTACTGCAATAGTCTGTATTTACAAGCACAGCAAGGGATCTTGAACAAGCTACAGACGCTGCAAAATGCTGCTGTCCGCTTAATTACGGGTCTACCCAAGTTTGCCTCCGTCTCTGGGGAACTGAGCAAATTGCACTGGCTCCCAGTACGGAAACGTATGATGTTCAAAGCACTGTGCATAGTGTTCAAGGCAGTGAATGGACTAGGTCCGTCTTTCCTTCAACAACACTTCCAGCTGTACAAGCCAGGCCGACATTTAAGATCATCCAACAAATGGCTTGTCAAGACTGATCGTATTAGGAAAGCTCGATGGGGAGGTCGCAGTTTTATCTCCGGAGCAGCTGGTATCTGGAATAAAATGCCCCTCCCCCTAAAACAAAGCACTGACCTAATGACATTTAGGAAGAACATTAAAACATGGCTTTTTAATCTATAGGGACTAACATCGTATGGAGAAAGCATATCATTTCAGCGCCAGGACACCTGCCCGGTAACAGTGCGCTTAATAAATGGTAAAAATAAATAAATAAAAATACACTGGTTTTGTACGTAGACAGTTAGACCTTTCACATGGCTTGTGGGTGCTAGTCGCTGTAAGAACATGCTAACAATAAATTACTACATGTCCTACTTTTAATGAACATGCACTCTGCCTTGTGGGCTACACTGCCTACGTATGAGTGACTTATTACTATTTAAAAGGGAAGTTTTGACCTGTCAAAAACGTTTGCTTTGACAGGTCGAATTGCAGTTTTTACACCATTACAGTTAGGCCACACTGGTAAGCCTGAATCCATGTTTTGCACTGTCACTGTAGTAGATGGCACAACAGGTTCTACAGTCTACTACTGACTTTTAACTTACAGTCCCTGGGTACACCTTGTATCATATACTAGGATTTAAGGGTAAGTCAAATATGCCATTTAGATGAATACCAATGTCATCATGTTGAAAAGAAAAGTACCCAACATTATACCTCTATTTAACAGGGGTAGGTGCACAGTTTTGAAGCCAGTAAAAATTAAATTTCAGCAAAAGATGATAAAAGTAGGATTACCATGCAAAAAAGGCAGATTTCCTACAGAGGTTAGTTAATTTAGTGCTTGTTCAAGCACCATTCCCTACCACATTGTAAAAGGTTTACTGATGTGGTATTGTGTGAATAGAATGTTCATGTACATTTATTGTGTGATACTTCACCGAGATGGTGATGTGTTTGGGTTTCTTTTTGTGTTGTTTTTGTAATGCAAGTTTGTAATGAGATGCCTGCTAATTTTACTGTTGCTGTGGTGTTTTGTTTTATCTGGTTTGCTGTGTTTTGTTGTTTACTTTAAATATGTTTCCAAATACTGATATTTTTCCAGAAAAAAAGTAACACATGGCTTTAAAGATCTTTTGACAAACAACCATTTACCACCCTTTAAGATGGTAACATTGCACCACTCTAATGCTTGATCTTTTTAGGTCATCATCCAACCAAGGTTTGTGGTAGAGAGTATGTCTTGAACTAATGCTTACATTTTATGTGATATTTCCCCTTTTTTTGCTATTGTGGCCTACCCACTGTGCTTTAAATTATAATCAACTAGCTTACCCGTCGCGCGTTGATGCGATCTCATAAGAAAGGAAATTTAAGGAAACTTGTTATAACATTCAATTTACATTGTGTCATTTTTATTGAAACGTTTTCATTTTAATATGGAAAACATTTTAAAGTGTTGTTTTAATTATGTTTATTTATTTGAGTGCTTGTGGATAGTATTTTTTGGTTTTCCGTCTGGTGCGTACACAAATAAATCAGAAGGTTTTCCGACGCGTGAGCTGGCGACATACAGTTGTCCATGTGAGAAGCACAGATTCTGCAAATCTAGTCCACACACTTGCAGCGATTGTCCTTGTGCTTTGTTGATGGTCATTGCAAAAGCGAGTCGCACCGGAAACTGTAAACGTTCAGTATTGGAAAGATTATGAGGGCCCTGGGGGGCCGATATTTAAATTTTTTATTTTTTTTGCCAGAAGCCTTCGCGGGAGTGTACTCAACAACTTCCCAAAGTTTCATGTTGATCGGATAAATGGTGTAGTAATGCATAAAGGCCAAACAGACATACTTTCGTTTTTATATCTATAGATTAATACATGTTTCTGATCCCTGCCATTAATCAATTAAACCAATCAAAATATAGAGCAGTATGTTCAAAGAGAGATATAAAATATAAAGATAAATCTAGCTGTACGAGAGCTGTTTAATGAATGAACATTGGGATTTGCATATACCACGTAGATGTACAATATAGATTTTGATTCTGTTCAGTGCTGTTAATGAATGTAAAACGGTTTACAACATTCCATTTGGGTCACATCACGCAACATGTTATGTTCACATTATGTGATAATACTGCATTTTGACCAACCTGTACACTCATCACACAATTCATGTATCCAATCGAAGTCATACTAACTTGACATATTAGAATTTCATGCTTTTGCAATGTCATTTTATGGCATGAACAAAATGGAGAGTAGATCAACTAAAACTCATTCTGTTGAGCTTTAACTCTTTGGATGAATTGGACGGCCGGGGCCGTCCGACGTCACTGTGGGCGTGTGCGTCAGATGGCCAGGAGCCTTCCGTTCTGTGCACGCATTCAAAGCGTTAAAGCGGTAGTTGTGGTGATTTCTATCTTTGTTTTTGATAGTATGTATGATCATGAGCCCTATTTGAATTCAGTAGTCAGACCATAGTACCTGAAAGAAACAGAGACCTCAGAAGGAGGAAACAAATCCTTTGCCACCATCTTTTTAGAACATCTGTTTATGTTGCCTCTCCCTAACAAATATTTATGTCTGTGACAGTTGCTCGAGCTACGTTAATGAATTCACAAACACATACATTTGCATGCACTGAGATCCACTCAGGCAAACACTAAGAGGCATAGTCCTAGAAAGACTCTCTGATCAATTAATACACACAAATATTTACGCTGATTCAATTGCATACAGACATACGTCTGTGTAAATGCAGCAAACATGGATTTGTACAGAACAGAGTGAAAGTAGAATCACATTACTGTAAGTTTGGTTCATAGCATAATGTTCCAGGGGACTAATGTTCATAATGTATTCAATGTGACATACCTATGCACACTGGAGGGCTGGGCTGCCAGAAGAAACGGTTTTCAACCTGAATGCATGTGATCCGCTCCTCCCCTTGAAGTTCATATCCGGGGTCACATTGAAATATGACTGTGTCATGGGGTTCTCTTCCATCGCCATTTCGCGTTCCATTCATTGGAACCCCTGGATCACGACACGCTGTAGCCACAGAACCTGTGATACAATGACAGAGCACCGAAAATATGTTAATAGCAATATATTGTTATTACTGTTGTGTTTTAAAAAACAGTTTTTTTGTATGCAGTGATATATTTTAAGGCCAAAGATGTCACCTTGTCAAAAGTATGCAGATATGTGCATTCACATATTGACCTATTTAATCACTGAAGTAATGTTATCGTTTAAATAGAAAGAATCGAACACGAAGTACAGTCGAAAAACCATATATTGAAAGAGAACCAGTTCTGCATCTGCTCAATGATCCATGTAGGGATGTGCCTGCTATATAATTAGAAACGTGTGTGTTAATTTGTTAACCATTTCAAGCATGGTTTCCTGTTATAGAAGTGTGAAGACGGGGGCAGGGTCGCCGTTTACGTTCGCATTTGCACAACAGAGTTAGTTAGCATTACGGTTTACTATTTTTGTGATAATTTGGAACATTTCGAGGTGATACCTTTTGTAAAGGCCATCTCCAACACATTGAAGGCAGTAAAAACAGACCCAAGAGCGTCTTATTCTAACCTGTATGTTTAATCAGAACACACCACATGTTCACCTACCTTTCGCAGGTTCCCTGTTTTTGCTTTTGCTTTCTGTGAGCCCTATTGTAACTATACGACTATTCCCTTTTCCCCCTCAGATTATTTATTTTCTTGCGCTCAATAGAAGCCCAAAATAGACCGATATTGATTTGAATCTTAAAAAAAACAGCTTTTGTGATAATGATTCCTGAGCATGTTTGAGTAGCTCACCATGTGCACACAATAATTATATACATTGCTTGGAGGTCGGATATCTTGACCAAGGCTTGATATAATAGTGTCCTAGTGCTTGGTAGATGAGAGGATTTAGATACTGAACTGTGGTCCTGCATGCAGAAAAATCTTAGGGCGTCAGAAAAAAATCTGGCTGCCAATGGTACTTCATAGAGGCAGCCCTATCATTTTCAGCTTGAGAACGTATAGGAAGAATGGGTACACGGTAAATTACTTCCAGCCCCTACTAGAAACCAAAAACACAATGAAGGTAAACAAGTGTAAACTTGCTAATCATCCAATGGTTAGCTAGTTAATAATAATTAAATCTAGACAGACATGTTTTCATGATGTAGCCATTAGGTAACAAATACACTAACAAGCCTCTCTGGTGATAAAGTAACTAAAGGCCAGATGTACTAATATCTATTGGCAAAATGCCATCAGGATTTTTGGAATCAGTAAAGGTTTTTAAGGCCCAGCCTATGTATTAATCAGTCAGTTGTTAAAAGTCTGAATCGTAGTGATGAGAATCCAACCTACCTCATGCATATTAATAAGGTAGGTTGCAAAGTATTACTCACTACATTTGGAGGCCTTTCAATGAATTGTGAATGTGCTGGGATCAGTAGATAAGCATGTGTGTGATTGTTTTTTATTTAGACAAACTTGTTTTTAAGTGTAGTCCATTTCAATAAAAGAAATTTGTTTAAAAAGTAATGTTTACTTTTCTACTTTGTTTGCTGTCAACGGGACCACTGCCGCTTCCTCTTCAACTTTTTTTTTCACATTCATAAAGAGAACCTTGTCATTTACAAATGGGTTATACCCTCCTTTGAGGTGTCGGTAAAACTGCAATGTTTTGCGACCAGATTGCAGGCACAAAACATTGATACATTAGATACTCAATTAGTGCTTGGAATGGAAGTCTATAACTTGCCTGTTCGAGATATCGAAATGATGTCCCATTTTAGGAGTAAAAAAAATGTTCAGACGACTAAAATGGGATTATTGAACAGGAATACGTTTTTTAACAGCTACAAGTGCTGAATTGGAGCATTTGCAACCATTAAAATGCCTAGTGCACTTGGCCTTAAGAGCCAACTACCCTGTTCCTTAAGTTCATTTTTTGGGATAAATTTAACAGACCCACAAAAGTTGCATCCTGAGATTTTCAAAGCTCAAGTCTATCTTGCATTTCGCCATTTTTCTGTGGTCATGGAGTTTCATGTATTGTCTGTCCAAATTCTGCATATCACTTTTTTTCAGGTAAGTTGGAACTTCAAACTCTGGCTTCTTTTGTGATGAACGTTTTCGAACCTTCATGTGGGGCAGTCCATCATGCTCCATTCATCTTCTCTCCTCATTATCCTTCTAAGAAAAGACAACGCTTTACTGGTTGGATTCTAAGCAGATACTTACTTTTTTATATTGATCGAATGAAGCAACTGGTTGGTGTGAAGAAAGGCAATTTTGTCCATCAATGGGTCTTTTTATGTGGATCTCTGCATCAAGCTGTTCTTTCCTTTTGCCAAAAAGTCATGTCTAGAGATCTTTCAGACTCATCTCTAGAGTACTAAAGCTGCTATCATGGTTTTGGAGCTGGGGCATCCCAGTGTTGCCAAACTACTATGTGGGTGCTCCTCCATACCTTCATTGTGCATTACTGCATCAACTCTCAGATCCACAGGTAGGTAGGGACATTGCACCAGCTTGGTCCTGCAAAAGTTCCTGGTGTAACATCTAATTCCCATATCCCCATTTTTGTGCGGTATTTCCACTGTATTTATTCAAAATTTGAGGAATCTGTGGTTAGAAGTAGCCAAGAAGTAGAACAAATTAATTATGTTCAGTAACACTTTTTCTCTGCATAAGCATAGATTTCTCAACTCCTGCTCCTCTCTACAATCCAAAATGGGGGTTGAACATTTTGTAGGTAATAAAGTTCGAAGCTCAATTTCTCATATGTTGAATTCCTCAACTGCCTGTCACTCTGCTTCGGAGGGCATTGACAATTTCTATGGATAGGCTGATGTCAGTGTGCTGCCTATATGTGGTTCTGTTTTCTGACTTCTGAAAGCAGGACAGAGATATGATAGATGCCAATAGTACCATCTACCAGCAAACAAGAGCTATAGAAGAGTTTTAACAAATTAAACCTGGTTTCTAGGTAAGGTGAGCAAAATTTGCATAATTTATTTTCCTGTTATTACATTAAATTTGGGGAAATTACGCATAAATAAGGAAAAAGAAAATCACCATATTTGCATGCAAAATGCACCCTCAAGTCAATTATTGATGCAAGGATGCCCTTTGCACAAAAAAGGGCAAGCTTAAAAGCAAAGCACTTGTATTCTGTTGTTCGCATAAACATTTACTGCAAATGGCGAGTTTCATGGCAAATTGTTACAGGAATTAGCGCATAGTTATGCAAAATTGCTTTATGGTATTATTTCAGAGATTTCAGATAATAAGCATAATGTGAAATCCCCAAATTATGCATATTATGCGGGCAAAATTCAAGTTTTGCCCATACCTAATGCGAGGGAGGTTGAAAATGGGAGGAATCTGTGATTAAAGTTTCCACCAGAAGACAATAATGAAGATAAATAAATTGTGCATCAGGCAGGAATGTGTTATTTAAATGCTGCACATCCAGTAAATTTATATTTAGCCTGCTACATGTAGACAAATCAGTGACAAAGAAAAAAATTCAAACAAAAGTCTAAATGATTATGAAGGGACTTTCCTGGATACAGCCTGCTGCCTTGCCCTGCTGTATAATTTTTTGTTTCATTTAAGAGTCTAAGTGAAAAGGAAAAAACTTTGACCAGAATGAACCTACTTGGCTTATATGACCATGCGCCAATGAGTCGGCCAGAAATTGTGCCCAGGTCCTGGTCATGCGCAAACAGTACTTTCTATTGGGGCGTTACTGTTTCTTGGTGCTTTTTCTTGTAAATCTTTAAAAATTCATACCTCATGATCACGTTATTGGATTTTCCTTGTTTGTTTTATTTGTTCATTAATATTTACTCTAAAATAATAATTTAATAAGCTGGAGTTCCTTGGTGACATTTTAACTGTATTCATACACATTTTTGGTAAGTACAGTCTTTCTGCTCTGTTCTGTGCCATAGCTATCCGGGGTTGCACTCATGGTTACATTATTGAAACCTTTGGTTGAACCTAGTTTCGACAAATTAAAAATGCCAGCAATCTTTATTTAAACACTATGTAACACACATCAAACGTCGCTTGTACAAAAACATCTCTGCCTGCTTTTGTATGAATCTTACTTTAGCATGGATTGGGATTGACATTCTACTGATCTGAAAATACATCAATTGAAACACTTTTCAGCATTTATTAACTATTTCTTCTTCCAGACAAGACTCAGAATCCACAGAGCCTTACTTGCCTTTTGTAACATTCTTATCTACCTAGAACAAGAGACTTATTGATTGTATATTACATACATTTTCTCCTTTCCTTTTCACAAATAGTATGTTCACATAAGAAAAGGAGAGAAGGATGGAGTTAAAGAATCTGGACTGTGGAATCAAGTTGAACACTTTCAATAGTTCCCCTTGAACTGGAGTTTGGGCTACACATTCACGGAGAGATATAGTTGCATTACTTGTTCAGGAACAAATGTGACCTTATAAAATTGTACTTTGCAATATCCAAGGGGCACATTATTTGTACTGCTTACTGCAAAGTCAGATAGAAAAGAGAAAAGACGTATTGTTTTGTAGCTTGAAATGAAATTCAGAAATGACTTTCCTCCATTAGATAATTTAAAATGGTCCATTTTTCATTGACTCTAAAAAACAAATGCCTGGCCTATGCTGTCAGCTGCAAGCATTGCTCTTTGGTAATTATCAGTGCCTACAGGAATAGACTTCAGAACAAAAAATTATGTTTCAATACACGATTCAAGGGAGTCAAGGGCTAAGAATCAATCGAGTGCCCTCCAGTATGGAACATTTTTCTCAGCTGTCTATACTGTTTATATCTATGTTTAACACGACTTCAAAGGCAAATGTCATCAGAAATGGCACAGTTGACAGAATACTTTGCCAAGTCAACTAAGACTCATATTTAATAACACTTTGCACCTGGTTTGTTGTTGTGGTATTTGTTACCCATAGCAAATCAGGATTTGTGTTGTAATAATGGCCAAAGTGGCACAAGTAGCGCTATGGGCTACTTAGCATCAAGGGGATATTATAGAAGTGGAACATTGGCATCTTCATGCAACCATCCATAGGTTTTGATGTAAATTCCTACCTACTGACATTGGAAGTCAGGGATTTATGCAAAAATATATGCCTCCTCAAGGCAGGCATAGCTGTGGAATACGTTTTAAAACACTCTGCATTTATCCAGCTTTGCATGTGTGCTGTACTGTACAGGATAGACACAAAGTCAAAAATGTATTACAGCATTTGCACTGAAAACGGTCCCCTTTCAGTCCAATACCTGTGCTTGCCATAATGCACACACCCTTATGCTATGGTGCAAGGTTGTGTATGTTGACACATGGCTGCCTAAGTGTGCAAGGAGAGAGAAAAACAGCACTATACTTCAGTAGATAAAGCACTGTTCCCCTTTCTCCCTTTCACGCAGAGCAGTTCACCAACTTTAGTTGCTGTGATGATTTGTGTACAAGGTTACTCAGCCTACCCCCCAATGTCTTCTGTTTCCTGTAAATGAGAGATGCAGATTTTCAGAAATAGAACCTGTGTATTTATGGGTGCCCGTGGAAATTTACAAATGTCAGTGGTCTTTCCCATCCTAACTGAATAACTAATGGCTTTCTGCACTTGAAACATACTTAACATTTAGATCATTATAGGATCTATTGGGGAGTCTTGGGATGGAAGGGTTTTGGATCAACCCGGAAAGCCTTCTTACCATACCAAGGGTGAGGCTTAAAGAGATGTTTTGGGAAGCTACATCACTTCAAGTGCTGACAAAAACTGAGGGATGCTTGACCTGTGATTTTCTTTTAACTCAAATTCTGTCCCCCGTTTTGAGGATACTATTGATGACATTGTCCCCCCTCTGGCACGTAAATTATTTATCCAATTTCAGTACAAGACCCTACCAACAAAACTGTTTTCTAGAAAGAGGTGCAATGGTGCTTTTTATGATGATTTCTGTCCTACTTGCCACGCTAGTCTTGAAACCATTGTGCATTTGTTTTTTTTTGTCCATATTACAAAATTCAGAGGAAAAAATGGATAATCCCCCTATATGCCCGGGTCACTACCTTGAGGTGCTGAGAATTTTAATGATTTGATACACGTAGAGTAGTGGTCTTTGGCCTTTCTAGATATTGGCAAGCACTGTGGATTAAGCGTTCCAGATGTACTGTATTATGCACCTAACTTTTTTGTTTTAATCCTTTCTGATTTTAAAATATTTTATGCCATTTTAAATATGTAAAACTAACTATTCTATTTTTGTATTTTATCATAATGTGCTGTGTACTTTTTTCTTTGATCTTTGTGATCGAAATAAAGTTATTGATGATCATGATTTAAAATATGGAAGAAAAACATTAGCAAAACTAAACCTGAGGGTGGACTGACAACAGGCCATTCACTAGGTAAGATCAAAGTACCACTAAAATAATTTAATTATCATAACTTCTGAATATATTCAGAGACGTTAGGAATAACCTGAATTTCATATTTCTTTGTAAATCAGAGGCATAAGTTTAGGTTAGTATTTTTATAGATTGTGGCCTGAAGTAACCAATAATGTTAGTCCTGCTCTAACCAAAACATTGAGTTAAGGAAAGTTCCCGTGGAGACAATAGCCAGATTGTCTTTTGGATGGCTTTGCTTCCTTCATGCTGAACAGGGTCTAAGATGGAGTTGTAACACTTTCTTACCTAATCTGCCCCTACCTCTGTTGTCCTCTTGATACACTGACTCTCTTCTGTAAGAAACATCAGTGGTGGTATTAATCCTTCCATGCCAACGAGGTTGATTTTGGACAATCTTTGCAGGCAGTGGCTATTGCAGCCAAATCTAATTTCTCCTACCTCAGGTCCTAAATCTTTCTCTTTAGGGGCCTGATCCAGTTTATTAGCTTCTGAAAACGCCTTGAGATCCACTTTTTAACCAACTATTTTTTTTCAGCTGCTGCTTGTGCCTTCAGTTATCTTCCTAGCGCCAGGACAGTCCTTTGTCGAAATAATGTGTGCTATAAATTGTTATCAAATGTATGCTAAACCTATCCTCATATCTACGTTCATACTAGTGCCTGCTTAAAAATGTAGATTAAATAGAAGCAATAACTTTTTGGGTTGGGGAAAAAGAAAAATACTGAAAATAACCTGTGTGTCATTGCAAAAATGTTGAAAAGATTCTGACGTGCAGTAGGTATAGATGCTATACATTGAAATGAGCTGCGGTCAGCATGAGCACTGTGGCAAACGAGAGCTGCCCGAGTATGCTGCAAAGGGTGCTTTCTAAATGCGAATCTTCGACACCATACTGATGAAAATGTATGACAACTAATCTCTGGTCTAATATGTGGCAGGTTCACAAGCTCCTCCATATTAGCTTCCAGAACGGGCTGGGATGGGGATATAATTATGTGGCCACGATGGCAGAGTGAGTTACAACTCATGTGCAGTCTTCTATGCCTCAGAGGTCGACTAATAGAGCAATAATAAATTGGTTTACATCTCTTATCTACAGCACTTACAAACCACATAATTAGAGATTGAAGTGTTACATACTAAACACATGCTTCTTCTGCTTCTTCTAATAATAATAATAATAATCAGCATTAGGAGTAGTATTATTACCAACAGGTCAAGCAGCACAAGCTAAGCGGATTTCCTTAAATCAGCGATGTGCAGTGTATGGGATTGGGCTTTGAATAAGGCAGTGTCCCTGTTGGGTCATAAACCTGGCAGGTATTTACCAAAGATTATCTGCCTGATTCATCATTCTCCCGTTTTGCGAGCCCCTAATAGCGAATCATAAGGAATCGCTATTAAGGACTTGCAAAACGGTATTCATGTAGGAATTGCAAAAAATATTGCGATTCCTACATGTTCCTTATTTGCGATTAGCAAATTGCTAATCGCAAATAAGGAATAACTCCCCATGCATTCCCATGGGCCTACAGGCCCATGGGAATGAATGGGGAGTTATTCCTTATTTGCGATTAGCAATTAGCTAATCGCAAATAAGGATGCGATTTCAAGGGTGCAGGGGTGTCCAAAGGACACCCTGTAGCACCCCTGAAATGTAATCTACATTGGTGTTGCGCACACACATGTCCAAAGGACATGTGTGTGTGTAACATGCAACTTAGAAAAATGCATTTAAATGCATTTTTCTAAGTTTTTGCTATTTACCGAGAGGTCTGACCTATCGGTAAATAGCGGCCCAAAATTGCAATTTCGCAATTTTAAAATGATTCATGAATTGCATTTAAGGAATCTCAAATAGAGATTCCTTAAATGCAATTCTTCGCAAATGTGCGAATTCTTTAATAGCGAATTTTGCATTTGGGATGATGAATCCCAAATGCAAAAATTGCACTCGCAAAAGGCAAGATTCTGAGAATCTTGCCCTTTGCGAGTGCAATTTAGCTTGATGAATCAGGCTGTATATTTCTCTAGACAGTCTTGCAGCTGTATTCATTTTAGATAGGGTGAAACGTTTCATATTTAAATGTTTCAAATGAGATTTAGCAGGACTGGATTATTTAAGTTACTTTTCTAGTTAAATACACAGCAAATAAAATACGGGAAGATGGGCCTTCCAGAGCTCATAATAAGGTCACGAGGTCAGAGGTCACCTGCACAATAAAACATGCTAAGTTTGTTTAATGATCGAATGGATTCTAATGGAATGACCTCATTGAAGTCAGCCAACCTGCTGATGTATTTTGTGACCATCTAGCACATAATCAATCACAGTAATAAGACGAGACAGGAAAAGTTCTTCCACGTCATAGCCAGCGTCATTATTGAGAGGATCAGGAAGGTTTGATTATTTGTATTCTCAAGAACGCAATTTTAAAATTAATTGATTTAACCTTTCTTGAAAAAGGAGTATAGACCCTTGAAAAAACCACCACTGTCCATTTAGACGCAAGTTGAACCTACATATTCTCAGGACATGGTAAATACTAGGGGCCTTATTTATGAAGGCCTTGCGCCACCGGTGCGCCACTTTTAAAATGGAAAAAAGTGACGCACCGGCGGCGCAAGGCCCTCATAAATAAGGCCCTAGAACCTTTGCTTTTGTGCTAGCACCCACCAAGCTTATTAACAATTGTACACTCTACATTACACTCGCAATTGCCACTTATCAATGCATCTCTAGTGCATGTTATGGTTAATGACTAGTCAATAATAGCTTCTAGTGCTCCCCTCTAAAAGACGATGATTTAGAGCTTAGAAAACGAGGGGTGTTTTGGAAGAATCTTTCCTTTAAAAACAACACGAACATTTAGGTTAAAGAACCATTAATTAGTGCATAAATACATTTACAAATACTATGTATTTGTGGAAGATAATCCCTTTAGCCCAAAGTTTTCTGTAAGAATATTTCCTCAAAACACGAGCTCTAAAACCCTTCTCTCACTGAATGTGTCTGGAGTGTAGATTTCGTATTTGGGAATACATTAACAGCCTGATTCATCATTCTCCCGTTTTGCGAGCCCCTAATAGCGATTCATAAGGAATCGCTATTAAGGACTTGCAAAACGGGATTCATGTAGAAATTGCATAAAGAAATGCGATTCCTACACATTCCTTATTTGCGATTAGCAAATTGCTAATCACAAATAAGGAATAACTCCCCATTCATTCCTATGGGCCTAAAGGCTCATAGGAATGAATGGGGAGTTATTCCTTATTTGCGATTAGCAATTTGCTAATCGCAAATAAGATAGCGATTTCAAGGGTGCCATGGATAGCGATTTCAAGGGTGCCTGAAATGTAATCTACATTGGTGTTGCGCACACACATGTCCAAAGGACATGTGTGTGTGTAACATGCAACTTAGAAAAATGCATTTAAATGCATTTTTCTAAGTTTTCGCTATTTACCACGAGGTTTGACCTCGCGGTAAATAGCGGCCCAAAATAGCGATTTCGGTATTTTAAAATGGTTCATGAATTGCATTTAAGGAATCTCAAATAGAGATTCCTTAAATGCAATTCTTCGCAAATGTGTGAATTCTTTAATATCGAATTTTGCATTTGGGATGATGAATCCCAAATGCAAAAATTGCACTCGCAAAAGGCAAGATTCTGAGAATCTTGCCCTTTGCAAGTGCAATTTAGCTTGATGAATCAGGCTGTAAGTTATGAATGTTAACGCATTTCACAAGTGGATTCACTTCTTTTCTAGCAGCTTCTTTAGTTCCGTGGAACCTTATCACAAAGTGAGTGCTGCAGCTTAATTGAAGACCTGTTTCTGGGGCAGTTTTGCCACTTGTGTCTGAAATACTCAAAGAACTGACGCTGCGGTGTTTTTACATTATAGACAGCGGTGAGTGGATGTTTATCACTAGAAAGAATGAGCTGCGTTTGGCTGGAAATATAACACGAAAATATGACATCTCTCTAGCAAGTCAGGGAAAATCCATGTAATCTGCTTTGCGGAAATAATACGAAATAGCCCCAAAATGCCATTGTACGCTGATTTTAGATGTGGTCCCAGTCCTGGGGCCCATTTTGAAAGCTGGGACGCATGTCAAGTTAAAAACAAAACAGTGAAAAATAGCACTTGATGTAAACAGCAGCAGCTTCCATTCTGTTTATTTTCATTGTTCTGGTGAAAGAATTCATTGCCACTGTGCACCTTACCCTGGTTTTACCCTGCCACACCACTCCAGTCATTTATATTTTCTTTTACCCTGCCACACCACTCCAGTCATTTATATTTTCTGGTAGTCTCTCATTGGATTCTGTTAATGTCCAACTTTGCACAAAAGGCATGATTTGTTCTCTGTTATCAACTCATAAAGGGTTTGTTAGAGTGCTCTGCATCATCCTCATAATAGACGTCTAATACTACTTCCCCAGTATCACAATTGATCAGGAAACAAACTTGAAACTCACATTGCTAGACGTATAAAATCTTAAATATCAGGGGCCTCATTTATGAGGCTGTGCGTCACTTTTACCCCGCTGGTGCGTCACCAGTGGGGTAAAAAATGCGCCTTGTGGCGCCATATTTACAAAGTGACGCATCTAGGTAGATGCGTCACTTTGTAAACCCCTGCGCCACATTATACCTGCACCAGGTATAATGTATGCAAGGGGGGCGTTTTGACGCAAGAAAGGGTCATGGAAGTGACGCAGTGAAATCTATAAGATTTCACTGCGCCATTTCTTGGCCGCTAATGCGTCAAAATCTTACGCCTGCATCATGGCAGGCGTAAGACTGACACAGGCACTAACAACATGGGACTTGCCCATGTGAAAGTACACATTGCTGGAGTTGCGTCACATTTGTGACACACTTCAGCAATGCGTCACTTTTGCGCCTACAGATACGTCAGAAATACTGACGTATCTGTAACTCCTTGCGACATGATGCGTCATATTATAAATATGACGCAGGAATCATGACGCAAGGAGTGCGCACTGAGATTTGACGCATCACTGCTTTCACGCAGCGATGCGTCATTTCTCATAAATGAGGCCCCAGGAGTTTTCACTTAGATCTGATTATCATTTGCATCTTCAACTGACAGAATGATGACAATCAGCACACTAGTCATTTGACACTAAAACATACAATTGGATATAAACATTTCTCAAATCAGTAGCATACGTCTTAAGTCTTCACTACCCTATAGCTTAGTGAATAAATATAAAACCATAGTAACATACCCTCCTTTTGAGCTACTATGAAAGGCCAATTTTATCCCGAGTAAAAAGTGTCATGGTAATATGTAATGAATCACAGGTAGCATGACACACTGGACATAATGATATTTGTGTAATCCATACCACTCTCTTTGCTCTCTTTTTCCATCTACACCTTACCACGGAAATATTATCCTGCCACACCACTTAAGTCGTGAATTTTGCTCGATGCAACTTTCTGCAACTTATGTCCCAAAGACATGTCATCATGTGGGGTTACTGTAGCTTATTTGAATTTGATCTGTTATGGACTGGACAATGAAGCTGTCACAGTTCTTTACTTAAGAAAAACCCAAAAATGTCTGTCCACAGATCATGCATATTTCTGGACTAATCTCAACTTGTAGATGGCATGTCATACTATACAATCTACTAATAAATGGAAACTCACTTCAGACAGTAAGAGGCATCACAGTGGACGCAGCAAGGAGAAGGGCCAAAACACAAAAGTTATGTATAATATTTATAATACCTGATATAGCTGTATCAGTAATGTGAATATTAAAATGTCATCTGGATGTTTAAAAGGTCATACACAGCTGTTTACATTAGGTCTTATTAAAGCTCATTTCTTTAATATCAGGAGATGTTTTTAGCAGAACTGGAAAAGGTACTATGGATACAAGAAACAGAATAGAAGACATAGTGTATCCTTTGTGACCTCCCTGTTGGAGAGCCAAATAATCTGATGAGAATCCTTTAATCCTAGATTAAGGATTCACATATAGAGCCATGATCATTTTTATAAAGCAGCACCAAGGTCATATTGGTGTAGAGCAGCTTTGAGTTGTGGCCACTTGATTTTATCAAAAGCCCTTTCACCATCCAGGACAACAGCAGCTGCAGGAGCTTGAGAGAGAGAAGCTTTTTCAATGATGTTGCAGAAGGAGAGGATGCTATCCCTCGCTAGTCTACCATTAACGAAACTGAACTGAAATACATGAATTTGCTTGTAATAAGTGATTCAAGGCTTTTGGCATATGTTTTTGCTTCCATGTTTACCAGTGAGAATGGTCTAAAATATTTTTGATTTAATGGCCCTTACCTTCTTTCAGTATCACCACTATGGTGGCTTCAGCAGTGGTCCCAGGTACCCTACCTGAGGAGGCAAAATGGTTAAGGACCGCATCAAGAGGTGAAAGGATTATAGTTGCAAAGGTATTGAAGACCCTGGTGGGTAGGTCATCAGGACCTGGGCCATTACCAACTGAGATGAGTTTGATAGTTTCCATAATCTCTTTAGTCTCAATAGGTTTATTTAGGTTGACTTTGTGAAGTTCGGAGATTGTTTTTAGAGAGACAAACTTAAAAATGATCAAATCAAGAAGTATTTGTGGTCAGGGTATATATTGAAGCGCATAACTTCTTGAATACAACCAAAATGCTTTGAGTTTTGTCTTAATAACTCCTTTACAGCTTTTATTCTAGATATTATATCATTTTTCTCCTTAAACCTAAGATTCGCAGCAAGAGAATGTGTTTATTTGCCTTTTGGAGCATTTACCCATAAGTGTGCATGCTTACTAATTATAGTAAGGTACTCACATTAAATGCACCTGAGAGATTTGACTATTGAGAAGTATTTTGATTGAGTGTTTCTTTGGTTTTAATATCCTTGCCCAGTTTCTCTAGGGAGGTTTTCATTTCTTTCTTATTAGCTAGGCCCCAATGGAACATGTTAGAGCATCTTACAGTGTCAAAAGAAAGAGACTAAATGTATCCATTCTTATAAGAAGAGTCTGATTTACCATTCTGATTTGTGTATGTCAGATTCAATTTCTAAAATATCAATGCTCATATACAAAGAGCAATTTTTGGGCTTTGCAGGGGTAATTTATAAAGAGTTAATCCATCAATGATAGTAATTGTTGTAGTGCTATATGCACTCTTATGTATTGGGACCATGTGATGATCTTTGTCTACCACTGTTTCAATTGACTCTCTCTCACCACCATTGTTTTGATTGACTCTATGTGTTTTAATTCACCACATCATTCTTTGTGAAGTAGTATTTTAACTTATGATTTCATTTTGGGTCTCCATAAAGCTGCAGAGCAGAAGTGTTTCAAACCAGCCTTGCCTGGAACACAATGTGTGGGATGTATGTTTGAAAGCATAAGTGAGAAGAATGTGTGGAATGTACTTCTCTGTCTCGGAGTGTAGTGTTATAGGCAGTGGTGCCCAAATGTGCATTATGTTGTACATTGGGCAATCAAGTATTTGATGCTGTAGACAGTAGTGCACAATGTGCATTATGTTGTACATTGTGAAGTTTTATAAAAGTTTTTACTATTGGCTTTGACATGCCCTCATGCCATCTTCAATTCTGACTCCTGAGTTTTGCACACACAGGCAGACCTCCAGGTTGCTCGCGGTTATTTAGGTTATTTGCGCTTAAGGTTGTTTTTCTCTTTGAAGGGTGTTTTCAAACTTTTTGAAAATGTTTTGTACTTCCTCAAACCGGTGCAAGATATGGGAAACATGTAGTGTGGGAGAGCAGAAGAATACGCGAGAAATCCTTTGCCTTTTGAATGCTTGTGGGAGGTTGACCAACTCTGGTAAGCATCCTTGGTACACAGGATGTCTCCTCGGCAACATCTAGTGAATTGAGAATACTATATAACTGTGTCTCTTGACTTGGAAAAACTGGGCTCTCTTCCTGAGGGAGGGACACGTCTGCTCAGTGTTGCATTTGCCCATTTGAAAAAGTCTCTTGGCCCCAGGATTGTCATTTCGGAAACCCTAGTCTTGTGCAGGCTAAGATGAAGCTATTGCAGCCGGTGAGGTATTTTTTCTGATTGGTATTGAGATGTGTGAGTGTGCCTATGTGCACATTCAGGTATTCAGTGTTATAATCATCTGATATATTCTGTGTACATATTTTATGTTTCCCTACTTCCATTTGACTGGGTATATTTCTTGTGTTTGATTACTTGTATTTAATAGTGCCTTTTTGCTTGCAGTGGACGTCCAGTATTATTATCATTATTATTAGCTTGCGTTCTATTTCTCTTGCATTTGATTTATGAATGTGCCATTATTATAATCTGTTAATGTTTTGCCCCATTATTATTATTGACTTGTAAGGGCTCACTATTTGCATGTGTTTTATCATTATTATCTGCTTGTATGTTATCCAATGCTTTTAACAGTTGCATTTGATTACTTGTGTGTCATTACTGCCTGCCTGCAGATACATAAATATATTTCACCGTGAGTCCTGAACCACCGGAACCTCCGTTGACCTCGTGTCAAAACCACAATAGTGCGCTTTCATATTCAATTATTCAGTGCTTTATTCTTTTTCTCATTTGCCAGCATGGCGCATTTGGGGTGCGTGGCATGTTGTTTTACTTGTTTTTTTCATTTGACATGTGGGAAAGCCTTTCTGTTAGAGAATGTTGCACTAATAAAACCCCACGCTTTATTCTGAAAACTGTCTCTTGATTTGTCTCATTTGGTGAGTGCTGCGACCTTTCCATGTTTCTTGTTTTATGTGGGAGTGCCTTCATTTGGGAGTTCTGAATTTCTTTCATTTGGGAGTGTAAAGGAAGACAAGTGTCTCCTCAAGTAAAGAGGCATCTACTAGTAGGCAGCCACATCTCATGCCTTCCCACGCACTGGTTATACCCTTGCCTACAACATCACTTGGCACGTGAAATCATAGCGTTCATAACAACACCTATAACTTCTAAAGGGAAATTATTTGTCACAACACAGCACATGATAAAGTGGCGAGTTATAGTTAGTGTTGTCTGGTTAGTGAGCAGAAAAAAATATGCAATGAGGTCCGCTTCTTATAAAAATTTGATGGGAAAGGATCAATTGAAAATGAAAGATTTAACTATTTCTAGTTTGTGTACTTTAAACTTGGTTTGTATAGGGAAATACGTTTTCCTAACTATAACTAAGCTTTAACCTATGTTCTTTCACTCGAATTGCAATGTTTTTTTAAATTTTCAATAAAAATGTGTTTCAAAACATGGAGTCCAGTTTTGCAAGTGGAGTGTTCTTATGTGGAGTCTTACAATGGAGGAGAGTGTTTTAAAGTATATTGTCATAGGTTGGAGTATTGTCTATTGGAATTGAGTGGAGTAGAGTGTAGCATATCTTACAGTGTACTAAAATTGTTGTGAATCTATCTAGGACCCTAATTAGATATCCCCGATTCATGCCCTTATGTGGTTATAACAAAACATACCCTTATAAAAAGGCATAAGAATCATGTCCATATTTAGCCATAGCCAATGCAGTCCAAATACGGCAAGGATACTCCCGTAGACTCCTAGAAAGTACAACGCGTTCTTTAAACAAACCAAGCCTCCAGCAGCCCTGGAATTCCCCCTGCTTTTGTTTTGATTTGCACAAGAACTCCTGGAGTCCAGAAAGAACTGTTATTTCTTAGTGACGTCTTATGTCCAAACTTACGTCAAACTCGGCACCTTTCAGGTATAAATATACCAACACTTGCCTTAAGCAAACACACGGTGGTTTGGAGCAGAGCGGCTATCTACTTTCCTGACGCCCAGCTGATGCGAGTGCTGAAGGAAGCCGACCCTCCCATTTGACGCACTGAGAGAGACCCTGTCTTTTCTCCTGCCGAGAAATCCAGCTCCGGTGTTTCCAGTCACCCTTGCGGGTTGCTGGGAGATCGAGTCCTGAGAGAGAAATACAAGACCTCCTTCATTCTATAACCAAAGTACGGGGCTGATTAAATCCTTAAGAGAATTCTTGATTCAGATTCTTGGCAAAAAACCAACTTAACTTAAACTGCAACTTACTTACTTCTTCCCACGTATTAGGCTTTGGTTAGGTACACCGGGGTAGGCGTATATTAGAAGCACCAGTTGAGTACGTTAGTCAATATTTTTATGTATGTATATATTTTATCCGTTTTAAAGTATCATATGGCTAAGAAACCATATCAATGCTTTTACAGTATTATTTCATAATACTACTTTTACTGTACGCACTTTACTTCATGATAAGTATTGCAATTGTGGCAATTCATTTCTCTTGCATGAGAAAGAAGACTGCTCAATAAATAACAACTTTTATTGAAAACGCCCGTCTCTCTATTTCTCTGCACTCCTGGTGAAATTAAGCATGCACGATTGACTGAGTGAAATAGCTGTCTATTGTTTTCACACGACTCTTGAGATATACTCTTTATTCTGAGGGAGCAAAGTTGTCATGTTTATGCGGTTGTCAGAAGCTAATCCCTTCTTGTCTATTCAGGGAAGTTAACACCTCCTTGTTTACTCGAGAAAGTTTCTAGTGACTTCTGAGCTAGCTGGCAAACCTAATTAAGTCTAACATATTCAGTAGAGACCTAGATGACCTCAGTCCTACGTCTAAACTGCCGTTTATTTTATTCCAATGCGCAGAGCCTATTGGGAATATGGGAACTACACTACAAAATGTTATATAGCGTAGTGGCATGGTGTCTCATATAGTGGAGTAAAGTATTGTAGACTGGATCAGCAAGTTGTATTGTGGAATGGTGTGTCAAAAAGTAGAGTAGATGGTTGTAGAGTGTCAGAGTAGAGTGAAGTGTTTTAGAAGGGAGTAGGGTGAAGTAGAGTGTCAGAGTGCCGTATCCTCAAGTGGAGTGTTGTACAGTACAGTGGAGGAGAGTGCCGTAGAGTAGAGTACCACATCATATAGTGGAGTGGCGAGTCGTCGAGTGTAGTATGGCGTCATAGAGTGGATGGACATGGAGTGCAGTAGAGTGGCAGAGAGTGTAGTACAGTGTTGTACAGTTGAGAAGCATACAATGGAGTGGTGAGACAGACACTGCAACGGTGATGAGCGGAATATAGTACAGTGGCACAGAGTGGGATACAGTGTAGTAGAGTGGAGTACATTGGAGTGGGGTAGTGTACAGTGCAGTAGATTGTCAGAATGGAGAGGCATGTTAAAGACTATAGTGACATGGAGTGAAGTAGAATGGAGTGGCATAGCATACAGTCAAGTAAAGTGTCATAAACTGTGCTGTACAATAGAGTGTCGAGTGGTGTCATGCAGAATTTAAAAGTCATATAGACTACAGTAGAGTGACCTACAGTCTAGTTGATTTTTGTGGAGTGGTGTACAGTACTGAACAGTGTTGCAGAGTGTGGAACAGTGGATTGACAAACAGTGTTTTAAAGTTCAATGGCATGGAGTGGAGTAGAATGGAGTGGCATAGACTAGTGGAGTAGAATCTAGTACTACATCAGAGTAGAGTGGAGTAAAGTGGCATGCAGTGTTATTTAATATAGTTGTGTACAGTGTCAAATAGTGAACTAGAGTTGAGTAGAGTCAAGTAGAGATTTGTACAGTATTGTACAGTGTTGTTCAGTGGAGTGAAGAGATATAGACAGTAATAAAGTTTTGGAAAGTGGCATACTGGGTAGTAGAGTGTTGTAGAATAGAGTTGCATAGAGTACAGTAGTTCATGAAACAGTGGAGCTGTGTAGAGTAGATTGTTGTAAAGTAGCAAAGAGTTACGTAAAGCCTTGTACAGAGGAGTAGAGTTTAGTTGAGCGGTGTAATGTAGTGTGAAGTAAAATATAATAGAGTGTGTTGGTGTGTTGTAGACCGGCATGGAGTGGAGTCAACATTTAACATCCATATAACACTCCCTTCCTACACTAACTCTCTTTTTTCAGGTAGGTATTAAGAACGAAGGGTGGGTACTAGAGGAAGGAGAAGGGTGCAGTGATGTATATGCTTCCTAGCTCTAATCAATCTGTTCCTTACATTTAAAGGTTTCAGATTGTATTTCCACGAATAGTGACAACACACCACATTGAAAAAGATCTCTTTCCCTATATCCTAGGCTTCCTTCTTGTCCGGTATTGCACATTCACAAGTGGAGGGAAAGGAACAGTGAAGCCAGGTTCATATGGTCTCTGCAAGACTACACCATGGGAATAAGGTAAGAGCCACAGTGATCTGACAAGTAAGTAGTCCAATACCTGATGCATACATTTAAAGCATACAGCTGTTTGGATGAAATAATGATAAGCACAAAACGTGATAGCCTAGTAGTGTACAAATAGTGAGTGTAAGAACTGATCTCCACTTAATAGTAGGTCTAAGGCAATTCTCTTTTGCAGATGAAAAACCTGCCTAAGAAAAATACAGAGCAAGTTATTGCAAGACAGATATTGTAATCTGAGATGTGTTTCTTTGAAGAAAGGGTTGATGCCCCCTTCACTGCATTATTTGTATAAAAGCATGAGCTACAGGCAAGGTCTGCAGCTTGGAAGCCCTTCTCACATAGATGATCCCAAATGCAACACAGATTCAAAAGGCAACTTTAAAAATGTTCTTGTCTCTTTTGAATGAGATGAAACAGCTACTGAGACCGCAGAGTGATAATGGGTGTTGGTGACAAGAAATGAGCAGTATGAAAGAACTGGCCATGGAAGATCAGTCCTCTGGCATTCTCCTCTGTGATGTTTCAACACAATTGGAAACCTTTCATCTATAACTTTTTCAGGAGCAGAATTGAGCATTTCAAGTTGCCAACACCACAACGAAGGCAGGACACATATTTTCAGAAAATTGAACTAGAAATATTATAACCACTTGCAGTTAGTTTTATTTCTGGCTGAATTTTTGGGATGTTTTACAAAGCATCTTTTCTAAAGGGAATGGTAGTACAAAAGGCTTCCAGATAAATACAAACTAATAATTCTAATACTAAGTGTAAGAAATTAGGTAATTATTTGTGAAGGTTTATGGTTCTGCACAACTAGTAGGTCCAAAGTAGTCTCCTTACTGGGAACCTAGTACCCCATTGTAGCACTTGACTCTAAGGGTAGCAAAGCAGAGAGGTCCAAGGCCTACTCATGGAAGGTGGTGTTGGATAAGTACCTTTAGTACACACACTACTAAATACTATGCATTACGTTATAGATATGTGGAGAAGTGTGGCTCACTGGTTAGAGGAGGTAGACCCTGATGCAGAGGTCAGACCCGGGACCAGGGTTCAATTCCTGACGCGGCAGGGTCTTGAGCTCAAAATGTCCACGGACTCGATAATTCTCGCCTCGGTGCCTACTCGAATCATGGGTTCACACTCTGCAACTCTGGGCAATAGATTGCTTAATCTCCACTACGGCCTCACCGCGATGGGATGCCTGGTCTTCACCTTGGGGATGCCCAGTAGGGGTTATCTCGCAGGGAAAGCCAGGACGGGTTCCCAAAGCAAGCGCTAAGAGACCTGTCAGTGATTTGGCGCTATATAAATTGAAATTAACATAACATATGTGCACCAGATAAATGGAAATACATTTGGTGACACCCTTATATCATATTTCACTGCTACTTCCCCTGCTGCCCCCCATTGCCAGACTCAGATTAATGATTTCTCTTTTTGTTACTTATGAGACTCGTAGCCCCACTGCACAATCTGTTAATCAGATAGTTAATATGTTTTATTAGTTATACAGTTTCTTTATATTGATTAAAATGTTGAGATATGTATTGACTGGTACATAATACATGATTATATGTATAGTGAACAATATAATTTTCTAACTCTGCAGGCGAAATGAGTTTGTAGCAAATGTTATTATGCTTTATATGTATCTGAATTAATAGACTACCCCTCCTATGGACTATTTGAAACGTATCTAAAAAGTTGCCTGTAACGAATTTATGCATGTCATAGTTGAGCTGTATTACGATGTTGGAAACGTGCTGAACTATATGATCGGACATTAAAATAAATGCCAATAAAATATATATTTTTTTAAAATATTTCACTGCTACTTGGTCCTGAGCCCTATAATCACAATACCAGATGTAACATCACACTGTAAGGTTGTGTCACTTTAAAGAAGGCAGTCCTACTAGCTTTGTCAAGGGGTCACCACATCCTATATAAAATGCATGCTTTTTGGCTTTATCAAGGGGTCTCCATAATAATAAAATGAGTTCTCACATTAGGATTCACAATTAAAACCAATAGTATTCATAATCATATTTAAATACACTTATTATTATTATAAGTGTTGCAATGTTCATCAATAATTCTGGTCAATAAAGTGATTACAATAACACAAACAAAAGCACAGGTGCACCACAGAATACCCACAGTAATACTAATTCAAATCCAAATGATAACATGAGAAAAAGGCTCCTCAGTTTTGATTTCTTTATGCTGTTGTGAAGTACAAAAAACAGTACAGCCGACGCGTTTCGTCCCAACTTGGGCATTCTTCAGGGCAGTTTAGGAGTAGTACATCATGTTTCTACAGAGACTGCAATAAGAACACGCAATGCCTCGATTTGGAGTCCTCCATTTGAATATTGAGAGAGAAGTCCAATGTTCTCAAAAGGAAGATATATAATAAATGGAACTCATCATTAGATGAGCTCTTTGAAGAGGAATATATTAGTGTTGCCCTCCTTGGCACCCGACATTGCCATAGCCATCCCGGACGGCTACAAGATCTCCCGCAGGGACCGCAACAAGGGGGTAGGAAGAGGAATCGCCATCGTCCACAGGAACACTCTCAGAGTCTCAACCAACACTGACGACACCATCAGCACCGCTGAACACCTGCACTTCCAGATCCACATCGATCCCAACACCATCCTTAGAGGAACCCTTGTCTACAGACCACCGAACCCCGACCACAATTCGACGACTCCATCATTACTTCGTCAGAACACACGCCCTCCCCTTCACGGACTACATCCTCCTCGGGGACCTGAACTTCCACCTTGAGAACAACAATGACACCAGCTCTACAACATCGTGAAGGAACTCTCCAACCCCAGCTCCAACACCAACAACATCCCACCTTCACAAGACCTGTGCGACTCGCTTGCCACCTTCTTCCATCGCAAGATTGCAGACATCCAAGACAGCTTCAACGCCATGACCTCACAGACAACCACTGAGACCTCCGCCCCGACCACCATCCACATGACCCCCTGCTCTCCTGGACCAACATAAACGACAAGGACACCATCAAATTCATAAACACCATCCACTCCGGATCTCCGTAAGACCCATGTGCAAACCACATCTTCAACAAAGCCAGCACCACCATCGCACCCTACCTCTAGAAAGCCATCAACAACTCCTTTGAGACAGCAACATTCCCGGAGAACTGGAAGCATGCCAAAATCAACGCCTTACTCAAAAAACCCAAGGCTGACCCCAAGGACCTCAAGAACTTCCGGCTCATCTCCCTGCTCCCCTTCCCAGCGAAGGTCATCGAGAAGGCCGTAAACAAACAGCTGACCCGCTACCTCGAGGAGAGCAGCATTCTGGACCCATCCCAGTCCGGGTTCCGCAGCAACCACAGCACCGAAACTGCCCTCATCGCCGCCACGGATGACATCAGGGCCCTGCTAGACAACGGAGAAACCGCAGCCCTCATACTCCTGGACCTGTCAGCCGCCTTCCACACGGTCTGCCATTGCATCCTACACGATGCTGGGATCCAAGAGTGAAATGACAGCAAAATGATAAAAATCCAGAGATATTAATTTATAAAAGAAAAATCACCAACGAAAAGTAAAGCACAAATCAAAAGTATTGATCGAGTGTGACAGGGCCTAAGTCACAATTTCAGGGAGACTGTAAATAAGCCAAGCAGGTTCCTCCTTGTCAAAGATTACATTTTTAGACTTAGCCTCAGAAATGGAAGTTGACATGGGTGGTTGGTGCCAGTCCTACATAGGTCAGGAATTCCAAAATGTTTCTAAGACCACATTTTCTGAGATTTCAAAATATGTCCTTTTGGGCAAATCTAAGGCTCCCATGACCTCAAGGACAGCAATTAGGGGTCAGGACTCACTCCAGCAGATGACACCAGAAGGGTCCAGCCTTCTTCCAGTTGTAACTTGTCACTCGGCAGTTCTGGATGTCCCTGTAGCTACACAGGTCAGCCAGCTAAACCCTGCAGTCCACTTCTTTGGCTTGAGCATATGTAGGAGCAGGTCCAGCCCTTCAGGTCTCCCTGAAGGTCTCAGACAGCAAGTGTAGTCCTTCTTGTGTTCAGAAAGTGTTCTGAAAAGTTGGTGATGCGATTTGTTTGCAAAGTTTAGTGGTATGGGAAAAAGCTTCACAGGCAACCTTACTCACTTAACTTTATATCCTGTTTGCCTTGTTGCAATCTGGCCCAGAATGCACTATTCTAGGGGGAATCCAAGATGGCACAGACCTTCTTCCTTGGGGGGTGACTGTTTGCCCATAAGGGGCGCATTTAGGGAAATAAGCAGGCCACTCTTCCTTAAATTACTCCAAACAGGTTCTAGAACAATCTCCCCTTCCCAGTGGAATGGAGCTATGCTTGCTACCATGTGGCCTGGGATCAAAGTTGTGTCCTGTTAGAAATGGGGGTCTCTTGTTGGCAGAGGTAGGTACCGTTGTCCAAATAAGGACCCTTGCTACTAGCCAGGGTAAGGGGGATACACAGTTTATATAACCCCTGCTCACTCCCTTGGTAGCATGGCACATGCAGACAGGCTCATCCCAAAGGCAATGTGTAAAGTATTTGTACTCAAAACACACAGTAATAAAACGATAACACCACAATTGGACACCACACCAGTTTAGAAAATCTCTTTATCTAAACTCAACAAGACCAAAACAACAACAAATCCAATATACAGGTAATAAGATATGACTTTAGAATAGGTATTGCAAAAATAAAGCTTGCAAAAATCAAATAGCTCCACCGAGGGCTATTACAACGTCATGACAGCAATAAATCCAAAGTATGGTATTGACCGTGAGGTGCGCAGTGTCTGGCATGGAGTCACACGTACCCCCAAATAAACACTACCTTTGGATAACGAAGTCCATGAAAATGCACGGTGTCATGGAGGTGACACATCAGTGCAGAGGTCAAGGCCGGCTCCCTAGCTGCCACAGGGCAGGCATGGCATCATGTCCAGAGGACGTGACGTGTCGAATCCAGGACAGGGAAAGTCGGTTGCATCAGCGGTGAGGAGTTAGTTCCGGTTCAAATGTCTGCAAGTTCGTTGAGTCACCTTTGGCAGTTATCAGCACTGCAATAACAGGATGCAGGCGGTGGTGATGACAGAGTCGGTGTGAGCACTAGTGTCGGGCTATGCAAATAACTGCAGGTGTCAAAAAGCGTCGGAGCTGCGGTGCAGGATGGGCAGTGCGACATGCAATTCACAAGTGGTGCCCCTGGCCTCAATGCAGGTCACGGCGCCACAGTGGCATTTGCTGACAGCTTTGGAGATAGGTTTTCTTGCTTCTTTCAAGTTGCATCCAGACTCCAACAGCATGAAAAACCTCCAGAGGCCCAAAACTGGAATAGGCACCTCCTGGCAGGTCAGAACTCTCAGCAATAGAATTAATGGGAGCTTCGGGTGAAGTCTTTCTGTCCTGAGACTTCAGAACAAGACGCCAGCCCACACAGACCCTTGGAGATTCTTCTTCAAGCAGGTTCACAGCAAACGTTCAGTTTTTGTCGTTTCCAGAAGCAGCAGCTGCATGCCAACCCCACACAACATACAGCAAAGGGGCAGTACTCCTCCTCACAGCTCTCCAGCTCTTCTCCTTGGCAAAGGTTCCTCTTGAATCCAGAAGTAATCTAAACATCTGGAGTTTCAGCTGTTATACTCATTCCCCAAAATGTATTTGTTCTCTTTGTGCGACGGTCTCTGAGCCCAGTCCAAACCAGTTCTGTCCTCACTGGTGCAGTATGTGTCCCAAGGGAGTGGAGACAGCATTGTGCAAGTGAGACATGCCCTATTCAGGTGCAAGGAGATCTCATCCCACTACTCTTAATTTAACCAAGGTCACTCCCCCAGTGGCTGTCTTCAATGAATGTACATCCCCAGCCTATGTCTCTCCAAAACCAGACAGTCATTCCACAAACAGGCAGAATGGTTAAACGAGAAAATGGCCACTTTCTAAAAGTGGCATTTTCAAACACTTAATTTGAAAAACATTTTTACTAAAAGATGTGTTATTAAATTCTGAGTTCAGAGAACCTAAACTTTATTTTTGTATCTTGTCCCAAAGAAAGTTTTACTTGTAAGATGTTACAAAGTATCTCCTATTCTATCCTAAGGGGCAGATAGCCTTTTAATAGTGAAAAACAAAATTGGCAGTAATTCACTATCAGGGCATGTCACACACACCAGTACATGTCCTACCTTTTACATACACTGCACCCTGCCCCTGGAAGTACCTTGAGCCTACTACAGGGGTGCATTACATGTAAGAAAAGGGAAGGTTAGGAACTGGCAAGTGGGTGCAATTGCCAGGGTGACATGGCAGTTTAAAACTGCGCACTGACACTGCAGTGGCAGGTCTGAGATACCTTTTCAGAGCTACTCATGTGGGTGGCACAATCGGTGCTGCAGGCCCACTAGTAGCATTTGATTTACAGTCCCTGGCACACTCAGTGCACTTTACAAGGGACTTCCCAGTATATCAAATATGCCAATCAGGGAGTACTAAATGTAATAACAATGTACAAAGAGATGACTTGCACTTTGACATTGATCACCAGGGGTACAGTGGCCAAAGGATCTAAGCCAACAAAAACGAAATGCAGCACAGCATCAAAAATAAAGGCTGTAGAGGCAAAAAAGTCAGGGGAAGCCACGTCAAAGATGTCAAGTCTAACATACCCCCTCCCAGGTCTCTCCTTACAGTAAACTGTGAATGAGCAGGCCTCATATATGCCTCTTTCTAGTTTTTGACATTTCTTAAACCTTCCAAGCTACCCCTTTAGGTAAGATATGGATCATTTGGCCAACACCTAGCCCATCCTCTCAAAACCTAAGTCACTGTCCTGCTCTGGGATTGGGTTTAACACCTCCTTGAGGTCGAGCACTGACAAGCAGCTGCTGGACAGCTGATGCTAATTAGATTCCAGGAGCATCAGTCATTAAAAAGGTGACTTTCTAAAAGTCTCTTTTTGTAAATATCTATTAAAAAATGGATTACCATTTATTTGGACTTTCAAAAAAAAGTATTAAAGTTAGTGGTTACATTATTTCTCTGGGTTGTCCAAAACCCAACATGACAAAATTATTGTATTAATTTCCTTTTTAGTTTTCTTCTGAGGACTGCAAGGTTCTTTTACTGTAAATATAGCTTTTGGGGGCTTGCCACTGTCAGGACATGCCAATATTAAATTTCTAGGTGTCTAACTTTTAAAAACTATTATCTCAACCTTGTAGGCTACAAGGCCTACTTAGGGGGGGGAGATTAAGGGCCCGAAGTAGGTAATTCCAATTTACCGACTCCTAAATACCGAATCATACCGATTTGGTATTTAAGACTCGGTAAATCGGAAGCAGGCAGATGTAGGTAATAAATTACCGATTCTGTACGATTCGGTATTTACATTGATTCCTATGGGCCTTGAAGCCCATAGGAATTTATGGGAAATACCGAATCCTGCAAGGGTGAACGGGGTGTCACTTTGACACCCTGTAGCACCCCAATTCCAGGCTTGTGTGCCATGTGACACACAGACATGCCCTTAGACATGTCTGTGTGTCACATGGCACAGGTGTACATGCACAGATGTGCATGTACACCTGAATTCGGTAGTTTACTACCCAATTGTATTGGGTGATAAAATACCGAATTCTGAAGGCCTGTAGCACTGTAAACAGTGCTACCTACATCTGGGATTTACCGAATCGGTAAAATTACCGATTCGGTTTGTTACAGAATCGGTAAATTTACCGATTCTGTAAATTTACCGATTCTGTAAAGTAATGGCCCCTACATCTCAATCACCAAATACTGGTCGGTAACGGCCGAATTCGGCCGTTACCGACCGGTATTTGGTGACCTACATCGGGCCCCAAATATATGAAAAGAAAGATTTTCCCCTGTCAAAAGGGTTAGATGGCGCCCACGCTAGTGGACGTGTAAGCTGACTGCCCCATACCTGCAGGCTCACTGAATATCGTTGGGAGAGACGCGGAGCAAAGACCAGCTGGTGCGGAGAAGTACAGCTGCTCAATAAACGGTGGACCGAGTGTCAGCGTCGTGCAGGCTCTGGAGCGGCATACAAGCACCTGTGTACGCCGACGCCCTCGCTCCCTTCACCTTGCCGGCTCGATCAGCTGTGGAGAGCCGCGTTAGTTACCGACGCAGTAGGGGAGAAGGAAAGTACAGCGTATACAGCACCTTCCATTCAGCCTTTACTTCGGCGGCGCTGTCAGCCGCAGAGAACCGTGCTAATTGATTTCACCGGCTGGGGAGAAAGCAGCAACGACACAGGGAAGGCAACGGTTGTGAACTGGTGAACGGGAGTGCAAACCATCATTATGCCGCCCAAGGGAACAAAGGGAAAGCCACGGATTCAGGAGGAACAAGCGGAGAATGGTGCCCCTCCCCCGAGGTGTGCGGAAGCGCGATTACCCCCTCACAGGCAAGTGGTAAAAATTCTAAAGGTCCTCCGGACATTGTTAAACCAAAAGGGGGGGCAGAGAAGACTAAAACCATACCTGCAATTTTCATATCTGCACAAGGGAAAGACAAAGTTAAAGGGGTACTCGCAAAAGCAGTGGCAGGGCTGAATGTGGATGAGACTGCCTCCTTAAACAACACTAGAAATACTGAAAATGCACAAAGGAACCAACAAAAGGGGGCAGAGGCTCCGAATGAGAATATTGTACCCTTGTTATCAGGAAATTGTGGAGGGGGAGCCCCAACTTTTGCAAAACGATGCGAATTCCGGTGACTTTTATTCAATGTCAGAAACCCCATTACCCTCTTCTTGCGAGGATTTAGTTATGCAATATGCCCAGCATATGAGCATGGAAGGGGGGAGTCCAGCCAGTAGTGTCTGTATGGACGACTCCATTGACATAGTTGAAGGAAGCCCATCTACTATTCGAAGAAATTCTGGGAAACACACAGTTAGCAGAGTTGAAGATGGGAACTTACATTAATCCTTAGAGGGTCCTTCAGAGGTCGCGGATGCGGACATATCTTTAGCCCTGATTTATGAATCTATAATGTCCCTTCGCAATAAGACAAGGGCAGAGAGTCAGAGGGTTCAAACTCTATGCCGTAAGCTTCAGAGCTCGGTTTGGCGCATCGCGAAATCACAAACAGACTCCGCATCCAGGTTCAACGAGGCTGAGACCCGTATTTCAAACTTAGAAGACATGGTTGAGCAGCAGAAAGGAGCAGCAGATGCATTACAGGGGATAAAAGAGGATACTCAGTGGAAATTGGCAGACTTTGAAAATAGAGCGTGTCGCAATAATCTGAGGGTTCTCCAAGTGCCAAGTTTACCATATGAATTGCTATATACCCGGTACAAAAATGGAAAAACATTGCAAGATGCAGCTCAGTTATTGGCTCTGGGTTCCTCGGGTTCTTGGTGAACCTACAAGTTCTTGATATCCCCACAGCCAGGCGTGTCCAGAGGAAGTAAAGTATATTGCTTTCAAGAATCTGTCATACTTAAAAGAAGTTACAGGTGAAAACGTTAGCAAAAATTGCTGTTTTTTTCAACTCATTTTATTTTTTTCTTATTTTCAACTGTTCGTCTCTATGAAAAAACCTTGAAGGATCTACACAAATGACCCCTTGGCGAATTCAGAATGTTATCTACATTATTTTAATGTATAGCTTTGCAGGATCCATTAATGCTTTCATACCCTTTTCTACCTCTTATTGAAAGGAGGTTGAAAGCACAATAAATAGCAAAAATAGGTTATGTCCCAGTAAAATGCCAACACTGTGTAAAAAATGTTGGTTTTCTGACAAACGGATGTCAGTCCCAGAAAGCTGGAAAGATGGTGATTTCAGCACAGCTAACCCTTTGTTTATAATATTTGCAGGGAAAAAATAGACGCTTTCTTCTTTTTTCCCATCCCCCCCCCAAAAAAAATGTAGCTGTATTTTGGCTAACTCCTGTGTCCCCTCCAGGGAAATTAACAACCCCTGGGTACCTTTAAAGTCCCCATGATGCTGGCACAGATAACTTATGTGGTAACAAAAGTTACAGGGGCCTTAGTTTGAACAACTCCAAATAGCACACAAAAGGCTTAGCACAGGGGTGGAAAAGGCCCAGCAGCAAAAGGGTTAATTGATAGGCCCAGGGCACAAGTGATGTGACTTTCTAGGGACTTACAAGTAAATTAAATATGCCAGTTGGCTATGAGACGATTCTACCACATTTTATGGGTAGAGCACAAGTGCTTTAGCACTGGTTAGGAGTGATAAAATGAGCAGAGTCCTAGAAACCAACAAATATGTTTTAAATAAACAGAAGGGTGAAGGAAAAAAGTCTGCTTATGACCCAGCAGAAAGGGCCACGTCCAACAGTAAATATGTCAATTGTAACAACTCATGCTGTTTAATTGTTAAGAATCAGATGCCTCTGTTGTGCAAACAGCTTCTGGTTTGTGGTACTCGGCCAACTTTCTTGTGATTCTGCAGCGTACTGTTACTCTTATTTACACCCTTCCTGCCCTGAATTAATTAACAATCAAATACATGCAGGGTCGCTTGCTCAGGGGCCAGTGTGCATCTGTATCTGGTTTTTTTTTTTTTAACCTTGTGGCATTTCACTTTTACAAAAGGCACTGCATGTGCCTACACTTCTCCTTTGTAATCCTATTGCACAACCATTCCTTTTCCTCCCATGCAATAAATCCTCCTGTTTTAAAAGGGTATGGCCCTATGCAAATGGGGGAATTACTAGACTGTGCATCTGTGTCAGGTAACAGAAGTGAGTATATGAGTTAGGAGGTGCTCGAAAGCCGCGTCAATTGGTATGCCTTTAAAGCATTAAATGGACTCATGAGGGTTTTCAGATATTCTATGATTCTAGAGTGTTCACTATTCATAGAGATGCGATTATAGAGGCAGGCCAAGGTTTTTGTGGAAGTTGGCCTTCAGGCGGCACTGGGGTGTGCACTAGTTGTGCTCAATTACTGATTAAGCCAGTGCTTAATTTGAGCTGGTAGTTATTTTTGGTACCTGGCTCATATTTTTATGCATCAGATATTTCCTGCAAGCTAGAAAGGGAAAATCACACAAAGCAGAAAGACGGAGGAAGAGAAAGACAGGAAAACCGTAACCAAGGGAGAAAGCAGGAACTGCAAAAGTGAGATAAAGGGGCAGGGGGTGTCTGGAAGTCGATCCAGGAGGCATGAGGTTGATTTCAGACTATGCAGCTCTGGTATTCAGCTCACTTGTGCAGGCTGCGGCTTCTGAGCAGAGCTTTGGGCATCTGCTCTCATTGATTTACAAATTAAGAACTGCAATAAACACTAGTGCTAAATTGGGAACACATTGTGTTTGTTTTAGCACTAGTATAAGAGTTAAATGACTCGGCTTACTTCTTTTTCCTACTTCCCTATAATTATGTCTCTTTTGGTCCTCTTCTTCACCAGTGGTGGCTTTAATGCAAATCACTCTACTGTCTACAGCAGAGGCTGCATCAGAGAATCTCACTATAATTGAAAATCCCTTCAGATTGACCTTTTTGCAAACTGCAGTTAAAGAGGCAGACTGTCATTAGTTTTAATGAAAGACCTTTGTTTTTTCAAATATTTTTACCATAGTCCCCATTATTTCTTACGTTTTCAGTGGATAACAAATGTCTGCTTCTCCATGCCATGAATAGTCCACAATCACAGCCTCTTGAATATCTTCAAATTAATTGAGCGACAAATGTCAAGGTGGCCTAGCTTATTTCAGAATTTTTCCAAGAAACATATCATTTGTTAATGAATGCTGACTCTGGAAACAGAATCTGACAAAAAAGAGACAAGACATGTTCTAATTCACTTGCATTTCGATCTCATTGGTGCTCTTTTTCATAACGCCTTCAGCCTTTTTTCTCTTACCTAATGCTACCAGGAAAGTAATCATAATCTAACTAAGACCCTTTAAGTGGTATCAAAGCAATTAGTTAAATATATAGTCCTTGGTGAAGTTATAAACCTGCGCCAGTCATAGATTGATACTTAGCCACAGGGGCAGCTTAACCTTTGTGAATCAGATACCATCTTTTTTGAGATATTGGTATCAATGGGATAGTTCGAGACCATAATTTCAGTCACATTTACAAGCCACTGAGACATTTCTCTCTACATACCAAATAGGACTGGGAAGCTCCTATCACACCCCTACTATTTGCGGTTCGACAGGGATGCAAAAGCCCTTTTACTAGTCGGGAATAATTTTTTAACATGTAAAAGTTCCTTTGTAAATAGCAAAAATGTGGTCAAAATCTTTGTGTTTCTGTGCTGTGCATGCTTTTTGACCTCAAAATACCATTAAAGATCTGGCCCTTATAACCTAGTGGTCAGTTTGTAATATAGTGAATGTGAAGTACCAAAGCCATCTTCTGACTGAGCCCAACGGGGAGAAAGAAGTTATAAGGGGCATTGTGACCAATACTAACATTCGGATGATTGCGCAGGAGACTGCAATATCGGAGCAGAATGGTGGCCGTTATACAACAAGCAATGCCATCACAGTCCTCCCATTGGCCAGTAACACACCAATGACAAGCGTGGATATATGCCAATCCCTGTGCAGCAAGCTATTTTGTTTTCCAAGCCCTGAATAAGGCTTTACGCTGAAACGCGTCTGCGAAGGAAATCCCAATAAGGATTTTCACAACCACATGAGTATTCCGTACCTCTGTTTGCAAATTGCTGTGTAACAAACACATTCTCACCCTCGTTTCACTGATAATAGCACCTGCCCTACGTTCGGTGGTGGTTGGGGAGAAAAAGGCTAAGGAATTAATTGGTTGACCGCCAGAACCGCTGCTGACAGATTTTCCTGCCGACCATTGAAGATCGTAAGTTATGCACAATTAAAGATGCCTAGACATTTGCCTGATGCCTGCGGGCACATCGTGTTGTATCATCCAGCGGCTGTGGCAAGGGGTCATCAGAAGGCACACGGAGGCTGTTTCCCTCAATGAGGGGCATTATGGTAACCCATGCAGGGCATTATTGCATGGCGGGACAGTATTAATTGGCCAGCAGTGGATGTGAAGTACCACAGCCATCTTCCGACTGAGCCCGTCTGGGAGAAAGAAGTTATACGGGGCATTGTGACCAATAATAACATTTAAATGATTGCGGAGGCGGCTGTGATATCGGACCAAAACGGCAGCCATAATACAACAAGCAATGCAATCACAGTCCTCCCATTGGCCAGTAACACACCAATGACAAGGGTGAATATAGTACTGAAACCAATCCCTGTGCAGCAAGCTATTTTGTTTTCCAAGCACTGAAGAAGGTTTTGTACTGAAACGCGTCCGCAAAGGAAATCACAATAATGATTTCAGAACCACGTTAGTGCTCCATACCTCTGTTTGCAAGTTGTGGTGTAACAAACAAGTTCTCACCCACGTTTCACGAACAATAGCACCCGCCCTGAATTCGGTGGTCGTTGAGAAAAAGGCTATATATATATATATATCAATCACCAAATGCCCTCAGCATTTGCCACAGCACTGTGTGGCCATCCTCGCAGTGCTGTGGCAAATGCTGAGGGCATTTGGTGATTGATATATATATATATATATATATATATATATATATATATATATATATATATATATATGGATTATGTATTGTTCTTGCTCAGTTTATGTTTAGAGCTTGGCTCCACAAACTCCTTTCCTTATTTCAATACCATTTTTTCCAAATAGTCGTAATTGATTTTTGAATGCATAATACAAACAGCAGGACAGTTTGAAAACGCCTAAAAGGAAATAAACTACGCGTGGCATCGTTAATTACACATCATAGGCACAGTCAATCATGAGAAGCACAGTAAGAATGGGTTTAGAAGGTAAGAAGTGTGAGGTACAGAGTGTGCATAACATTCACATTAGGAACGTCGCATATTTCTGAAGGTAAACATAATGCACATGAATCGGCACATTTGTACAATATCGTATGAGCTCCATCGAAGTCGCTTAAGGACTACTGCACAGTTCTTTAAAGCATTCTCATCAACAATTGCCTTTAGCAAAGCTCTTTACCCACTTCGCCAGCTTTGGGTAAGTCACGGCATTCCTGCGGAAGCCATCATCTAAATAACAATTTTATTGATGCACTTTAAGGTATGACTTAAAGGTATATGATGTGTGTTCAATTTCATTTTTACGTATGTCCATGCTGAACTATGCATTGCTTGGCATAACATTTCAAAACATGCTTTGTTATTTAAGAGCAGTCATGCCCGATTTATCAAACTGGTTGCATGACTGCTCTCTGTACATTTCTCAACTATCCACTCGTTTTCATTCTAAATCACTTGCAGTTAGTTTATTGTAGGAAAGATGGAGTTGCAGTGAGCCATGTATCTAGGTGTCATTTGTATAGTGCAAACCTAGCCAAAAAGGCTGTGGAGCACTTTACTGAGTCAAAAGTCAGCATACGGTCAAAGAGTGACAGCAGGGGTAGCCGGATACTTGATTAATGCATTGTAATGTAGTGTTCTTTAAAGATGTATCGTGACTGGAAAATGGATGTTTTGGTCACAAGTTGCATTTTCTGTTTTTAACTTACTTGTACAGTACACATCTCTTACTTAATGTTTAAAATAAAGGTGCATTCACTCCGTTTTCAAACCATATCCAAACAAACATTTCTACATGCAATAGCAATTGTTTCACTTTACCATTAGCCACAGTTCACCAATGTATAACTTTTGTCACATTATTACAACTTAATAATGTTTAAACAAAGCATATCTATTCACCTAAGATGCATATAGAAAATAGTTAAGTCTGGTCAGGGAGAGGACGACACCCAGCTCATCCTCACCCTGACCAAGGACCCACACTCCGCCAAAATCAACCTCCACGAGGGAATGAAAGCAGTCGCCGACTGGATGACGAACAGCCGCCTGAAGCTAAACTCGGACAAGATGGAAGTCCTCATCCTCGGCCCCAACCCCTCCGCATGGGACAACTCCTCATGGCCGACCACACTGCTAACAGCTTCAACACCCACGGACCATGCACGCAACCTAGGATTCATCCTCGGCTCCTCCCTCTCCATGTCTAAACAGGTCAACGCCGTCTCCTGCTCCTGCTACAACACCCTCCGCATGCTCCGCAGAGTATACAAGTGGATCCCGACCGAAACCAGAAGAACAGTGACCCAAGCCCTCGTCAGCAGCAGACTGGACTACGGAAACTCCCTCTACTCAGGAATCCCGGCCAAACACCAGCAACGATTACAACACATCCAAAACACCTCCGCACGACTGATCCTCAACGTCCCCAACCGCAGTCACATCGCCCCCTACTTCAGAGATCTGCACTGGCTCCCGGTCAACAAGAGGATCACCTTCAAGCTCCTCACCCACGCACACAAAGCACTCCACAACACTGGTCCGGCCTACCTAAACAGCAGACTCAATTTCTGCACCCCCGCCCGCCAGCTACGTTCCTCCAGCCTCGCCCTCACCACCGTCCCACGCATCCAACGGACATCCTCCGGTGGCAGATCCTTCTCCTTCCTTGCCACCAAGACCTGGAACTCCCTTCCCACCCACCTGCGACTGACCCAAGACCTGCTCACCTTCAGAAGGCTCCTCAAGACCTGGCTCTTCGAGCAGTAGCAGCACCCCCACCCCCCACAGCGCCTTTAGACCCTCACGGGTAAGTAGTGCGCTTTACAAATGCAGTGATTGATTGATTGATTGATTGATTGATTGATTGAAGTGTTAAAAATGGGGCGAGAGCAACGGCTTGACTGCTAATATAATTGGATATTAGTCCCACAATGGGATCTACACTGGTTTAGTTTGAAGTTTTTATTTATGACATCGCTGGTTTAAATGTTATCAATGATAATTATCTTTAGACAATATTACCAATGTTACTCTTCTTCAACAAGGATTATCATCTGTACATATTGCTAGAGCACATAACTATTTTATATGTCACATAAGAGTTTTCCAAAAACCATTGTTAGAGTCTGCCAAAATTAATTTTAATTTATTCAAAATGCTGGAAACAACATATTTGATCATAATCGATGAGAACAAAGCTATGTCTCTGAATATGTATTAAACATGCATAATCTTCGGCACTGACTTCATGGACATCTTTACATTTAATATTATGACATGAAGGACAACATATCCCACAAAGCTCTGTACTCCTACATCCTGGAAGAGATTTAATAACAACTTATGCTGAAAGATCCATAATATGTTTAAATACCTCAATTTTCAGGATGGTTTCCGGATTTTTCTACATTATTATTGTCAGAACCAGTTTGGGAGTCACAGGCCTAGAAGGTGATTCCGGGGGGGTTTAAACTTTTTACCGCGTTTTTCTATCACAGCTTGACCTACAATAGCACTGCAAACTGGGGGTAAAGCAACCCTTTTCACACTTGAATTTTAGGGTAGGCATGGTGATAAGTACATAACTTGTTAGGGAGGTAGTGAAGTGGTAAATACTCCGAACTCAAATAGTGAAGGAACAGACACAAAAAGTATTGTTCTGCCGAGTGATTTTTTACTACACAGAGGAAATGTTAAGTAGCGCCACGGTTCTAAGATCGAGGATTCCAAACACAAAGAAAGGGTCCTGAATATATCTGGCACAGTTGTAAACTCGCTGTATACTAGCGCAGGTAGTTTCCCTTGTTCTGGGGTAATAGGCCAGTATGTATGTCTAACTGCTAAGGTTCTTTTGGGAGATTCCGTCACATCGGGTTTAACTCCCACAGAAGTCTTAGGAGAGGAAAACACGGTAAGGGTCCGATTCACAAAGGGACTTAAGTGTAGTAAAGTTATGAGTGTGTAGTCTCTGTACTCAAGGTGGATTCGATGCACTAGTGGTCGAATCTCCGCACTCGGAGATTAATCTGCAGACAGAGGTTCCACCCTAATTTCAGAGATCCGACCATGAGTGCAAAGATTATTCCACTAGTGCAGAGACTTCTCACTTGTTGCTTTACTACACATAACTCCCTTTGAGAATCGTGTCCTGTAAGGAAACAGGTCTTCAGTTGTGTGGCCTGCACAAGTAATGGGTCCATATTTGCCCTCCACTGGGAACCAAACACAGCATAGTAGTGCTTGACTCTCTCAGGGTAACGGGGCAGAGCAGTCCAAGGCCAACTCAAGGGAGGTGGGGTGGATTAGTATCCACCATTTGCTTGCACGCACTAATAACACTCAATAAATGATTGTACGGTCTGTGCTTTTTCTTTTGAAAGTACATTTATCAACCACACCCACAACTCAATATTACGCAGTCGCTTACAAATAAACACAAGGCTGATGGAAATACTTGTTCATGACATTGTGTAATCAATTCTGACCTTCTAGGGTTAGAGATGATTGCTGCATGTCAAAAACCATCATGTTAGGAGTAAATAGAATAGTCAAATATAACCACGAATGAATGAAATTATTATAGGTAATAAATCATATGTACTTTGATCACAAGTCAACATCATTATTTCAATAAAGCATTTACAAGAAAAAATATGCATTTCTCATGGGTCTGTGAGCATTCTGTATATCTGAAACAGTGGAAAAACCGCACTGATTAAAATTGTCCGTAGAGAGCATCACAGTTTGATCACACCACACATAACCAAAGGCTTCCCCCTAGAGAGCGCTGTACAACATTTACTCTTTTTAAACTCCTTTAGGCCACAGTAATTGTAGCCATAAACTTCATCCCTAGAGGGCACTGCACTCCCAGGTTAAGACCACATGCGCCAACCATGGTTTTCTTTCTTTCGTTCTTCCGTGCAGCCTTGTCTTTTATTTTTAGAGGGCTACCAGTTTTACCCAGGCATACCATGCAATGCCCATAAGAGGGGCAACCCAGGGAGCCCACCCCAGACGCCCCCACAGATCTCCGCATGCAGCACTCCTTTGTGCTGATTCGGGAGCTAGCCAGTCTCTTCTATCCTGCCCGCTCCAGCAGGCAAGACACTCATGGTGGCTACACGCTTTCCCAAACATGAACGGGGGCAGGGCAGGCCCACAACCCATGGGGGAGTGTAGCAGCACTCCCCATTGTCGGGCCTGGAGTTGGCATCACCTCTTTTCTCCTTTTTTTGGGGAGAAGTGTGATGGTGCTTCCCTGTCTTTGCATGCCATCAGGGGACTGGAGGTGAGTTCCTGGGCTCCCCAAACAAGAACCTAGCTTGGGAGATGGGGTACCCTAGCCCACAGAATATCTATGCTTGAGGACTTCTACTTCAGTGACCCCTGAGGTTTAGAATTGCGGGGCATAGGAGCTCCATATGCTCCAAGATTCCGCTGAGGGCCACAGGTCCGAATCCTTCTTATGCTGATATCTCATGCCCTTTCAGGTCATTTTACCCACGTTTGGGCTCGTTTTACTTTGGGTAGTGAACCCTAGCCAGCTGGAGCACTTTCTTTAGGTCACTTGGCCTCAAAGTAAACAAACTTGGTGGGGAGCTGCTTTCACTGGCTCCTTGCATCAGCCTTTCTCCTTGGTATCCTCTGGCCCACTCTCCTCCTTGGTGCTGGAGCCCAGTCTTTTTATCAACTAGTCCTCAGGGTGTTAAGGGGACCAGCTTCCCTGGTTTTGGGGCGAGCCCCACTGGTCCTGGGATCAACTGAAGTTTGAGTTCTTAGACCAGATGGCATCGGGGGTTCTTCCTTCCAATTGTCTATCGTGGCTGCCTCCAGTCCCAGTGTCCAGCAGAAAAACGCAAACAAGAGTGCTCTCCCCATTGAGCAAGACCATTTTTGAGGGAGTGGGAGTTTCCAGCAGTGAGGCACCTCTGGCCTATCCAGGGGTACTCTCCCTGTCCCAAACTTCCTGCACAGCCTGCTGGGACATTTCAAAATTGTGTCACCCAGGAGTCACTTGCCACAGCTGCTCTGGGGACTTCAGCTCCAACCCTCACTGACATCACTGCCGGAGCCTTTCCTTGCAAATATTCAAAGGGAGCCCCCTCTTGGGTTTGCTCTAGAGGTCTGGCATCTCTCCTTTGTTTAGTGGGCTGGGGCAGGGCTATCATTAGGAACAGTGTAAGAGCAGGATGATTGATGCAAAGCATCCTGCCCTACCCTTTCCTCCTCAGGATCTGAGTCTAGTACTGTTGTGTGGAGAAGCGTTTGTTCCTGCCACTGGAGAGAAATTTAATTTGATTAGCACAAAAGGGTGAAAAAAGGCCAGGGCTCTAATCCTGAGCTGCACCATTCCTGCATGACTCATTTTTAACTGGGTTTTCTGTTTCTCATAGTATGCACCCAGTACAAGCAAGCTGGAACCACCACTCTACTCAGGGTAAGCTAGATACACACTAAAAGATAACCTGTGCTCACCCTCTGGTAGCGCGGCACAGAGGAGTCAGGATTATCTATGAGGGCAATGTATAAAGTATTTGCACAACACACAAACACAATAACACAATGAATACACCACAAACATATTCCACAAAGAACAATATAATATATTTCTGTGGGTAAAACAAGATAAAAGTGACAATAATCCAATAAGTAGAACTATGAATTTTTAAAGATTAAATCAAAATCTAGTGCTTAGATTCAAATAACACATTGAGGTTACTTGAGGTTGCACTGAACCGGGGTAAATCCAATGTTCAGGCCAACCACAAAGGAGGGCAGGCCAACTACAGGACGCACGCAGGTTCCACTACAAAAAATCCCTGGATGGAGCAGGCGTTGACGTCAAAGACTCGATGTTTCGGTTTTGATCCAGGCACCAGATGGAGGCTTCAGTGATGAACCCCTTTATGATGCAAGCACTGCGTCATTGTCGAAAAGCACTGTCTGTCATTGGCAAGCCATACAGTTCATCAAAGGAATGTCATTGCTTGGGGTTGAATGGCAATTCATTAGTCCTGATCGACGTAAAGCCATCACTGAGACAATTCTTATGGTTCTGGACATTAAAAACCACCTTTCAAGGGCCCAGGATTGGATTGGCATCCCTTGACAGGGCAGTACTCACAGAAGGCAGGGTACAGGTGCTGTTGCAGAGTTGAAGGAAGTCTTTATAGCCCTGAGACTTCAGAACAGGGGTCAAATCAACAAGCCCTTGGAATCAGTCTTAGTTCAAGGAAGATGAGTCCAGTCCTTGTCCTCAGCAGAGAAGAGATCAGCAGGCAGCAGGCCAGCACAGCAAAGAAGAAAATCAGTTCTTCAGGAGCAGCAGTCAAGCAGAGTGGCAATCCTTGTAGCACAGTAGTCTTTACTTCTGGCAGAGTTTTTCACAGGTCCAGTAGTGTAATGTTATGGTAGGGGAAGAGGCCCAGTACTTATACCTAGTTGAGTATTTAAAGTGGGGGTGACTTCAAAACAGGCCCTTGAAGTGCACAGATCCCCCTTTCTTCTCAGCCCTGGCTGCAGTCTATATGAAGGGGTTAATCAGTCAGTCCTTTGTGAGGGAAACAGAGCACTACCTATTCAGGTGTGTCAGCCTCTCCCCTTCCTACCCAGGAACAGCTATGAGAATGCAAATGACTTTCCTGTCGCACTCATCCTTCCTGTGTTTGTGGCTATCTAAAGAGAATGCACAAAGTGTAGCTGACACCCACTCCAGATGTGTATTGGAGACAGACTGCAGGGCACACAGAGCTGTGAGAGCAGAGAAATGCCCACTTTCTAAAAGTAGCATTTCTAAAATAGTAATGTTAATACCAGCCTTACCAGTAAAGAGTGTTCATCATCACTATTCCAAAGATATAACAGTATGCACCTACTCCATCTGATCAGTAATTACAACGTAATAAAATAAATGTAATAAGGAATTCCCAATGTTATCTTATTCGAGGGGTAGGCCTCACAGTAGTGAAAACATGAATTCAGGAGTTTCACTACTAGGACATTTAAAACTTGAAAAGACATATCCAACCTTTTAATTATGCAGCACTCTGCCCTTAGAGGTAAATAGAACCTCTTAGGTGTGACTTGTATGTAATAAAAGGGGAGTGTCTGGCTTTACAATGAGTTTTAAATGTCAAGTTGAAAAGGCAGTAAACTGTACTCACAGGCCCTGCAATGGCAGGCCTGCGACAGGTTTGGAAGGCTACTTGTGTGGGTGGCATGATCAGTTCTGCAAGCCCATCAGTAGCATTTAGTTTAGAGGCCAGAGTACATGGTATACCACTTTACAAAGGACTTACAAGAAAGCTAAATATGTCAATCATGTACATACCAATGTTACCATGTTTAGGGGAGAAGCACATGCACTTTAGCACTGGTCACCAGTAGTACAGTGCTCAGAGAGTAGTACAGTGCTCAGAGTGTTAAGAACAACAAAAAGATAAACAGTCAAAAGATTTGGGGGAAGACCACCCACAGCATGAGAGGTCTAACAATCCATAAGCAGTACTGATATCTTCTTGGAACTTCCAGATGAATTTCACACACAGGTTACGCCCCTATTTGAGGTGTTACTGGTCTCTGTAGGCCAAAGGGAAGCAAAGCTGCACTCCACGGCAGCCCTCTCATAGGTGTATAATTGAGTGTCACTGCAGACAAGACAGTAAACCACACTAACTTTCCTTATGAGTGTACACTAACATTATGACATTATGAAGCCTACACCAGGTCAATATCTAACCCTGCAGAGTTTCCTCTGCTCTAGGCTAGCTGTGCGCAGTAGCCGGACTGAAGAGCAACAGGAATCTCCCACACCCCTATAACGAGTCAAGCACCTCTGACCCTTGCTGCTTCACAGATGCCTTATATTAAAAGGGAGACACCGGCTGAAACATGCACAGTCCATTTACCATGAGTTTACAATGGGTGAGTCAAGGGTTATGCGGCTCCCCCACAGTAAAAGGTTGAAAACCATGTGATCAAAAGCGAGGCTGTAGATAGACCTCCATCTTCTAATATGCTATCCCAGGGGTATCCAAAAAAGATCACACTATTCTTTGGAGGGTCACCTTCATAAACAACATTAGTTTCTGCTGCTAGTAACCAATAATACAACGGGGACCCTACAAGGACATGGTGATGTCAGTGCATGTTATGGGCATTACATTCAAGCATAACTTTACACACACAGGGTCTAGAGGCACAATACTTATTTCTGGAGATAAAAATGCTCTGGCCAGTACTATCGATCAGAAAACTGGAATGCTGCTTAATGTTAATCACTGCTGAAATGGACGGCAGTGCTATGTTGACTAGATATTACAAATGGTGCACTGCTCCAAAGCTAAGCACCTTCACTCAGAACCATGATAAAAAGCCCTCAGCACTCATACTTGATTGTCATGTGTACGGGGCATACCAGCAGCGTGCAGGGGTGTAAGCCCGTAATACAATGTGGGAATATTCCATCCCAACCTTTGTGTGAGTATTTCTTTGCAAAAAGTAAAAAAGTTGCGTGTAGTAGCACATTGTACCTTTCTGTACAGTAAATACAAGAGCTATAGTAGATGGCTGTCTCACATAAGATTTTATTTTAAAATGCTCAAACTTACTTGAAAATTGAATGGCAAACCCAGATTTGCTGATGTAGAAATCGGTGTCAAATTGAATAGTAACTATATTCAGAGTGCTGTGAATTCCTTCCGGTATTAAAGATCCACTTATTTCTTTAAGCAACATCTCATTCTCAAGAGGTCCATCCCAGACTCTAAGGATATCATGTGATGCCTCAGTATCAAAAGCAAGGAACTGCAGGCTGTAAGAAAGAATGTCATTGTTAGGATAGGATCTGTATTTTCAGATTCATGATTTGGTAAAAATATAAAATAACATAAATGTTCCTGGTAGTAAAAATTTGCTTCAAATAGGTAAGTAATGTATAGCAGAACCGTCCTTGCTTTCATTGTCATAAACCTCCGGCCTATCACACTTAAAAAAATAGAAATCAAAGCAATGTACGAATGTTCACCATCATTACTCAAGTATTCAGATTTTCTTACGGTATGCCCTTTACTTTGGCACATTTACTCTGCCACAACACTGTTTGACACCTTTATGTTTTCACACATCTACTTCAACAATATTGCTTCCCCGATACTGGCCAAGAGTGGTTGTTAGTAGCGGCTGTCTCTAGTTGGCAGAGGTATACACTTCTGACAAATAGGGACACACCTTTCCTAGTCAGGGCAAGGGGATCATACACTTAGATAACCCCTGCTCACCCCCTTGGTAGCTTGGCAAAGCAGACAGGCTTATCTCAGAGGCAGTGCGTTAAGCATTTATGACCACATACAGTAATAAAGTGAATACACTACAAATGGACACGACACAGTAGTATTATAAAAATAAGGATTTTTATATAAGGCTTAGCACAAGACCAAATAACGACAAAAATATACCACAGTCTTAATAAATACTCTTGGAAGGAAAAATAATAGTTCAAGCACGGTTTCTTCTTAGCACAAAATTCTTTAGTATCAAAAGCAACTCTTCTTCTCTAAAACACAGTTCTTGGCAACAATGTAACCCACACGGGAGTCACACGACGTCGAGGCAAAGTTAATCCAAAGGTTCGGCGTCGACCGCGAGGAGCGCTACGTCGAGCCCGGAGTCGCACAGACCCCCACAACACAGTACCTTGGAAAAGTGAAGCACTCGATGATCAGCGGCGTCGAGATGTCCGGCGTCGCGTCTTCGGCGTCGATCGGGCCTCGGAGTCGGGGCGATCTGCAGCGGCGTCGACCGAAGTCAGGCGGGAGCAGCGCTCACGGGATGAAGCAGGATACGGCGTCGTCGATGTCGATGTTGCAAGAGTGAGCAGCGCTCACGGCGTCGATAGGGCTCGGCGTCGATGCGATCAGCGGCGGCGTCGACACAGGGTCACTTGGAGCTGGAGCCGAACTCGCTACTCACTGGTGTCGCTACTGGCGTCGATCGGGCCCGGCGGCCGGCGTCGAGGGTGCGGGACACTGGAGCCGTTACTCACGATGTCGAGCTGGATTCGGCGCGTCCGTCGGCGTCGAGATTGCTGGATTCTTCAGAGGTGCTGGATTTCAGGTTCCAGCAACAAGCACTTTCAGCAAACAAATGAAGTCCTTTGACCCTGTGACTTCAACAGGAGGCTGGCACTTCTTCCAGCCCTTGGAGATTTTCTTAGCAAGTTTGAGAGTACACACTCAGTTCCTCTCTCCTGGTTCCATGGCAAAAATAAAGAAGCAACTGCAGGATTCCCCCAACAAACAGCACTCTGGCAGAAGGGGTAGGCAGTCCTTGGATCAGCAGGCTTCTTGTCCTTGGTTCAGGTTTCCTTGTCAGAAGTGATCTAAATTCTTGGTTCAGGGGTCCTTCTCTTATACCCCTTTTTGGCTTTGATCCCATTGTCCAGGCAGGGGAATTTCCCCCCATCTTGGGTTTGTTGTGGGTGTTGCCAGGCCGAGGCACCTGGCCTATTCACTGTGTAGGGCAGAGTCTTCAGCCGCCCAGCAGGAGCGGAGCCAGCATTGTCACTGGCATGGGCAGGGCCATCAGCTGCCCGGCAGGAGGTGGGGCCAGGAAAGTCCCTGGCAGGCACAGAGTCATCAGTCGCCTGGCAGGGGGGCGGAGCCAGCATTGTATCAGGCAGGGCAGGCTATCAGGAGCTACTCTTCCCCTACTCTCAATGCAAATGCCCCACTCATCCCACACTGACTCATTCAGACCTCTGGAGCCACCCAGCTCCTGTCACACGCACACCAGAACCAGCAGAGACCGGTAGACAGTTAGACAAGAAAATAGCTACTTTCTAAAAGTGCTATTTTCAAACACAGAGTCCAAAAAACATCCACACAAACGGATGCGTTAATAAACCCTGAGTTCAGGGATACAAAACTCGACATTGCACCATGCTCCCCGAGCCCGCTAGAATTATAGCATTAATAATCCTGGCAGCCCATTCTAACTTATGGAGAGCAGGTTACCTTACAATAGTGAAAAACGAAAATGGCTGTAATTCACTATTAGGACATGCCAACCTTGTCAGGCTTGTCCTACCTTATGCTTACAATGCACCCTGCCCTTGGGCCTACCATAGGGGTGACTAACATGAAGTTAAGGGAAGGTTTAGGGACTGGCAAGTAGGTGTACTTGCGCAGTCCTCGTGACAGTCAGACTGCACGTGGTCTAGCAATGGTAGACCTTCAGACATACTTTTACTAGGCCGCTCTTGTGGGTGGCACAACATGTCTGCAGGCCCACTAGCAGCATTTGTATTTACAAGCCCTGGCACTCCTGGTGCACTCTACTAGGGACTGACAGTAAACCAAATAAGCCAAACATGGAAGTCAATCAATACAGCAATTTCACATAGGGAGCACTTGCACTGTGGCACTGATCAGCAGTGGCACAGTGCCCAAAGCATATACCAGCAAAAACATCGTAAACAGAGGAGGCAAACAGAAAAAATGGAGGAGAGACTCATGCCAATGATGTCAGGTCTAACACGTGTCCCCTCCAGCTGAAATGTGGGGAGAACTACCCTTACCCTAGGGAGTCTTCATCACTAAGGCAGAAAAATCTGGACAGACCATCAGCATTGGCGTGATCTGTGCCAGGGCGGTGTTCCACAGTGAAGTCCATCCCCTGTAGGGAAATGGACCATCTCAACAGCTTTGGATTCTCACCCCTCATCTGCATCAACCATCTGAGGGGCCTGTGGTCTGTCTGAACCCGGAAGTGAGTCCCAAACAGGTAGGGTCTTAGCTTCTTCAGCGACCAGACCACAGCAAATGCTTCTCTCTCTATCGCACTCCACCTCTGTTCCCTGGGAAGTAACCTCCTACTGATGAAGGCTACAGGTAAGTCTCGGCCCTCTTCATTCACCTAAGCTAGAACAGCCCCCACGCCATGCTCTGAAGCGTCCGTCTAGACAACAAATTCTTTAGAAAAGTCGGGTGCCTGGAGTATGGGTGCTGTGCACATTGCAGTTTTCAGGGTGTCAAAGGCCGTCTGACAGGCGTCAGTCCAGATCACAAGTCTTGGCTGCTTCCTGGAAGTCAGCGAAGTCAAGGGGTGCACAATGTTACCATAATCCTTGACGAACCTCCTGTAATAACCCGTGAGACCCAAGAAGGCTCTCACCTGAGTCTGGGTTTTGGGCGGTGCCCATGCCAGGATGGTATCAATCTTGGGTTGCAGGGGTGCCACCTTGCCACTCCCTACTTGGTGCCCCAAGTACACCACTGAACCCTGCCCAATCTGGCACTTACTGGCTTTGATTGTGAGGCCTGCTCTGCGGAGGGCCAACAACACTTCCTGGAGGTGGCGCAAGTGTTCCTCCCAGCTGGCGCTGAACACTGCGATGTCGTCCAGGTAGGCGGCACTGAAATCCTCCAGTCCAGCCAAGACCTGGTTGACCAACCTCTGGAAGGTGGCAGGGGCATTCTTCATCCCAAAGGGCATAACCCGGAACTGGTAGTGCCCATCTGGTGTGGAGAATGCTGACCTCTCTTTTGCCCCATCAGTCAAGGCGATCTGCCAATACCCAGACGGTAGATCAAACGTACTGAGGTACCGGGCAGCCCCCAACCGATCTATGAGCTCATCAGCTCTGGGGATGGGGTGCGCGTCAGTCTTGGTGACTGAATTGAGTCCTCGGTAATCCACACAGAACCGAAGTTCCGGTGAAGCACCAGGCGCTGCAGCCTTTGGGACCAAGACCACTGGGCTGGCCCAAGGACTGCTAGAGGACTCAACCACCCCTAAGGCAAACATTTTGGAGACCTCCTCCTTGATGTATGCTCTGACCTTGTCAGTCACTCTGTAAGCCTTGTGCTTCACAGGACTGCTGTCCCCGGTGTCCACATCATGGACACACCACTGAGTGACACCAGGAATCAAGGAAAACAGATCAGGGAATTGTCCCAACAGTTGGTGACAATCCTGCTGCTGTTCAGGGGTCAGTGTGTCAGAGAGGACAACACCATCCACTGACCCATCTTGCTTTTTTGCATACAGGAGGTCAGGAAGAGGCTCACTCTCCTCCTCCATTCCAGACTCTGTAGCTAGGAGCATGCCCACTTCGGACCTTTCTAAGTGGGGCTTCAAACGGTTGACATGCAGGACCCGCAAGGGGTTCCTGGGAGACTTCAAGTCCACCATGTAGGTGACATCGCTCTTTTTCTCCACAACCTTAAATGGTCCAGTCCATCTGTCCTTGAGCGCACAAGGTTCCACAGGGGACATGACCCAAACTTTCTGTCCAGGCTGAAGCTCCACCAGAGTGGCATTCCGGTCATACCACCGCTTCATCTCTTCCTGGATGGCCTCCAGATTTGCCTGAGCAAGATCTCTGAAGCGCCTAGTCTGGTTCCTAAAGGCCAGCATGTAACTGTATACATCCTGGGGAGGTTTCCTGGGAGATTGCTCCCAGCCTTCTTTGACCAGACTCAAAGGTCCTCTTACCGGGTGTCCATACAAAAGCTCAAAGGGGCTGAACCCTAGAGACTTCTGTGGCACCTCACGGTAAGCAAACAACAGGCATGGCAAGAGGACGTCCCATTTACGCCTCATTGGTTCTTCAAGACCCATAATCATGCCTTTAAGGGTACGGTTGAATCTTTCAACCAACCCATTACCTTGAGGGTGGTAAGGAGTGGTGAACTTGTAGGTTACCCCACACTCCTTCCACAGACACTTCATTTAGTTGGAAATGAAGTTGGTGCCCCGGTCTGACACCACCTCTCTGGGGAACCCCATGCGGGAGAAAACACCCATCAGTGCCCGTCTCACCACGGGGGCCGTCACTGTTCTGAGAGGGATGGCTTCCGGGTACCGTGTGGCATGGTCCACCAAGACCAGGATGAACCTGTTGCCCATGGCTGTCTTGGGGTCCAGGGGCCCAACAATGTCAATCCCCACCCGGTCAAAGGGGGTACTGACCACGGGAAAAGGTTGGAGGGGAGCTTTCTGCTTCCGCCCGCTTTTCCCACTTGCCTGGCAAGTTTGACAGGTCTTGCAATGGATATCTGTATCCCTTCTCATCTGAGGCCAATAAAAATGGGTGACAAGCCTGTCATAGGTCTTGTCCTGCCCAAGATGTCCAGCTAACGGAACGTCATGAGCCAAACCCAGTAGGAAGGCTCTGAAGCGCTGGGGTACCACCAGCACACGGGCTGACCCAGGCTCAGCAGCCTTAGGCTCGCTATACAGGAGATCGTTCTCCCAGTAGACCAAATGTGACCCTGACTGATCACCTGTTGTCTGGGCTGAGGCCTGCTGCCTCATACCCACAAGAGAAGGGCACACTTTCTGTTCTGCACAAAATTCTTCCCTGGAGGGACCACCATCCTGCTGCCAGTGGGTCAGCTCGGGCAGGTCTCCCAGTTCAGCAACTTGTTCACCTGTGGGTTCCAGGGCATGCCCCTCAAGGTCTGCCTCCTCCTGGACCACGGGAACTACGGGGGACGGTTTCCCGCGCCCCCTGCCTCTTCTCTTCACAGCTGGGTCCTGGGCCATACTTTCAGGCTCCAGAACCCCATCAACACCCTTACTTGCTGTCATGGATCGAGTGGTTGCACACACCCACTCTGGCACACCCAACATTTTCAAATGTGTCTCCCTCTCCACCTTAGCCCAAGGGGAGTCTTCCAAATCATTGCCCAGGAGACAATCAACAGGCATGGCGGACCTTACAGCAACCTGAAGAGTACCTGAAACTCCCCCCCATTCAAAGGAAACTTGAGCTACCTCACACTCTCTCTGGGAGTTGTCAGCAGCTATCACAGGGTAGAATGCGTGGGGAACAACCTGCTCTTTGGGCACCAAGTGACACTTGACAGCTGTCACACTCGCTCCGGTGTCTCTGAGAGCTTCCACTCTATGGCCATTAATGTAAATGTAAATGTAAATGTATTTCGATTTATATAGCGCACGAATCACCCAGGGGTCTCAAGGCGCTTGCATAGGGAACCCGTCCTGGTATTCCCCTGTGAGATATCCTGGCAGGGTATTCACAAGGTGAAAGCCAGGCATCCCGCCGCGAGTGGCCGTAGTGGAGATTAAGCAAGCTATTGCCCAGAGTCGCAGAGTGTGACCCCGTGAGTCGAGTAGGCACCGGAGCGAGAATTGTCGAGTCCGTGGAATTTTTGAGCCCGAGACCCGCCAAGGCAGGGAATCAAACTTTGGTCCACGGCTGATCTCAGCTTCCGGGTCTGCCGCCTCTAACCACTGAGCCACGCTTCTCCACGGTCACCCACTGCCTATATTTCTAGTGTTACTTAGTGTTACTAGGCAGAGGGGGTGGAGGGACCATTTCCATGTCTCCTAAAGAGACCAGGGACATCTCTGCGGGACCCTCCCCACCATGGGCAACCATCTCCTCCCCTCCCAGGGCTACACTCGCCAGCTGACGGGGTGGTGCACTGGGTGGTGCACTAGAGTTCTTCAAGGGACACTGAGGATCATAAAAACGGTGTCCCACCTGCTTACAAGCGAAGCAGGTCATTGGGCCCCTATGACCAGGTTTACCTGGCGGGGACTCTGATTTCTTCACAGGGGGAGGCTGGGAACCCTTCCCTTGGTTCCCTTGGGGATTACTTTGGGGCCCTTTCTGGAACTCCCTCTGTTTACCCTTGTCCCCCCCACTCTTCTGCTGGGGACCCTGCCCACCTTTGGCTGAGTCTCCCACTGGACCCTTGTGGACCCTGGTACTGACCCAGCGGTCCGCCTCCTCAGCAAGTTTTCTAGGGTTAGATATATTGCTATCAATAAGGTGCTGGTGCAGCTCTGGAAAACAGTTATTAGACAAGTGCTCCCAAGCAAACAAATCATAAAGAGCATCATAACTTTCCACTTTGCTGCCCTTTACCCAACCATCCATGGCTCTGCAAAAAAATGACACATATTCAACCCACGTTGTACCAGGCAATTTCTTACATTCTCTAAAGGCCTGTCTGTATTTTTCTGAGGTTAGGCCATACCTTAACATTAAAGCATCTTTCATATGAGTATAAGACATCCTATCCTCAACTGGCATGTCTAACAGGGTATCTCTTCCCTCATTCACAAAGCGACCCCACAACCCCGCTCCCCAATCCTTCTCAGGGACCCGGTGGGCCAACAATGCTAACTCATATGCTTTAAACCATTGACCAATATCCTCATTCTTCTGAAAATCTTTGATCACATCTTTGGGAAAATAAAACCTACTTTCTGCAGGCACAGATGGGATGCTGCCACCAGAGGGATTCAATTCTAACTCTTTAGCTTTGAGCTCCAACTCCCTCAACCTGGTATCACGCTCCAAAGCTAACTTCTCTCTTTCAAACTCCAACCTTTTGATCTCCAGATCAGCTTCTCTCCTGCCTCTTGCATTCTCTATCTCCAACTGCCCATTTATCTTAAGTTTTGCCATTTCCATGTTGTATGCTCGCTCCTTCGCCCTTTCTTCTCTTTCTTCAGGAGATAGACCTTTGGAGGAAACACTGCTGCCAGGAGGGGATGTGGGCCCATTCACTGGCACCTCCTCCTCCCCTTCCCCTGTCGGTACCACCACCGGATCAGAGGGATCTCTGGCCTCTAACCAGGCCTCCAATGCTTTGAAATATTCTTCCTTAACTGTGAGGCCTGTTGTAGGAACTTTAAATTGCTTGCAAAAGGAGTTCAGCTGCTGTAACTTGTAATCCTTTATCTTACTCCTATCAAACTCCTGCACAACAACAACAGGGGCAGTGACTCTGGCATCACTCATGGTCAAAACTGGCAGTTTTCAAAAATCAAGCTCCAGGAAAGCGGAGAACAAAAATAGAATCCTACCAAAAACAGATTGTGGCTGCGCTATGGTCTGCTTTCACTATGTAGCGCACACTAATCACTGCACATGGGTCCTAAATCAAATCCTCACCGCTGCCCCACCAATGTTAGAAGCAGCTGTCTCTAGATGGCAGAGGTATACACTTCTGACAAATAGGGACACACCTTTCCTAGTCAGGAACCCCTGCTCACCCCCTTGGTAGCTTGGCAAAGCAGACAGGCTTATCTCAGAGGCAGTGCGTTAAGCATTTATGACCACATACAGTAATAAAGCGAATACACTACAAATGGACACGACACAGTAGTATTATAAAAATAAGGATTTTTATATAAGGCTTAGCACAAGACCAAATAACGACAAAAATATACCACAGTCTTAATAAATACTCATGGAAGGAAAAATAATAGTTCAACCACGGTTTCTTCTTAGCACAAAAGTCTTTAGTATCAAAAGCAACTCTTCTTCTCTAAAACACAGTTCTTGGCAACAATGTAACCCACACGGGAGTCACACGACGTCGAGGCAAAGTTAATCCAAAGGTTCGGCGTCGACCGCGAGGAGCGCTACGTCGAGCCCGGAGTCGCACAGACCCGCACAACACAGTACCTTGGAAAAGTGAAGCACTCGATGATCAGCGGCGTCGCGTCTTCGGCGTCGATCGGGCCTCGGAGTCGGGGCGATCTGCAGCGGCGTCGACCGAAGTCAGGCGGGAGCAGCGCTCACGGGATGAAGCAGGATACGGCGTCATCGATGTCGATGTTGCAAGAGTGAGCAGCGCTCACGGCGTCGATAGGGCTCAGCGTCGATGCGATCAGCGGCGGCGTCGACACAGGGTCACTTGGAGCTGGAGCCGAACTCGCTACTCACTGGCGTCGCTACTGGCGTCGATCGGGCCCGGCGGGCGGCGTCGAGGGTGCGGGACACTGGAGCCGTTACTCACGATGTCGAGGTGGATTCGGCGGCGTCCGTCGGCGTCGAGATTGCTGGATTCTTCAGAGGTGCTGGATTTCAGGTTCCAGCAACAAGCACTTTCAGCAAACAAATGAAGTCCTTTGACCCTGTGACTTCAACAGGAGGCTGGCACTTCTTCCAGCCCTTGGAGATTTTCTTAGCAAGTTTGAGAGTACACACTCAGTTCCTCTCTCCTGGTTCCTTGGCAAAAATAAAGAAGCAACTGCAGGATTCCCCCAACAAACAGCACTCTGGCAGAAGGGGTAGGCAGTCCTTGGATCAGCAGGCTTCTTGTCCTTGGTTCAGGTTTCCTTGTCAGAAGTGATCTAAATTCTTGGTTCAGGGGTCCTTCTCTTATACCCCTTTTTGGCTTTGATCCCTTTGTCCAGGCAGGGGAATTTCCCCCCATCTTGGGTTTGTTGTGGGTGTTGCCAGGCCGAGGCACCTGGCCTATTCACTGTGTAGGGCAGAGTCTTCAGCCGCCCAGCAGGAGCGGAGCCAGCATTGTCACTGGCATGGGCAGGGCCATCAGCTGCCCGGCAGGAGGTGGGGCCAGGAAAGTCCCTGGCAGGCACAGAGTCATCAGTCGCCTGGCAGGGGGGCGGAGCCAGCATTGTATCAGGCAGGGCAGGCTATCAGGAGCTACTCTTCCCCTACTCTCAATGCAAATGCCCCACTCATCCCACACTGACTCATTCAGACCTCTGGAGCCACCCAGCTCCTGTCACACGCACACCAGAACCAGCAGAGACCGGTAGACAGTTAGACAAGAAAATAGCTACTTTCTAAAAGTGCTATTTTCAAACACAGAGTCCAAAAACCATCCACCCAAACGGATGCGTTATTAAACCCTGAGTTCAGGGATACCAAACTCGACATTGCACCATGCTCCCCGAGCCCGCTAGAATTATAGCATTAATAATCCTGGCAGCCCATTCTAACTTATGGAGAGCAGGTTACCTTACAATAGTGAAAAACGAAAATGGCTGTAATTCACTATTAGGACATGCCAACCTTGTCAGGCTTGTCCTACCTTATGCTTACAATGCACCCTGCACTTGGGCCTACCATAGGGGTGACTAACATGAAGTTAAGGGAAGGTTTAGGGACTGGCAAGTATGTGTACTTGCGCAGTCCTCGTGACAGTCAGACTGCACGTGGTCTAGCAATGGTAGACCTTCAGACATACTTTTACTAGGCCGCTCTTGTGGGTGGCACAACATGTGCTGCAGGCCCACTAGCAGCATTTGTATTTACAAGCCCTGGCACTCCTGGTGCACTCTACTAGGGACTGACAGTAAACCAAATAAGCCAAACATGGAAGTCAATCAATACAGCAATTTCACATAGGGAGCACTTGCACTGTGGCACTGATCAGCAGTGGCACAGTGCCCAAAGCATATACCAGCAAAAACATCGTAAACAGAGGAGGCAAACAGAACAAATGGAGGAGAGACTCATGCCAATGATGTCAGGTCTAACAGTGGTGCTATGTATACCGGGGAGAGATGAAGTTATCCCATCAGATTTCTTCCATAGCACCCCAATGTAGAGAAATGGGATAGATGGCGCATATAGGTCGTTCCTGTTGAGCGGTATAAGGAAATGAGAACACAAGAGCATCCATGGACATTGATAAAATGGCCTGACATGGGTAAATTAATTATTCTCCAGACAGTATGAAGAAACACTGGCCAAAACGTAGCCTTAACGGTATTTGTACCACAGGGGACTGTTATGCTTTCAAACATCATCATAATGCTTGGGGTGTAGCACAATAATAACAAAACTGATATTATCACAGATAGGCTAGTAGTTAGTCATTTGACTACAACTATATAGATCAGGTGTAATGTATCGTACACGTGATGCAGCCTCATATGGGAGCAATTACAGGTAGATTACCCCCATGAGAGTAGCATTAATGTGCATGTATAAAAACACCAACATACATAAATAGCAACACAGATCTAGATGCCCACTGCAACTCATCGGCACACTGTGAGGAAATGCCTATTTTAGATGGTCACCCCCAATTTTCATTGAATTGTGTTGCTGGTTTTTAGAATCTCTACACTTGGGCACTGCTGTTCAGTGCAAAGTGTATGTGCAGCGACACATAAAACATATAGGAATTGTCTAAGCCCTAATTGGTGTCTTCAGCTATCGTATAAGGCCATAGCAAATGGTGTAGTACCTGCACCCATAGAATGGAAAATTCAATGTCTGAACTGCAATACTTATTGTGCAATCCGCTAATGTGACAATGACAGCATGGCTGCATGGCTTTAGGTCTACCATTTTAATCTCACTGCTGTAGTTTAACCCACAATGCGACTTGTTAAAATAATCCTTTTTTATGATGACACTACAGTGACAAGGCTTTAAAAACTATTTTCAGTGTGGCATTCCTAGTTGCCCTGTGTAGAAAATCAGAGTACAGATTAAAATGCGAATGTCCGGTTACTTACCGGTAATATTCATTACTCTGAGTGGTAGCCCTCCCCGTCACAGTTCAAACCACATGAGCAAAGCTTTTCCCACCAGAACTTCCAAGCAAACTCTAAGCCCATCCCTTCCCTCCAGGCCACTCCCACATCCTGTGGCATATAACCCATAACCCCCTATCCACATCCTGTACCACCAAGCACAAAAAGCCGAACTGGCAGGGAGGGATGGGAAACAGGACTGTGACGGTATTGCTGGCAAGTAACCAGACATTACCTCCTCGTCAGCCCTCCCCGTCACAGTCCAAACCACATGAGCAGATACCAAAGCAAGAATTGGCATCACTCAGTAGTAAAAACAGACTTTATTAGCCAAGCAGAAAGTCACACCACTGGGCAGAACGCAACACCGCATTCCCAAACCCAGCAGAACTAATCCCACCCACCACCAAACGATAATGGGACATAAAGGTGTGAGGAGAACTCCAAGTAGCAGCCATGCAGATCTCAGCCATGGAAGCCCCTTGAAAACAAGCCCCGGAAGCAGCCTCACCCCGAGTCGATCTCCCCTGAACCGACACAGGCGCCAACACACCACAAGTCTCAGACGCAGAACCCACAGCCCACCGCAGCCATCAACTTAGAGTAGCCCCAGAAGTCTTCAGATCGTGACCAGCCAGCCCAAAAGAGAATCCACCTTACAAAAAGGTTTAGTACGCAGCAAGTACACCTGCAAAGCCCGCCAAACATCCAAATAGCGCAGCCGCACCTCAACCTCAGAAAGAGGATCTGGACAGAAAACAAGCAAAACCAGATCCTATAAGCAGTGAAACGAGGAAGGGACCTTGGGAACAAAGGAAGGATCAGGTCGTAGAACAATCTGATCAGGAACTAAACTCAAAAAGGGCTCAGAGCAAAGCAAGGAGCCCAACTCACCAATCCTCCGAGCCGAGGTGATAGCAACAAGAAAAAGCACCTAGATCGTCAAAAACTGCAAAGACACCTCATGCAGAGGTTCAAAAGGAGCCCACTGCAAGGCCCTAAAAACCAAAGGAAGATCCCAACTGGGAGCAAAGAACTTAATGACAAGTTTCTGGAGGAAACAACTCCTCAACTACAGAATCCACATTCTTCAAGGACAGAATCAGCGCTGCTGCAAACGCTCCAAAAGAAATATTTTGTATTGCCAAATCGCTTATTTCCACCCCGCAGAAAACCCTCAATCCGGAGGACGCCCAATCCCGCTGCAATAGCCAGGCAGACTAATTTCATTAAAAAATTCAGGCCATAGCCCAAACCTTTATTTCTGATCAGACTGGGTCTACCCTTCCATCTAACAAGAGCCCCCAGAGCCCCCACTCTGTTTGTCAGTGCTCTCTCACTGAGTTTCCCCTGCTAGATGAGAGCCTGTTGAACAGACTCATCACGCAGGTAATTTCTGGGTCTCCCACGGACCCCGCTAAACCACAACATCTTACTTTAGTTACCGATGTTATCTTTCCGGTAATCATGAATGCTATCAACACCTCCATCTCTGTAGGAAAGGTGCCTGCGTCATGGAAATGTGAAAAAGTCAGAGCTCTTTTATAAAAAACGAATCTAGATACCACTAACATGGCCAATTACCGTCTCATCTCCCTACTCCCCTGGTTAAGCAAATTAGCTGAGAAACACATTAATTCCATCTTAGTTCACAATCTAGAGTCCAACAAACTTCTCCATGACTCCCAGACAGGCTTCCGCCTCAAGTTAGGCATGAAGACAGCACTTATTGCAGTGACGGAAGAAGCCAGGAGACTCTTAGATCAGGGTAGCGCAGTAGCAATTATTTTGCTAGACCTTAGTGCCGCCTTCGACACTGTAAACCACAACATCCTTGCCGAGCGGTTACAAAATCTTGGAGTGACAGGCCTGGCCATCACCTGGCTCCGCTCTTTCTTACAGGACCGTTCTTTTCAGGTCTGCGCGGGCATGGTCACATCCAATCGGTGGCCTCTGAGCTGTGGGGTTGCTCAGGGTTCTTCCCTGTGCTCCACGCTCTTCAATAGCTATATGACACCATTGGCTGAGATAGTGCTACCATTTGGAATTGAAATTGTAACCTACGCGGATGACACCCAGCTGGTGGTTGCACTAAACCACCCCGAAGGGTCATCGGGTGATCTTGGCATCTGCTTAGAGGCTGTAGCTAAGTGGATGGCACTAGCCCACCTTAAGCTGAACGGTGACAAGACGGAACTAATGTTTCTGGGCAAATATTCCTCATTGGCGCCGGCCCTCTCCTGGCCGCCCTGTCTCGGCAGAATGCCCGCTCCCAAGCTCCAATTTAAGGGCCTTGGGATATGGCTCGATAACTCCCTCTGCCTCAACTATCAAGCCTCTAAGCTCTCTGCTACCTGCTTTGGCCTGATGAGGATGCTAAGTAAGATCCTCCCCCTACTTCTTTTTCTGGCCCGAAGAATTATGGTACAAGCCATTATCCTGTCCCGGCTGGACTACGGGAACGCATTGTACCTGGGCTTCCCGCAGGCCACCATTCAGAAATTACAAGGAATCCAGAACTGTGCGGCCCGCCTTCACCTCAAGATTCCACGGAGACAGTCGGCAGGACCAGCTCTAAGGAAGCTGCACTGGCTGCCAATTCAGTCCAGGGTTCGCTTCAAGGCCATGTGCCTGGCCCATGGTTCTATTTGGAAAAATTGACCTGCCATTACTCATTCCTTTGTTACTACCTACCATCCATCCAGGAATCTTCGTTCCAGCACGGCCTCCCTCGCAACTACGAGGAAGATCCACAGATCCAGATGGGGTGGCCGCTCCTTCTCCTGGAACGCTCCTATGCTTTGGAACTCTTTGCCTCCCGCTCTCCACGGGGAATCTAACCTCCAGATTTTTCGCCGTCTCCTGAAAACTCTTTTTTTTACAAACCCCTTCTAACCGGTCTTATTCTGCCCTCCAGTCTGCCCGTTTGTAGCGCTACAAGGCCTCAGGGTAGCATGCGCTTTACAAAAACCCCTTCATTCATTCATTCATTCAACAACAGGGACACCAAGGGGACCACCGGCTCACAATCTGAATCCCTAAAGGCCCGTACAGCTGCCCACTGAGCCCTCAGGGAGGACACAGCCAGACCCAAGTTGAATACATCCTTCAAGAAATCCAAGACACGCATCGGATCCACCTCCAACGCCGACCAACCCTGTGCTGTACACCAATCCAGAAATGACACCCAATGTCTGGCATATGACTTGAGAGTTGAAGGGCGCATGGACCACTGAATAAACTCAGCCACAGAAAAAGAACACCTTAAAGCCACATGGTTCAACCTCTCAACAGCCAACCCGCCAGTCCCAGGCGGACCAGAGACCCCCGAGAAGAGGGGGACACAACAGGGGACACAGGACCACCGGCAACCTCCAGCAAGGCCCCACCACCAACCTCAACAACAGAGGGAACCAAGGCCTCCTAGACCAATCCGGAGCCACCAGGACCACTGAGGCCCGATACAGCTTGACCTTCAGCACGACCCGCGGAATTAAAGCAATCGGGGTAAAAGCATACATCAGGCCCCCCCACCCACCGGAAGGACAGGGAATCCACCCTCCAAACTGCATCTGACTGAACCAGAGAAAAAAATCTCTCCCTCAATTTGTTTCCCAGATCTGTAAACAGGTCCACCTCCGGGACCCCGAAACGGGCCATCAGGCAACCAATTACCTCTCGCGACAGGCACATGTCGGACATGGAGGGAAACACCCTGCTCAGGCCATTCGCCTCTGAGTTCCAATCCCCCGGCAGATGTGAAGCCCTCAGAGACAACAAGTTTGACTCCGCCCTCTGACAGATCTGCTGAGCCAACAAGTTGAGGGAAGCCACCTTAGCACTCCCCTGGCAGTTAACATAACACACCACCACCATGTTGTCTGAATAAACCATCATATTCCTCTGGAGGACTCAAGTCTGAAAATGAGTCAACGCCAACTGAACAGCCTTCAACTCCCTCCAATTCGAACAGATTCCTGTCTCCAGCACAGACCACAGCCCCTGCATGGACTCCTGAGCCAACACCACCCCATCCCAGTTCGCTGGCATTGGTTGTCAAGACCAACCTCTCCTGGGACACAAAGGGCGAGCCCTGCAAGAGGTTCTGATCCACCAGCCACCAGAACAACTCCTGGGCCATGGCCACACCCCCGAACACATCCACCAGAGGAACACCAAATTTGATCCTGTAGCCCAGCCAGACCACCTGCAGGACCTACTGATCTCAAACAAATTCCTCCCAAATACGAAAAAAAGACATGAGGTGACCCCCAAACGGCACCCCCAATTAACTCCCCATATAGTAATGACTTGGAGGGACTGGAATAAGAGGAAGCACCCTGTTGACCCCAGGACTTGTGGAATGAAGTTTGCACCCCAACCAAGTCCCCTACCACGAAAGGGCTGGGCTGCAATTTTAGATTGAAACGCCTGCCCAAAAGCCCGCTTATAACCCGCAAACTTCCCCTTATGAGAAGTACAGACCAGAGCCACCAATTTCTTGTCTTCAGCTGTTTTCTTAAACAACGCCTCCAACGGCTCCCCAAATATTTTAGAGCCCATGAAGGGAAGCTTCATCATGGCAGCCTTCTGAGCAGCCTCCTTCTTCCAAGGCTTAAGCCACAACTGCCTCTGAGCAGCCACCGAGGCCCCAGCTGCTGCTGCCGCCACACTTAGGGAATTAAAGGACAAATCTGCCAAGAAGCGCAACCGTTGCTCCAACATGGACAAAGATTTTGAGAGATCCTCATCCTGCTAGAGCTGCTGAGAAATACCCTGACAGTGTTTTAGAAGCGACTGAACCAGATAGCTGGTGTAAGCGGCAGACCGAACTGCAAGATTAGAGGCAGCAAAGGACCGCTTCAAAGCCCCCTCAACCCGCTTGTCCTCAGGATCCAAAGGAACTGCATCCTCAGACACTACCAGGCTCTCAGATGCCATACCAGCCAGCAGGGAATCCACCTTTACCACAGCTGGGAATACCCCAGCAAACCCTCGTAAAGGATACCTCTTTGCCAGAAACCGGGGAAAGGCATTTTTGTCAACATCCTTCAACTCTCCTTCTAGCACATTTCTCACAGATGTATGAACAGGGAGGCTTTCAGACTCCTTCTTCTCGTAATTGGTGAAAAAGTCTTCCAACTCTCCACCCTCCAAGGGACTAGGGAACCCTAAATTGTCCCAAACATGTTGCAGAACCCTGTGAAGGTCTCCCCCCTGGACAAAATGACCCTTCACCTCCTCATCTGATTCCACGTCCAGATCCACATCTGCTGAGGCATCCACCCTCTGCCTCTTAAGCCCCTTAGGCTCACGAGCCATAAAGGCCACAGCCACTGCCGCCTCAATCATCTTCTGCACATCAGCCAGGGAAAGAGCAGTGGAAGATCCAGGGACCACCACTTCCTCCTCACATCTGGGCTCACGCACATCTGAACTTCTACCCTCCATGATGGATCAGGAAAGCAGAGAAACCAGCCTCTAATAAATACCACTGACCAATCAAATCAAGACCCCCAAGGGCCAATCAGGGAACGCCACCCAGAACCACAGCCAATACCCAACAGGAACTTAGGCCAGCCACCAAACTGGACAAATCAGAGACATCTCCATTCCCATAAAATGAACAACTGAATCAGGCCCCAGCTGTAAGGAAACTCGAACGAGTCCAGAAGCCCCTGCCACAGGAACAAGGGAACACCCATTTAAGGCTCCCAGACACGACTGCCAAGACTGCCTTAATTAGTGACTAAGAACCCACAACCAGCGAATCCCCAGTTCATAACACATAACCATGTAGGAAAAAAAACTGTGACCCTAATCCCCTAAGCCACAGTGACTCATACACACGTACCTCCGCCACCTGGACAAACATAGAGAGAGACAGAGACGGGAAGTATAGCATGGAGAAGCAGAAACCCCAACAACAGGTAGCCACAAAAACTAGCAGGGACACCAGTTGTCCGCACTCCACCTACACCAAATTACCCCGCGGTGCCATTGGCACCGCGGGGGTGACACATGGTGGAATCAGCCATTTAAAAACATTCACAGGAGTTACTGCCATTAACAGAGGGGCACACAGACTCAAAAACGAGAACCGAGTCCCTGTGCAGAAGACCACTGAGAAGGAGCTGATCCGCCATGCCCTTGGCGTGCCGAGAAAGGCAAAGCTGCACCCACCACACCTCCCCTCACTCCCCGGGTGTTCCTGCTGGAGGTCCGCATGGTCCCCCCCATAGTTTTTAATTTAGCCCCGTGGAGGTGGTGATCCCCAACGCTTGAACCCTGCCCAGGAGATGGGGTCAGTGGGCCCCCTCCATTATATTAAAAAAGTCCTGGGGAGGTCATGGCCCCAGGGCTTAAATGAGCCTCAGGGGGGGTCCCATGAGCCCCCCTCCTTTTGGTAATCCCACATTCCTCTAGGACCTGGCCCCCATTAGAGGCTAAATAGTAGAGAAGCACAGGAACCTGTGCATCTTTTATTTTTATTTTTTATTATTAGGCTTTTTTTTAACCTCAGGCATTGTCCCTGTGGGACCTCCTAAGAGGCCTAAAAAGTTCTCTCTGGACCAAGAGCTACCTTTCTGTCAAATTTGGTGAAATTCCATCCAGCAGTTAGGGCTGTAGTCACGACTCAAACCTCCATCGGAATAAACATGGGAAAGACACTTTTTTTACCCCCTCCCTTTTTCTTGGCCCCTACTTGATGGATCACCATGAAACTTTTCATGGCCAACTAGAATTATCGGAACAGGAGAAAATGGTCCCAGTGGAACACAATTGAAAACAAACAATGATTTCAAATAGCGTTTGTTAAATTACTCATAAACACTTCCTGTTCAACATTGTTTAATCATATTGGACACATGTTGGCATGTTCAAAACACAGCATATATCTGAATAAATCATGCAGTGGTGCCCCAAGAAAAGAAAAAAGAGGGGTTAGTGCAGAAAAGTGCAGAAGTGAGGGGTTTGTGGAAAAAGAGGAGGGCAGCGAAAATATATACATAAAAAATTACATACAAAGCCTGTCCAGCCTGATACAGGGCTACAAATAAATTTACAAAGCCATTATGTTAAGTTTGGCGCAGTGTAAAAAACAATGTTGTCCACATTGGCATAAAGGAAAGAGCTGTCGACGTTTCGACCCAGTGAATGTGTAGGGTCACCTAAAAAATTCTTCGTGTAGCCCTGGTTTAACATATATACGAGAAGGCTAAAAGTACCATTCAAACACTTCCCAGAATGGTATTAATAAATCAAACAATATGATATTGTTGAAGTTCTCCTAAAATGTACATCCAAGAAGTTATAAGACGTCCTTGTTTGTAAGCCCAGATTGAGCATTCCAGTGGTCTGTCCTGGTTGTTCAGAGTTAAGTGGGTCTGCTTTGAAGAGGTGATAAAGAGCCCCTGGGGTTGACCGGCTCTGCTGGGAGGGCAGTGTTCTGTTGCACAGGAATGCCAGGAAAGGGGAAGGAGTTGTAAACAATGGACTTCAAGGGAAGGGGAAGACACCAGTGTCATTTACAACTCCACTCTTTTGACCCCAGTCAGATGCTAGGATTAAGGAAGGAATGAGCAGATGCGATTATTCATCCTAGGGGTAAGTTTAGCCAGCTCTTCTCTCCCTGCTGGAAAATCAGCCATTATGAAAGGAATTGGTGCACTCTGGGACAAAATAGTGCCACACTCTACAGGAAGTGGTCTGACCTGTGGTGGTACCCTGCAACCTATTTGACAGGAGTGACCTCATGCTTGACTCAGAGAAATTGGAATAAGTATCAAAGAAGGACAGAGCTCCTCGGATCTGCAGCTTTAAAACCTAAGAAAGCAAGATGGGCCATGCACTCTGAAGACTCCACCTTGTGCACCATCTGAAACTACAGCCTGTGGGTTACCTTGCTGTAAAAGGACTAAAGAGTGGACTCCATGCACGATACAGGTTAACAGAGCTCACCTGGAACATCACCACCAAGGATCCTCAACCTGGAGCACTGCCAGTGGATTTGTAAGGGTCTTGTCCAAGTGGATTATGGGAACTAAAGTCCTCCACTTTCAAGGACCATCTTGGAGCTTCCAGACCCTTGGAGTGAGTTTGAGACACTTTCGGGAAGTTCAGGAAGAAGTTCCAGAAGTTTGTAGAACTTTGGAAAAAAGCTCCATAAGGCGGCCTACTCAATCTGGCCTGCTAAGCCGCCTGCCTTCAACCGAGAGCCGGCCTGCCGCCCAGGTTTGTTCCGCTTAAAAGCTCCGTAGGTCCTACTCTCAGAGTTTGACCAGAAGTAGTCGAAATCCGAGGCTGGAAAACCCTCACTGAATTGGCCTGGTGAAGAGCATCGAGGTACCTCATGAGAAAAAGCTCTATAAAAGTTTCTAAGTCCAAATGAAGAAAAGGTGACCGAGAGCAACCGCAAAATCCAAGCCGCCTGCCTTCAACTGTGTGTCGGCCTAGATCCTTGGGTTGTCTCTCTGGAATGCTCCGTAGGTCGGATTTCCATAAGTTTGACCGGGAGCTTGTCGCAAGGCAATCCAGTGAACCCTTACCGAATCCGGACAGGCTGAGAGCTTCGAGCGACCCCCAGAAGAAAAACTCCAGAAAAGTTTCTAAGTATGAAGGTAAAACCTTTGACCTAGACCTACCGCGAGGGGTAGCAGCCCACGGCTGCATCATGGTTGGCCTGAAACTTTGATTTTGACCCGGTCTATCATGACCAATGTCCGGATAAGGCGCTATAGGTTGCTATGTGCTAGACAATGTTAAATGTTTAAAAATTAATATCTCCAGTTCCCTACATTGGATTTTTGTTGTTTTAGTGTCATTTTAAGGATACAAATATTTAGTTTTTTTTAGTTGGTGTTGGATTTGTATTATGCATTTTGTCTTAATTATTAACTCAATTGGTGTTTTTAAATGCTTTATATTCCTGTCTTTAATGTTAAGCCTGCCTGCTCGCAGCCAAACTGCCAATGGTTAAGCATTGGAATCATTTATTAAGACTTAGTCTGAGCCCTATACTGTATTAGTGGCCTTATTACCAGTGGCATATATACATTTGCCCCTACTAATAATCCACTTTTCAACACTAAGTAATTTGAAAAAAACTCTCCATTCTGACTAGACCATTGGTTTGTTTCTCCATTACCAAAAATGATCCAATTATGAATGTACCAATCACTTTGTCAAATACCGCAAACATTATGTGTCTAGCAGGCACATGCATAATTTTTTGTGAGCGCAAACAGTGTGATTCGCAAAAATCTGCTGTTTGCGTCCCTAAAAAGAGCTTTTGCGATGCATGAAAGTGTAAGGCACTCGCAATTTAAGAAATCGCAATTTATTGCGATTTCTTTAATTGTGATTGCATTTAAGGAATTGCAATTTGCGATTACTTAGATGCAATGCAATAACCACTTTTAAATAGTGATTTTGCTATTTGGGGACGCAAATTACCGAGCAATTGAACTGGTCAGTAATTTGCAAAAACTTAGAAAAATGCACTATAGTGCATTTTTCAAAGTTTCATGTTTCATGTTGCACACACACATGCCCTTTGGGCATGTGTGTGTGCAACATGGGTGCATATCACAATTCCAGGGGTGCAATTTCCTGTAAATTCCTATTGGCCTGAAGGCCGATAGGAATGAATGGGGAGCCATTCCTTAATTGCAACTTGCGAATCGCATTTTGCGAGTCGCAATTAAGGAATGTTTAGGAATTGCACTTTTTATAGAGATTCCCACATGCATAGGCTTTTGCGAGTTCTTAGTTGCGATTCCTTAATAATCGCAATTAAGGACTCACAAAAACATACCTTGATGCATGTGCCTCTAACTGAGCCTGGCACCTGTAATGTTTTTTCTCTAAATGAATGTATTGGTAAGATCTTTTGGATTAGGAGATCCAAAATATATATGCCAGTTTAGTAATTTTGGAGCTCTTCTTTTTTTTAATATGAGAGCATCCCAGCTTGTCCAATAGACAGGCAGCTCGATTTCATCACCACTGCTGTGCATCGCCTTACATGAGGAATGAGAGGCACTCCAGTGACCGGGTAATCTGCCTACAGTTGGGTGAAAGCTGCGTCTTCATGACCGATGATGGCTGTCACCTCAAAGTGCCCAGACGTCTTTCTCAGCATGTTAAAGACTGCAGCATGTTGAAGACTACACAATGAGGTTGGGGGATCTGAATGCTGCTGCTTTTCTGGTGTTTTGAGGAGAGGCTCTGAAACATGGATAATCCCATCACTTTGCTCACCATACCCCCAGAGCAAGCATTGTAAACTATAAATCACTAATTCATTGGTTATTTTCATAATAAGACACTAGCCAATTCTAGCAAAAATGTCCAGATTTTACTTTCAGGTTCTAAAGCAAACTTATGCACTCTCTTCCCAGGCGACCTGCTTCTTGGCAGTTCAACTACCCTAGATCTCCATATATGCACAATGGAAAATGGAGATTGGTTTTTCAGCTGTATGGCACTCTCCCAACGCCACTCTTAGCCATCCCAGTTCAGCACACGAAACTACCAAGAACATTTGTTTTCCCGAGTCTAAATGTGTTCCAGGAGATTTGTGGTACCTGGTTCAACCAATTACCTTCTGTTACTGGTACACATTGATAGAACTTTCCTACAAAACGTCATGGAATTCAGGTTTTTATCATGTTCTTTTCAGTAGGTATATGTTTGGCTGTTAGGAAAGTATTTATTCTAAAATCAGCTACAGTTTAGGATTAGGTGGGTTAATACATTGTTCACTCCTTTAAAGACAACTGTCCCTGGTGGACATTGTTGTATATTTAAACAGAGCACACATAGCCGGCCTCTGTATCGGGAGGCACTCACAACAGGGGTGAACTCTCTGCATGTGCAAAGCAAGTGGGACAATGACCCTCATGTGCTGTGATGTCTTAAAGTCACGTCAGGTACACAGAGCAAGTCATTCTAACTTGACATTCAATGGGGATTTTGAGATTTATTTTGACTCCCAGGGTAAGCAAAGGGACCTTGTGAATGCTCTAAATGAAGCAAGCTGATTACCTTGATAAGGAGTGGTAGATGGTGTGAATGACCTGAATGGGACTGAAGAACCCGATGCTGCGTCTTATTAAAACACAGCACGCCTTGCATTTAGTAGGTGTCACATGTTGAGGACAACGTTTCCAATTTATTTGGAGAATGTCATTGTTTACAATTCATTCACAGTTGGTTCGCCCTATCTCATAGTTTCCAAGTGTTTTCCTTTCTTTCTTGTCTTTTCTGTGCATGATTTAAACACAATTCCACCTTCTGACATTTGAAAACATATTGTACTTTGTAAAAAAACTGTTTACATTTTGGTTTAAGATAATAAGATGATGATGATTATCTATTCATGGTGATGAAAGGCCAGTTTAGCTTCCCATTCCATATTACTGCAGCATACACCACTTCGTATTGCATCCTTCTATTTTTTATTTGCTGAAAAGATATCACTTTATATCACTGTTACCATAAACAAAACGAAGAAAGATGATATGGTAGGTGCATATTTGGAAGGAAAGTTCAGAGATGTTGGTGAAAAGCACTAAGGGCCTCATTTACGAGGCACTAGCTGCACTTTTCTGCCACCAGAGCATTACTTTTTTGAAGGTCCTGTGGTGCAATGGCTTTTCATGGCCATGTAAATATATGAGCCCTTTTATGCAGAACACTGCATGGGTGTTTCTATGGGTGTTCCTATGCAATACCCATGGAATCTGAAGCATTCACAGATTTACGAGGAATCGTAAACCTGGGAATGCATCAGAATCCTGTAGGAGCGGCGCAACAAGGAGAAACACTTTTATTCCTTCTCGTTTGCTCCTCTGTCTATGCATGCTGCAGAAGAAAGAGGAAAATACCATCAATGATCATTTGAGTGCAGGAAAGTATCCCTTCCTACAGAAAAAACAATCAAGCCCGCAACACAGACACCCTTGCAACATGACGTCAGGGTTTCTGCATTGGCTCCCAGTTGTTGATTGTGTGCCAGATATGGCGCATTCCTGACCTTTTATTTTGATGCAAGGCAGTGCAGCAGGAAGGCTTGCTGTGCTGCTGTGCATCAAACTATAGTAAATGAGGCCCTGCAGGTCTTAAATACGAATAACGTTTTGAGTTAAGGAATATCTCTGACAGTACTGGAACTACAAGTTATATCTCCTAATTTCATCCCCAGAACCAAATTTAAATCTACAAGGAGACATGGTAATTATGTCCCATGCTTAAGCATATAGTTCTAGTCCTGGTGCCATTCATAACGTATGTAAATATCACTTTAAATTCTGAAATCAAGACAATTTATGATTCATAGTCCTGCATTATTAGATGAGATGAGTCCGATATCCTTTGAAGAATGAGTGGGACAATGACCCATCGTAAACCGCTATGCTCCGATGATAAAGACAAGAATATTTATAAAGTGATCCAAATTTTCTAAAATATGAAAGTTTGCACATGCGTCATTACAAGTATGATGTTTTCAAACAATACAGTCTTCTGATAGCAAATGGATTACAATATAAATGTTCCCTTGCTCCAATAAATATGAACTAAAGATTTTAAGTACACATATCTATCAATAACCTACCTGACAATATTTCCAAGATCCACTTCAATCATCCATGTGCATCGAAGATTATTGTCATAAGGAAATGGGTAACCAGGGGATAATATTCTTCCTGAAGATTCCCCTTTAAAACGACCTCCACATTCAGCTACAAAAGAGATCAAATGGTTTCGGTTTGTATTGATTTTTTTTTAAGACTTACACTGATAAGACAATATACACAAAATCAATCAGCTAGAATACTTTTTAGCATGTTGCTAAAGCCTTACAGAAACAAACATGTTGTATGTATGTGTCCCCACTATAAAAATGTGAAGTTTTTTGGGTCGGTGGGCCGGCAGCTTTAGCCATCTGGAAGACCACTTCATCAATTCTTCAAAAAGTACAGTACAGAATATAGTGAGAATGTGGGGTTACGGAAACCGCCCTAGAAATTGGCTTGAATGTGTTTTTCATAGCTTGCAACACATTTTGTGCACAATTACACGGTCCCCTTTGTGTTACCATTTGTTAGTGGTGATTGGGCACCTCATAGTCCTTTGTTAAACTAGAGTCAGTGATTAATATTTTATATATTTCACTTTGCTGACGCAATGATATTTAAAATGCTGCTAAACAGCTTTTTTTGTTTATAAAGTGTTGCTGTTTGGATCATTTAGCCTGTGATAAAGAGACAGGTATATGCACTACCAGTGCTCAATTTGTGCCGGTGCTTTCGGGTGCTAAGCACCAGCACTTATTTCACGGGGCGGGTCTATGCGATCCTTCTCCTCCAGCAGATGGCCCGGTAACTATTAGAAACGTAATTCCTGCTCTTCCTCTGTTGCTGCCTGGTATGTCCTCATAGGAAGGCCCACCCCTTTTCAGGCATAATAAAAGAGTGACATCATCACGTTAGTGATGTCACATCAGCAGATTTCAACTGCCTTCCTCAAGAAACATGGTTTCATTTCTGTCGGGGAACTGCTGAGGGCGGGTTTTTGGCTGAACTGGGGCGAGGTAGGCTGTAAGTACACAGTACTGTAGTTAAAATGTTTTACAGTAAAGTAAAAGGCCAGCAGAAATGAATTTAAACGAGCGCCCACGATCCTTACAGATATGAGTTTGGTAGATTGGATTTACTTCATAAAAGCAACAAGAGGCTCCTGATGTATTGCCTTGTAAAATCCGACCGATGGTTGTCAGAGGCTGCGCTTGAGTCATAGTTTGTTTGATAGCAGGATGCTTAGGGCTTTAGGGGTGATCAGCATGGAGATAGAGCTTACTAAACGCTGCAGGGATGTGACCTCGATCCACCGGCATGTTGTCGTAACCTTGGTGATCAGAACAGTGAATACGTGATTAATTCTGGAGAATAATCTCCAAGGGAAATACCAGGCCTGTGGGGAGAGCCAAAAAAGGTAAATTAAAATCTAGCCAGTTAGCTAGACAGGAAAACCAAGCAGCCAATGAGGCCCATATTAGCTCTGCACACACTTCTTGGGCTTCACCCGGAGCACCTGTAGCAGCTAAACCCTTAGATCCTGGAAATCATAGGACAGCAAGGAATTCTCTAGAGGAAGTCCGTCCCAGTGATAAAAGCCTGGGCTCTCTGGCCTAAAAGGCTACATCAACACAAGGCCTTTTAAATCAGGTCTGTGATCCGTCCGATACTGTACAGCTGTCCCGAGTTCCTCACCTGAGAGTAGACCGTATACTACCTAATAAATTAGGGAGCATGCTAGAAGGGAAGACCTATTTATCTACCCGACCACATTTTTAAAGGAATAATGTGTTGGGCTTATGAATTACTGAATTACCCCAAGTTTTCCTGTACAGAGATGTATATTATGTTTGGTCATTAAATAATGATAGAATGAATTTAAGTATGGCTGTGTTGACGCAACAATTCTGATCATGCATGCTTGGGCGATTATTTAACATTTGATTTTTTTTCATTTTTAAATATTTTAGATTTTACCTTTTTTATGTGCTTTTTATGGCCAAGTGCTGAAAAAGGATTTTTGAACTGCCTGGAGCTGGCTCTGGGGTTGAAAGTTCAAGTTATGTTTTCTTGTGCAGAAGAACATGAAATGAATCTCCGCTGACACTGCTTGACATATTATTCACTAACAGAGTAGTACATTCTTTTCACTGATAAGGTTGCACTTCAAGTGGCATTTCTTTTAAAGTGGTTTACTATCACCCCATGGCCACAACACCACCAACAGCTGGTGAAGCTTTTTTTAGTAGTGTGGTGCAAGACTTTTTCCCTGGACCCCAGTGGGAACACTTCCCATTGTCTGTATGTACCTAGTTTTATGTGTGCATATGAGTACATGGGAGGTAGGGCAATCCAGGACTGCGGTTCCTCCTAATGTGGGCAGCCACTGGTCACTGTGACAGAGGATTGATTTTGTTTGCTTTCATTCTGTACAATTTTCTTCCTGTCTGGTTCCAGTGTCACCCAGTGTCTATGTTGGGGGTGGGGGGCAATCTTTTCAATGTGACTTGGTCTCAGTGAGCATGTGTTTCATCATCTGTCTTCCAGAGCACACACAATCTATGTATATGTTTCCTTTATTGAGAGGTTTCCCTTCTTAGTGTATGTAATTTAGGCTAGAGATAAGAAAAGTGCCTGTTGATATATTTATGCCACTGCATATGTGACTTTGGGTTCCTGAACGTTCACTACATTTTCAGCTAATAATAACACTACCTTTCTGTGGATGGATGGTTTTAAAATGCTAAAATATATGCTTGTCGTTTTATTCCTTTGTTGCCATTGACGTGATGGTTTATCAAAATTGTTTTCCCCATTATGAGCCTCATTGCGAGTTACTTGTTATTTGTTATGGGATTATTGGAGATCGACGCTCTGATTTTTGGCTGGTATCCTGCACCAAGTAATGGGTATTCCAAGTATTCCAGTCACACTGGTAACAGTATGCAGACCCACAAATACTGGATCATTTTCCTGATGTCATTACCTATTCTGGAACAAATAACCAACTCATTTCTGCTGACATTTACAGCCTGGTTTGAGAAGACAGTAAGTGGCAGCATGGGACTGCTACGGGTCGGGGGGCAGAGTACAGGTGGCAAGTGGCAGCGAGATAGATTAATAGAGCTGACAATGTTCGCATAGTGTTGTCTGCGTTCCCGTACTGCAGCAGGGGCTGGGCCGGGGGCCGAGCTACACCTCTGCGTACAGTCTCCGCCGGTGGTTCACTAAGTGCAGAACCACATCTAGGGAACCCAATGTTTCTAGGAATGCGAGGACCTGGTAAATCCAGGTGCGAGAACACTACAAATTGACTGGAGTTGTGTACTCCTGATTAAACTACTCCAGCCAACTAATAATGAAGGCCTAAGTGGTATTAGGATCACTACACTACAAGTATCGTGACATGTGCTTGATTAACTAACATGGGTTGTCACCTGCAGTGTTGAATTGCTTGCTAGTGTAAGGATTGAGAAGGCTAAGATGGATGAAATCACTGTACTCCAGTTACTAGCTGAGAAAACATCGTCCACCATTATTGTTTAAGGTGTCTGATGAGGAAGAAGAAGAGTCAATGTGATGGAATTTACAGGAATTAATACCATATCTTTGTAGGTTAAGATGCATTTTTATAGTTCACATTGCACATTCTGATTTTCAGAAACCTCACCTTTGGGCAAAGCTTACACTCATCCAGCTGCTTCATTCCAGGCAGCCTCTGCATTGGATGACTGCCAACCTATTGAACGGATATCACAGCTACATTTGCTAAGACCTGAGTAACTATGCAAGCTATGTTAAATTGCATGTAAACGAAGCCCACTTTAACTTCTCCTAATAAGTATGTCACATTTGGGTTTCAGAATTACTATCCTAGAAACTCTCAGGTTTCCCATGTAAATCAGATGTAGGCGGATCCTGCCAATACTTTACTTGCAGCTAATTGTTCTCAACTATCTCTATTTTTCACGTGTGTACAAATCCCTATCCCCTAACTAGGAACTCAGAATCTTTCTTTATTCTTAAATCACTACATGATGGTCCTCACACAAACCTTCTTAGGAAGTGATTACCTATTGACGCTTCTTGCACGATAAAACATGGGTGGAACCAATAAATATTAGGTGCCTCTATCTATCGGGCTGTGATCTATGTCTAGCAGTGTCTCTGAAAAGCTTTTTTATCCTTGAGCGCTATTTAAAAATTATATCACAATTCTTTTTTTTTTTAAACAAGGCCCTTGCTTCCAGGCGTCTTCACCCCCCCCCAATCAAAAAGCTAGTGCACCAAAAGCACATAGATTAAATGATCTAGTTGCATAAGGATGTCTCCCATTCGCCCCAGATATCCAAATGGCAATTATTGGGGACGCTGAACAAGACAAGGGAAGCAGCCTGGGATTACAAAGTCACACTACCTGAAGTAGTCACAGATAGTATGCCCATGTAGCATGTTGCCCACCTGAATAGTCAGCTGCTCATTGGCCAAACATAGGCATAGAATATATACAAATAGAGAGGCAACGATAATCAGTTGTCAGTGTTATATATACAAGAAACAAAATATAGAGGATTGAAGGTCTTGGGTGGTGATACAATCACTTTATTGTGTTTTTTCAAAAGAACACAACCAACGTGTTTCACCTAAAAAGGTTTCATCAGGGCGAGAGATCGTCACCATTCCACAAGATCAACATTGTTGTCCACGTTTGAAAGGACATACGATAATCTTTTACTAGTTTTGATCATAGACCAATATTCTTGGCCCAGTGGTCAGTTGGATTATTCCAGTAATATGAAGGCGTAAATTGCTCATCACCAATGAGTGTGCTGTCACGGTCCAGTGATAATCACAGTAGTAGTTAACTTCTCTTTGGAAAGTAAAAGCAAAGCAGCTTGAGATCAGATTGTGCCAATTTGGGTAAATGACACTCATTCGTGGGGTTCCAATTCATAAACCCTCTTGGTCCTTATGCGTGGTTCGTCTTCGACGCCATTACTCTCTTTATTTCTGTAAAGAAGATGCCAGTCGGGACTACTTGGAACACTGAACACTGTGCTGGGACACCAGGCCCACTCCAACCTGACAGCCCCACTAAGTAAATATATACTTAACTGCCTGAGCCATGTGCAGTATGTTTATTTAACTGAATGGATGGCACCAATATGGGGGACCATAGTTGAATTACACAAATCAGACATGTGCAATCCAGCATCCACCTGCAAAGTGCACCTCAGTCCCTCCTCTCCTGTCATTAGAAGCCTGTATATGCCAGGAAGACTTATCTGTGCTCTGGCAATGTTCATAGAAATACCAAAGTCTTGTTTTCATGAACACTGTTAAATGAAATAATTAGCAATCTGGGTATAGTCAAGAGATGTTGTGTGGCAGTTCACAGGTGACACTACTCAGTCTTGCACATGTATTTCGTATACCCTGCTGTCATGATAACATAATGTTAGATTTATGGCTTTTAGGTTCACAAACTTAATGCAAATGCAGACAAAGGCCTTTTTAACTCCTTCGCTGCGGGGCGTTTTCACCTGCTGTGCGGTGGCAGGGGGGCCGCGTGCGGCGCCACTGTGCTTGTGACGAGCTCGGTTCGTCATGAGGCACAGCGGAGCTGCACTCATGATGAGCGGAGCTCGTCACGACCACACCCGTTTTGGAACGTTCAGCACAGCGAGGAAATTATTCCCGCGTGTGAACGTTCCAACGGTCATGACGAGCTCAGCTCGTCATGAGCACAGCTCAACCGTGCCTCATGACGAGCTGAGCTCGTCATGAGCATGGAAAAGGTTAGATATGGAATGAAAATACTGGCCTTTAGTAAAAAGCAAGAAAAAAGAAAAAAAGTAGCCACTGTGCAATATTTTGCTTTTATACCTTTCAAGTTGACTGCTTACTAAACAAACATCATCTTCTGATGCTTTTCATAATATCCTACTTTGCCGTTTTTTACACAAAAGAGACATATTCCCACCTATTGTTGAATTTCAAGATGTTACCTAAATATAGGATTGTCTTCATAGGTTAGCTGGAGGCTGCACATAAAACATCACCTAACTATTATCAATCGGTTAAGTTGGCTTGTATCCTTCACTACCTTACATATAAATCAATGTGAGCTTAAAACTCATGTAAGCAGCACTGGTCCTTACCCACCACACTTATGTGTCAATGAATGTGGTGCCCTAGTTAGGCTGGAGCAATATAAAAGAAAAAGAAGAGAAGAGAAAGAGCAAGAGAAAGAGCAAGAGTAAGAACAGACAGAAGAGACAGAAAGAGAAAAAGATGAGAAAAGAAGTGAAGTGAAGTGAAGACAAAGAGTGCGAGAAAAGCGAGAGGAAGAGAAAAAGAGAAAGAGGAAAAAGAAAAATGAGAAGAGAAGAGAGAGAAAGAAATACATTTGAAAAACGATAGAGAAGAGAAAGAGCAAGATTGGGGAAACGATTGAGCAAAGATAGAGATGATAGTATGAGAAACGAGAGAGAGAGAGACAGAGAACAAGAAATAGTAGAAGGAGAAAAGAGAAATAGAAACTTAGTGAAGAAAGAGAAAGAGTAGAATGTGAGTGAGACGAGGAAAAGCTACATAGAGAGAGAGAAGTGAAAGAAAACAGGGAGAGACATAGTGACAACACTAGCATGTGAAGAAAGAGGAGAGAAACCAAGAGAGAGAGAGAGAGAGACAGAGAGAGAGAGAGACAGAGAGAGAGAGAGAGAGAGAGAGAGACAGAAAGTGAGATAGAGAGAAGGAGAGAGCGAGAGAGATGGGAAAGGCTAACTGCAGGAAGTGCTAGGTGGAGAAAATAATATGCTTCTTGCTACCCTGACATGTTACTATGCCTGAGCAAGCCCAATATTTAGTGGTACTGTACATGTTGAAATATTTCCAAAATAGCATTGAGAATGCAGTGAAACATATTTGTATTTGTTATTCACCTCCCAGCATATTGCACCTACCTATCATTATAAATGTTTGGAAACCTTAAAATATTACAGAAGCACTTATTTACTAGAGATTGGCATAATGCCAGTGTTGACTCATATCCAACTTGCCCTCTTGTCTACCAACTGCTGTAGCCTCTAGTTTGCATTTAAGGAAAAATGTTTACCGCTCTGGTAAAGCACCCGTGAAGTAACCACAGCTAAGATCTGACAAGGATGTGAGTAATCCTCTGGGTAAAACGGTGAACTGTCCGCTGCTGTTTCCCAAGAGTTTATCTCCCCTAAAATCATGCATACAAAAAAATACAGCAAGCCACATCCCCATCTGTGCCTAGACGTATTAAGTTGTAACCTGAATAGTGAACATACAACGTGCTCAGGCACAACACTGCCTGCTTCGTAGCCAGCCATCGACTATGTGAGGAGATTTCTTAAGGGGGAAAACACCACAATCAGTAATTACATCACTACAATTGAGTCTTCCTTGCCCCTGCAAGCCATGTTGGTTTCCACTCTGTCCTGTAAGTGGCATGATCTTAAATATTGGCAAGACCAAAGATAATTATTTATTTATACTGTGTTGATGTGGTGGCCACACTTCATAGCAGTCTCCTAAAAGGCCGAATGTAAATATCAGAAGGGGTTAGCGTCCAGCCGGGTGGAAGGGAAGGGCCAACTAGAGAGTCCACCAAAACTACAGAGAGTGGGAGGGAAGGAGAGAGCGTCACAATGGAGACGAGGAGGACAGCCCCAGGGAAGCTGGCTTTGCTTGCAGCAGTTTGCTTCAAGCGAGAACAAGCATTGATCAGTTTACCATTCATCTTCTTGGATGCTTCACTGTCCATCTGCACCTCACTTCTGATGTACTGTCTGAGTTATACAGGGTTATGTTGTCTGCATGTTTATAGAGTGTGTGCGCACTCTTCATTGTGTTGTTGATTTGTACATGTGAGTAGCTGGCTCTCCCAAGCATCTCTTAATAGTCTGCCACGTATCCTGACAATCTCACCAGACTTAAATGGGCCTGCTATTTCCTACCCCATTGCTTTCTACATCCTCCGGAAGCCTTGTTTCCTTTTGCCAATGTTTTGCCTACCTCCTTCCTTTCTGTCGAGTAGATCCACAGGGACAGCTTTTGGAATAGTTTGCATCAGGCTTGATAAAACCTCAACCCTGTGAGCATTGAAGTTTTCACTTGAAAAAATGTTTTTTGCTTCGGAGTGAAAGCAAGAGTTCAGAAAAATGCAATTATTTAAGGGCATCACCACTTTGCATAACTACCATAGCTGTTGACGTTGGAACTGGTGAACCGGGTTCAAGTCTCAACTTCGCCACTGAAAGATCCTACAATGCAAGCAGCTATGGGCACTGTGCTGATAAAAGTCACGCAGCCGCACAAGCACCCACAGAAGTGCCCGTTGTACATTTAAAAAAAAAATGTCAGTTTCAAAGACACGAACCAAAATGGCACAAGTGAAAGAGGGCAAGTCAAGCGGGGATTAACCCATAGGAGTTAACACTTGTGGAAAAGGTGGGACACGCAGCAAGCATTAGTCGCTTAGAAGCAAGGAATTTTGAATGACACTGACAAACGTAAATCGAAAGCAGGAGGTGGGCTGTAGCCCACAGAGTGAATACAGCATGTCTTGAGAGAGCACATGTGAGCTACCTAGGCTCGACCTAATAATGAACATAACTTGTTTATCTTGTCTGTAATATTTGAAATCAATATTTCTTTTATTAAGAATTGAGAGACTGGCAATGACAGCAAGACAGGCTCTAGAGAAATACATCAAAACAAAACCATGGGTAGTAATGTAATAACTCCCGTGGGGTACATGGGATTTTCACAGTTTTTTCCAATTTACAATGGCCTAAAACCGGTTATTACATAACTAGCTACATACTGTGTCCTGACTTCTATGGCAATTATTTCACAGAAATGGGTTATTTCTACAATGACATTTTAATCAGCTGCCTAGACCTTTCCTTCATCACTTATCAATGTTGTTTTTGTTTGCAAATTGTCTCTTTACTGGACTCAGTGAAGTGACAGTCCAGACCATGCAATGGTCATAAGTTGAATACTTCCCACATTTTGCATGGTGAAAACAAAAGACATTTTTACAAAGAATCAGGTTTTTATTTTCATTTTTGAACAATGTTGTTAGTTAAAAGAGGTTGGTACTAGTATGCAGGCACTTTTTCTTATTTCATGCATATTGCAACAACATAGGAAAAGGTAATTAAATGTGTGCCCTACATAAAGGAATGATTTTAAACAAAAGTATATTATTAGCATTAGCTGTTTCTGGTTTGAATTATCTAAGCAGGGTTTGTTTAACTTGATTTCCCGTGTATTGGACATGTTAATCACCTCCTGCTGAGGAAAAGTAATTTAGAGTCAAATAGCGAAATCAGACTGACCACCAAAATCTTCCTTTCTGCACTCAGAAACAAGGTTACAAATGTGTTGCTCTTGCTTAAAAAGAAACATTATGTACAATTTGTATTTCATATATAGGAAACCAACTGGAGATAGGAACTTTTAGATTGATTCAACATTTTCTGTGAACAACGGAATTGATAAAAATGCACCTGGAGTTGATAAAAATGACTCCTTAATAACAATAATAAATATAATTTAAATTACCAATACACGATGGGAGAGGGTAATCCCATGCCCGCCTCTCTCCTGTCATGCACTTCAGTAGGCTGCTTCCATGCAGTGTGTAGCCTGGGTTGCACCCATAGATGATGGTACTGCCAGCAAAATGCCCTTGGTCACTGATTTTATATCCAAATTGTGGTACTCCCGGATCTTCACAGTGTGACAGCTCGAAGCCTGTTAAGGGAAAAAAGTAGCATATCACTGCATGCAGACTGTATATACATGCCCATCTGAAAAATGCATACAACGTGCCGATTGCTATCTAGGATGTACTCTTGGTAACTTTCCAATGGCTACAGGTGAAGGGCAGCTAAGCTCCATCATTTCGGTGGTAGCATGACAATAAAATATTTTGCACTTGAGTAGGAGCATGTTGTCAGTGTATGCAGTGGCCTGACGAGGTAATGCAAGCTGTCTTCGGTCAATGAGCGTGTTTCTTTGAGTGTGCGGTGCAAACTCTGGTGCAAAAGAGGCATTACCAAAAGACCAATCAAAGAGTCTGCTGTCTAAAACCAATATTGGTCCACCAAGCAAATGTGGGCCACCAGCAGCTGTCTAATAACAGAATGTTCTGTTGGGTGGAGATTGTTGCTTGAAGCTCAGATCGCTTTAAGCCCTAGTGCATCTGGTGTTACAAAAAGTGCAAGAAGGACTCTCCTATAAAACTAAAAATGTGCCTTCTAATAAATTGGTACAAAAAAATAGATCGGCTTCATTGTTTTTATTATTTGGCATCAATGCCTTTTTAATATCAAACTATCTTCTTCAATAACTTGAATTATAAGATGATGGTATTTGTCAATGTAGCCAATCTAATATCAGAACATGCAGCACACATTTTATCAGGCTAGCATCTAATATTCTTTTGCAATTCTCCTCTAAGAACTTTCAGGTATTATTAAAAACACATATTTGTAGATCAGAGATATAATTGTAGTTGTATATCTCCAAAAACGGAATGCATGTGAACATGCAGAGATAGATACCTATCTCAAATATCATGCTAAAGTTTTAGAAATCAGCCCAAAGTGAAAAGCACATTGGAAAGAAATCAGTTAGAGACAATTATTGTAGTTAAAATGAGCTAGATAATTAAAGCTGAGAAATATCCAGGATCAGGATTTGTTTGACACTAATCAATTACTTTAGATATGTATTCATTCTGCTTTGCTTCATTTAATTGCGTTGCAATATTTGTGGACAATATTTTTGTGATGAGGATTTGCAGAAGCAATTAGCACCAAGCCAAACGTTTCTTAGTCATGAAGGTTTAATGCGATTAACATCAATGTTATATATATTCCTTTATAAAAAGTTAAAGAGTTGTCTTTTTAATTGCTGTCCATTAGATCATTTTTACTCGAATGCGATCTAAACTTTCTTTTGTATTAAATGGAACTCATTCAGATGAACATTTTTAATGGTCATCTGTGATATCTGAGCTGAATAATAAGTCTTGACATATGAGGCATCGGTAACAGTCTGCCATTATGAGATCAGATTACAGGGGCAGCTGATGAGAGTACAAGAGGCACCAAGAGGCGAGTAACAACCCCCTTAGCCTTCTCTATGCTCCACACATTCAGTGGTCGAGTGACTGTGTCTTGCATGAATGTTTCTTTATTGATATTTTCCACAGTTGGAACATTCCATTAGAATGACTTCTTTTCCTACCCGCTGAGCCATCATGAGTTGCTCTTCAATTCTGGCATACAACTTCACAGTAAAGTCATTGAGGATGAAAAATGAAACACTACTGAAAGTTGTGGCCTTGCCAGATTGGAAATTGTCCTCTCATTTCCATAGACACACTGTCCCTCTTGCTCCAGCATTGCACCAAGGGTAAAGCTTGCATCTTACCTTCATATTCAGACTAGGAGTGGTTGAGAGTAATTCGTGTTTTGCAATATTCATGAAGGACTATAGGAAAGTTTGCAATTTTTCTTAGTTTGAGAAGTTGTTGTCTTTGAGTCATTTGCAGACAACTGTGGCTTGTGCAATAATGTATTTGCAAACTTGTTTCACATTTACATGCAGTTTGGGGGGGCAATCAGTTCCCTGTTAAAAAAGATGCAGTGCTCTCACCAACTTGGAAGTGGCCTGCTTATTCATCATGTTGCTCTTTGACTGTGAACTGGCTTCAGACAGAAGGAATTAGTCATATCTCTACGATACTCAAATGCCTCCATGGTAAGTGCAGGGAAGAGTGGTGGGGCAGTGGAGCCGGGTGAGGGGGGATTTGGACGGATGATGACAAATTAAAAAAAAAATGTTCCCTCCATTACCGTCAAAATCCCCCCTCACCTGGCCCCACTACTCTACCGCTCTTACTGGCACGAGCCGCGGCTGCTGAAATGCCTCTAATGTTCCTGGCACTCATTTTAGGAATTCCAGCCACAAGTCCATGGAAGTGCAAAGCTGTTTTTTTCTATGAAGGAGCCACTTTTTCAGCCTATACTGCAAATAAAGCTTCAGATGCTGGCTTCTCTGACTATTAAGTGCAGTTCCAATGCAAGGGTTCAAGGAGACATATGGTCTTCTCAGTCCCACGTCCTGCAGACTTAATCCAGGCAGACCATAAGCAGAAGTCCTCTTTTTTATCTTCTGGTTTCTTGACAGTTAAGTTTGGTAACATGTGGGTTTGGTATAATCCTCATGTATTGGGAAGTATTATTAAAGATGGCATGGTTCCTAGGGACCGGCATGCTCACCTTCTTTACTAGTGCTATACATGCCCTGTGCACTGAGCCAACAGGCTGCCTTCCTGCAGGGACGGGAGCACTGGCTACACCCGTCGGTGGGGCCAAACCTGCGCGCCAGCAACGCTCGCCCTAAAATGAGAAGCAGGATTGGAGAATTGCCTCGTTGTTGCCTTTTGTTTTTACCATGGAGATTGTGACTGCGGCTTGGATAGACCTGAGTGGATCCATTAGTGGTGAAGAGTTTTACCCGAGCAGCATGGTGCTGTGTAACTAAGGTACTATCGTCCTGCATTCTCTCGCGGGTGGCTTGGTTGCCACAAGTGCCACCACCCCCAGTTTGTGAGGGCAGAGAGTGGGAGATCGGGCTTCCAAGGTCCTTCTGAAGCCTCCCCACCCTCCTTTTTGGATGCCCTGTGCTTTCTGAAGCTGCCTTGCTCATTGGGCCGCTCTCCCTTGTACTTTTACACAAGTGGGAGTCAGTGAGTTCGCCCCAATGAATGCTGTGGTGTGTGTGCCCCCACACTGTTGGGTCGTACTGTGACTGATTGTGGCATTATGGGGTGAGTACTTGACAGAGGCCCTCTGATCAGGAAATTGCTACATTGCTTGCTACATTCAGGAAAACTGCTCACATTACTGTATCATGAGTAGTGCTGTACAGGTGCTTCTGTATCGAACACTTTATGCCTGCATGTAATTATTTTCATAGGGCTCACTATAATACCACATAACATGTAATAGAGGTGTGGTGTGCTGTACCTATGCGTTCCCTGCATTTGTATGCGATTTACTCCAAATATTTTGCATTACTTGCTAGATATATATCACCAGGGACGGACTGGCCATAGCGGGCACCAGGCAATTCCCCGGTGGGCTGCCAGGATGGGGGCCGGTTTTGGACCCATGGTGGGCCGTTTTTGTTAACGACAGGGAATATTGGCCCCCGGTAACAGAATGGGCCAAAACCGGCTGTATAAAACAGCTCGGCTGTACTCCCTGCCCCCTGGAGGGGGAGCCGGCAGAGAAGTTTGCCAGGGCTGGTTTCGTTTCCCAATCCAGCCCTGTATATCACTTATGTACGTTGTTTTTGCCTTTCATGGTCCAGGATAACGACTACTATCTGAGTAATGGCATTGGATGCCCGGTATTAATGGTTCATATCGTTTTAGTCTTCTTTTATTTATAATATTCCTGTGTGGAGTCTCTTATGTGGTGTATTCATTGTGCTGCTGTGTGAGTGTGTTTCACAAACGTTTTACACATTGCTTCTGATAAGCCTGCCAGCTCAGCGCCAAGCTACCTGAGGATGAGCACAGGTTATCTTGGTGTGTATCTGACTTCCCCTGACTAGAATGGTGGCTTCTGTCTGGCTTAGGTGCATGCCTTAGCCAACTAGACACCCTATTTTTAACCATTTCCTTGCACAAACCAGCCTAATTCTTCCAGCACTTCGTTTGATTTCTGGTGCTGTGTTCTTAAAATCCACAACCATCATGGCCAGTTTGTGGAGTTCAAAATTCCTACAAAGGGCTTGTGGATCTAGGTAAATCACCATGAAAATCAGTCCCAGCAGGTTTGGAAGGCATGCCCACCTGCCTGGTGATGGGTGTGGCTTGTTGGCTAGAAGCAGAGCAGCTTCAAACATCAACAATATAAGACTGTTTTCTTTGAAGATGCTCCAGTCAATTCCTTCTCAAGTGCATCTGCTGCTTATGTCTTCTCCCCTCTCTGATATTCCAAGATAAGTAATAGGTACTAAGTACCTCATTAGTATGATGGTTGGACTTACATCGGCCACCATCCATTCGGACGATTGGGACTGCCCGAACACAAGTCGGCGGTCCCGCCAGGTGAATTAGGATGTGACTGCCACCGCCGCAGTCGCAATGTCTATATTTTGTATTGCGGTGGGTGCTGCTGGCTGCAGCACATGCCGCAGTACAAATAATGGACATTACAGATATCCCTGCACTACGTGGCCGGCACCATGCGGTGTCTGCCACATGGTGCAGTGATATGAAGGGGGGCACCATAGGAGCCCCCCAAATCCTAAAGCTGAGGCCCAGGGATGAAGGGGGGCCCACTACGGGCCCGCAATGTCCCTTTCGGCTAGCCTTTTCATTGCAGATTCACTACCATGAATGGGCCGGCAAAAAAGAATATTGTGATACCTACAGCGATACTTGGCAGGCACCGCCACCACTGTAGGTATTACTGCACCTCTGACGGACAAAAGAACTGCACACCTGCCTGCCTGCATAATGAGGAGGGTGGTAACGCAGTCACGGATGGTGGTGGGACAGCCCCCGATGGCGTGATGGCGGCGGCCCACCGCCATCCTAATGAGGCCCTTAGTCCTCACATCCTTCCTGTCAACAGGCTAGTATTATTATGCTCCCTCAGGAAGAACAATTTATCTGGCATCAAAGAGCTAATTACTGCTTCTAAGGAGAAGCGAGAGGTAATAATGCATGGACTCCCAGATGAAGACAAACCAGTTTTCACAAAGTCAACTTTGTAACGTATTTAACAAAAATGTGTGATCACTTCAGAATTAGAATTTTGATAAACATCATTACAGCGAGCAGACAATCGCTGTACATTTTTCCTTCCCTGTCTTCTTGCAATGCCTATACAACAAAAACAGAGCTTTTATCATTTCACTGCAAGCACACATTTACAAATCTAAAACATGCCCTACCTCTGGATATTATTTTTTGCGTACCTCAATGTGCTTCATAACGGAGACTTAACAAATGTAACAAGCATTGGCATAGCCAATAAGTCTCGCCTTTGGGACCTTATATGTGGACTACTGGTAACAACATTTGCAACACAAGACACTAGAGCAGTAGAGACCTACCTTTCGTTGTAAAGAAAAGACAATTCAAGCATACGTAAATACATACTGAAATGACTCGATCTAATCCCTGAGTGCAAGGAAGGATATGGACACCCTGTCTGCTGTTTGAAGGCTGAAAGACAGCAATAAACAGGGTTTAGTGGTGGGCCCCTCAGGCCATTCTGCCCTGGTGCAACTGCTCCACCATTGAAAGCTATGTACCTGAAATTACCCTATACGTTCCACGGTTTCTGCTAAGCTGTAATGTAACTTATTAACATACTGTTATCTCAAGATTAATAATTACTATTATACTCAAAAATCCAAAAGCATGTCCTCTGGTGATGCCCAGAGTAAATTTCTAACTACAATGCTAAATGTAGATGGCACTCTTAAACTAGTGCCTCGGGGCATCACAGGGCATTCTATGAGGGCACAAGTTGTGAAAAGCTATCTGCGTACTTTGAGGGAAGTCAGGGGGTATAGGTGGTCATCTGACAACATTCGTCTACACATATGCATTGGTTTAGTGATGGGTACGGGGCCAGCACCCCTGCAGCAGCTGCTAGTACAGATCAGAATGTGTCTGCCAGTGGCTGCGAGCCAAGGCAGTGACAGCAGCATGCTGGGTGACTCCCAGCACAGGAGATGGGGTGGGGGGGAGGCGAGGGGGTGGAGAGAGCCTGAGGGGAGAGCGGAGAGTGAAGAGGTGTGGGGCAGGTTGTAAGAGGGTGCGAGGAATGGCCAGAGAGAGAGAGAGGGATAATTATGACACGTGAGCTGGAGGGAAGGAAGTGGGCTAAAAGTGAGGAAGGGAATTGAGGCAGACGCTGAAAAATAAAAGGTGGCCAGGTAGGTAAGAAGGGGGGGTCATGTTTAAAAAGCGATGTGGGATAAGGAGGCTAAAAAGCAAAGGGTGAAGCATAGAGGTGAAGAGGGAAGAAGGTGTGAGGAGCAGGGACCTGAGAGAAGCACGGAAGTTAAGTTAAGCAAAGAAGATAAGGATCAAAGAGCAGTGGGAGAAGTAAGATGAAGGCATAATAAGAAAGTGGAGGGGTAAAAGAGGTATGGAGAAACAGAGGAAGTAAGTTAAAGGAGAAGGGAGCGTGGAAGCAAACAAAGGAAGAAAGGCGATAAAGGCTTAAATGCAGTCATGGGAGAGAAGAAAGAAACTAAGAAAGAGGGAAGTGGAAAAGCAGAGTGAAGAGATGGTGGAAAATAAGGGGGGAGAGTGAGAGTGTGGAAAGGGAGAAAAGTGGGGAGGGAACAATTGTCTTTTGCAAGCAATTAAATTAGTTTGCAGCAATATCGCCAAATCTGAAGTGCGTCTCTATGTGGGATGCAGAACCATTTTTTATGCTACTTCTTAGTTCTCAATTTAACATGCTCCTGAGCCCCGTAAACACATCTTCAAAACAGAAAGACAGTCATCTTATTGTAGACTGTTACTGCAGACATTTCCACAGTAAATTACTTTTAAGAGCAATGTCACAAATCGCATATTCAAAACTCACGTCTTTGAATTTATGACCAAATCTACTGCACCTTGACAGACCTCCGACAATCTCCATTCTCTTCCGCATACTTTACTCACCGTTTCTGAGTTCTGCTGAGACATTTCTTTCCTGATTGCGAATGTATTTTCTAGATTAAATTCCCGTCTCTGAAGACTGCCTAAATACGCCAGTGCAGCACAGAAGTTTAGTGAAGCAAGGAAGATAAGGATCAATGAGCAGTGGGAAAAGTAAGATCAAGGTGTAATAAGAAAGTGGAAGAGCAAAAGAAGCATGGAGAAACAGAGGTAGTATGTTCAAGGAGTAGGGAGCGTGGAAGCAATTGAAGGAAGAGAGGCGAGAATTGCTTCAATGCAGTCATTGGAGAGAAAAAAGGAACTAAAAAAGAGGGAAGTGGAATCGCAGAGTGGAGAGATGGTGGAAAATAAGGGAGGAGAGGCAGAGTGTTGAAAGGGAGAAAAGTGGAGAGGGAAGAGATAGGCCAGGAACTGGAGGTGAGATGGAGTAATGAGTTGTCAGAGAAACTGCATGGGAAAGAGAAGAGGGATGTGAAGACGATGAAAGGAGGGAGGGGAGAAGCGATGGAGAAGAATGGAACGCGCAAAATGGCAAACTACGAGAGAGAGAATAGGGAACAAGCATTGGCTGCGCGGCCATGATAGTGACACGGCCGTGAAAGTGATCGAGCTAGAAGCAGCAGCATTTTTGGTGGCACCATCTGGCTTGCGGGAGCGAGCAACAGCCAACTAGCATGTGTGCCGCTGCTTGCTCCCGCAAGGTGGATGCCACCACAAGCACTAGTATGTGCTTCCAAACACAGCAGAGCGAAGGCTAAAGGTGTTCCTAATCAGCGCATGCGCGCTGCATAGGCGAGACCTAAAAAACAGAGGAGGTAACCCATGAACCTAGTTAAGCCCTGGGTGATTAGTATGTAATAAACAACAATGTCTCAACAGGTAATATTTATAGGCAATTAAATAAAATGCTAAATAGATTACGATGAGCAGAAGCAAGGAGACAAACAATTCTTTGGGAAAAAAGCAATTTGTATTTAAGAGCTACATATACAAATTGTATTAGTCATATCAGCACTATTACATTGTATGTGGGTGTAATCCAAAGAAGTGTGCACAAGGTGCTCATGTAAAAGTAAACGGCGCAAGTGAACACGGGAAATAGGGCAAAGAACTAGCAAAAAGGTGCAATAGTATTTAAAATTGATTACAAAAGATTGGTAATGAGAACAAAATGAATGAAGGACATTTTAAGATAAAAAAACGCCAAGGAATACGCTGAATGGTCGACAGCATTTCAACCTGTTTGAATTTCAGGTCATCATCAGGACCAGATTACATAAAATTCTGCAGTGCTGTGTAAAAAAGAAAATTAAAAGGAGAAAGGGATAGTAAAGAAATTAGACAGGGGGTGTAGAAAGGTATACAATTAAATGGGTCAATGAAAAGGTAAATTAATATCGGTGAATGAAAAATGAGCTTCCAATGTGAATGGATAGGTGAGGCATCGTCAAGTGCACATAAGATTTTTTGTGCACAATTGGGTAATATTGTGGCGTTCTGAAAGGGAAGGGGGAGAAGGATTAACAAATGCCTAAGGAAGGGGGGCCCAATGATCCAACTCAGTTACATGAAGCTTACCTAATTGATTTTGTAGATAGTGTAAGCATTCAATCCAGTCAATCGGATACAGGTCCAATACACTGAAGCTGTAAGGAAATTAGATATAATTCAGCATATTCAGTATTTAGTTGAAGATTAAAGGACCAAGGATGTTAGGAGGCTCTTAATTAGTAGGGTCAGAGTGGAGACAGACCATCAGTTACACATGGCTTATCTGAAGAGTCGAGAAAGCTCAGGCCAGTCAAACAAGCAACAATTCAAGTGGAGGTGGACGAAGAGTAATAGGATCCAAGAACGTCCCAAAGTTGCGGGCTGAAAAAAAAAGGATGACAGAGGTTCAAGTGTAACCACTGCGTCCTGGGTAGAAGTGCTGCAAAACCGCGCATAAAGAGTCAGTCGGCTTACCTCGCTTGTACAAATCCTGTTCGTGCTTTCCCAAAAGGGAAGATACTCGGAATGCATTCTGTGTCTGTGGGCATAAAAGGATCTGGAGACGGTCCAACAATGCGGACTTCAAAAAGGAAAGAATGACAGGAGTTCAAAAGTCGCCACGGCATCCCAAAACAGGTGCTGCTAAACGCACATGAAGCATTAGCCAGCTTACCTCAATTAGTTCAGTGCAGGGCGAGTCTGAGCCGTATGAGATTTTCAAAAAGGGGAAATGCTTTTCAGAACGAAATTTGTGTCTATAAGCATGCAATTGATCACGCAACGGCATAAAGCACAATGGGAAGATTTAAGTTAACCGGCAATGCAAACCATTAGACAGGGCCAGGAAAAGACGGGAGAGGGCTTGACTAGTCCCCCTGGGTGAAAGTGTGAGAATGAAACAGAAAAATGGAGACCGAAAAGAATCGTCAGGGGGAGAATATCATCTGAAAGATACAATAACTACAGTGCACAATATTAGCAGATGCTCATGCTAAATTTACCGAACATATCTTTAGCAAGCAACAACAGGCACAAGCGCGCGCCTCGCGCAGCAGCAGGAGGAGGGTAGAGATGACGGGTCCTGCGCGATTCCCTTGCGGGAGCGAACAGCAAGGTGCTGGCGCCAGCTACTTGCTCCCGCAAGAGAATCGCCAAACGTGCATGCGTTGCCATTGAAGGCAAAGGAACGCGTGCATGTTTTTGGCCGAAAAAAGGAACCTATGGCTAAAGGTCTCTTTCCTAAGCAGCGAATGTGTGCTGCGTAGGCGAGACCTAAAAAGGAGGCTTTTGTACTTGGCAAAAACAGTTTCCCTTGAATGCTTCTTATGCAGCTTTGCTTACAGTGTTTGAGGGCTGCAATGACTGTCCTGGAGACATAACTTACAGTGACTCGTGTGGTAAGTTTAAATCTATACTGAAGCTCAATTGATGGCAGCTAACTTGTATGCTACTTATGATTTTTCCACAACAGTACACATGGTTCTCAACTAAAAGCTAGAGAAGCCAATGTGTCACCATGCTATAAGGGATCTGTAACATGTGGAAGACTGTTCAACAGTTTCTCAGAGTCAACAGTCAAAATATGCAGTTAATTTAAATGTTCTAATGAGAGACAACCTCGGAGATCAGGTGAAAAGGAGGAATTCCCCACACCATTGCTTAACGTTAAAATGCATACTTCACGGAAAACAGTTATGGTTCTTTTCCTCCCATTTGCCATTGTTTATAAAAAAGCTGTGTAGAATGTAAATAAGAGAGGACATTTCCAAAGGAAAATTGAGCTTACACGATGAAGCAAGGACTTATGGCTAAAATGTGCACATTTTCACATAGGATGGGTCCTATTATATTTAGGACTATTTCAAAGGGGTAGAAAAACTAGGAATGGTTGGAGGTGAAGTAAAATCATGATATTTCATAAACTATAAACCTGTTAAACAGAAAATTGCTGCAAATAATTTACTGTCCAGCAGGTGTCGTGTTCGACGGTCAGTAATCACTCCGGACACAACTTGGGTATGTGCACCGATACTTCTTTATTTAGCGTTATCATTAGTCTTGTCTTGGCACGTCCGTCCTCGTCCTCGTCCTGCAGTACTCTGCCCTTTCCTGTCCCCCGACAGGAAGTGGTGTCCGGTGACCTGGTCACCACCCTGTGACCCACAGGGTCCTAGTGTCCACCTACCGTCATCTGTCCTGGTCATCACATCTCCCCCTTTGTTACAACAAACGCTTTCCCCATGCACAAGTCCTTGTCCACAGAGAGAAGAGAGAGAGAGAGAGAGAGAGAGAGAGAGAGAGAGAGAGAGAGAGAGAGAGAGAGAGACTCTCTACATTTCTTCTAGCAGTCTCTTTGTCTTTTTGCACTCTCTTCTTGGTCTTTGTTCTCCGCTCTGCTCTGGTCCTTCTTCTTTGCGTGTTGGCACTTCTCCGTTTGTCCCTTGCTCTCTTTCCTCCACTTCTGCTGTTGTTATTGCTCTTTCTTCTTCTTCCATTTTGAGCTCCTTGAAATGTGAGCTATTTCTTGTTATCTTCCTATCCTCTGAGGCCGCGGTCACCATTGACCCCTTTACTCCCGTTACTAGGAGCGGCTCTTTTGAAAAAGGGCTGTCTGATTTTCTTTGCTGTGTTTTCTTCACTATTACTAGGTCTCCTTCTTTTAGTTGGTGTTCAGCTGCATGTCTCTTTTTGTCAGCATATTCCTTCATTTTCTTTTTCTCTTTGGTATCTCTTTCTGCGATTTCTTGTCTGTTAGCGTCTGCGGTGGCTTCTCTCTGTGGCAACCTCGTCTTGCTTGTTCTTCCTAGCACCAGTTCTGCTGGGCATTTGCCCGTGGTGCTGTGCGGGGTGTTCCTATAGTCTCGTAGTACTTGACACAGCGCTTGTCCAATGGAGATCTGTGTCAATTTTGCTCGCTGGATGGCCCTTTTGATGGTCCCCATGAATCTTTCTGCCATTCCGTTGGCTTGTGGCCACAGTGGCGTTATTTTCCTGTGTTTGATCCCCAGGTAGTCCATGAACCTGCGGAACTCTTCTCCTGAAAATGGAGGGCCATTGTCTGTTTTCAGTGTTTGTGGTGAGCCCCAGGCAGCAAATATGTCGTCCAGCACTGGTAACGTTGCGTTTGCCGATGTCGATGCCACTTCCTTCACTATTGGAAACCTTGAAAACTCGTCAATGACTACCAACAGGTATTTTCCAGTCTCCAGTGGCCCATAGAAGTCTGCCGCTAGTTCAGTCCATACTGCCACTGGCAGTTCCGACATCCTCAGCGGGGTGGGTTTGCTGGATGGTCCTGTTACTTGACAGGTGTGACATTGTGACACTTCTTCCTCTACCATGCTGTCTAGTCCTGGGAACCACACTCTTTCTCTCAGCATCTTCTTTGTCGCTACTATTCCTCTATGCGACTCGTGTGCTATCTTAACTGTTCTTTTCCGTAGTCGGAGTGGTATTACAATCCTTGAACCTCTCATCAGAACTCCGTTCTCCGTCTCCGACAGTTCTTCGCCTATCTTTTTGAACGCCAATAGTTCTTCTTTGTCAACTCCTTCTTCTGTGATGGTGTTGTTATTAATGTGTCTCCACCTCTGTAGCCTCACTATCGTTCTTATTGTCGTCATTGTCGGATCTCTTTTTGTCTCTTGTTCCAGTTCTTCACTTGTTATTGACGCTGGAGTGTTTTGTTTCAATATGAAGTTGAGGTATTCTTCTGCCATAGTGGTACTATTACTCCGGTGCGGGAGCGGGTGTCGCGACATGTAGTCGGCTGGATTTTGATCTTTGCCTGGTTTGTGGATTATCTGGAAGTTATAGTCCATCAACCTTATTCCCCACCTTTCTATTCTCGGTGGTATTTTCGCCTTTGGGTTGCCATAGATGGTCACTAACGCTTGGTGGTCTGTCACTATTGTGAACGGTTTTCCATATATGAACATGTGGTAGTGCTCACATGCCCATACCACCGCCAAGCTCTCTTTTTCTGGTTGAGAGTAGGCTCTCTCAACATCCGATAGACTTTTGCTTCCGTAGGCTACTATTTGTCGAGGTGAGTCTTTTCCAGGTTTGTGTTGTGCTAGTATTGCACCCAGGCCTACCGGGCTGGCGTCTACTGTTAGTTCTGTGCATAGGTTCGGGTCAAAGTATGCTAGGTGGTCGACTGCTGTCACTGAGGCTCTTATCTCTTCAAACGCTTTTGTGCACTCTGTTGTCCATTCAAATGGCTGCCCCTGTTTTGTCAGTTCTCTCAGGGGTGTGCTCACTGTCGCAAAGTCTTTTATGTACCTCGCGCAGTAGCTGGCAAGGCCGAGAAACGAGCGCACGTCGGTGGCGTTTTTAGGTTCACTCGCTTTTTCGAGCGTATCTATCTTACTCTTGTCCGGCCTCATTCCTTTCCGTGAGAATATGTGTCCAAAGAACACTAGTTCTTCTCTCCCCAGCTCGCATTTCTTCTCGTTTACTGTCAGGCCCACCTCTACTAGTCGTGAGCATACTTCCCTCAGTGCCGTGTCATGCTCCCCGTCTGATTTCCCAAAGACCAGGATGTCATCACTGTAGTTTAGACTGTTCGTTATCGGTCTTATTATCTGCCTGATCGTTTCTTGGAATATTTCTGCTGCTGATGATATTCCAAAGCTCAGCCTTTTGTAGCGAAACAGTCCAAGGTGCGTTGAGAAGGTCGTTATGTATCTGGATTGTTCGTCTAGCTCCAACTGATGATATCCCTTGCACAGGTCTAATTTGGAAAATTTTCTCATTCCTGTCAGGCAACTTATCATGTCATCCAGATGTGGCCCTGGGTGCCTTTCTCTCTCGATGGCTGTGTTCGGTATTCTCATGTCCACGCAGATCCTTATCTGTGTAGTGTCTTTCTTTGGTACAGCCACTATGGGGGACACCCATGGCGTTGGTCCTTCTGCAGGTTCAATGATGTCCTGGGCCAGTAACGCCTTTATTTCTTCCTCTACTTGAGGTTGTAGATGTATTGGTACCCTTCGGTGGTGCTGTGCAACTGGCCTGATAGCCTCATTTATGTGTAATGTTATTTGTTTTCCTTTGAGCTTTCCTAGGCCTTCCGTCAGCTTCGGGAACTCTTGTAGTATGCTCTCTTTTTCTGACACATGATACATCATTTTCAGCAGTCCCATTACCTTTGCTGTTACGTTGCTTAGTAGACATGGTGCTGGAATGTCCCCTCTTAACACATGTATTTCTTCTACGACAGTTTTGCCGTTGTGCGTCATGGTGTCCGTGAACTTTCCCATGTTAGTTACAGGAGTTTGCGCACCCCATGTAAATACTCTTACACTTGATGGTTGTAGTGGCGGCTTCTTCTTCATCTTGTCGTATTCAGTGGCACACATGATGTTGCACGTGGCTCCGCTGTCCAGTACAAATTTTGTTTGATGTGACCCTACTTCGATTGTCACCCAGTCTGTCTTCTTTATCGACTTCCTGTCTATTAGCCTGATATGTTCTTCTTCATGCCCTTCATCCGTGGTCATGAGATATAGTCGTTCTACTTTTCTTGTTATTTCTTCCTCTTCTTCTTCTGATTCCCCCGACGAGCTCCTCTCCGTCGCGTCCATGTGCCTTACATGTTTAGTTGTTGTTGTTCTTTGTTTTCCTGGCCTGCCACGTTCACTTTTGAATTGTCCACCTTGGCACATAGTGGCAAAGTGGTTGCTTCTGTTGCATTTTCTGCACGTTTGGCCAAATGCTGGGCATGGACCTCGGTGAGGGAAATCCAGGCCGCATCTGTAGCATTGGGAACTTTGTTTCTTCGCCGCTTGTTCCTTGTGTCCTCCTTTCCAGTTTCCTTTCCTGCCGGTGTCTGTCATTCTATGTATTTGTTCTCCCTTTCGATCCATCTGCTTCGCTTGTGTCATCGCTCTTGCTTCTGCCCTCGCAAGGTCGAGAATTTTCTCCAAGGTGATCGGTTCTTTTAGTAGTCTCGTGCGAAATTCCGTGTCTCGGCAGCCTTCTATCAGTTTGAGACGAAGTGCCTGGTCGTTGTTGTACTTTTCAAATTCGCAATATGCTACTAGCTTTCTCAGCCTCGTTGCGAAGTCATCCATTGACTCTTCTGGCTGTTGGTACGCTATGTGGAAAGAATATCTCTCAAAATCAACGTTTCTTTGCGGGTCAAACTTGGCCGTCAGACACTTTTTTAGTTTGTCATAGGTTTCTAATTCACTCGGTGGTAGTGTTATGAGGAGGTCTTCCACCTCATCCCCCACTAAGTTTAACAGTAAGTCCAACTTCTTCTCATTTACAACGTCAGTCGCCTTCAGGTATCGTTCAAATTTAATGATCCACTTTTCCCACCGGATGCCCACTTGTGGCTCCGATACGACGAAAGGCACTGGTCTGCGGAATAGTCCACTCTGCGATTTTGTGTCTGGCATGTTCTTTTAGACTCTTTTGTTTCTTGGTATTCCTTTGATACCTCCTGTATTCCGTCTTTATTTTTCTCCTTTGTGTGGTGACACTTTTGTCCCCTCCTTTTTGTTTTTATTACTTTTTTTTTTTTTTTTTTGGATTTCTTACAGTCTTTCTTTTATTTTCCTTCTTTCTTTGCTCTTTATTTTCTGTACTTTGTCTTTGTCTGCGCTTTCCGTTCCTTTTTCCTTTTAAATCGGCGCTTTTCCCTCGTTTTTCGATCTTTTCCTGACTTCAAGATGGCCGCCCAACTTTCCTGCTTCCTTATTGGCCCTCGCGCCTGACTTTAAGATGGCCGCCGAGTCTCGCGAGACTTCCTGGCCAATCCGGGCGCTGCCTGACTTCAAGATGGCCGCCGCGCTTATTCTTCTTTTTGATTGGCTCCCACGCCTGGCCCCAATATGGCCGCCGAGACTCTCGCGAGAGCTCGCGCTGGCTTCGGCTCTTCAAACTTCGCGCTCTTCGCGCTAGCGCTTACCGGCTTTCCTGTTCTTGTCTTTTGCGGCGGTCGGGGTGGGCTCCCACGTCGCTGCTGATGGCTGGACGGCGCTTCACTCCTCCCTCTTCTTCTTGGCCGCAACGCGATCCAGGGTGGGCTCCTGGTTTTAAATCACTATTTCTGTATTCCTGCACGCAGGGACCGGATCCGTCCTCGTCGCCAGATGTCGTGTTCGACGGTCAGTAATCACTCCGGACACAACTTGGGTATGTGCACCGATACTTCTTTATTTAGCGTTATCATTAGTCTTGTCTTGGCACGTCCGTCCTCGTCCTCGTCCTGCAGTACTCTGCCCTTTCATGTCCCCCGACAGGAAGTGGTGTCCGGTGACCTGGTCACCACCCTGTGACCCACAGGGTCCTAGCGTCCACCTACCGTCATCTGCCCTGGTCATCACATCAGGGTTGGACACATACATAAATTAATGAAACTGGCATTTTAATCTAGTCAATCAGAGTAGGAGTGCACATCTTCAAATCCATATGCACAAAATAAAAATGTACATACAGGCAGTCTGAACATCTACAATCTGCCATTCTAGACAAATAAATCAGAACAGCGATGCAGACACTCGGGGAATGCAGATCTGTATCATCTGACTAAGAGGTGTTAATGTAAATATAAGGCAGCACAAAATCCTGGTCTAGAAAAAAATGAAACACTATCTGGAAAATGGGGCCTTGTCTGATAAAGGTCCCCCCAATGTAGGGGTGGGCAAAACTGCTCCTCACAGGAAGAAGACTTTCAATGACAGGATGTTGATATGAACTGCATCTCTGAGCTCAGATGGGGTACCCACAAGTCAACTTTCAACGCTTAACTGTATGATTTCACTTTTTTGCTTAGTTCACACAAAGTTGTTGATTTTTATGAACCGATATTGCAGCATTTTTGATGTAATGGGATGTGAGGCTGTAGTTAACACCTGTCACTGCATTTTATTTATCCCTGGTAAATCACAGTGTGTAACTGGCAAACACCACTTGGCATATTTAACTTTTAGGTTAGGTCCAAATGAAAATGCAGTAAACTTGAGCAGATGGCATAAATATTGGCTATCTCGGGTGTACGCGGGCAGCTGGTCAATGGCCTTGGCGCTCCTGACTAGGTCTAGAGCGGGGAGGGGGCGGGGGGCTCTATTTACTTTGAAGGTGGCTCCCTCATGTTTCGTTACAGCACTGCTCAAGAGGGGAGTGAGAGTGAGAGTGTGGGACCTTATCCAGTGCTGTTGCTTAATTATTGGAGAGAGGTGGTGGTTAAACATTGAGGTGCATGGAAAAGGACAGGATGCCAGTTACCTTCCAAACATTTTAAAGCAAGAGAGAGGTGTTTTGATTTATTAATTCATGAGAAAAGAGAAGACGTCTAGGGAGGCGATACAGGACACCACTGCGCACCCCTTTTCCCTGCACAGCCAACGGGATCAATTTACATCACTGTGGGATCCATGCACACCTTAAAAGTGTAGATGGGGTAGCTATCAAAAACCAAGAATGCTTCACAACTATATATAGCTCGCACAAGCATTTCTAGAGATAGAAATGCAGACCGCTGCATATTAAACTGGAGAAAAAAAACTAGGAGTATACATTTCGAAACTGTAAAACAGTACCCAGTTTTAACGTCATCACAGGCCACTTTATAATCTGCGAAAAGATAAAGAGGATGAATGGAAATCCCCTCTTTTTTTGCCCTAATGATAATATTTTGAAACATCACCTAGTAAGATGAAAACAGAAGGCCCTCCACCTACTCTTTTGGTCTTGGGTGGAAGCAGCACCTATCTACCTTCACAAGCCACACCATGCGAATATAGCAATCCACTATATCCAGCTGAAAGAAACACACGAGCCAAGTCAATGCATGAGGGTGAAGTCATCTGTGCATAATCACGTGTGCTAAAAGAAGGCAGATACGCACGCTTACACCTGTGTAGTGTGGAGCACCAGTAGCTTCTGCACAACGATTTCTATTGGCACCGGTGCCATGAGGAAACTGTACCATTGACAAACATTCACACCTTGCCATAGTCATTACATGAAGTAATCCGGTTTTCACACATTTTCAAAACTGAAAGAACACTGCATTCTCTTCTGACACAATTATAAAACTAAAAAATGCACAACTGAACAATAATGGCACACACTTACAAGCATCCATTATATTTTAGCATAACAAATGAATTTATTTTTCAACGGATGACATATTACTGAGGGTAACAACCAACGACCGCCAGAGGAAAACATTCCTGCCAATCACCCATGGCAACACATTCTGCTAATATGCCGGTGACAGCAATCTTTCATAATCCTAACAACGAAGGAGATCGCATCATTGCAGAGCGGCAGTCAAAACCAGGCGATACTTTGTTAAAGCCTTATTTATTTTTGCATAATAAGTGGCTAAATAACTTTGCCACGCACCAGGAAGAATTCAGTCACGCTGCTCTGGACAGACCTCTGCCATTTCCTTTGCTGAAGCAGCCCTAACAGGAACACATTTCAGGAGCTACTTTCCCCGCACTTCTCTGTGGTAATTAGGGACGGTCTTCGGAGCTCGGGTCTCTCCCGCCCCAGACCACATCTTTGGCCTGAGTGGAGTAGACCGACAAATCGACTTTAACTCCATATATGCTCACCATTGAACAGCATTTATGACACCCAGTTACAGGGTACTGTTTATATGAAAACTTACTTGTATAAACAAGTTGAAAGCCCTCGTCGGTCACATCCGAGTCCGAGTTGAACTCCAGCCAAATGTGGTTTGAAGTGCTGCTTAATGTCAGACCCCTTAGTGAAGAAGCTGTAAACGCCCCCAGCAGGTGAGCCGAGTTGTCTCTGCCATCATAGATCTGAAAAACAGACATTCATAAACACGTCACGTGCACTGTGATAACTACAAGAAGGAAGGTTTCTTACTGCTCTGAGACAGGCGGGAGTGCACTTGCAGCCCAGCAGAATGGACACGGACTAAAATGAAATGCACTGTTTTTCAGCAAATAGCCTATGCCCTCTAGTATAGATTGCTACTTTGATAGGGACATAAATATTACATTACAAAATCAATATCAGCAACACGTCGAAAGTTATTGATCTTTGTCTATGACTAACAAACAGTTGGAGTAGACAGTCTGCACAATACGATATTGCAAAGATAGCATTGCATTTTACAAGGGAGGCAGGCGTGCCCATCAAACACTCTCTGATCAGCACACCAGAGGGCATGCAGCTCTCCCAGGGGGAGCCATGAGCGGCTCAAAGGGAATCGACAGACCATCTATGCCCCCAGTCTGGTCTAAGTGTACCTTGGCTCACCTTTGGTCAGAGCAGTAAATCAAACATTGAACACATGTGAAGTTTTATGTGTAACAGTACAAGCAAACATATGCGATTTTGGACTAAAAGATCCGTAGAAAGTTAAACATGAAGTAAAACGAGAAAAAGGATGAAGGGCCATTTCAAAGAATCCAAAACAGGAAAGGAAACTATGAAATTCTCAATGACAGAGCAAACATCGAGTTGGACAAAATGGCACAAACCAGGAACTAGTACATTTCTTAGTGCGTGGACGTCTAGTAACTTGTAGTGCATTTCAGAGTGAGACTGAAAGTGTAGGGTAGACTGGAAAAATGAGGCAGGCGCTATAAATCCAGTGAAATCACCCTCCAGTTTCAGGGGAACCAGCTGCTTTGAATCTTCCACAAGGAAGTGCTGCATCCTGGGAAAGGTCATTGTGTCAAGATGGGAGTCCCGCCTCCACTGTCCAGTGAAATGAAGAGGAGCTACACACCATTGCTGGACCTGAATTGCTGAGCTCAGCTCTATGTTTTCCATGAAAGATGGTTTTCTGTGCTCCTTACCCCCCTCGAAGACTGTGGCCACTGACAAAAGAGGTTACAAATCATCTCGGGGGGACCACAGTGAGTTTTGAGGGTTGTTGAAGGTAATTCTCCACCCCTGCAATATTTTCATTGGTCACCATCAATGTGTGTCTCTCTTGAAGGCCATTCTGGCCATGCACTAAGGCCTACCCGATGCATCTGACCTCAAAGGATAGATACAACACAGAACTTGACACACAGATATTGAAACCTTTTTCTAATCTAGAAGAAGAAAGATTGTAACTGTGAGTGACACAATTGAAAGTTTACTGTGGCTGGAGATATCTCATCATGGGAGAATTGCTGATTGTGTATGTCGCAATCTCTCATATTGTGTGCAATCAATACCCCCCACTGCACTAAGAAGGAACACACACAAGACCGATCATGGAGAAAGCCAACTTATTTAATTCACACTTGGAATAAAAACTAGCGGAATTCACTTTTGAAATACAAACTTGCATGCAAAAACAGAGTAATGTTTCCTTTTTGCATTCATTTGGCAAGGGCAGCTTCGGAAAGTTTGCATTTGGGTCAATGTGTTGTAGAGAGACATAGAGACACAAAGAACAGGCTCCACCATACACAAACAAAACATTAGTATGCATGCTTGGATGTAGCTCAATTTAAAACATTTTTGGGTGTCTTTAGTTTGATGTGCATCTTTGCATATATCTGTGTTTCACTATGTGGGTGAACAAGAGATCAACGAATACGGAACTCCGCACTCACAAATAGCAGCTCACATCAAGACAATTCTACTTTTTCTCACAGTGAATGACTACATAATTTACCTCAATTACTGGTTCTACAATCTAACTCACAATGAGGCTTTTGCTTATGCAAATTGAAAGTCTACTCCACTTTTTTTTTTTTTTTGCATCAATAGGTTAACATACCTCATTCTCAAACTGCATTTAGATACAACGGAATGAAAAGGAGCATGCACCTTCCAGATATTAAGGTATCTGTGGAGATATATAATGACGACTGAATACACTTGCTTGAAGACCCGAGATGGCCACAAAGCAGACAGTGGCTACTGGGCCCCAACCATTTTGGTTGAGGTTGTTTGCCGCTGGTGCACAGGGGCGTGACATACTATGGTGCTTCAAACTTTACCAAGCATAATCCTTTTCTCAGTTGACCTTCAGGATAGCAAGGCACAGTGTTAAAGGCTTCTACGGTAGGTGGTATGGGCCAGCTTTAGTGCTGGTGACTTGCGGTGTGACAATCTTTTTTAGCACCTCCCCCCATGATGTACTTTTCCATGGATTCCCTCACTACCAGCCTTAAACAGTGACCCTCATCTATCAAAAGCCCCTTCCTCACGTTCATTAGATTTGTTTTTTTATAGTGTTACTTATTCCTTTATAGAGTTTCAGAGCACAGTACATCACACACACATTATACAAGGACAGTGAATCATACATGTATATATCAGTCTACAGGAAATGTTACTTAAGACAATTGGGATTACAGTGTGTAGGAATCACATGTCATCCATACTCGTAGGCACTATATTTTAAGAGTGTTTGGTCTGGAGAAGCATAAAATGTACCACAGTGGTTGGGGTTGGTTTTACTAATATGAATATGTTTGTACCCAAACTAACCCTTTTTAGCAGCATTAGGATAATGAAAGACTGGAGCAAAAGATACGATTCCAAAGTATTACTTTCAGTTTGCATACAGCTCTTTGATGACATTTCTTAGTTCAATGTGTTTATTAGGATTGTAATTTATGAACTGCTAGTAACAAAAAGATCTCTGTGACAAAGCAGTAACCAATTGAGCTATCGACATAAAAAACAGGTCTTTGATCTGCATAGTACATGTTCTTTGCACCAGTCATATTAGCCTTCTGCACTTTTTTATGATGAGTAAAACTACCACTAGACTAAACATCATCTCTCTCTCCAGCAGAAACATTATTCACCAGAGTAACTTGAAATTGTTATTGTTGCCTGAAAACTGTCAACACACAAGGAGCTTTGCAGCGGGTGTTTTTAAACCCATTAGTGTTTTTAAACACAGCCTCCCCCTTCTGAGGTCTGATCAGGTGCAGCTGCAACAGTCTCTCCCCCTAGAATCATCCCTGAGTGTGGATTTACAAGCTCAGTACACAACAATCAAACACTCAATTCAATTCAATTCAAAAGGCTTTATTCGGTTTGTGCAACAACCATGCAAACAAAAAGACATGATTTTAAAACACACATATAAAAACATTCAATACATATAATGGTCCAATAATAGTGCATAATACATTTTCAAGCAGCAATTTGTTAATAACAGTATCCAGTGCATAAAACAATCCAGTTATTAACAAGTATAATAGATGTCCTAGCAGCAATTGCTTTTAGAATATAAGAAGCAGCATGGAAACATAACCCTGGGTCATAAAGCATAACAAATAAATTCATAGCAGTGTGGGTTGTTCTCACATTAAATTTTCAGATAAAATCGTCTTAAAAAGGATTAGAACTTCCAAATAGTAAAAAATGGATGGTGCTTTGTTTAGATATCCCATCACATGGACATAGAGTCTGCGGGCACATTTTTGTGGTGGGAAAAGCAACTAAATGGTGTACTATGCCTAATCTCAAATGAATCAAAACAAAGCAATGAGATGGCCTGGTTACTACTGACAGGGGATCTTGGAAGCCTCTTCTAACTTTCAAATGTTGATAAAATACAAAAGTGGGTTGCTTCCCAATCACTCTCCCGAGCACTTCATTTTGATGGGCTAAAAAGGTATTTTTAATCTCCTGTTTAGGTACTAGTGTGATACGACCAGGGTCATCCTGGATAGAAAGATTAAATAAGTTATTATACCAGTCCCGAATATTCTTCAACCAGGGGATCTTGTGACTTTTATCCAGGGATAGACAGTCACTAATAATAGATTGAGTACATTTTGTCTCCTCTTTAGCCCAAATGGATCTCCATAAAAGTAATGGTTGCAAACCAATAAGATCTGATAAATAATTAATGCCTACTTCACAGTGTATAATTTCGGTGGATGCTGATGAGGGTAAGCACAAACGGCGTTTTAGAAAATAGTTTTCTTCAAGCTGGAGTTCCTGTGCATGATTATGGCCCCAAACACCTGTGCCGTAGAAGGCTATGGCAAAACACACAAGATGATGGATGGAATGTTGCACAGTAGGCAATATATTCACCCCCAGTCACAGATCTGGGTTTAATCCATCGTTATTTTGCTCACAAAGCCACCCCAGGTTCAGACATGGCCATATGCAAATCAGTCTTGACCCTGTGCCTCATGGGAACAGTCCAGCCCGAACTGCCAAACCATGTCTTCCCTGGACCGGAATCAAGCTGTAGAGGGCTATGGCGACACATCTAGCCTTGTATATGTCAACCATATTCTTGATACGGCGGGTACCTAAATTAGATGCAAATCTAAAAATCTCATGATGACTCTTAACCATCTTGGAGTGTACATTCATAATTTCATTTGTCCAATTCCCATTTCCTGAATAAGTTACGCCCAGGTAGCAGAAAGTATTAACCGATTCCACTGCGGAATTATCTATATAAAAAGATTTACTTTTCTTGGATTTCTGGCCTCAAATCATTACAAAGGTTTTAGTCTTATTTATTAGCAATTTCCTGTTCTTAAGAAAAAGGCTAACACTATCCATTAGTCGCTGTAGGCCAAGGGGGGTTCTGGAGAGCAACACTGCTTCGTCTGCATAAAGTAAGACGGGCATGGGTTTTCCAGCTATTTGTGGTGCATCTACCTTTATCGACCTAAGGGCTATGTCAACTTCATTTATAAATAAAGAGAAAAGTAACGGTGCCAAAACACAGCCTTGGCAGATGCCTCTTTTGACCTCAAAATATGGTGTACACTCTCCCCACTGTCCATATCGCACCTAGCTTGAGAGTTTCTCATACCAAATTTCTAAGAAGAAAATTATTTCTTTAGGGGCACCTAGATTAAGTAAGGTTGACCATAAAATAGAGTGGTCAACAAGGTCGAACGCACTGCTAAGATCTGCGAAGCACAGACTCAATTACTCCAATATCTGGTCATGTAGTTGACTTTTCAGAAAGGAAAATGCTATCTAGTCTCACAGCAGTCCTCAATAGAACACAATTCAATATAGAGTATAGAGTAGTGATCCTGGTCATGACTGTCTTGTGGTGCTATATCAATTTGTCCACTTCAATGCTATATGCCCCTCCAGGTAACCCTGGATGAAACTGTCCACAAGCAATTTATGGCATAAATAATGTTCAGGTGCTATGTTTGGTTCCCCACAAGTCAAATGAGCAATCACTTATTTGCTTGAATGTTTACTCCTGGTGGTGTAGTAGGTACAGATGTGAAGCCCCAAGTTTATTGGGTGCTGTTGGAGTGCAAAATTCTCCTGCATGCCGATGGACGTACACACCTGTACTTAGTACCCAGCTGTAGTGATATCTGAATTCCTGGTACCGATATGGACATGGGTGAACACGGGTCACTCGTGTGCAGCATATTCCAGGACTGTCTTACTGATTGTGGCCTTCTTAAATCAAGAGGAGCACACAAAGCAGTACCCCTGCAATTGTGAAAGGCCCCTTCCCCTATCAAGAATTAAGTAGCATGAGAGTGGTGATGGCAGCATACCATGTATTTGCAATAATGATCTGTAGAGTGAACTGGCCTTTTAACCAGTGCAAGGGCCTAGTGGCCCACTCACGTAAAGTTCCACTCCTGTGTGCTTAACCTGCCCTTGGCCGTCATCGTGTTACTATGTAGTGCTATGTAGCTGTATTTATGTGCTTGTGCGTACTGGGATGTATATGCTTCTGCATGTAGTAAAGTTCAAGGAGACCTGTGGGTGCCATACTGGGAAAGGCATGTGGATGTGGAAGAGCCATCCCTAACAGATTTGGGGATTGACACATTCCTGATATAGTATGGTATGAGACAGACTGGAAGAATGGAATAGCAGGCTCTAGTGTCCACTTCAAAAGGATTCTTTGATTCTGAATAGGTCACTGGTCAGGGAGAGCTAGGCACATCCTCAGGAAGAGCATGGGACTGATAAGAAAAGCCGTCATAATGAGCAGGGGTTGTGCCTATGTAACCTTTTGTTGGGCATATATCCGAGAGGCTAGCATTCAGGTGTGATCCTCGAGTCACTGCCATGGCCTGTGTTGTAAGGCTATCAAAGTTGGAATTGCTCCTGCTGTGACAGACTGATTCCTGCATGAAGGACAGGACAAAGGAGTGGACAGGTCAAAACTGGAAACACCCACATCCTGAACAGGAAGCAGATACTATGAAGGGAAGCGTTAATCTCCAAAATATTTAAACATCGAACATTCAAACTTTGGATGTACGTTCATGTGGAGAAGCTCAGCAAGGCTTCAGCCAGTTGTGACCAGGGTGGAGGATCAAGTACTGCCAGTATCCCAGCTGGGTGAGGGAACATCACCCAGAAGAATCAAAACCACTTGCCCTGGATCACCAGCATCTGCTTGTCGCTGTACCAGAGGACCCTTTGAGGAGGAGGAGAGTGGCTGGAGCGAAGTCCAGTGGGGATTCTATCTAATGGATACCTGAAACTGGCCCTGCTGGGACAGCCACACCAATTGGACCATCCACCTATGTGACACCGTTCAAGACCGCCATATGCCAGGGTGGGCGGGCACATGAAAATGATGGCCCGACCACTTGGTGCATCACTGTGACTGCAGAGTGCCAACGTCTTGCGCAGCACTGTGACTGCCAAGTCCGACATCTGCTGTACTGCTGGTAATGACCCCCATATGTTACTTGGGGCGGGTGAAGTAAGAAGTAAGGGCCATCACCCTGTGACCGATGAGGGTCTGTATCCTGTGTACAACTATTTATTACCCCCATATGCCAGGTGTGGACTTTGGTAAAGTGAGAGGTATGTCGCAGATGAGCAGCATTTTAAAGGGAAGCATTGCAGGTTGGTAATACGCAGAGCATCGACTCAACCGCCTGAACCCAGAAGCCACCCGAATCAAGATGACTTACCGCATGACCAAAGGAGCTCTGAGTATGCCTGCTGCCATGGCTGTAGCATCAAGAATACCATTCATCATTGGGCTGTTGACATGCGCCTGGGCCTTCCTTATTACTACACCAGTGAGAGTGTGTAAGACTTATCACAGGCTGCAGAGAAACTGGTGGAACGTGCTCCAACTGTAGCAAAAACTGCACTGAGAATCTTTGACTTTTGAAAAATCAATCTTGGAACTTTTTAGTACTGGTAGGCATTAGCAGGCATAGCCCAAATGTTGGCTTACGTAAATGGGGAATAACCAGAGCCCACATATGTTGAATTTGGACTCACCATAATACAACGCTAGTCTGTTGACCTTATGAAGTTTTTATATTATTTGTGGTGTGCTGTATTTAACTTTGTGTTCATATGGTAATAGTACTGTTTTCACAAAATCAAGTATCTAGCTGGACATTAATATATTGTACCCATGTACAACTTGCACATACCTGTCCCGAGAAGCCTTGTAATGCTAGACCCACACTACCACTGAAAGTCAAGAGCTGTAGTGGTAGTAATTGGCCCATGTACTCAAAGCCCATAGAAGGTCAGGGACCAGAACATCACAGAAAAAGACCTCAAGCTCGGTGGGGATCATTAGCTACTGCTTGCCTCATGGCCCTATGAAAGGGTTTTTGGCGGGTGTAGTCAGAGGGAGTCTGCTGAGAACCCTAATCCATTCATAAGTGACCATATGGAATTATCCAGTGTCAATCAGTGGTCCTGGCGCCATAGAGGCACTGGTTCAGTAACTGCGGCCCTGATCTGGCCAATGTGAAAATCAAGGAAGTTGCAACCCTAATTTGGCCGATGTGAATGCCCTGCCAGTTGCAGCCCAAATATGCTAATAGAAAAACACCAAGTAAGTTACAGGTCTATCCATGCTGATGCAAACATCAACATAGTTGCAGCCCTACCAATACCGAAGCCAATGTGCTGAAGACCATATATTACATAGCTCTCATGGACAACATCAGAGAATCCGATAGACCCTCTACAGCACAAGTCACCCCTGGCTTTGCTCTCAGGTAGTTCACATTCACCACGTGTTCCTTTGACCAGGAAAACACACAGCTTCTCTGCCTTGACAATCTCTACTACTACAGGGCCTGGCAGACCACTCTCAGCAAGCAGGCAGGCTTCTAGGCACTAGGCATCAGTCAGCTCCTCCAATACAAAGTTCAGACTTCAGCTGATATCCCCTCTACTCTAAGAGACTAGCTGTTAAACAGACACCAGCCCTGGTCACACATCTGTCCATAGAGTACTCCGTGGAGTACTCTCTTGCTTGGTCATGAAGCGATTGAGTGCTTTACTATACAACACAGAACTTCCTTTAGAAAAAAAGATATTGAAATAACAAATTAAATGCTTCTTGGAAAACCATGTTTCACATCAGCATGAGCTACATAAATTAGCAATCACAAGAACAAAAGCTTTCCCAAACTGCTGCAGATGAAGGGCATGGTTCCCAAACAAAAATACATGCACAAAGGACCTCATTCAAGTGTGATATTACGGTGCAACTGCATAATATTGTGTGCATTAGCCAATCCCGCTCCAAATCAGCAGGGTTTCACAGGAAGGATGACCTGTAAAACCTTTCGAAACTATTCCCACACACAAGTTATTAGAGATTTTCTCCTCTCATGATGAAGAGTACAACAGTTCCCTAGGTTAAAACTGGCTTAGTGGGTTGGGGGGTGTATAGGAAGTGCATTCAAAATCCGCAAGTGCAGATCTACAAAGACATATGCCAGTAAATCTGTGACCATCAATGACTTTCAGGCATGACAAGGAAAACTTTTGTGAGTTAAAAAATTATGCAATCTGCAGCCATACGACGTTGTCAAGTGGAGTTTTTACTAGTTTTCTGAAACTTTCTCATTGTTCTTGTAACAAATTAGGTTGTTTGTTGAGGAAGGTGAAACCTTTCTCAAGCAGCTATCACAATTCTTCTCAGGGTGAATTCACAAGCAACCCCTCAACCCTGGGGTAGCTTGGTACTGAGCAGTCAGGAGGGATGACCTGTAAAACCTTTCGAAACTATTCCCACACACAAGTTATTAGAGATTTTCTCCTCTCATGATGAAGAGTACAACAGTTCCCTAGGTTAAAACTGGCTTAGTGGGTTGGGGGGTGTATAGGAAGTGCATTCAAAATCCGCAAGTGCAGATCTACAAAGACATATGCCAGTAAATCTGTGACCATCAATGACTTTCAGGCATGACAAGGAAAACTTTTGTGAGTTAAAAAATTATGCAATCTGCAGCCATACGACGTTGTCAAGTGGAGTTTTTACTAGTTTTCTGAAACTTTCTCATTGTTCTTGTAACAAATTAGGTTGTTTGTTGAGGAAGGTGAAACCTTTCTCAAGCAGCTATCACAATTCTTCTCAGGGTGAATTCACAAGCAACCCCTCAACCCTGGGGTAGCTTGGTACTGAGCAGTCAGGCTGAACTCAAGGGCAATGTATAAAGTATTTGTTGAGTGGGCGGGGCTGCATCGGCCAACGGACGTGCACAGCACCAGCGAGGTAGTGCTCGCGAAGGCCGTTGGACAACGCGAGCACGGAACGAGATGTAGTAACTTTTAATAAATAAACAAGGCCAAACAACAAAAATTAAATTAGTAGACCCAGATATTCAATTTCAAATATTTGAGTAAGGTTGACCGCGATGGAGTACAGGCCATCTACAGGGACCCAGTTAGGCCCGCTCAACAAAGTACCTTCAATCCTGGTTAGCGGAGCATTGTAAGAATCCGCATCTAAGAAGCGTCGCACAGTGGAAGCAATGCATCCCTTCCAAGATGTGGCGAGGCTTCGTTGGGAGGTTCTGTAGTGTCATCATGGAAAATCCCATTGGCAAGGGCTTGTGTTGCTAAATCGGCAGTCAGAGCAATGCGTCAGTTATAAGGAGCTGCGGCGCTGAGATATGTAGTCTATGAGAGATGTGTCGTGCAGCAGTGGCTCCGAACTTGATGTGGGCTGCGGTGGTGATGCAGGTTATTGCAAAAGGTCCAATGTCTGCACCAGCAGAGATGCGTCAGTTCAGCTTGGGCTTGTGGCATGCAGCAGAGGGGAGGCATCAGTTCTGCTGAATCCACAGAAGCTGGCAAAGCAACTTAGGCCCCATCACAAGGAATAAGGACTGGGGTGGCACCACTTGGGAGGGTAGACTCACAGACCACAGAATCCAGGTGAAGGTGCAAGGTGGTTGGAAGCCTTTTTTTTCCCTGAGGCATCAGATCAGGAGGCCAGCCAACTAGCACTTAAAAGTACATGTCCAACTTTTTAAATACAAACTGCCCTACCCTCTGGGCTGTCCAAAACCTACCCTGGGGGTGATATATGTGTTAAAAAGGAAGACTTGGGGATTGGAAAATGGTTTAATTTGCCAGGTCAAAATGCCACTTTAAAACTTCACACACCCTGGCATGCTTGAGACATGTGTAAAAAGATACTTGAATAGGTGGCACAATCATTGCTGGAAGCCCACCAGTAGCATTTACTTTCAGGCCCTGAGCCCATGTAGTGCCACTTTATTAGGGCCTTACACGTAAATATGCAAATTGGAGATAAGCCAATGTAACCATGATTAGAGGAGTGAACACAAGCACTTTAGCACTGGTTAGCAGTGGTAAAGTTTGCAGAGTCCTAAGGCCATCAAAAAAGAAAGCAGGAAAAATGAAGGGAGAAGCCAAAACGTAGGGGTGAAGACATCCCTAAGGCTGACAGGTCTAACAGTTCTCACCTCTCTTTAAAAAATATTGAGTAAATTGCTTTAAAGCGAAAGGCTGAGAAGAGAACTTCATTGAATAAATATATATATTTTTTATCAATAACAAGATCCTTGTAAAGTTTTTGATTATTTCACTGACATGAATTGAAATATTAACTTGTTGTTGTTTATAATGCAAAGTGCATCCCACTTTGTCACTGAATAAAAAAAATAGTTAAGTGATCTATGTACTAAGTTTTTCAAGTGAATATAAAACATTGAACATTTGTATAATTGTCAGATATTTATACTTATATAAGAATTTGCAGTACTGTCAAGTGTCCCAGAAGCTCTGCCTGAGGGTGTAGAATTAACTGTTGCCCCATTACTGCAAGGGAGGTCTGTGGTCATGCCCCATCTACTGCCAGCCATGCATGGTGCAGACATCCTTGTAATAGGCACAACTTTTAGTAACTACAAGCCACGAAGTCACTGTGGCTAGTTCTTACTTTTTTTCTTTCCCAGACCAACTGTGATTGCTTAAATTTATCAGTGGCCCTAATTCAGCTATAGCTGTTGGAAGAGCAGGTGATTAGGGCAAATGGGACAGCATTAGCATGGGTAACATGTCTCCCTATTGATAAGTTACTGGTACTAAAGTAAAGCGGTTGTATGTCGTTACAACGCATACTTTTACAACGCATGCCATTACAACACATTTTTTACACCGCAACATCCATTACAACGCATTCCATTACAACGCATGCCATTACAACGAATTTCCATAAACTACCATTACAACGCATTCCATTACAACGCATACTACCTTTACAACGCATACCATTACAACGCATAATTGGTAAGTATTGGATAATATAGGGGTATAAATTACTATTCTAACTCCAGGGGAGTGCAACAGTAGGGTAGGTGTTGGATAGTGTAGGGGTGAAAATTACTATTCTAACTCCAGGGGGTAGGTGCAACAGTAGGGTAGGTGTTGGATAGTGTAGGGTTAAAAATTACTATTCTAACTCCAGGGGGTGCAACAGTAGGGTAAGTGTTGGATAGTGTAGGGGTACTATGCGTTGTAATGGTATGCGTTGTAATGGTATGCGTTGTAACGTTATGCGTTGTAGTGTCATGCGTTGTAATGGTTGCGTTGTAATGACATGTGTTGTAATGGATGTTGTGTTGTAAAAGTTTCGTTGTAATGGAAGTGTGTTGTAAAAGTTACGTTGTAAACGTTGTTCCCCAAGTAAAACTGATTATGAAAAACCGCATTTGTGATAACATATATTTTGATCCTTTTGACATTTACCATGACTGGATAACTTAACGACTCAAGGACAGAGAACTCATACTCATTGCTGGAATATGAGTGCTAAAGTAATAATTAGAGCTGAGCGACATTTTCATTATGCCATTGTAATCTTGCATACTTTCTGACAATTCGAAATATGCTTGTTGTAAGAAATTGGGTTAATGGTGTACCGAATGTAAGGCCTGCACAAGCAATAGGTCCACTATTGTCTTTTCACTGGGAACCAACACCCCATTGTATCATTTGACTATCTCAGGGTAGCGAAGCAGAGCATTTCAATGCCTACTCTAGTGAGGTGGTGTGGGCTACTAATTACGATTTGGTCCCACACAAGCCTTACACTCAATAAATGATTGTCCAGTCAGTGCTTTTTCTTTAAAAAAGGAAAAGTAAATATATTTCCAACACGCTATTAAATACTATGTAGTATTTTACAAAAATATACATATAGGAATATCTCTGGTGATAATAATGGCCCCTAGTTGTTTATGACCCGCAAAATCACTGTACCCTCCATCAATACCAGATAGAATATCGCAATATAGAGGGGGTATCACATTAAAGCAGGACCATTGGCTTTGGGGTCATCATAACCATATTAGAAGGCAAGCCTACTGGCTTTATCAGGCTCACCATATTAAAGGGCCATAAACAAATGATAAAAATCAGGATTATTCCCCTGAATTCAATAAAGAATTACAACGTTTATCGATAATCAGTATCAGCAGAATACTGTCAATAAATCATCCAAAATCAACATGACATGTCTGAGTTTCTCTTGCATTCTTTTAGGCCGCAAATAATTCAGCCATAGAACCAACCACTAGGGGTTGCTGCACTCCAGGACTCTGATACATAAATTTAAGCCTTAGGAGTGCTTCAGAAATGATGAAAAACTCTCCCCAAGTTACGTGTCCTATGAACTAGGAGAGCTGGAGTGAGACTTTATAAAGGTTGGGGGATGGGGGGCTGCTGCACCATCTTTAAACCCTATATCAGTTTTAGGATGTGTTGGTGGTGCCCCTGCCATCCTGGGGTCACCATGAGCAGGATAATGCATGTAAAAAGGCCTGTGTGGTGCATAATGGGGTGGTCCCAGAAAGCTGCATTTTTTATTAGCAGCTCTGTCCGCTGTGTCTACCTGCATGACCTGGCACCACAGGGTTACTTTTTCTCTTGTCCTCCTTGGTGCCCGGGTCCCACCTGGGACTCCTACAAGGCAAGTTTGCACTGAGGGGTGCGGAAGAAGCCCCAAGCTCCAGCGACCATGGTCTGCTCCCCACTCACAGTTTCATGCTGGGAGTGAGCCGACAACATCTTTTCTATTGCTCCAACACAAGGAAGCACTTCCATTGTGTTCGCTTGGTGAGGAGTAGCTTCCTTTCTTCGGCATCCCAGGGATGAGGTATCAGTGCCAAGAACTGGTATCTGGCCTGGAGATGGGGTCCTGGGTCCCCCTTTAGGTTCATGGTGGGCCAGGGTTGGGGTACCTAGGCTGAGGAGAAGTCTGACACAAAAGCTCAGGCATGCCCCCTGCACAGGCAAGATAATTAAATGTAACCATCCTGTCAGGAAGGCGAGCCCTCTTTTACATCTAGGCACTTTTGTGCTGTGTGTGGCTTCAATATACATTCCCAATGGGAGAACCATCACCAGGCCCAGCAGCTGAAAAGTCCCAGAAAATTCAGGCAGAAAAAAACAATTTTCTAAAAGTAAGAACAAAAGACACCTTTATTTATTCAGCACTATTTTTTAATAATGATCAAGTAATTTAATTGCCTTTACCTTGTTTATGATGTTTTGCCTTTTAGTTTTGGAGTGAGGCTCAGTTAAGGAGATTCATCTCTAATATTGGTCGAAAACCGGGTGATCAAAAAGCCACAAATTTCAGGTATACTAAATGGGCAGTAGCCAATTCCACCCTTGTTATGCGCAATACCTGAAATTATGCTACGCTGCACCATTTCATGTCCATTCGGGTAAATATCCTATTGAAGAATCACAGGAGCAATGCAAACGAACAGAATGTGAGTGGCTATTTTTTGCGGCAGTTGTGCTTCCTGTGCTTTTTTTCCAGCATGAAATGCGTCCTTGCGACCAAAATGTACACAAGGGCGTATGTTGTGCGAAAATTTTGCGCTAAGTGCCAGATTCGCATTTTGCATAATCTTTCTGAAAGTTCGTGTAATTATTACGCAGATTAGGGCAAATACGTGCATTTCACACACCTCTTGTTAATGTCTTGTAGATTTTAGGCTGAGGGATGACTATGGTAAAAGAGTACAGAGTGAATTTTGAATTTTGGGTGACGGAATCAATACTGATTGTATTGCCAATGAACATTTCTTTACAAGACTGGGTGACTAATCTTTAAATATCTATTGGGGCGCTACGTTTTTTCCATTTAGTTTTATTAGAAATCAGAGAAATGCTTGGAATAAGGACTATATCTGGCAGATGTGGTAGATAGCTTATTGTCAGATGGACGAAAGAAAGCCACACACATTACATAACTTGCACATTTAAAGCATGCGGCGGAAAAATATCTATTTAGCTTTAGATTTAGTAAATGGCAAATATTTCTGCGCTGCCAGTTCAAGAAGGAACATTTGGTATTGCTTAAGTCTGAAGCGTTTTTTGAGAATGTTCTCTCTAAATGTGAAAACCAATGAGTACATCTTTGCTGATTCAGCATCCACTTGGACTTGTGTTATCAGCACCTGCACCTTTGGCGACTTCCATTCAGCCAATCGCGCTGCAGCAGTGTTGCAGGCAGGAACCTGCAAGCCAGAGTGGTTCAAGATAATGACGCAGCTGAACTGTAGACTCGGTTTCCTCAATGTCCTTACTCTTGGAAGAACATGGGTAAAAATAGCATTTTCAGAATAGTGTGTCTTGACATACTAATATGCCTGTTAGCGGAGTTTGGTAAAGTTAACAAGAAAGGATATAACTTTATAAAGGTTTTTAAAACTACTACAAAAAACATGCAGTAGGGAACATTTCCAGCCATGCATGGAACCTGAGTACATGACGCTGTGCTGGTAAGGAAGAGTCATGGGGCTGTGACCTAAAAGACACATTTCAGTTTATTAGATCAAAAGCCTACAGGCTGAATCACAACACGTTATGATGAAAACGGTAATTCGTTTCTGTCATGTTATTCATATTATTCTAACAAAATAACAGGAGAATAACATCAATTATTATGTGAGTGGTGTTGACCTCGTCTCATAATGAGCTGAGTCAAGAAAAATGAAAAGCAAAAAAAAAATGAAACAAACGAATTGAAATGAATGTAAACATTTCATCACACATAGCTGCCAAGGTTAAAGATTTCTGTGTGTGACATTTTCATAATTTCAGTGTAATTATGAGTGACATTCAACAATTATGAGTGACACTTTCTCACAAGAAAAATGAAATGCACGAAAAGAGCTAAATATAAGAAATTGCAGCCTTTTGTCAATGGAAAGCGCTAAAATATCTGGGAACTGCTCAAAACCCCTGAAATAGAAGGTAAAGATGCAGATACCAATGAGACAACTGTTTAGGCCACCAATATCACATTGTAGCAGTCAGAAATGTAATAGCAATTGTGCTAAACGTTTGCAAAGGGCTGTAGAGTGTGCAAGGTGAAGCTTGTCTGTAGGATAACACTGTGGAGCCCGCTGCGGGTAGGACCTGTGCACTCAAGCATGATGAGAGTAGGGTGCTCATTATGCACACATGGACACTTCCTTGAGTTGAATTGGAGGCCAAGAACAGCAGAACCCCTCAGTGAGCGATGCAGCTGCTTATAACCTACAAGAGCATGGGTATAGCAGCAAGGTACATGATGTCCATGGACAACGAACAAGTGTTTCATCCAGTGAATATATAGTGGTCTGTGGTCAGTTACAACACTTAAATTATCATCATCAAAACATGTAAGCCTAGCAGGAAGAAAGGGTCAGCCGCTCATGAGATAACAAACATCTAGGTGGTGTAGGTGGTGTTATATTGAACCACTGAAAAAGTGGAACGTTATCTGCAACATCTCTTACAAGATTCCGTCCAACAAGAAACACTGGCAGAAATTATACATGGCTTCACGTGCTAGTTTTTGAAATGTTTCTTTTGCTCCGTTGCAAAGACCAAATTAAATGTTTGATATGGATCCATAGCTGCAGATGGAGGAAATTCAGTAAAAGCTGTTTTACATAGAATGCAATTTGGGATGGATACGGTATTAAAATGTGCAAAAAATATAAAGGTAACGAAATTATCACTGAGCAAGTCTTACACACTCATGCCATTGCACTTGTTAACCTAATACATTTAAGTACATGTTGCTGTTATCAAATTACCACAGGGCACAGCGGGTGAGTAATCTTCCTGCTGCCATTTCACAAGAGTCTGGGGGGTTCAAAGGTGAGCGCTTCGGCCAGCAGCTTTGTTTACACGTCTTGAGCTGCCACGTTTCTTGGGCCTTCGAGATGGAGGGTCACAGGCAGGTCTCCTCTCCTAAAGTGTATCATGCTCTGGTTGGCAGCAGTTTGATGGCTAGGGAACCCTCAAAAACATAGTTTTCCAGCAGGATTTAGCAAAATTAAACACTCCCTGCCTGGTAGTTGCGCGCCCAAGTCCCTTTTTAAGGCTACCTAAATAAAGTGCACCGTCAATGAGGTGCAGCGTGCACCACATGAAGCTGTCCCCACACTCTCTTTATTTATTTATTTATTTATTTATTTATTTATTTATGCATTTTTATATAGCGCGGACTTTACCCGAAGGCGTCAGAGTGCTTCACATTAGGAACAGAAATGAAACATAATGAGAAACATTACAAAAGAACAGATTGCAAAAACATACGTTACTTACATAAGGTAATAGTGACAATTGTGAGCAAACAAAATACATGAGGTAGTAAAAACTGTGAGCAACCAAAAATACATGAGGTAGTAAAGGTAATAGTGACAATCGTGAGCAAACAAAATACTTGAGTAAAAATTGTGAGCAACCAAAATACATGAGGTAGTAAAGGTAATAGTGACAATCGTGAGCAAACAAAATACTTGAGTAAAAATTGTGAGCAACCAAAATACATGAGGTAGTCAAAAGTGCACAAGAGGAAATGAAAGTGACAAGTGTGCAGTTATAAGAGAAAACAGAGTATAATTAGAGGTATGGTCCTGCAATAGGTGCTAGACACTCAGGCTCAGGAACAAGCGTTACGTGGGCAAGGTGGCACTTGTGCAAGTATCAAAGGTAAAGATATGTGAGAGGTAGCAGCCGTGTGTTGCAAGGGCAGAGTGGTGTGTGCATGTTACAAAAGGGCACCGAACACCAGTACATGGAAAATACTGCAAAAAGGCAGTCTCTGCCTGCAGTTGACACAGCACCAAGAAAAATAATGTTTAATGTGATTTTCTCGATAATCCAACTCAATTCAGCCAGCCAGTATCACACGGACTTTCTCTTTCATCACGTCATCCCTCCGATACTGCTGCCAGCAGCATTTGAGCTGAGCTCCTCAGACTGGTGGTGCGGCCGGCCAGCACTGGCACTTTGAAGCCAGTGAACAGCAACTATATTGCGGGTATACTATACAAGACCCTTTGTGCTCTCCCTGCTACTGGTGCCACAAAAACATCCAGCACCGCACCTGTAATGACTCCTCCTTGTGTCTGCGAGTGCAGGCACAGAGGCGAAGAGTAATGCTACAAGGGATCCAAGTAAGCTGGGCCCTCCTCTCCCTATTGTCAGTTTCACACCGGATACACGTGGCACAGATTCCGGCCTGAACGGCCTCAGACGTCCGATACTATAAACAAAGTATCAAACTCTGACAGTCTGTCACAGCCGTCTCTACCGCAGCGCAGGATCTAAGCCTCTGCCTAAAACTGTGCAGTCTCCAGCCCTCTCTGCCTTCTTTGACACACACAATGTTTCACAAATGAGTCCTTGTGGCCGGGCCATCATGTTCAAGCACTGGTGATGCCCCATAATTATTTGCAGCCGCCTTGGCTCCTTCCTGAAGAACAAACTCCCCACTCTCACACCCAGGAGGAAGAGACATACCCCCGTGGAGCCCTAGCTTGGGCAATGGACGTGACGTCAGGCAGGCTGCTCCAGAGTTGCTGCTGCAACGCGGCCGTGGGTATTACATTGTGACTGAGAGGCAGAGTACGGGAGTGGCAGGCGCTTAGAAGGAATCACTGCCTCAGGAAGACCACAGAAGCAGCACGCCAGCACAGGCAGACCACACAAGCAGTGCCTGCAGCCTTCTGCCACACTCACGTTTGCAGCCGTCATAAATGTACACCTGAGACTGCCAATATGCATTATGCGTGACAATTCATTTCAGTGCGGTGATGCTGAGCACCACACTGAAATGCGTTAGTGTCAGCTCTGATGCGTGATACTTGGCAGGACTGCTCACAAAAGTTTGTTTTTACCATTTTAGAGTTGGTCAAGCAACAACCAGATAAGGATCAGACGTAGTTACTCTCGCAACACATAAACTATTGGATACATTTTTTGGATACCCTGAATCCAAGAGGGTTGAACAATAAGTTAGAGCTTTCATGTTTTCTCTAAGAGTGATCTCCCTACACTTGTTCAGTGTATGACACCTACTTACTCTTCATTTGGTTTCTCAGCATTTCTTCTACAAATCAGCCAGTTTTGGTTTTCTCACAAGACAGCCATCTCACACACACAACTAGTGCACATTTTTCTCCCATTTTTTAATAATGTTTTTGCTTTTAATTTTTCTCGACTCAGCTCATTATGAGATGAGTTTAACATCACTCACACAATAATTGATTTTACTCTCCTGTTATGTTGTTAGTTTGGGGGCTGGTTTTGGTTGTATTCCACTGTTTTAAGTGATTCGACACCACTAGTCACATGATATTGTTGGTGATACAGTTTTGTTAATTTTAATAAGTTCATTTCTAAATTTATTCTGATAGGATTTCATCGCAAACAAGTTTTGTGACTCATTTCTGTGTGGAACAATGCTCATAATGGCTTGCTACCACTTCATCATCCTTTAAGGGTTTAGAGATTGTCTTGTATCAGATGTTTTGTGTGCATCTCGCTATAGTATTGCTGTCTTAAAGCATACATTTAGCACAATTCGTTTATGACTTGAGTTAGTTTTTTCTGTAAGTACTAATAGTGATATGGTTTTATTTTGCCTTGGTATTTTCTTTATGGCAATCAATTTACTTTTTTTATCTATTCATTTTTTTTTCACATCGCAATTTTTGCATCTTAAACGATGGGAGTCTTTTATCCTTTATGCACTTTCTGCATAAAGGATCACAGGCGATTCATGGGCATAACCCTTCTATTTCATTGGCTCTTTTTACTTGTTTTTCTTTTTACTTATCCTTTTTGTTCATTTTTGCAGACGTATTTATACTCAGCAGAGGTATTGCACCTTTATCACTCAACATGCTCTCTCGTGTTGATTAGTGGCCGGATTCATCTAACAAACTGAGAATTTGACTTCACAGTATGGGATGTAATTATATATTTGTTAGATATTGTTATATGCTGATAAAATATACTTTTGTTCAAAGGTTTCCGTTAATATTCTCATGTATTTTTCACTGGATGTTTGATTGCACACACCCCTGACGAAGGGCTATTGATTGAGCCTGAAATGCATTGGGTGCAATAATGTACAAACCTAGTCTCCAATGAATGTCAAGACTAGCACTAATGCGAAATAATCCATGATGATAATCATGTCTTTGTTATAAAAATCGAGTTGATTCAGAATTTTTGGCTATTCGGTGATATTTTGTGTAACATTTTCGCAAGTTGAATATTTGTGTTGTCAAATCTACTGATTCATGCATTTCATCTTTCTTTGTTTAGGAAATATATACTTGAGATTTAATCTGTTTTTATCCCCTCATTAGTGAATCTATAGTGCACACTGTGTCCAGAACATTTGTTCCAGTTACATACTGTACATACACATGGGGGATAGATTGAACCCCCACACAGAGTGCGCACAAAGTTGACAGAACTTGTTTACTGGTTTACACATAGTTTTGATTTTGACCTAGTTTTGAGTGCATCTCTACTTCTTTCTATTTTTACTTTCTCTAAGTGCCATTTTCAAAGACAGAATTTAAAAACCACCTTTACTAAAAAGGGCGTTAATAAAGTCTGAGTTCAGAGAGCCTAAACCTCATTTTTCTATGATGTCGCTATCGAAAGTTATACTTGTACGGTGTTACAGTGTCAGGAATATCATAGGGACTACAGTCATTGATAAGATAAACCCCCTTCACATGAAAAAGGTTAGGGTCATTGTTAAACCCTGCATGGTGAACTTGTGGAGAGACTTAATATAGGGATCTCACACCACTGTAAGATGGCCGCGCAATTTGTAGAATTTGTCAGGCACATTTAGAAACTCCCGGGTGGTTGTAATTAGGAACAGGTGTGCGCATGCCTACCACGGCGCACTTCAACTGTAGTTTTTCAAGGAATGCACGTTTGTCCCGTTTCTCCTCAGGACTTGTGAGGTAGAGTGTGGGAATTGCTAGTTTATCAGAGGAGCCGGCGGAAAGAGTTTATTCCACGTTTTGGAGTCGGAATTGAAGTTCCGAGTTGTGCGAGAGAAGTTATCTCGCAGTCTCCAAGAGATGCCGCTTGAATATTGCTGCAGCCGTCTAGAACTGAGTCTGCAGTTTCCGGGGACGTCTTCTTGTTAGCGGAGTCTGAGTTTAGGACGCTCACAGACTCGGTTGGTATGGCACCTGGAGATGGGTCGTCTTGCTAAAGAACACTACAGTAAGGCGTATCTATACACACACTGCATTTTCCCGCTTCCAAGTTAACTCCTTCTGCTATTGCGCAGCATCATTTAAAGAAGTTTCCTGCTACCTCTCTCTTGCGCTTATCCGTTCCTTTCCTTTCCTCCCTTTCTTTCCTTCCTAGTTCCCCTTTGAGCGTTCCCCTTTGCCATGGAGCAGAAATTGGAGCACCATTTTCAGACTTTAAAAGGACAATAAACAACGTGCAAGACATTTCATTACTAGAAATGCTTGATGCAAGAATATTAGCCTGAGGCAAGGTATAGTGCAGCTTGTTTTGTATTCTATATCTAAATTCTGCTAGACAGTGATAGCTCCAGATTGAATTATCCCTTTTCATTTTCAGGCACAGAAAGTTAACAAAGAGGAGCGTATACTCCTTCCAAGACTGGTAGGAAGAATTAATGAAATATCTGTTAGTAGTGTAGAACTGTAGTGAGGTTTCTTGTGTTCATCTCTTTGTCCATCTGCGCATTAGGTACCCTTTCTCCTTCTTGGGAGCAACCCACAAAGATAGCCTAGGAGTAGCAGAGGGAAGCAGTCTGAAGGTGTTCTCTTCTCTGTCCCATTCCCCTTTCCTCCCACACTGGTGAAACCGCTCTGTGAAATTTCGCACGGTGGCACTGGTGGGTGGGCATTGGTACTTTGAGTCTATTCTGATTCTGTGAAGATCAGGTACTTGACATACAGATAGCCTTTTAATAGTAAGAAACAAAATACACAGTATATCGCTATCAAGACATTCCACACACTCCAGTACATGTCCTACCTTTCACATACACTGCACCCTGCCCATTGAGGTACCCTGAAAAAGAATTGGGGGTTTGCCCTAATACTCCTACACCATCTGGGCAAAAAGATCAAGCGAAGAAACAAAATAATGCAGAGGAATAAATAAAAAAAGAACTATTTCTATAGGGAAAAACAAATTAGTCCCTACCAATGAGTACTTGATCCCTGAACCATCTTTCTTCTTTATAACTCAAATACCAACTCCAGGTGTACTATTAAAGAAGTGCTTTATCTTTTTTCAAATTTGTCAAAGGAACATAAACATGTACACAAATATAGACACATATACATTTACAATTCCTTCCTATTCATTGTTACCAAATACGGTTGCTGATCACAAACAATAAAAATTCCTTCCAAAAGCAATCCGGAAAGGAGGTAGTCAAATACACACTAGAAGGTGTAGACCAACCCTCCACATAATACAAGAAGTGTATATTCAATTTTCTCATATGCTAATCGTAGTCTGTCAGACTCCTCCATGCTGTAGGGTCGACGCGTTTTGGCCCATTGATTCAGGCCTCATCAGGACAAGGGCAAAGGGAATACAACCCTGCTTGCTAGGGGATGTCCAGTGCTCCATATAGATACTGGAGAAGGATTTTCCTCTATAGTGTCTCTGCGATGGCCTACCATGGGGTGCCTTACATGTAAGAAAAGGGAAGGTTGGCGCCCGGCAAGTGGGTTCACTTGCCATGGCAACATGGCAGTTTAAAACAGTGCTGCAGACACTACAGTGGTAGGTCTGAAACACATTTACAGGGCAACTCAAGTGAGTGGCACAACCAGTGCTCCAAGCCCACTCATAGCATTTGATTTACAGGCCCTGGCACACACCGTGCACTTTACTAGGGACTTGCCTGTAAATCAAATATGCCAATCATGGATAACCAATCATATAATAATGTATACAAAGAGCATACGCACTGTAGCACTAATCAGCAGTGGTATAGTGTCCAGAAACCTATAGCCAACAAAAACAGGGTCAGAAAAATAGGAGGAAAAAGGAACAATGTTTAGGGCCAAACCTGCCAAAAGGGCCAGGTCTAACAGGGATCAAATGGAAGGCACTTGTTCTTTTGAGTTCTTTCCCTGCTAGTAGAGATCAAACTGTGGCTCTTGATCACTTTGTCTCCAAACCTTTATCTAAGCAATGCTGAGTCTCACAAGGTTCCTTGCTTAGCACAACGTATATGTTACTGCATTAGCAAATTTGATTAAATCAATTGATTGCTCGCATACCTCCTATGTCAATGGCAATCATATTGTTGTGTCAGTATATAACAACAAAAATAAATTTGGGATTAGGTTTCATGACAGTATGCTAGCTATTAGCGAATTAGCAAAAACTGTCAAAAGTTAAATTCTGGAAAAACGGAGGTTATCCTTTTTGAAAACTCTGCTTCTGTGTGGTCACCATCCTGGTGGCTGGAGAAACTTGGATCACTTCCCATTCCCGTGAGAAAGGCAAAAAATGTAGGAATTCCAATTGATGACAAGTTGAGGACGATAAACAAATTCTACCCTATATCTGATTAGATGCACAAAAAACAGTAAAAACGGCTTTAGTTCTATCAAAACTCAACGATTGCAATGGTTTGTATTTAAATATGCAGGAACAATATCTGAAGAAATGACAAACTTTGCAAAATGCTGCAGCAAGGCTGTGTTTGGGAATTCCTAAATTTAAATACATTTCTAGTGCATCCACAAGCTACATTGGTTGCCAGTTAGGAACCGTATCAAGTTTAAGGCCCTGAATGATTATCGCCTTGGAGTTTTGAAGGATGCCTTAAAATTGTATGAAAGTAGCAGAAAGCTGTGATCTTCTGGGGCCAAACTTGTGTGATCCCCAGTTTCAAAAGGATGAAGTGGGGAAGAAGAAGTGTTACAAAAAGGTACGCCCAAGATGTGGAATGTTCTCCTTTCTCACATTAGAGCCTTGCCTTCCCTCATTTAGAAAGGAGCTGAAAACATGGATTTTTATTAAACAGTGGTATGATCCTTTCCTTCTTGAGCTGAGTTAGTGCCAAGATATCTCCAGGTGATCAAGCGCTGCCCAATACATCACTTTAACATAAGATAACATAACTGTAATGATTTGAGCTTGCTGCAGGCAATGTCAGAGAAAACAACTGTAAAAACGAAGGGGCATATTATCAAGGGGGTTTATCTCCGCTTTTTTGGCTTTAAAAGCCAAGAAAGCTGAGATAAAATTATCTCCCTATTACTTAGCTGTCGCTAACACCAGTTAGCGACCGCTAGTAGGAGATAGCGACCATCTTGGGCCCCACTTTGCATGTCAGTGATATTTATCACTAATGACATGCAAAGTGGGCGTGCCAATATGTTAGCGACTGGAAACAGTCGCTAACATCGCTATCTCCTATTACCAACTTTTGGAGATATTCGCGCTAAGCGCGAATATCTCCAAAAACTAACACCTGCCCTGAGCAGTTCTTAGCCATGTTATCCAATGGGAGGTGGATAACATGGCTAAGAGCATTAGCTCGGTAATGCATGAATATCGCTGACTTTTCAGCGATATTCATGCATTGCGGCCGTTTTTTATCGCATTTGCGATAAACCTTGATAATAGCAAGGTTTATCTGCGATAATTTCTGACGATGCTTAGCGGTACAAAATTCGTTGCTAAGCATCGTTAGCGATAAATATCGCTTAACGTTGGTAATATGCCCCGAGGATCGTAAAACTGTCCCGAAAATGTCCAAAAAAAACACCCACACACTGATCTGCCAGATCATCCTACCCGGCAGTACCTGATTGCCGTATAGGCCTGTCAGACCCTGCATCTCACTTTACGACCAAACTGTGAAAATGTATGTAATCTCACCAGGACTTCTTTAAACAAATGTCAATCATTCAAATAGTTCTAGCCACTGTTTCCTTAAGTAAACATGATGTTGCGAAGAAAGTTGTATTTTGATATCTGCACTGTTCGTTCAGAGTTTTGCTACTGCTTGTGAACATTTGCTAAAAGAAAAATTTTAAAAAAGGAGAAAAAAGAAAGCTTTCTTTCATGTTAAGGCTAAGTGAGGTCACCAAAGGGCAGCTTCAAACTCTAATTATACATACACTGACTGTAACTCTTGTAGAGAAGTAATTAGAGAAATGTATAAAAGCTGTTTTGGGTCTCATGGTAAATAATTATTGCAAACATCTTAACAGCCACGTGCCAGCATTCTTATGTCAGGGCCCACCATTTCTGAATTTAATTTGAAAAAGAAAACAAATGTTAATTACTGAGGGCTCCAGATGAAGGATCTGTTAGAAAAATAATGAGTGGGTGTGCTGTATTTATAAATACAGTCCAATTAATTGGAACATAGTTTAATGATAGGTTTGTTCACGGGCACAGCAATATTACAATGCACCAGAACATGAGACAAATGACTCTTGAAATGGGATTGGAATATAGCCTGGTTTGAAAAGACATTTAAAAAGCAAGACACAAAAGTTGTATTAAAGTGTTGCTCTGGCTTACAAATGGTGGGTTTATTTCCTCTTGCTTGGAACATATAACCCCAGACCCCTAGAATGTGTCACACATTTTACAATGTTAATTCAATGTTTTGTTTCCAATCATCATTCCCTTGCTTTTGAAGGCAGAATGAGCTCTTGTCGAATTTTTCCTGTGTAGTAGAAGACTTCAAACTTTCATGGGATAGCCAGGAAATCTCATGGAAAACGATGATATTTGTAGGAATAGCACATGTGCCTTTACCCCGCGGTACTTTACAATGAATGTAAAATAACACATTGACCTTTATAATCGTTGCACGTACATAAGTGCACACACACACACACACACACACACACCCACACACACACACACACACACACACACACACACACCCACACACACCCACACACACACACACACACACACACACACACACACACACACACACACACACACACACACTGATAAGACAAAAGGGTAAAGTGATGAAATTACCAGTTATGGTTCACTGAACTAACTATACCTTGTGCCCCAGCTATACACTGTTTATGACCTCACATATAATATCAAAAACAAGCATTTACAATGCAATGGTTTCGCCTTTGGAAAAGTTAGAGCTATTTGCATTGCTCATGACATTTCTTTTTTTTTTTTTTTACTTATAAATAAATGGCATTGTTATTTACATTGCCAACAGCTCTGAGAGAGAAACATTGAACATAGGGGGGTGGAAATTTTGTGGGGATCACACTGGGGACAAAAGAAAAGAGCTGATAAACCTATGCTCTCTCACGGAGTACAATCCGAGACAAAAAAGTCATCGAATAAGAAGCAAATAAATGAGATTGACAATAAACACAACCAATGGTAAGCAATGGACAGGTTGTAGGCACACAGTAGGCCTTTTGCAATCAGACAAGTTAAACTACGTGGGCTGGACCACAAAAAGTAATGTGTTCACGCTGCGTCAAAATGTCAGGAAGTTAAGAAACAAGCATGGCCAGTACAAATAAGTATGACCTTAATGTGCTGCACTATCAAAGACACTCTCATCACTCTGAACTCACACTAGCACTGTTCATCCCCTGCACTTGTAATTGTGGTTTGGCTGTATGTATGTAGTAGTGTATGGATGGATGGATGGATGGAGTTTATGGGATGGATGGATAGTATGGGTGTCTGGATGTAGTGTTACATGTTTGGAATGTAATGTATGGATGGAGTGGCTAAAGGATGTATGCTTTGGGATGTATTGTTGGATGTAGTGGGATGGATGGATGGATGTATGGTGTGGTGTTATGAATGAATGTAGTGTGGTGATGGATATATGGATGGATTAGGGGATGGCTGGCAGAATGGAGTGGATGTTTTGTATGGATGGAATGGAGGGAGGCTATGGATGGATGGAGTGGTGGATGTAAATAGGGATTTAGTGGGATGGATTGTGATGGATGGAGTGTGATGGTTGGATGCAGTGGGGGGATGTATGGATGGAGTGGTGGGATGGATGGATGGAGTGGGATGGATGTATGTCAGTTGTGGGGGTATGAATGAATGTAGTGGACTTTGAAGCTGCGGATCCAGGTTCGAGTCTGGTTAGAGGCTCAACATCAGTGTGATTCTGGGCAAACCACTTATTCTACCCGTGCCTAATAAACACATGAATGTGTCCCTCCATAATGCATCTGGCGCTCATGTAAAGCGCTCCGATATCTTGGGGTCGAGTTTAAGCATGGGCGGATTTTGCAGATCCACGATTCGCGGATTCAGCGGATTCACGGATCGTGGATCCGCAAAATCCGCGGATTCAGCGGATTTGCGGATTTGGGGGCGGGGCTTCCTCGAGCGTGTGGGCGGGGCCAAACGGACGGGGCTTCCACGCGAGCGCACATGCCTCTTGTGTGTCTAAAAGGTCAGAGACCGATCAGAGCAGCAGATTAAGAGACAGAAGCCCCTGGTCACAGGAACAGCACGGGGGTTGCGCTCGTATGCTGAATGAGTCACTGCATTTGCGCTTCAACTAGTTCCAGCGACCAAGTGTGTGTCACTATGCAATCGCGCCGAAGTGCGCAGGGGTCCCTTGAGTGAAATGTCCATCATAGTGGGTAAATGGCGGGAAGACGGTGCACACCTCGAGTGTGTGGGCGGGGCCAAACGGACGGGGCGTCCATGCGAGCATGCCTCTTGTGTGTATAAAAGGTCAGAGACCGATCAGAGCAGCAGATTAATTTTTGGGCTGATGAATGAGTCACTGAATTTAAGCTTCAACTAGGGCACATGCTTTATTGATATTTGCAAGTGTTTCCTGTTGAGGTTTATTTTTTTGTGCCAGGACCGTCGTGCCCGAATGAACCCTGCCCTTCATATTTATTCAAGAAGACACCACTGTTGAAATAATTTACGATGGCGCCGGCAAGCTGCCAGCGCCATCCTGCAAAAGTTACTTAATTAGCTTCAACAGGAAGCTCCAACTGCTAAAATAAAGCAGGCGCTCGAGCCCCTGCTGTATCTTATCTGTTAGAGCTTCCTGTTGAAGCTAATTAAGTAACTATTGCAGGATGGGCGCTGGCAGCTTGCCGGCGCCATCGTTAATTAGGCGCGCTTGAACTTTTGACCGCAAAATCCGCTCCGATCGCGGATTGCGGATTTTCGGCAAATCCGCGAGAGTTCGCGGATCGCGGATTTGCCGAAAATCCGCAAAATCCGCGATCGGAGCGGATTTTGCGCTCATGCTTAGTCGAGTTCAAGCAGTATAAAAACTGCAACAACAAAAAAAGATAATAAGTGGCTGAGGTGGGATTTGAACCCATGCAGCTAGAGTAAAAGGCTCATACAGGTCACTGGCGTGCAAAAATACAAGGGCTGAATATACGGTGCTCAACTACTAGGAGTGGCCCGGCTATGCCTCAAGAGGGTGTGGCTTAACGGCCAGATTGGCCGACTTTGAAGCTGCGGATCCAGGTTCGAGTCTGGCTAGAGGCTCAACATCAGTGTGATTCTGGGCAAACCACTTATTCTACCCGTGCCTAAAAAACACATGAATGTGTCCCTCCATAATGCAACTGGCGCTCATGTAAAGCGCTCCGATATCTTGGGGTCGAGTTCAAGCAGTATAAAAACTGCAACAACAAAAAAAGATAATAAGTGGCTGAGGTGGGATTCGAACCCATGCAGCTAGAGTAAAAAGGTCAATGATGTGCAAAAATACAAGGGCTGAATATACGGTGCTCAACTACTAGGAGTGGCCCGGCTATGCCGCAAGAAGGTGTGGCTTAACGGCCAGATCGGCCGACTTTGAAGCTGCGGATCCAGGTTCGAGTCTGGCTAGAGGCTCAACATCAGTGTGATTCTGGGCAAACCACTTATTCTACCCGTGCCTAAAAAACACATGAATGTGTCCCTCCATAATGCAACTGGCGCTCATGTAAAGCGCTCCGATATCTTGGGGTCGAGTTCAAGCAGTATAACAAGTAAGGTCCCGGGCCGGCCAGCCAATCACAGCGCGGCCCGGGGAATGACGTCACGGGGGTGTCCCGGGCCGGCAGCCAATCACAGCGCGGCCCAGGACAAGGGGCGGGACTTAAAAAAAGACCTAGAAACGCCCCCGAATCGCGTTTTCACGGGGAAAGCGTGATTGACAGCCAATCTCTTCCAATGGCTAGCCTCCATTTATGGAGCTAGCCAATGGAAGAAGGGGCGGTTTCAAGTCCTCACTATTGAGATAACATTAGAATTCGCCCTGGGCGGAGCAACTGCTACGCAGTTGCTACGGCCAGGGCAAAACCTAACAAGGCCCCCCTCCTACTAATGTAGCTTCCTAGGGCAGGGAAAATACAATTATTGGGAAAAAAAACTAGGAAACTATTGATCTGTACAATATATAAGACCTAATTAAATACAAGCACAATATCTATAGGCTCAGTGTACAGCCCAAATCAGTAAAAAAAAACATTGTATTCATAAAAATTCATTTAAAAAGATCGTTGTAGGTTTTTCAATAATTCCATGGAACACATGTATGGAACAGTAACATCACAATATACCCAACAAAATAAACAAAAATGAATACAATCAACAAACACATGCATATCTCCTATACAAAATATTCTGTAAGATAATCAATGGTCAAATAAACTATTTATAACTGTGAAAGAGTTACAAATAACAAGAGAGAATCAAAAGACACAATAAATCAAAAAATGATGAAGTGGCTAAATGTTTAATGATGAATCTTCTTAATGTCTATGTGTGTTTCTATGCCACAGCGAATGATGAAATGAGCCAGAGGAAATAGATATGGAGAATATGTGTGAAGTGTGAAATCCATTTCTCGTGGGTTTGAATTGTAAGGCGCTACCCAGCCTTGTGCAGCCCATCTGAGCCACAACTTTCTTCCTTTCCCAGCTGAGGATTTTTGACTTCCATTCCTGAGACCAACAAAGAAGGTAAAATGTCTGACCGGGACGGACCTGGTTTTTGGAAAAAAAAATATTTTATATTTAAAGCTTAAAAATGTATATCTCTGGCTCCCCATATTGGAGTTTTGTCCATTTTGTTTATTTTGTTGGCGATATTGTGATGTTACTGTTTCATACATGTGTTCCATGGAAATATTTGAAAACCTACAACGGTCATTTTAAATGAATTTATAAGAATAAAATGATTTTTAATGACATCATTGATGCCAATTCCAATGCGGACCCCAACTACAAGTATACATTTTTATGTGGTACTTCCTGTGGTACCGCAACTCAATAGTCACCTCCATGATACCACAGAACCATACAAGATCCACCCAGTGAAGCATATATATATATATTACCTACTGGCGGTCGTCAGTAGGTAGTTATAGTTAGGACCAAGTTTCCACTAGAAGAGCCTTTTTTGTCTTGCTTATAACTTTGGCGTCGTTTGATGAATCTTCATGAAAGTTTCCAAACTGATTCTTCGTTCATATCAGCTCATATGGTGAAAATGTGAGGCTGATTCGTGAAGGGGGACTGGGAAAAAAGGGGGGTCCCAAAACTTGTTTTCTCCATGATATTTTCGATTGGAAACTTTAGAAAAGGCTACAGGTCGAACGGGTGAATGGAATTTCCCCAAATTTGGCAGGGAGTAGGGTCCAGGTCTAGAAAGCACACTTGTGTTTATTTGGTGTAAATCCATTCAGTAGTTTTCGAGAAATATCCAAATTTACAGATATCAATATTTGGGAATTCTGACATTGGCTGATGCGTTACGAGCGCAAGCTTGCTGCTTATAGGCTGTGAGCAGCGTGAGCGGTTGCAACTAGGAAGTGTTGGCTGCCATTTTGTGATTCTGTTGAAGCGAGTTAGGGTAAAAAAGGGCAGAAAAAGTAAGAAAGAGGAGGGTAGGAGCACTGTAACCTCTGTGGGGCGTTTAGGGTGTGCTATACAGAGGGTGCGAAGCGAAGTATTTACCCCTACTGGTGTGAAAGTGCTGAGCTACGGAAATTAAGTGAGGTATTGCCTAGAGTCTGATGCTGCTAAGTTGAGCTTCTGCGGAATCGGGGATTAAACCGTGAGCCCAAACTGTGTGTCTAATGCTGTGAAGTCATGTGCTCTGGGCGCTGTGCCACACCTGTCCAACTTGTATATGGTGCTTAGATAGTGTTGTACAGGGAGTGTGAAGGTAAATCAATACGGTATTTGTAAAGCGCAAACTAACCACCCCTATGGGTGAGTAGAGCAGGTGATCAAAGCGAGAGCTCTGTGCTGCAAAATCAGATGGTCTGGCTGCTGAGCCACAGCTGTGTGGAGAATAAATTTTGGTGAGGGTCCGGGAGTTGTCGTTACCCATCCCTAAAATAGTGGGCCTAAGTTGTCAGTTATAGGGTAGCTCTAAAAAGAGCCCTTATGTTCATTAGTTGGAGCTACATATAAGTTAGGATGCACAGCTTCAAGTTATTCAGAAAAACTTGATTTCCCTGATCTGTGAAGTGTACTCCATCACTTATGTAGATATCAGCCATATCAAAATGTATGTTGTTGTTGTTGTAGATCGACCCCATTCTGTGGTCTCTGAGGTATGCAGAACAGCTTTGTTGAAATTCTTCCTAGATTTTTCAATCTGAGGACAAAATAGTTTTGACCATTTCCACTTCTGTCTTTGGCATATATTGGAATATACAAAGACAGTTTGAGGCAAAATTGTCAAAAGGTGTCCTTCCTAAGCATTTCCAAACCTACCCCAGTCAATGTGCCTAGGTAGTTTCCAACACAGTGCACAATCATGAGGTCAGGGTGTTGGAGATGGAAACAGGTTTTAACCAAGGGCAACAATTGGTGCCACTTCAATCCTCTCTGTGCAAACCATTTAATGTCCACATTTTGTAAACCTAGGTCTAAATCAATAAATCTCTGTTCTGCATACCTCTTGCACCAGAAAATATAGCTATGTCCTAGCATTTTGAAGGTATGGCTGGAAGGTATGGAAAGCTGTCTGTAGCTCATGCAGTTCCTTCATAGAATCAGAGATATGTTTAAAGATGGGAAACAATCTTTTTTTTCCACAGAAAATGATAACTGTTTGGAAGATAAGAAGCGTTGGGTACTAAAAACTAGGGTGCATATTAGTTGTGTGAACATTCATGTTTGTCATTGGTTAATGAAGAGCAGTGTAAACGTGGAGTACATACAATAGGATAAAATGTGCTCAGCTCCACCACACGTGCTACTTGCATTTGGAAGGTACATTTGGTACCTGAAACAATGGTGAATTTTTAACCTGCAGGTGTCGTTGAATGTTCCAGAAAGTGTGGTGATTAAATAGGTTGAACTTCTGACCTGTATGTGGCGCGGAATATTAAGTAGCTTTTCATATGGAAAATTAAAAAATAACCAATGGAAATACGTTTTGGAATATCGTTGAAGGAATGAAGTATTCTGATTTGTTCTTTACCTGTATTTATATGTGGAGTGACAGAGAAATTGTGCCATTACTGGTTCCATTCTTGGTGAAAGCGGTGCATTACATGTTGTGTGACAAAGAAAGAATTGCCTGCGTGTTTGAAATTTGCAATCTACATACCAACTACAAAGGTGAGGTAGAAATGAAGAAGGTGTGTTATGGGTTCTGTAGTAGTGATTAAGTATTTGAGGTAGTATTTTTAATTTTGAAAGTATATTTTTATTTCAAAATATTATACTGTTAGCAAAGTGTGGTGTTTCATATTGGTTATAAAATATGCATAAAGTTTGACCTGTTGTTAAATGAGTACTTTATATATGTTTATTAATTTTTCACACAAAAAAGTGTAGTTTGTCATCTTTAAAGGACTGTATGGTTTTGAAAATGAGGTGCAGTGTTAATTTGGGTTTGCTATTGTATTCAGGCGAGATAAACAAAATGTCCCACATTTGTAAATTAGACTTTTTGTGGAAATAGTGGGGAAGGGGGGATGTATGTGTTATTAAGTTAAAAGCAATAAAACCAAACCCAGAAATGTTATGTGGACACGTTTTTGTCTCATTTTTGACACTGAGAGGTACATTTGAAAGTAAGTTGAGGTAGGTTGTTGAACTGTGAGGCCGTCTACAGTGTTTGGAGATTACATGGAGAGGAGATGGAGATAGTAAAAGTGATACGTTCCTTTTATATGTACGCATAGTTTGAATCATTTGATCATAGGTTGAGATATAATATGAACATGGTTTCTGGTTTGTATTTGGGTATAGTTAATAGTTTTAGTAGCTTCTGACTAGTGAATAATAAGAAGGTAGATATACTAAAATGTATGGTAACGTATTAATGATTGTTTGTTCTTATGAAATAGAAGGGGTTGGGGAGTGTTTGTTTAGAAGAGATGTTTTATAAATGTGTGAGAGATAAAAAAGAAATTAAAATGTTTGGTTTATTTTTTGCATGACTTTCTTGACATTAGTAAAGTCCATGTGATTATAAGTGATAGTAATTGTCAGGCTGTGTCCCTGTACTGAATATATGTAGGTGTTTAAGTGGTCCGGGTTTTAACGGTGCTCAGCTTCACTATCCCTTTTGAGAGACTCGTCAATTTTTTCATTTAATTTAATGTCCTTAATATACATAGAGTAAAGGGACGGTATATCAAAAGATTGGGAATTATAACTTTGTTTACTCTCCCTATCCCCTGCTATACACTCTACAGAGTGTTTAAACGACTTTAGTAACATACAGATGTCTAGCTAGTAAAGGTGGTGTAGTGCCACTGGGCCCATTTATAAACCATGCTATGGGAGGGTTTATGTTTTACCCGCCAATTTGCATGCTTGAATACTTTTGCTGATACTTCTATCAAAAGTGAGGGAAGAGGATTTTCGGTCCATTCGGTTCCCCTGATTAGATCCGGAGTTAATCAACAATAGGGAATGGACACTAGTATCTACTGAACCATTAGTTCAAAATTGACAACCCTCATAGGCAGCCTGATTAGTGCGATGCGGTATATCTTTTTTCCGCCGCGTCAGGTGTCATGGCATATTCATAGGGAAGTCAAAAGGGTGTAGTATGCCTGCCTCACCCGAGGCTACCTCTGGTCCAGGTAGAAGTGTCCAGAAATACTAGGGAGGGTGAAATAATTATAAAAGCAGTGTATCTCCCAAAAATATTTAATGAAAAAGGGGATAACACTGTCAATTAAAAATAAGTCGATATAAAAGTAATCGAGTAACCAGATTACCATATATCTATGTATATATGGGTGCGTCAACATGTTTCAGCTCTTTGGGCCCAGCCGGGTCTATAGAGCTTTCGTCAGGACAAAAAAATAAACAAAAAAACATACATGAGGTACTCACACCATTAGTGTAGGTTCCATTCGCTATTTTTAGCGTTTCTTATTTTGCCACCTGAAATATAGGAGCACAAACACATACAGTCCCAAACATTGTGGTCTTGTGGTTATGGTGATTAGGCATAGTGTTTCTAAAAAACACACACACATACTAGTATTACTAGTGAATTTTATGTACCTAATTCTTAGTTACATAAACTTTTTTTAGCGAGGGAAAGGTGATGGAGAACAGATATTTACATGGTATACAAAGAGCATGCGATTAATACGTGTTGTCGATACTGCGCATCTAGTTGGAACGACGTGCAGAAACATTAGAGTGTTCGGTTATATGGTATGAAAAACATGCGAACACTGATGAAGAAACGGTACCATAATAGGCCATTTTAAAGATTTCGACAGCAATATAAGAGTCATTCTTAAGGGAAAATATTTACATTATATACATAGAAATAAACTTGCTGTAAGTGCGTGTTAGTGGTACTCCGCCTCTAATTGGGGTTGCATGCATAGAAATAGCGCGTTCTATTATGAAAAATGTGTGAGGCGCACAATCGCTAGTACCTTAATAGGTTCTTTTCAAGGCTTCAGCAAGGGTACAAGAGTCGCTTAACGTGGTTTCTTCTAGAGAAATATTGTCAAAGGTTAGAGGAATCACAGTATTAAATCTTACCCGTGTCTCTGCATCTTGAGCAATGAATCTTACCCTCGTGGACCGCGTTCTGGGCCCTGTGCTGACTCTGCCCCTGGTTACAGGCGGGGCACCGTTTCTGGCCTTTTATCAGTAGGTTCATGGACACAAAGGCAGGACTACAAAATTCTCTAAAGATGGACACCACCTCTAGGTGTGAAACTCAGGATATTGATTGATAATATTTAGGGTTATTGCGGATACAAAAATGAGTCGAAAAACGAAAAAATGAAATAATTTTTCAAAGAAATTCCATTTCTGAACCTCATGTGTATGTATGTTAAATTACATTATTATCCACAAGTGGATTATGTTATTCATTTTGTAATTCTGTATTATACATGTTGGTGACGTTAGTTGAACTGGCTCCATGGAATATTATCGTTCATTCCGGAGAGATGGGTGCCAAGGCGGTCCACCCACCTTTGCTCTTTCTCAAAGAGAACTCGTTCCGCATTGTTGTTTTTGTCTTGCAAAGTCTCAAGAACTGTCCAACTTAAGTCGTCACACGTGTGCCCCGCCTCCACAAAGTGTGTACAGAGTTTTGTGTTATTTTTCTTCAATCTCACATTGCTCCTATGTTCCCCAATTCGTAACTTCACTTTCCTACATGTCATGCCTATGTATTGGCGTTTGCAAGGACATGTGATCATGTAGATGAGATGCGTCGAATTACAATTCGTATGATGTTTCTGGGTCCATTTGAGGGTGTTAGTAAGTTGTAGAGTTTTGGTTGGTCTTGTGAACTTACAAACACCGCAGGTGCCACATGGGTAGTGTCCAGAGACAGGTTGCATCCTGGCATCTCTTGTGACTGTCAATGTTTGTTTTGTTTTAGGTCTCGTATGGACCAGGACGTCCTTTATGTTCTTTGTTCTCTTATTCGCAAAACGTGGTTTTGGCCAGTCAAGTTGTCCAGAATTGATTATCTGCCAGTTTTTCCTGATTAGTTTTTGTACCTCATAAGTGGCGGGACAGAAAGTGGTGACACAGGTCACTAGATCTTTTATTGGTTCCTTCACATTTGTCTGCAGTAGGCATTCACGTGGCTGATGTTTCGCCCTTTTCATGCATTTTTTAATCACCGCTGGTGTGTAGTCCCTTTGTTTCAATTTTCGACTCAGTTCCATCGCTTGTATTTGATAGTCACTGTCCTTACTGCAGTTCCTTTTATGGCGAAGATACTGACTAAAGGGGAGATTATCCCGCAGTGGCCGTGGGTGGTAGCTGTAGTACGACAGTAGACTGTTTTTTGCTGTGGGCTTAGTAAAAGTTTTTGTTTCAAGTTTCCCATTCTCATGAAAGATTGTTAAATCCAGGAAAGCTATGCTTTGGTTACTCGCGGTAAAAGTAAAATTGAGCCACCGGTCTCTCGCATTCAGCCATTCGATGAATTTGATCAGGTCTTCTTTGATGTCCCAAATTAAAAGCACATCATCGATGTATCGTTTCCAGTATAAAATACTGGAAACGAAAGGGTTGGTTGTGTTGAGTACCCAATTTTCTTCCAGTTGACTCACATAGAGTCCTGCCACCGAAGGAGCGCAGGCACTCCCCATGGAGGTCCCATGGCTTTGTAAGAAGAGTTGTCCATTGTACTCGAAATAGTTTTCTTTTAAAACTAGACGGCAGCATTCCATAATGAAGTGGCGTGGGGTTCTGTGTGGCCAGTCTTGATTAAACAAGAGGTCTTCAAGCATTTGTAACGTGTCTTCCTGAGGCAAGCTTGTATACAATGCCTCAACATCCAGGCCCACCAGTAGCATTGTATTTGGATTGTATTCAAAATCCACAATTTGTGTCAATAGATCTCTGGTATCTTTGAGATAAGTGGGAGTTCTTTGGACCATCTTTTTTAAATACTCATCCACGAATTTCGAGAGAGGCTCTAACAAAGACCCAATGCCCGAAACAATGGGGCGTCCTGGTGGCGGGGACCTGTTCTTGTGGGTTTTCGGTAATGAATAAAAGAAGGGCGTTTTAGGACTCTTTGGTGTTAGAAAATCTGCCTCTTTTTTCGAAATCCATCCGCTCACCTCTGCCTCATGAAACATGAACCCACAAGAACAGGTCCCCGCCACCAGGACGCCCCATTGTTTCGGGCATTGGGTCTTTGTTAGAGCCTCTCTCGAAATTCGTGGATGAGTATTTAAAAAAGATGGTCCAAAGAACTCCCACTTATCTCAAAGATACCAGAGATCTATTGACACAAATTGTGGATTTTGAATACAATCCAAATACAATGCTACTGGTGGGCCTGGATGTCGAGGCATTGTATACAAGCTTGCCTCAGGAAGACACGTTACAAATGCTTGAAGACCTCTTGTTTAATCAAGACTGGCCACACAGAACCCCACGCCACTTCATTATGGAATGCTGCCGTCTAGTTTTAAAAGAAAACTATTTCGAGTACAATGGACAACTCTTCTTACAAAGCCATGGGACCTCCATGGGGAGTGCCTGCGCTCCTTCGGTGGCAGGACTCTATGTGAGTCAACTGGAAGAAAATTGGGTACTCAACACAACCAACCCTTTCGTTTCCAGTATTTTATACTGGAAACGATACATCGATGATGTGCTTTTAATTTGGGACATCAAAGAAGACCTGATCAAATTCATCGAATGGCTGAATGCGAGAGACCGGTGGCTCAATTTTACTTTTACCGCGAGTAACCAAAGCATAGCTTTCCTGGATTTAACAATCTTTCATGAGAATGGGAAACTTGAAACAAAAACTTTTACTAAGCCCACAGCAAAAAACAGTCTACTGTCGTACTACAGCTACCACCCACGGCCACTGCGGGATAATCTCCCCTTTAGTCAGTATCTTCGCCATAAAAGGAACTGCAGTAAGGACAGTGACTATCAAATACAAGCGATGGAACTGAGTCGAAAATTGAAACAAAGGGACTACACACCAGCGGTGATTAAAAAATGCATGAAAAGGGCGAAACATCAGCCACGTGAATGCCTACTGCAGACAAATGTGAAGGAACCAATAAAAGATCTAGTGACCTGTGTCACCACTCTCTGTCCCGCCACTTATGAGGTACAAAAACTAATCAGGAAAAACTGGCAGATAATCAATTCTGGACAACTTGACTGGCCAAAACCACGTTTTGCGAATAAGAGAACAAAGAACATAAAGGACGTCCTGGTCCATACGAGACCTAAAACAAAACAAACATTGACAGTCACAAGAGATGCCAGGATGCAACCTGTCTCTGAACACTACCCATGTGGCACCTGTGGTGTTTGTAAGTTCACAAGACCAACCAAAACTCTACAACTTACTAACACCCTCAAATGGACCCAGAAACATCATACGAATTGTAAGTCGACGCATCTCATCTACATGATCACATGTCCTTGCAAACGCCAATACATAGGCATGACATGTAGGAAAGTGAAGTTACGAATTGGGGAACATAGGAGCAATGTGAGATTGAAGAAAAATAACACAAAACTCTGTACACACTTTGTGGAGGCGGGACACACGTGTGACGACTTAAGTTGGACAGTTCTTGAGACTTTGCAAGACAAAAACAACAATGCGGAACGAGTTCTCTTTGAGAAAGAGCAAAGGTGGGTGGACCGCCTTGGCACCCATCTCTCCGGAATGAACGATAATATTCCATGGAGCCAGTTCAACTAACGTCACCAACATGTATAATACAGAATTACAAAATGAATAACATAATCCACTTGTGGATAATAATGTAATTTAACATACATACACATGAGGTTCAGAAATGGAATTTCTTTGAAAAATTATTTCATTTTTTCGTTTTTCGACTCATTTTTGTATCCGCAATAACCCTAAATATTATCAATCAATATCCTGAGTTTCACACCTAGAGGTGGTGTCCATCTTTAGAGAATTTTGTAGTCCTGCCTTTGTGTCCATGAACCTACTGATAAAAGGCCAGAAACGGTGCCCCGCCTGTAACCAGGGGCAGAGTCAGCACAGGGCCCAGAACGCGGTCCACGAGGGTAAGATTCATTGCTCAAGATGCAGAGACACGGGTAAGATTGAATACTGTGATTCCTCTAACCTTTGACAATATTTCTCTAGAAGAAACCACGTTAAGCGACTCTTGTACCCTTGCTGAAGCCTTGAAAAGAACCAATTAAGGTACTAGCGATTGCGCGCCTCACACATTTTTCATAATAGAACGCGCTATTTCTATGCATGCAACCCCAATTAGAGGCGGAGTACCACTAACACGCACTTACAGCAAGTTTATTTCTATGTACATAATGTAAATATTTTCCCTTAAGAATGACTCTTATATTGCTGTCGAAATCTTTAAAATGGCCTATTATGGTACCGTTTCTTCATCAGTGTTCGCATGTTTTTCATACCATATAACCGAACACTCTAATGTTTCTGCACGTCGTTCCAACTAGATGCGCAGTATCGACAACACGTATTAATCGCATGCTCTTTGTATACCATGTAAATATCTGTTCTCCATCACCTTTCCCTCGCTAAAAAAAGTTTATGTAACTAAGAATTAGGTACATAAAATTCACTAGTAATACTAGTATGTGTGTGTGTTTTTTAGAAACACTATGCCTAATCACCATAACCACAAGACCACAATGTTTGGGACTGTATGTGTTTGTGCTCCTATATTTCAGGTGGCAAAATAAGAAACGCTAAAAATAGCGAATGGAACCTACACTAATGGTGTGAGTACCTCATGTATGTTTTTTTGTTTATTTTTTTGTCCTGACGAAAGTTCTATAGACCCGGCTGGGCCCAAAGAGCTGAAACATGTTGACGCACCCATATATACATAGATATATGGTAATCTAGTTACTCGATTACTTTTATATCGACTTATTTTTAATTGACAGTGTTATCCCCTTTTTCATTAAATATTTTTTGGAGATACACTGCTTTTATAATTATTTCACCCTCCCTAGTATTTCTGGACACTTCTACCTGGACCAGAGGTAGCCTCGGGTGAGGCAGGCATACTACACCCTTTTGACTTCCCTATGAATATGCCATGACACCTGACGGGGCGGAAAAAAGATATACCGCATCGCACTAATCAGGCTGCCTATGAGGGTTGTCAATTTTGAACTAATGGTTCAGTAGATACTAGTGTCCATTCCCTACTTTTGCTGATAAGCATTCCGGCAGACACCTGTTAAAATGAACCTCATACATGGATATAGTGGTGGTCTAGAAATGGTGGCGGTTTCTCTTTGATTTCGTACGGTTAAGCAAGGGCGGGGGTGGGGGAGTGGGAGGTGAGTATGTTGGTGATTAAAACAGAAACTTTAGTAACGTGCAGATGTCTAGCTACTAAAGGTGATGTAGTACCACTAGGACCATTTTATAAAGTGCCCTATGGCTTCGTATATGTTTTAGCCACAAATTTGCATGTTTTCATACGTTTTGCAGATGAGCGTTTCGGGAGACATCTGTTGAAATTAAGTCTCTGAATGGCTATAGTGGCGCTTCCAGGTTTGCTGGGGCTCTTTCTTTTATTGCGTAAAGTTAAGCAAGGGTGGGTGTGGAGGTTGTGTAGTGGTACTGGGACCATTTATAAACTGCCTTATGGTATGGTGTATGTTTTACATACAAATTTGCAGGTTTAATACCTTTTGCTGATGAGTGTTCCAGCAGACGCCGGTTGAAATTAAGTCTATGTATAGCTATAGTGGCGCTAACGGTAGTGCTGGGGCTCGTTGTTTGTTTTTGTATGGTTAAGCAAGGGCAGGGGTGGGGGTGGGGGAGGTGGGTATGTTGCTGATTATAACTTGGACATTTGTAACATGGACATGTGTAGTTAGTAAAGGTGATGTAGTGCCACTGGGTCTGTTTATAAAGCGCTCTACGGCATGATATATGTTTTATCCGGAAATTTGCATGTTTTAATACGTTTTGTTGCAGAGCGTTGTGGCAGACACTTGTTGAAAATAAGTCCCTGTATTGCTATAGTGGCTCTACCAGGTTTGCTGGGGCTCTTTTTCTTTTATTTCATAAGGTTAAGCAAGGATGGGGATGAGGGTGGTGTAGTGGCAGTGGGCCCATTTATGAACCACTTTATGGTATGGTATATGTTTTACTCTCAAATTTTCATGTTTTAATACCTGTTGGTGATGAGTGTTCCAGCAGACAGCTACGCAAATCAGAGAACATTACTGTGGATAACAAATCTTTGTGCTGATAGACACGTTTGCACTGTGGTAAAAGGCTGCCAGCGTTGATGGCAAATTATGAAACTTGGTGCCATTGTAGAGTTAAATGGAAGCTTTGACCATTTCTTTATTATTATGGTGCAGTCAGAGCTTTAAGTGGGAGAAAAAAAACTGGGGGAGCTCTAAAAGGCGCGGGGCAAACCTCTTAAAGGGGTGTGGGCTATCCAAGTTGGGGCGTGGTGTAAATCATGATAGCTAGCATTGTGTGCTTAAGAAAATAGCCTCCAATTATCCTACCTTCGGAAAAGACACTCTTTCAAGGATTTCCCTTCCTCCTACAATGTGGCTCACCTAGCATGATGTCTCCACTTCTCAGAAGTGAGCAAAATAAGCAGGCACACATCGATGTGCATGCTCTCACTGCAGTGCAATTAAAAAAAAATCTGACAACGCTTGAGAATGCCGAAAATAGAGCCCAATAGAGACCCGTTTTGAGGTCTCCTGAAAATAACTGCTGGTGGTGAGACAGGGCACGCATAAAGCCATGCATCCATCCATCCTAAGCACTGCGCCATCCAACCATTTTTTAATTCATCCATACATTCCTACCTATATATAAATATACTTACATATATCTGTCCCTGCACTTATGGTAAGTATGTATAAGCCCACTTGCCTATAGTAAGCACTGTGCCATCCATCCAGCCATATGCCCATATATCCATACATACATCTGTTACAGAACGAATTCTAAGCATCTATCAGTCCACCCATCTATCCTACATACTGGTCCATGCAGCCATTCATCCTTCCATCCACCCATACATCCATCCATCTAGCTATCTATTCATCCATCTGGCCACCCATCCACTCGTTCTTTATTGAACTATCCGTCCTTAGTTCCGAGTATCCTCCGCTCCGGATCCTAAATACCGCGTATTATACTCATCCACCAAGCCTCTTAAGGGGTCTCAAAGGCTGGCGATAAGCACGGAAAGGCAGATATTTCTGGTAAAGAACAAGAAAGCTTTCAGTTGCTCATAGTGGACCATAGTTCACCACTCTTCTTTGGTGGTGTTTTAAACAAAGGTTGATCCAGCAAAAGAAATGTAAAGGAGCGTTTCAGTGTAAGATGTTAATTTAGTAACATAATGCTTTGTCCATTTCTTTATGGGAACACTGCTTTAAACTGCCCGTGACTGAGAGATACTGAATAGCTGTAGTTCTTACATTTGAGAGAGTATACCAGACAGCTAATTTGGGGTGGTGAGAATCTGCACTATTATATTTCCATGTCAAGCATAGTAAAGGGATTTAAAGGTAATTCCAAAGCTACTATCTTCATATTAAAGAGGGGGTGTGAGAACTAAGTGAGCCAGGCAAAGCGTGTGTTTTCATAGCACTAAAACAAGACACTGTAAAAGGTCAGAGCAGGGTCATGCTGGTGTTGGCTGCCTGTGGTCGTCTCCAGAGGCGCAAGCAGAGCGAAATTTAGGGGGAGGCTAATTCTTTCAGCAATAGGCAGAGTGGGGCTGTAGGGGCTCTAAAAAGGGGTGAAAAAGAACAGAGCCTTATTTACAAGCAAATGGTGGTTTGAAGACCTGTGAAATACTTGGGTGTGGCTCTGTGTGTGGGCACGGGAAGTTGTCTCAGGGAGTCCGGGGCAATAGGTGTTGCGCCCCTGGTGGTCTCTCTGCTAATCAACCCAGGATGAAGTTGCTCCTGCAGTTCAAAAAGAGAAGGGAAATTCTGAGAGAAAATGGCTCTCTTTAAAGGATTGCCCTTCATGTACAACCTGACTCACCTGGCATGATGTCTCTACTTCTCAGCAGTGAGCAATGTGCATGCTCTCACAGTCTCACTACAGTCCAATAAAAAAAATACAATGGACTACTTTTGCGAGGCCCGAAAATAGAGCCCCATAGAGACGCGTTTTTAGCCCCCCAAAAATAAACTGCCAGTGCTCACCCCCACAGACCCCCCTCACTTAAAGCTTTGGGTGGAGTGTTATGTTTGCGAAGTTGTAAATGAAATTGTTAGGCTAATAATGGTAATTTTTGTGTGTGTTGTTTGGTTGATAACATCATCCTAAGTACATAGATTACAATTTTTAAAAATACTATCTATAAAGTTATCAGTGGTGGGTTACAGGGGGAGTGTTGTGGGGTGGTGGGGTGCGGCGGAGAGGTGAAAAGTACTCGGTAGTGCAGCTTCTTATAAATTGTAAAGGTGTATGTAACTAATTAAATAAGTACTTGCTGTATGTTGTATGGCACTACCTGTTATCCTACTGCTCTCCTGTCGTGCTGCATCACGTTGCAGCACTGTCTCTGGAAGCCGAAGGTAGAAGTTATGTAATTGTATGTTATTATAATAACATATTGAACAGATATAAAAAATAAATGAATCTATTTTTTTCTTTTTCAGAAAATTATTTTCTTTGGATTAAAATTTTAAAATGCCTAGAACTGAATAAAAAGGAAAGAGAAAAGAGATATATATTTGAACAAAAGGAAAGATTTTCAATTAGAAAAAAATGAGAGTACTACACAAACAGTTTATTCTGGTAAAAAGAGTAGACAATTTCTGAAACAAATATTATGAACAGTTAATGAAAATAACATCACGCAAAGCAAAAAGATGAATTTTTCAAGTAGGGAGAAGCAGACTTAATTTCCAAATACCAGGAAAAGAAAACATAATAAAGAAACAGTATGTGTTACCTGGAGACAAAAGCAATTTCAAGAAATTTGTCAGGGACTTTTTCGAACTAGAGTGATTCAGAATTTAATGAAAACATGCTGCAAATATAAAAACAAAGTGCTTTAATTCAAACGGAAGCAGCGTATTTAAAGTATAGTGGATACTGCTTTCAATTTAAAACAGAGTTATTCATTGTGATTTTGAAGAGGATCAAAGTGTTGGATAAAATAATGAAAGTGTTGAAAGGGAAAAGTAGAAGAAAAAGACTTGTGAACAAAACCAATTTTTGCAAAATCTTTAGTAGGCGTTTCAAAAATACTTCTACTAGTGAACCTTTTTTTAATGAGGAAAGTTAATTCCAGGAAAATAGTTTACCATTTGCACTTGATACTGAAGGTCATTGCTACGAAGTTCAGGATGGTTGTCCCCTTCCAACAGAGGAAATGGTTGGTAAAAGTGCAGAAGAGTTAATAGCTGAAGAAGTGCAAGGGAACCTTACACAAATTCCTGTGTATAAGTGGGGTTGTAGCAGTATTTGCAGTATTCAACAGGAATCTATTGATATAATGCGAAATTTGCTATGAGAATATACACAGAAAAGTATTAAACAGAAGATTAAGTTGTTTCAAGGACTAGATCCATGTAATGTAAGAAAATATACCGAGAAGCATGGACATTATCTGGCTTGTCTTTCAAGAAAAGTGTGAAAAATGTTTTTTCATCACTTGAGGATGTTAGCAGTACACCATTCAGAAATGCGCGAGGTTTGTAAGGAAACTGTACTATGTAAAAAGTCCTGCATTATGTTTAAGTGAACTGAATACATGTCTTTTACATGGCTCTTTATCAGATGTTCAAAAAAAGTGTGATGATATTGAAATGCGATATTTTGGTTCAGAAGAGCAGTGCATAGAAAGTGAAAGTTTAACAATTACAGATGTTGGAGGAGATGGAAAAGTGATTAGCACTGATCAGTCTGAAGAAGAAATCGGAAAGTTTAATGTTGTGGGCTCTGAAATACCAAACTATTTTTGTGTTTGTTGTCGACATACTCATTATAAAAGTCAAACTAGGAATGTTGATTTGTATTTGAAAAGTTAAAAGAAGAACAATGGTAAGTTGAAAGAATTTGCAATTTACTTGTTGGTGGAAGGTCGATTTGAGTTAGGTAGTGATCGACGTATATGTAAATATTGTTACAACAAATTAGAAGAGAACAACATGCCTGCTTGAGCAGTACATAATAACTTAGAATTAGTAGCTATTCCGGAGGAACTGGCAGAATTGAATACATATGAGTCGGTTCTAATTCAATCTGTTCATCCTTTTCAAACTATAATTCGGATGGAGCCTAAAACAGGTAATCTGCCACCAACAGAGTTGCAAAGAGGGCTGAAAGGAAGAGTGGTGTACTTACCTTTGGATTTTATTAAAAATATTGAAACTATTGCTGGAGAGAAAGAGGAAAATGAGGCCGTAGTCATTCTAGTAAATGGTGTATCAACAAAGAGTTTGAAAATATGGCGAGAATTTGTGGATGTTAATAAAGTTGAAAAGGCTACCTTATATCTTAGAGAGAACAATATTTATTACAAAAATGTAAATGTGGATGAAAATGTTATGAGTTTAGAAGATGAATCTGAAATTTCAAGTGCTCAAATACAGGAAGTGAACGTCAAGGACTGAAGAAATTTATGAACAACGCACAATATGTCCTTTGCATTCAAGAGAAGTAATAGGAAGCAGCATTGAGTTATTTCAAATGAAAAAAAGCACTGGAAACTCCAATGAGTGTATGGGAGAAAAGCTTGGAAGCTCGTTGTTTTCCACAGCTGTTTCCTACTGGAGAAGGTGGACGATACGGATTATATTCTGAATATCCTAGGTTTTGACAGTGCTTTCCTTACATATTTCACCTTTTGTTTGAAAGTGATCTGTCTTCTCTGTCGTATGCAGTGAACCACATACTTAAAACTAGAGTTCATCAATCACTTCTTTCTGCAAAATAATTTGTGGAGTAAGTTCAAGAAACAGATGGAAATTTAGAAGCAAAGTTAATCAATTTGATGGCATGTCAACGTGGAACAAATGAGTATTGGTATCGTCGTCATAGAGAACTCAAGTTTATGTTACGAAACTTAGGTACACCATCATGGTTTGTTACACTAAGCTGTGCAGAGTATGCATGGGAAGATTTGCTTGAGTTTCTAAGAGAAGCGAATTCCAATATAAAAAATGTTGAAAAAAAGACTCCTGGTAAACTGTGTTCATTGGATCCTGTAAATGTGTGCAGATATTTAATCATAGGTTTCAAGCTATGATGTCTTTTATCTGCAATAAAAACAATCCACCTCTTGGAGAAGTTACCGATTCCTTTTTGGAGAAAGGAGTATCAAGCAAGAGGTGCACCTCATATACACATGCTACTATGGATCAAGGATGCACCTAAATTTGGAAATGATTCTGATGAAACAGTATTGTCTTTCAACGAACAGTATGTGACATGTGAGATTCCAAGAGAAGAAGGAGATAGAAACTTGAGACAGCAAGTTTTACGTTTCCAAAGTCACCGTAGTGGAAAGTACTGCAGAAGAAAATACAAGTCTAAAGGAAAATTTTACACCAAATGTCGGTTAGGTTTTCCACGTCTAGTCATTTGTAAAGGAAGAGTAAATTCTTTTTTTTCTTCTGTAAGGCACACAATAACTCGAAAATCTCCAAAGAATACCTACAACTTAAAAAGAGCAGAAGTGTCAAAGTATATCAATAACTACAATCCAGTCATTTTCAAAATGTGGAATGCGAACATGGACATCTAGTATGTTGCTGATAACCCAATTGCTGTTGCATGTTATGTTACATCGTACATAACAAATTCAGAAAAAACAGAGATGAAACAAATGTGGGAAGAAATTGCACAAGAGAAAAGCCTTAGCAAAAAAATATACAGCTTTACTTTGAAAATGCTTTCCCACTGAGAAATTGGATCCTATGAATGTTCAGACCGCTTATGCTCTTTAAGTTTATATGCAAAGTCACGAGGAATTATTTGGATAAGTGCCTGCAAACGAAATAGAGTGTTGAAATCATTTTAAGAAATTGACCAATTAGCAGCAAATGAACCAGATAGTACAGACATTCTTAAAACTAATATGTTGGACTCATACTATCCGAAAAGGAGGCGACATCTGAAACAGTTTTGTCTGTCTGAAGTACTTCAACATTACATCTTCAAAAGAAATGTTAAACAGAATTTAAAAGAAGGAAAATATGCAGTAGTTGGATGTCATGGTTGTTTAGTAAAACATGCAAAGGGTAATCTTATAAACCACAAGAAACTCAATTGTGAAACTCCAGATGAGCAAGAATTTTACTATTTAGCAATTCTCCAACTCTTTAAACCATGGCGTAGTGAAAGTGAATTACTTGGACACTTTGACTGCTATGAGATTCCTTTAATGCATGTAAAGATAGCATTGCATGTACAATTTTCCCTACATATTTAAAATTGTTGAATGATGAAGTTGAATAGGAAAAGACTATTACAGCTGAAATAGCTAATGAAAGTTCTCAAGGTAGCCACCTTAGTGGTCCATGTAGTCAAAATCCTCTTGGACAACCAATACTGGAAAATGAAGCAGCGACTGCTATGCATGAAGTCGAAATTACAATGCAACAAGCACACAAGGAGAATATTACATTGGAAAACTTAGAAGAACTACTATATGTTGAACAGAAAGAAATATATGTACAAGTGAGATAACAGATAGGACATGGTTTGTTGCATGAAAAAAGGATGTGTGTTCTCATCTTTCAAACCTCGTCTGATGTACATCAGTGGTCAAGCTGGGACAGGTAAAAGTTTTTTAATTAAAGTTTTGACCAGTTATCTTCAAAAAACTACTGGTTCACATTTATGTTGTGTGGTAACAGCTCCAACTGGATTAGCTGCACACAATGTTAAAGGAGTTACTTTGCATAGATTACTGATGTTACCAGTTGAGCATGATAATAAATTAGAATATCAGAAGTTGTCTGGAGAAGCTTCTTAATAAATGTCAAGAGTGCTGAAGAAAATGAAACTTTTGAGTATTGATGAGGTGATGTTGAAAGTTGGGCTGAAACCGTCAACATTATCGGCGCCCTCTTGCTCTCCTTAAACCTTTTGTGCGCGTAAAACAGCTGCCATTTTGGGCACCATGGCTTCCCTGCTCTCGCCGAGAGCCAGCGCGCCTCTCTCCCTCCTAGCTTCGCTGACAACCCCCCTGCCTGCACCTGCCGCGAATCATAAAACCCCTCTTCGGCGCTGCTCTGCCCCAGGCCCTCGTCTTGTTCCCAGCGCAACACCTCCCTTCTTCCCATTTATGATCCCCGGCCCTTTGATGCAAACCCCTTTTCCCCGTGTGCCCGTTTGTCTTCCCCGTTCCCAGGCCGACACCCAGCTCTGCCGATACCAATCCCATGCCCCTCCCCGTACAATAGAAAGCTTCCCTCCTCAAAGGACCCCCGAGATGATCAAAGCCCCCCCGCATCCCACGAGATCCGATCGAACCCCACACACACCGTGAATCGGCGGAATATCCAGCTGCGCGATGATCATCACCTGTTGTGAACGGGGCGGGGACTTCCACTGTAACCTTGCGTGGGAACGGGCTGGGAAGGGGGGGATTCTGAGGATGTCTTTCCGTACATCAAAGTATCGACGAGAATGTGTTACATGCAATAAACAGATAAACGTGTGTATAAGAGGCCAGGCCTCAGGGATGCAGTTAGAGCACCTCAGAACGATACCTTCTGTCCGTTTCGTTGTGTTCTCCTCCGGAGAGAATAAAAACCTTGTTTCCTGCCTTCCAGACTCCAGCGCCTGCCTCTTCAATAGTTTAACTTCTTTGTGGGTTCAAGAGGCGACACCGCCGGGCAATACTTAAGGATCTTATATTCTGGTTGGTAGTGCCCCCCAATTATTGTTCAACAATTGGCGTCCCAAGCGTGGGGCCCATCAGCGACTCGTGGATCCAGTGGGAGAGGTCCCGACGACAGAGTGAATGACTGCAACGATCGGGAACGCGTCTGTCCGATAGACCCTCGTCTGACAGCCGATCATCCGAACTTCACTGGTTCCGAACAGACCTCTCTCGAGTGATCTACGGTCCTGACTGGGAACCATCAGGAGTGCCGCGAGGATAACGGAGAAGAGAGGACGATCGGGCGCTGGATTCGGAAGACAGGAAACTGTCCATGCGGTCCGGGTAAGGTCGTGTTACCACGACAAGTTGCGAAAAAATTGCTTGATTGCTTGTTTGTTTAAAAATACTAGTATTGCTCTTTTTATTTATTTGGAGATTCACTGTCTGCAAACGGAGAAACAACGGGCTCTCTCTTTGCAAGCAGTGGAGGATAGGTAGGGAAGCAGCCGCGCTTATTTTTTCTCCCCCACTCAATAATCACTTGAAACTGAACTGTTGTTCGCAAAACTATTGTTTCCTGGAGATTCCCTGTCTGCAAACAGGGAAGAGACCACCCTTTTTGCAGATAGTGAAAAGGGTAGGTAACGCAGATCTTTGCGGACCTACTCATTCTCCCCATTGTTATTTATTGGTCTTTTTTTGTTATTTTGATCCATGAGGTATTCACTGCCTGCAAACAACGTAGAATAGAAATATTCTGTCCAGTCTTTGCACCTAGTGATAAGATAGGCAGTGCTGACTTTTTAGTCCCTCGTTACGAGCCGTCATGTCTGTCTTCTCCCCACTGATTAGTAGCCTGTTTAGCCCGGACCGCCTATTAGAGATGGACCATCCAGCCCCACTGGAAGGCACCCCTAATAAGGACATGTTCATGAAGCATGGATTGACCGCTATAGCCTATAGTAAACTATGGCATAAATATACAAAAAAGGGTCAAGAAAGTCAATGGCCCCTGATAGGATCCTTCGATGATGATAAAATAAAAACGCTAGAAACTGCCCTGGGTAAAAACAAGACAACACCTACTATGCTTGACAGCTTCGGCATGTGGCGAAAAGAAACTGAACAACGTAAAAAGAAAACTGAGAGTAGGTTGGAAAAAGAGCTGCGAAAAGCAGCCCACCTAGCTGCTCAGAAACTAAAAAAAGAGATAAAGGAAAGAGAGAAAGCTAAACAGAAACTAGAAATGGAAACGCCAAGCCAGTGTCCGGTTAGAACCCCCTCCATGCTCTACCCTGATTTACCCTCGAAACGACAAGCCAATGAGGACCTGCTGTTAGGTCCTCCTATCATCTACATGCCCCCTCCATATGCCCCTTCTCAACCCTTGGCGCAGCACGCGCCACCCCCAGGTACAAACGAAGGTACCGCCACAGCGTCGGCCCCAATGGCCTCTGTGCCAGCCGAACCCCTTGTATTAAAACCCGCATCAACAACAACGTTAGACGACCATGAGACTCGAGGGGCTGGCCCTGCAAGAACAAACAGACTAGACAAAGATGAGCGAGCGGGGATCGACAAAATAGCAAGGACACTGGTAGAAAGGAAGGATGATGAAGAGTACATCACAGATATGTTCAGCTCGTATACAGGGAGTCACAGACGACATTTTACCGTACGACTGTGTTATCATGTCTTGAATGCATACGAGGACCGATATCGAGACAAAGGTCCCGAGAGCCTAAGGACTCTGTACCGGAAGGTCGATATCGGGGACGAGGGCGAGTGTGATGTGTCGGACCTCCTTACGCGTACGCTTGAGGTTTTCCGCCACCTCACTGAACGAAAGCCGGGAGCTAAATCCGCAGCCTCTGTAGTGACCGAACCACCAACCGAGCAATCTAAAACCATGATGCCGATACGTGAGGCTGCCCCTTACTGGGTTCCTCCTCGGGGTACAGGGACTCACGATGATGCAAACAACCAAGATGTGAAGGGAAGGGTAGTGTACAACTGGGTCTACCAGCCATGGGACCGGCAAGAGATACTGACATTCCGGAAATCTCTACCCGACCTACGTAAAAACCCCACTGCCTTCTATACTGAATTGGGTACAGCCCTGGGTTCAACGATCATGACCCTGGCTGACATCGACTTGTTCTTCGGGTTATGTCTACCAGCTGATGTGTGGAAGCAAATCCGGAAAGTCGACCACCTTGAGCTGTTTGGACATACCTGGTCACAACTCGATGACCTGGACAAACAACGGGGACCAGGACAAAAGCCGTTGAAATCCATTCTAGACCTCCCAGATAAAATCGTAGAGAAATTAAAAACCCTAATCCCAGAAAAGAAAGTGGACTGGTCGATAGTAACAGCCTGTCGCCAAAAACCCCAGGAGGATGTATCGGAATACTTCTCCCGGTTTGAAACGGTGTTCTCCGATTACAGCGGCCAGGACATGACCACTGCAACCGGACACCATCTGTTTGTCCAGAATTATGTTAAGGGCCTATCATCGGAAATCTCCCAGAAACTACAGGCCAGCGAGAGTAGTTGGGCAGCCTCCAAACCTACAGCGATTCTCCAAATGGCCCAATATTATGAGCATCAGAAAAATGAAAACGATAGGGCGACAGAGAAAAAGAAGAAGGACTTAAAAGAGAGGGTGATGATTGCCAAACTGCAAGGGGTGACTATAGGACGAGACCAATACCGGGGAAACTACCAGACAAACGTCCCTAAGACTACATTTCCCCAGGACCGCACTCTGACTTCCTACAGTGGACGCACAGACCTTAGAGAAGACCAGTGCGCTTTCTGCAAAGGGACTGGCCATTGGAAATCCCAGTGCCCAGTTCTTCTGGAAATGATCAGAAACAAAGACCCCAGGGATGTAGCAAACGGACCGAGACCTAAGGGACAACAACGAGGGCCCCCAAATGACGCGACTAATGACAGATCAAGCAGACCAAATACGTTCGATCGACCCAGGCAGAACCAATATCAACAATCTGACTATGACGACACTCACACCTTCGCATAGGACAGCCAAGGGCGAGGGAGGGATCCAGTCGAGCTCTATGTTGACCAGCAGGGCCCTTATGTCACTGCTAAGGTCCTGGGTACCAAGTCTCCATTTCTGGTAGACACTGGCGCAACACGTAGTGCGTTATCTAAACGACTGATTCCAAGGGCACCCTTGTCTGGCTCACTCATAACATCGACAGGTTTCGATGGAACGCCCTCCACCAACCCTTTGTCTGCCCCGATTCTCTTTGACGTAGAAAACAACACCACCGACACCACGTTCTTGCTTTCCTCCAATAGCCCTGACGCCATTATGGGACTTGACTTACTGAAACACTTCCGAGCGACGATTAGGTGTTCTCAAGATGGAGTTCGAGTGTTTCTTTACGACAACCCCGTTCTGCTTAGACATTGCCCCCCCCGACACATGTTTTCCATCACCGACGTTGACGCGTCCCTGCTTGACACTCTACCTCCGTATCTGTGGGCCAAAGCGGATTCGGACGTAGGGCGTATGTTAATTGACCCAGTGCACATTACTGTCCGACCAGACGCAACACTCCCAAAACTCCCACAATATCGGATATCGCCAGAGGGCGAGAAGGCATTGGTAATGATTATCCAGTCACTGATAGACGCAGGTGTGGTAGAGGAAGTGGTTAGCAACGTTTGCAACAGCCCTATCTTGCCCATTATCAAGAAGCAGGGAGAGGGAGATGAGAAAGCATACCGTTTCATCATCGACCTCCGAGAGATCAACAAAGTGGTGGTACCCCAGTACCCTGTGGTCTCAGACATCACCACCATCCTGACCTTAATTCCATCCACTGCCACCACCTTTTCCGTCATCGACCTCAAGAACGCATTCTTCTCCATCCCCATCCACCCAGACAGCCGATATCTCTTCGGCTTTACCCTAAAAGCCCGCTCATATAGGTTTTGCCGAGCGCCTCAAGGCTACACGGAAAGCCCTAGCATCTACAGCCAGGCCCTCAAAAGACAACTAGACCAAGTCCAGTTACCCGACGGGGTGGTGTTGGTACAATATGTCGATGACATCCTTTTGGCAGCCGACACCACCCCTCTAGCGGTTACCGCCACCATTCAACTCTTGCACTTCCTTGCGGAAAATGGCCACAAGGTCTCCAAGAAGAAGTTGCAATTCTGCCTACCCCAGGTCACTTACCTAGGCCACCTTTTGTCCAAAGATGGAAGAAAACTCACCCCTGATCGAATCCAAACCATTCTAGATACCCCTGTCCCTAAAACCCAGAAGCAGGTTCGCTCCCTATTAGGCCTCACCTCCTTCTGCCGACAATGGTTACCAAACTTCAGCCTCGTTGTAAAACCACTGCTTTCTCTGCTAAACAAAGACGTCCCTTTCCCACTCCCTTGGACTCCTGAGTGTCAAACTTCCTTCACAGAACTGCGAGATGCCCTTTGCTCAGCCCCTGTCCTGGGTACCCCTGATTACAAAAAGCCCTTCTCCCTTTACACTCACGAAAGGGAGGGGTGCGCTTTATCTGTCCTGACCCAGGCCATCGGCCCTAAGCAACGACCGTGCGCTTACTTCTCTGCCACTCTTGACCCTGTCGCCAGAGCCTTGCCTGCCTGCCTTCGAGCTGTAGCTGCTGCTGCAGTCTCTATCCGACAGAGTGAGGGGATTGTACTCTCGAATTCCCTCACGGTACTGGTACCCCATGCAGTCGACACCCTCCTGAACCAAACCAAGACGCAACATCTGACGAGTGCACGACTGACTGGATACGAACTGACCTTGCTTGCCCCCCATATCACCCTGAAAAGATGCACCACACTGAACCCAGCAACTCTGTTACCCTTGCCAGAGAACGATCCCAATGCGCACCCCGTACATGACTGCGTGACTCTTACGGACGAACAGACCAGGAGTAGGGTCGATCTCAGAGACACAGCTTTCCCTGACCCCGACGGGGAGTTGTGGGTGGACGGTTCTTGCATCAAACTCTCCGATGGTACCACTTCCGCTGCCTATGCAGTCACCACGGCTCGAACTGTAGTAGAAACAGCCCGCATCACCCAGCGATCTGCCCAGGCAGCGGAACTGATTGCTTTGACGCGAGCCTGCATCCTGGCAACAGGAACCACAGCGAACATTTACACCGACAGCCAGTATGCCTTCGGGGTGGTTCACCATTTTGGGCTCCTCTGGAGGGAGAGAGGATACTTGACCTCACACGGCACACCCATTTTGCACGGGGATTTAGTCTCCGCCTTAATCGAAGCTGTCCCCCTCCCCAACAAACTTGCCGTTATCAAATGCCAGGCACACAAGAAAGTGACAGACATTATTGGACAGGGAAATGCACTAGCCGACATCACCGCCCGAACGACAGCTGAAAATAGAACGACAACACATATGTACGTGACCAGGTCGCAAGCAGAAAACTGGACTGACGCAAAGGACACAATTAGAGACATACAAACGACTAGCACACAACACGAATTGACTGAATGGACACGGGTGGGATTGAAAGACGATGAAGGCTGCTGGCGGACAAAAGACACGAACAGATGGTTGCTACCTGATTCGTACTTGATTCCCATATTAACCATGGCACACTCCCCTGCCCACATAGGATCAGCCCCCATGACCGAACTTGTCTCCAGGGTTTGGCACAATGACAAGATCCCAGATTCCGCCAAACGCCTGGTCCAACAATGCTTAATATGCCTGCAACACAACCCCGGGAAAGGAACTGTAGTACCCCGGGGGGGATTTGGGGTCCCAAACCACCCATTTGAAGTCCTGCAGATGGACTACATCCAGCTAGACAGATGCCAAGGCCTGAAATATGTACTCGTCGTGGTGTGCGCATTTAGCAAGTGGGTGGAAGCATATCCAACCCGTGACAACACCGCTATGGCCACTGCAAAGGTTCTGTTAAAGGAGTTTTTTCCCCGTTATGGCCTCTGTCGTGTTTTATGGAGTGATAATGGCCCCCACTTTGTAGCCAAAGTTATCCAGCTCATCCTAAATGGGCTGGGTATTAAACAGAAATTCCACGCAGTCTTCCACCCTCAATCTGCTGGGCTTGTCGAACGACACAATGCCACACTAAAGCTTAAACTGGCCAAAATAGTGGCTACGACGGGCCTGAAATGGCCAGACGCCCTCCCATTGGCATTGCTATCGATGCGCTCTACCCCCACCCGACATCACTTAACCCCTTATGAAGTTGTCTTCGGTCGACCCATGAGCGTCTGGTCTGCCCCGAAACCAACTTCCATTCATGACGTTCCGGATGTCCTAATGTCTGATTATCTGTACAAATTGACTGAAACTTTGTCTGTCCTTCATCAGCAGGTGCAGCAGGCCATCCCCGATGCTTCCAGGGGTCCGGGTCACGCCATCCAGCCGGGGGACTTCGTGCTGATCCGAAATTTTCAGCGATCAAAGAGTTTGGAACCCCGGTGGACGGGCCCCTGGCAAGTGCTGATCACCACTCGGACCGCACTTCGAGTGGAGGGGAAGAAACACTGGCTGCACGCTCATCACTGCAAAAAGGTCTCTCCAGCCCTGGCCACGACAGACACCGTCAACACCCAAGAAGAGCTCCTGAACCAGGACCGACCATCGTTGAACTGCTACCCTGATACTGAGACACTTGAACTTTCAAAACATCCTGACCCCACTGTGCCATCTCGAGAAGGGTATTTCCTGCGTCGAAAGGAGGGAGCTTCGGCTAAGTAGGCCACGGACTAGGTTAAAGGATCTCAGAACGGTGACCCAAACTACCAAGGGTTACCTGGAGAGAAGCTAAAACTAAGTCTGTGGTCCTGCCCACTACCGAGCACCTTGAAGACGAAGATGATGGAAGCGCCAGATAAGAAGATGATGGAAGCGCCAAATAAGAAGCCGACGGAGACAGCAGGAAATACCCACTACAGAAATCCGAGAATAGACAGACTCCATAGCTCAAAGACAATTGCACTCTTCATCGTAATCCTCCTCTGTTTTCTCCTCATGACTACGCTCTGGATTATGGAAGAACACGCACCTGCTCACGAAACATTCCTAACCACTGCTCAGCCTACCACCATGAAGGAACATCATCTAATTTCGCTCTCTCCTCAACTAAGAGAGAGGCGAAAGGAGTTTTGGAACAACTCTTTCGTGCAGCTACTTCACCAGCACAATCTTGCCACCAACACCACCAACTGCTGGATCTGTGGGTTGCTACCCCATGCCACTGGACATTCAATACCATTCATCCCTTCACCCTTCTCCGTCCACGGCTCCTGCCTTGCCTGGCTGATCCTCCTGCAAGAGAGCTATACGGGCAATGCCACCTCCAGCAGAACTGCAGCACATTCTTCTCATGGGGCCGGGCGAAACAAGACAAAGACACACTTCTGCCCGCTGACCCCCAGCGACTCGATCCAAATGGACATCCCGGCCAAAGAACGAATCGAAATGCAGGTGTTCAACAATCCAACCAGACCCACCTTCTCCTATCTGCGGAAACGAACGGCTGCCACTCTGACTGTGGCCCTGTCGGTCATCAACGTCACAGGCCACATGTGTGTAGAAGGACTTGGGACACAGCTGGTGGGTCGCAGCGCTTGCCGCTTTACCAGCACTCTGGATTCCACGGATCCACCTTCCTTTGTGTCATCCCCAAACATGTATTTCATCTGCGGCACGAAGGCCTACACCTGGCTCCCCAAAGGCTGGGGGGGCACTTGCTACATCTCCTTCGTCCTTCCTCCAACTTATGTGGCCCCAGCGAATCACCACAGGCAAAAACGAGCCAAAGACGTTGAGCAAGCCGACTCAACAGGGGCGCAGTTCCTCGATGCTATGAAAGGACTCGTCCCCCTCTGGGGCCCGATGGCAAACAGCCGTGCCATCCGACATTTGACTCAGGCAGTCGAGACAACCATGAACATCACAGCGGGCATCTTTGCCAACAACACTGCCGAGCTCCAAGCGGTCCGTTTGGTGGCTCTTCAGAACCGCCTCGTTCTAGATGTGGTTCTGGCGGACCGTGGAGGAGCATGCCGCATTATTGGGTCCAGCTGTTGTACATACATACCGGACAACTCACCCTCAGTGTACAAAGCCATCGAACATCTTCACAGACTCTCTTCGGAAGTTCACCAAGAGCAAGAAGAATGGTCGCTTGGTGGTTGGTTCTGGGACACCGTCAAAAGCTGGGGCTGGAGACTGCTCACCATTATCCTGATTCCCGTAGTTGTAATATGTGGCCTATGCTTAGGAATTCAATGTTTGCCACCTATGTGTTCTTTATGTGCGAGTTGTATTTTTCCCAAAACTGTGGACATTGGAAGCGAACATATGAGAGCATTATATGATACCGAAGTTAGGAATTTGATGAAAATTGACATTGAGTAAAGCAAGGTGGCTAGATATGTTGAAAAGGGGGGACTGTTGAAAGTTGGGCTGAAACCGTCAACATTATCGGCGCCCTCTTGCTCTCCTTAAACCTTTTGTGCGCGTAAAACAGCTGCCATTTTGGGCACCATGGCTTCCCTGCTCTCGCCGAGAGCCAGCGCGCCTCTCTCCCTCCTAGCTTCGCTGACAACCCCCCTGCCTGCACCTGCCGCAAATCATAAAACCCCTCTTCGGCGCTGCTCTGCCCCAGGCCCTCGTCTTGTTCCCAGCGCAACACCTCCCTTCTTCCCATTTATGATCCCCGGCCCTTTGATGCAAACCCCTTTTCCCCGTGTGCCCGTTTGTCTTCCCCGTTCCCAGGCCGACACCCAGCTCTGCCGATACCAATCCCATGCCCCTCCCCGTACAATAGAAAGCTTCCCTCCTCAAAGGACCCCCGAGATGATCAAAGCCCCCCCCCATCCCACGAGATCCGATCGAACCCCACACACACCGTGAATCGGCGGAATATCCAGCTGCGCGATGATCATCACCTGTTGTGAACGGGGCGGGGACTTCCACTGTAACCTTGCGTGGGAACGGGCTGGGAAGGGGGGGATTCTGAGGATGTCTTTCCGTACATCAAAGTATCGACGAGAATGTGTTACATGCAATAAACAGATAAACGTGTGTATAAGAGGCCAGGCCTCAGGGATGCAGTTAGAGCACCTCAGAACGATACCTTCTGTCCGTTTCGTTGTGTTCTCCTCCGGAGAGAATAAAAACCTTGTTTCCTGCCTTCCAGACTCCAGCGCCTGCCTCTTCAATAGTTTAACTTCTTTGTGGGTTCAAGAGGCGACACCGCCGGGCAATACTTAAGGATCTTATATTCTGGTTGGTAGTGCCCCCCAATTATTGTTCAACAGTGAGCATGGTCTCAAACGTAATGCTTGCTTTTGTACACTTAAGAATGCAACAGGTATTAAAAACAGATTACAACGTTCTCTTTTGAGGAAAACATTTAATTGTATTTGGAGATCTGCTACAACTATCCCCTGTAAAAGTAGACCCAGTGTTTAAAACTCTTCTACATGAAGACACTAAGAAATATTTGGGAAGTATTGGAACTGAATCTGTGGTTACATTTTGAATATAAAGAACTCACTCAGAATATGCGACAATTAAGAAATGAAGATTATGCAAATATTCTAAAAGATGTAAGAATTGGTGTTCTAAGCAAACATGGTAAACAAGATTTTCAAAGTTGTCTACTAAAGAACTTGTTTACAAATAAAAACACACCAGCAGAAGTAATGTACAAGAAAATGAAAGAAAAAGTGTCTATAATTTGCTTAATGCCTACAGTGGAAGAGTGTTATACATTTAATAGAGAGTTTATGAAATTGGAAATTCAAGAAATAGTTCACATTGAAGCTATTGATAAAATTGAGCATCAAAGAATAACAATTCTTCTATCAGACAAACTACAGACTAAATTGGATTCTTTGGAAATGTCTGTATCAAAAACTGCTCGCTTAGAACATTTTTCAGATGTATGTTTAAACTGTCGGGTAATTTTGAAGCGTAATCTGAATGTAGAAGAATGTTTAGTGAATAGAGCAATGGGGAAAGTTGTTGATTTTGTGATATATCAAAATAGAAATGGAATGAAATTCTCAAAAGTTAAATTTGATCGAATTACAGAGGTAAGAGATTACGTGTTCTGGTGCACGTTTTTTGATTGTAAAAGACTTGTATGTTCGTAGAAAACAGTTTCCCTTCTGTTTAGCATATGCAATAACTATTCATAAATCTCAAAGTTTAAGTGTAGATAGTGCTTTGGTAATGTAGTGAAGTAATATGTTTAAAGAGGGAATCGTATATATTGCATTATCTCGAGTTAGAACGTTGTCTGGTTTGTATTTAATTGATTTTGATGAGAACATGGTTAGTGCTGATGTTCATTGTGTAGGAGAATATAATCATTTCAGAAGGCTTTATGCTCGAAGTTTAGGTGAATATGCTATTTAGGAGAAACGTGTTGTTTGTTCAAAACAGAAATTAAAGAAACAACTATGGTTGAAAAGCAGAATGAAAATCAAGAGAAAAGGAAAGATGTAAAGAAGCAGAAAATACAAACAAGTGATGATGTTGTCGGATACCAATTAGAAAATGCTTCTGATGTCAACTGCTATGGTAATGTTATTCTAAACGTTATATTTTATCTTTAAGACGTTTATGGTGAAATTATGGAAAGTCAGGAAAAAAGATTATATTTGGCACTTTATAAATTATTTAAAGAATTGAGATTTGATAGAAGTAAGATCCATTCTGCTTCTGGTATTTGCCAACTGTTGGATACATGTACTGGATCTTTAACGTTCAGCCCTAATATACAACAAGATGCACAAGAATTTCTGTTGGTTATGGAGTACTAGAAGATTAAGGAATTCAGATTGAGAGTTTATTTGGACTCAGTTACAAATGTGAACATAAATGTGAACAGTGTTCATTAACTTCAAGCACTATAGTTGACAGAGAACAATTTCTATATTTAACAATACCTGACTGCAAATCTGTACCATTTTCCAAATTAGTAAAAGAAGCTGACCACAAGATGATCTGTTCTCATTGTAAATCAACAATGCTGTCTACATTATGCCTATAAAGATATGGAAAATATTTGATTATAATGCTGTAACGCTGTAGACCAAATGGAAGAAAAGTGGAAACCAAAATAATTTCTGTTGTTGCTAGTCAAGTATCTATTTCTGGAAGAACTTTTGCAACAGTTGCTATTGTTTTCCATGCTGTAAGTACTACTACAAGTGGACATTATACAGTTTATTTAAAGTGTAATATTGGTTGGAGTCACTACAACGATACACACTTGGAAATTAAGCTAAGATTTCCTTATGAATTACCCAACTCATACTTGATATTTCTGAAACAAAGATTTTAGATACACCATTCGGCCTAGTGGGAAGGTGTACAGATACTTTAAGGAATTCATACTGGACGCTTTCAAAGTGAAATTTTTGATACATTAAATGGTTTATTGGGAAAATGTGAAGAGAAACTACAAAGTAAAGGTAAGTTTTGAAGATTGGAAATAGTATTGGATGTGTTATTTGTGATGATTTTGTATTACATTTGCGAGAAATAGGGATTTTTTTTTAACAATCTAGTTGATTGTTTTTTCCCTGCTGTTTATGATGAAACTACTCTGACATCACTGTGAATAGTGAAGTTAAGTAGTAGCTGATGACAGCATGAAAAAGGAAAAGAATTGTTTAGTGAATGTTACATTATTTTGTATCATTTAAAAACTCACTGTAATTTGTGAAATTTATTACATTACATAGCAGTTTTGCCGTTTATTTTATGTAGTTGAAAAGTTTGACAAATAGCACAATAGTAGTTTGATATTTAAAAAACCTTTAAAATTCACTGAAAAAAACATAGGTTTTACAGACGTTATAGTTACAGATTTGCATTTAAAAAACCATAGAAATTCACTGAAAAAAACATAGGTATCAGGGACGTAATGGTTATAAATTAGCATTTAAAAAACCTTAGAAATTCACTGAAAAAAACATAGGTTTCAGGGACGTTATAGTTATAAATTAGCATTTAAAAAACCTAGAAATTCACTGAAAAAACCATAGGTTTCAGAGATGTTATAGTTAGTTGGACATTTGACTCATATAAAACCAGAGAAATTCGCCTGTTATAGTTAGTTGAGCTACTTATAACTCGCGTACCCGCAATGCACTGCTGATGACATCAGATAATACATCACTCATGACATGGTTAGTGACATGACTGATGACATCACTGATGACATTTCAAATGATAGAAAAACAGACATTTGAGTTGAGCAGATCTAGAGTGTCGCTGGTGTTGAGAGTGCTCTATACAGGAGCTGCTTTCCACCTAAACTTAAGAACTACCCAGAGTTCTCTGCTTTTTTTTGCAGATATATATATATTTATATATATCATAGCTCCAAGGTTCCCATCTGTAGGAGACGTACTCTGACATCCACTGCAGCAACCTTTATGAGGTAAAAGCCAAATTGGTGGGCTGATCCAGTTCACAGCATGCCTGTCGATTCACGCCTGATGCGTTTCTTCAGAGGTGTGACAGTCATTTTGGCATAGAGGCCACACCTCCCACTTAAAAATATGAGCCCTCCATTGGGCGACTCAAATTAGTCTGCTTTGGTTTGGGTGTCTTGTAGTGTGTGCCTCAGTTATGTGCCGCTGTCTGAGATGTTTCAAGCCCACCAATCATCCTCCACTCGCACATCCGGCTTGTCAATCCTCCATGGATGCCTCCACATTGAGATTCTGTGATTCGGAGCTCCGTTGCCCTAAATTTCCGGGTGGTACATCTCCCACGGCTGGGAGGTCGTGTATAAATCAAAGCTCCAAGGTTCCCACCTGTTGTAGACGCACTCTGACATCCACTGCAGCAACCTTCATGAGGTAAAAGCTGGATCGGCAGGCGGATCCAGTTCACAGCATGCCTGTCGTTTCACGCCTGATGCGTTTCGTGCTCATTGCACCCTTCAGAGGTGTGACAGTCATTTTGGCAAAGAGGCCACACCTCCCACTTAAAAATATGAGCACTCCAATGGGAGACTCAAATGAGTCTGCGTTGGTCTGTGGGTCTTGTAGTGTGTGCCTCAGTTTTGTGCCGCTGTCTGAGACGTTTCAAGCCCACCAATGGGCCTCCAATCGAAAGGCATGCTGTAAACTGGATAAGCCCGCCGATCTGGCTTTTATCTATTGAAGGTTGCCGCAGTGGATGTCAGAGTGCGTCTCCAATAGGTCGGAACCTTGGAACTTTGATATTTATATATATATATATATTCACTGAAAAACACATAGGTTTCAGGCATGTTATAGTTAGAAATTAGCATTTAATAAACCTTATAAATTCTCTGTAAAAACCATAGGTTTCAAGGGCGTTATAGTTGGTTGAACATTTCACTCATACAAAACTATAGAAATTCCCCCGTCATAGTTAGTTCAGCTAACTATAACTCGGGCCCCCGCAATGCACTGCTGATGACGTCACATATTACATCATTCATGACAAGGTCAGTGATATCACTGATGACATCTAAAATGACATCACTGATGACATCATCCATGTGATAAAGTGATGCACGTCTTCACACCTTAATAAAACCTTTCATACACCAACTCCAAAATACAGAATACCATTTTTGAAACCATAACCAAACAGAGAAAACTCCACTAAGGGGAACTGGAGATATGAATTTTTAAAGATTTAAATAAGGAGGTTACGTAGCCTCATCTTCAGAGATTAGTTGATGGACAACATTCACCACAGTGTCTCAGACATAGGAGTTCATTATATACTAGAGGCAGAAAGTGTGCATCTAAATGGGTGGTACTGACATGTGTCTGTTGTTCCATCACTATGGAAGAGAGCACTGATTAAAATGTGTGGGAAATGGCAGTTTCATTGTTAGCATTACTGGCAAAAAGTTCTTATATATTATAAACTTGCTCCTGAATTTATGAGTATTCCTTTTCTGCAGGTTGTTACTGCAAAAATCCCCTGGTAAAACAAATTGTGCCAAAGGGAACTGAGAAAGACTCAGACATTAACAGGTAGTAAGCAATATTACCAGGACACCTCCCATTAATTATTTGAAATGTTTGGACAAAAGGTTGAACATGGTTTAGTTTTGCACCATTTACATTTTCTACTTGAGGGGTTAATGGTCCTCATTAAATCTTTTGTGAAAGCATCTCTTCTCTCCTGGCCTAATTCAATCACCTCTTGCCATTCTTCTGCCAGTGGGAGTTGATTACAGAAGTGTCTGAACCTTGTTGAGAAAGTTGCAAGGGGTGGACAACATCAGCATGGCAGTCCAAGCCTCAGCGTGCTGTTGTCATTAAGCCACCTAGAAGTATTTCAAGTTATGTGGCAAATGCCTATCTGTTGAAGATCCCTAAGCCCTGGGAAATCATTGTGCACAAACTGTCATGCTTGCAAGAGAAATCTGGTAGATATCCATGGGAAGGGGTATCTCAAGTCATCATGATAATCATTAAAATTACCTTCCCTGGTCTGGCAAAGCATTGCTGATGAAAGGAGAACACCAAGGAATTTCCTTTTTCCATAGAACACAATCCTATAGATTACACTGATGCCTTTCGGGTGCCTTTGCAACAGTAGCTGGCTCCCTGCCCACCAATTCCCCCCAGGCTCATGGGATCCCCTAAGAGTCATCCTGGCCTGCCTCACTAGTAAAGAGTGGGGCAATATACAGAAGAAATCAATTAGAAATTCGGAAAAGGAAAGTAATCAGTCTTGAGCAGGCCAACCCACTTCAATTCCTCCCTTTTTCAAAGGCATGAGGAAATCAGATGGCAAATATCAGCACCCAATTCTTACTAGTATGGGTGGAGGCCAGGATACTGTCATCTAATTTGCACTATTACACCTCAGTCCTTGGCTTGTAATTTGCAGCAGGTTGTGGGGTGACACTTGTACATTTAAAACTACACTAAGGGCCTAAATTAGATTTTGGCGGACGATTTACAGTAACGATATCCCGTCCGCTGAAATCTCAATCCCAAAGGAAATAATGGCATTTAGATTTCAGCAGGCGGTACATCCGTCACTGTTGTGACAGAGTAACCTGTGTCCCGGAATCTGTATCAGGCCCTAATACTGCTTTAGATTCAGGGTCAGGCATTTTTTTATAAAATCTCCCTGTTTTCGATGTATACATTAATTTAATTCTGAAAACATTCCAAGTTCTGGGATTCCCTCACTTTCCGGCATGGAGATGGCTTAGGGATTTTTCCATAAGTAGTTCTAGTTTTACTCTAAATTATATCTGCGGATAATGTCATTTTGAACTGATCACTGCTTTCTAATTGTATGTACACTATTTTATTTTATTTGAGCAAATTACAGAGTGTAAGTTTTGCTTCAAGAAAACAGTGGCGTGCCTTTTAAAGATGAATTAAAAGTGGTGATACAATTCTAATGCAGCCATTGTGATTAATTTGAGTTATATAATAGAAGAAATTGGAAGCAGAGAGTGACTTACAAAGAGAGGGATCTGCATGTAAACCTTACAGATCACATGCATGTCACACAAATAAATGATTTTCAATAAATCTCTTGCAATAGTACATACATTCTTATTGAGTCCTAAGGTTATATACCATTAAATTTAAAAACGTCGAGAAGGCGTAAAAATATAATTTTACCATTTTAGTGAATGGGGATTTTGTGACTATATTGACTCAAAGACTGGATCTTTAAATGTGGAAGTTGCGTTGCAGGTGTACATTTGTGTTACTAACATAAAAATGATCCACCAAAAATATGTGATTTGGTATTGGCTGCATAGCAGGTTTATATATCAGCGCTTGCAGTTAGATGTGTATTGCTACACAAATAAGCCCACTCCTCTAATCCAGTTTGGTGCAAGGATATTGGAGAGGTATTGGGAAAGTTTACAGGTGTTAATGCCCAAGGATTGGTAAAAATAGGGTATTAAACCATACACACCGATTTACAGCTTGGACCCTTGAAATACAGGTGGCACTTGACAGGTCAGATGGACCTTTGCCACCGTATTGCAAATGGAGCAAGGACAAAAGTACATGTAATAAATATCATCAACTGTCAAGTTCTATGTTTTCAGGCAATGATGAGAAATTTTAGAAGTTTTCCAAATCTTTATTTACTTTTAAAGGATTAGTATGGTTTTGTCATCTATATTCCAGTTACTCCTATTTGCAGAAAAATTGAATACAAGTAACAGTATAAATTAAACAGAGTGATCCATAAAGGAGATTTGCCACAAGACTAGCTAAAAGAGGCTAGCCTACTCTACTTAGAGAACCCACGAAGAGTTCCTTTGAGAAAAGAGCAAGATTTCTGGAGCAAAAGCAAAGTCTTGAATTTCTCATTAGGAGTCATTCTAGAAGCTCCACTGAGCTTTCACAGCTGCAGTGGATAGAAGATCCCTAAGCCCTAGCCCCAGTGATAGAGGAATGATCATTGCAGTAACATTGATCAAGAGGATTTAGGATAAATGTTAGCAGTAGGTTTCAGCTACCAGGAGCGAAGCAGAAGAGTCTTCATAGAGTGACTCTCTCTGAAAAGGCGTCCAAAAGGTCTCCATCTCTCTAACTAGGAACACTCACATATTGTATACAAACACATAATGAAATGAAAAGTAGTAGGTGTATGGTGCTCTCATACAGTGGAAACTGTTCAACCGATGGTGTTGTCAACAACAATTGCTTCTCCTGATTCGCACAGTAAACATTCACGCTGGTACATAGTTAAACAAGTGTTGCAAATGTTGAACATAGAGGAAAATTCTCATGAGAACCTTCTTACCTAAGCTATTAGCTGTGTTCAATGTGCTGTTGTGAATATAAAAGGCTAGTCAATGCAATGAAACAAATCTATCAGCAATATCCTGGTTAAGCATAAACAAAATATATATAAATTATTATTTATTCGAACAGTCTATTCATTAAAGATCCTCAGCAAAGTTCATTGTTTAAGCAAGATGATCTAATATGGTGTGATGAAGCAAAATAACATATTCTTGAAGTCAGCACATGCTTTAGCAGGATGCTGGTGCAAGGCAAACATTCTAAATAAATGTCTATTTAATTGTGAGCAAGAGTGGGAAGAAAATATGGCTTGGGACTAGTTACAGAAGCACATTGACAATGATAGCCTACTACATTATCCTCATGCTATTTAACTGTGAGCCAGAGTGGAGAGAAAATATGGCTTGGGCCTAGTTACAGAAGCACATTGACAAAGATAGCCTACTACATTTATCTTCATGCTAATTTTTCCTACACATTTAAAGCAAGCACATTTTCCCTACATGTGATTTACGTATACATTCTTTTAGCAGTTAAAGTGATTCTTTACATGTTGAAAGCAGACAAATTTTCCCTATGTGTTATTTTTCTATGTGAAATAATTTCTGCAAAGGTTGAAGCGCATTCTATAGTGCAATTCTAATATGGTGTGCAAGTCAAAATTTGCTTTTAAAATGTATTTAATGTATTTCTTACACAGGTGACATAATAATAATATTTAAAAATGGATTGCCATGCTTGTACTTCACTCCCCCGCCACCCCACAGGTTCTGATTGTGAATTTGGATTGCTAAGATCAGGAACTGCCTCCACACATTTGCAAATAACTTTTTCCTAGCATAAATGTCACTGGTGTACTTACTGGAAGGTCACAAATAATGGGTGCAAATAGGGCAATTAATGCACATTGTATACTCAGAGGTGGATGCAAGGTGACATACCTGATGCATACTAATGAAGCACATCACCGTTTGCGACTTCTGTGAATAGCTGTAAATGCAGGTAAGATGGCCAGCAAGGGAGAGTAAATCAACATTCTTGTATTTGCCTCATTTTTCTTTTAACAAAATCAACCTGTACTCATGGAAGGGAGAGGTGCTGGTTTTAAAAATAATTTGGGAACACATTGGGGGTACAGCGGTGGTCTCCTGGAAACCTACGGGCTGCTCCCAAGTCTGCCCAACACAATATCTGCAGGGACAGCTTCCTCTTTTTACGTGAGACACCCACACCTTTTAGGCATCAGTATCTGATGGGTAATTTAGTTACAAAGCATTTATATATTACAATTGCGATCTCCAAAGAGGAGGGGTGTGCACCTATCATGCACTCTACTATTTGTGGTTTTCAAAGGCAGCGCAAAACCCCATTTACAATTCTAAATATTTTTCTGCTTTGAAAAACTGAGGTTTGTACATAACAAAATAGTTTTTGCTGTCACAAACCCAGTAATTTTGTGAATCATACCCGCCTAGTACAGTACTTCAATCAAAAATGCCAGCAAACCCAGAAAAAGATCCCTTCTATAGTCAATGGCATTACACATACTGAGGCAGGTAATTTGACAATGGTGCTGCCTTACCCCGCATGTTTTCTGGTGTCGGATAGCGTCACCTCTTACAAGTAACCAAATTTAGGAAAAAACTCATCAGTGGCAAGGCCTATTTGGGTCCTCACTGCCAAAGCATGGACTCACTCCTGTTTAACCTTCACTCCAGTTGTCTTTTCAAATTAAAATAATTGTTAAAAACCTAACTTTTGCTGTAAAATTACATCCTGTGGTGAATAAGTCTCCTATTCTTCCACTGGCACCAGCATACCTTATCCATGAGTACTTACCTGCTTTCGAAATAGCTAATCCAAATAAATCAAAGGGTTTGCGTTCCAGAATTGATTTTTACCTTAGGCCCAATGTTATGTAAATATAGTTTATAAAGTGAGGATAATAAAGTTCTACCCCCATTGAGAACAGTCAGTCAGATGAATGAGCTTGTCTAATAATGAGGACACACATCGTCCAATTGCAAAAGGTCTTTCCAAGAGAGGGCACTTACACTTTTCAAGAGGGATATGGAAATGTGCCCTTCGGCCGTTAGCAATGTCGGTTGTGTCATGTAAATGATTACTGCAAGGCCCAAGACTCCCAGGGAGTCACATTCCTAGGCACTGTAGTTAATAAACCCATTCAATCACTTTCTTGGGGAATTAGAGGATCAAGAACTAGCCCGGTGACATTTAATAAACGTATTGTAAACTGAACTGTAAATCAACTACAGCCTCATAAAGAAGGATTTGTGAACCAAGGGAAATATATTCAAACCACAGTGCTAAAACTTCTTATAACAGTTAAACGTCTACCTAGGTAAAAATGAAAGAATTTCAAATGAGAGTGACGGTGAAATACTCGTGCAGAATAAGTGTTAGAATTGTTTTCTCTGATGTTTACAAAACATATGTCTTTAAACTGTTTATATTTATGGCATTACAAGCACAATATTGTATTAAAATGTTTTTATAAAATGCTTAAAATGTTTTAAAAAAGAATGATCTATTCAGACAATTTTCTGAATTCAAGGGTGATATTCCAAAATTGACCTGTTTCAGTTTTTGTGTAATTTTACATTGCCGTCATACAGGAAGTTATTTTTTGGGTAGTTATTGAAGTAACAATTAGTTAAACATAATATATACTGGCAACAAACATGAAACAATTAGATAATTTAGGTAAATAGATTTAGATTAGTAAAAGAATCACCCGTGAAGTCTGCAATTGCAAAATATTCAAAACAGATCGTGAAATAAGTAGATATCAAGGACCCTTGTGTGAAACTAATATCCTGCAGGTAAGAGCGGTGGGGCCGACTGGGGGGTGATTTCGAGAGAAGACCACATGGGAAAATTAAATTAATTAATTTTTGCTTGTGGTTGTCTCCCCAAATCCCCCCCACCAGCCTTGTCCACCGCCCCAAAGTTCTTACCTGCAGCAGCCACGGCTGTATCCGTGGTGAACCACTCCCATTATACCAAAATTACCGCAATATCATGATGTGGATGTTATAATGACTGATGTTACATATCATTTCACTGCAGACTGTTCAGTGTCAAAATTAGTCACTTCTATAAAAAACATGACTGATGGTTTATTTTATGGTTTACTTTACCACCCTCAGGGGTGATGCAGACCAACCAATGAGAAGGTTACACTTTTCCAGGAAATCTAATTTTTTAAAACCTACATTTGTTTCATCAATAATGTCTAACCACGGTCATGTTTCGAATTTTCCAGAACCAGAGGATGCTGGAATGGATATTATCCAATAGCTTAAGCACTTTGTTGAAGCATTCTAGCTCTGGCATGTGACTCCCATTGGCATCAGAACTTTAATGAGGGAGGGATTACCACAATCATTGAGGAAAGTTCCTGAAAGCAATAGAGTTAAAACTTTGGACTTGCTCAGCTTGTCAGTGACCTTTGATATTTTTGACCTATGCAACCTCATGAGGGTGCCTGCTACCCAGGATGATCCGCGACCCTATCCATGATTCAGCATGTGGCTTACCACAGAAGCCACCTATCTGCAGTATTGTTTAGTACGTAAGTGGTGCTGTTTCAGAAACATAGCCACTTGTTTACATCAAATTTGGTATTATAATGAAACTCAGCTCCTTTACAATTCCAACACTAGAGAAAATGTGATGCTTACAGACTACCTATTATCAGCTGGAATGATGAAATATCACCAATTTCTTAAGATGAACCCAACAAAATGAATATGGTGAATGTTGAAGGTCTTCCAGTTGTCTGGCCCAGACATGGACATATTCCCATTACATAAGGTTTAGTAAGATATATTAGTATGCATAATATTGCTATGACTCCTCAATAGTCAACATTTCTATCATTGCAGAATGGTAAAAAGACCCTACTCCTGTTGACCAATGTTTATTTAAGCCGTCATATTTGATTTACTAATGTGGCTCTAACACAATAGAAAGCTGCTGTTCTGCTTTCTACAATGGCCTCTTTTATCTTGATTTGTGATGACCCACATTGACTTTCCATTCAGGAAAGTATCAAATTTATGTTGTTATAAACAGATCTTCACGACAACCAGCAACAGGCTGTAATATATTGACAGCAACAGTTAAAAAGTATGTGTCTGTAAAGGACCAAGCACCCTGCTGAAATTTGGCCATTGTCAAACCTCGATTCAGGAAGCCTCACAACTGTCCAAGCAGCCAGAGCAGAACATGCAAAAGAATACCAGTACCTGGAAATGATTGATCATTATTTATTCATTAGAAAACCATTGAAAACATGCTCCTTCCAAGCTTAAACTCTCCTTTCAGCATAGCTAGGAGGAGCCTTATTTCCCTTTCAGCTTCCAGGGGTCAGGAGGCTACTTTCATGCCATTTGCTGTGATTGAAAAATCCATATAACAATGTTTGAGAAGTTCAAAATATGTGAAAGGGTTGGCCTCTAGCTACTAATATCAATCTTAGATATTTCCCTGAAAGAGCTGCTCCATTGTTCATGTCCCTGCCACTTTATTTTAGAGCCTGTGCCTTTTTCCTGATTTTCTTGCTCTGTCGGCATGTCTTGTTGTCTGTGTCCATGTTACCCAGTCCAGGTTTTCATTTCAGACTGTCCCAGTGTGCGCATGCCTGCTTTCTTTCCAGTTTGGTATTTGCATCATCATGCCTCAGTCTCTACATCAAATGTCCCTCTGTGCCATTGTCTGTGAAACATAAATCAATGTTGCAATTTGCCTCAGGGGATGGTAAGAGTAAGAGCTGAGAGCAGGACTCAACGGATGTATGACGTTAGAACGCATACATTGACAACGCGTACCTTTACAACGCGTTCGTAACAACGAAAGTTGTTACCACGCATTGCGCTGGGGGGCGCAAAATTGATTAATTTAATTTACTATTCGAACACCAGTCCCCGTGGATAGTAGGGAAGGTGTTGGGATAGTAAATTAAATCATTTACTATCCTTGAGCGCCCCCCAGCGCAATGCGTGGTAACAACTTTCGTTGTTACGCCCGCGTTGTAAAGGTATTCCGTGGTAATGCTTGCGTTCTAAACGCTGCATACCGGACTCAACCTGTCAGGCCAAAGCATTGCACATAACTTAAGGCTCCACGTCATATCATTATACAAAGTCTTATTTCAAAGCACAGACATTCACTATTGTACTAACATTACAATGAGAAATCATATGACAAATGCAGAGTAAGAGGAGCATAGCATGGTCTTGATGGCCGACTGAATCTAAAAGAGTCATCTGTTATTCTAAAGATTATTCTGACACATGAGTCTGATCACATGAGATGGGCCCATAACAGAAATACATTTAATTGTAAAACAAATAAACTTTATAGGCTCCTGTGATAGCTGCCTATATATATATATAGAGAGAGAAAATGGACAGAGACACAATCTTCCACACAATGGCATAGCAAAATATATAAGCTATGCATATTTCACTTCATGAAGTCTATTGATAGCATATTAGTTTATGTAAAACACAGTACATTTTAGTAATGGACCCTAGGTGACACAAAGGCACTAACAAAGGTCACTCTTTGCCAAAAAGAGGAGAAAAAGAAGAGTCTTCTCATTAAATGTAAATAGTAAAACTAGTGCTGTCACTGCAGCAATATGGGGCCTCTGAGCTAGTTGAGAATCATTTTTGAAACCCAGATTTTCCATACCACCATATGGCAGAAGTCAGGATATATCCTTTCATGGGCTATCCTTCCTAAACAAAGCTGAAATCTATATTTTTGGGCACTCACATTTAAACTGGTATTTCATATCTAAATGTCAAGAACTGTCAATCAGACTTTAAAAATATCCATTGAAGAACACAGATTAATATACTTCTCAACTAGAATTTGGAAGTCATCATTATAGGCATTGAACTAGAGCCAACAATCATTCAAGCAGTATAGCTCTACAGTGGTCAAAAAAGGATTGGATTCAATGGAAACCAGGGAATATAAATGATTTGCAGCTAGAATAGTACACATGTATTCAAATGATTAATGGCCCTGCTTGTAATGTGGGTTAAGTTCCTATACTTCCTTACAGCTTAGATACAACATATAAGAAGGGGAAGTAACTTGTTAAGGCATACCACAATCTTTTATTACGAAAGTATTTAACACTCTTTTTACCCCAGTTGTGGATTATTCTCTTTTTTGTACTTTTTATTAATGATAACTAAGACACAGCAATGCAGTTCACCTAGAAAACCACAATCAGCAACAAAATGTACATCCAGTATTGTGCATACATCATCCCACTTTGACACATCAATCGGATGTTTCTCCAATAGCATTAAACAAGTTGTGCAACCCAGGTTTGCCATGTGGTAATTCCACCGTGGGAGATAAACAAATGTCTCCCCGGTAAGTGCTCCACGCTGCCCACATACGGTCCCACTTCCAGGGGCATCTTCTATGTTTGAAAATGTCTTTCTCTGCAATCATGGCTCGGACAGTCTCTACCATACGGCATCTCCCACACACTCTATCTCTGTGCGATATTTGGTTTTGCAATGGCCCATCCCAACGAAACCCACGATTTCTTGGTCTGGGTGAGGATCTCTCTCTCTTGAATTATGTGAGCTGTAAGCACATTGACATGCATGTCTTGTAGGCAGTCCTGGAATATGTGATATGGAATGGTCATACTTGAGTGGCTTTCTCCACCCAGGGTATGTGCCTGTGATCAATTCAACTTTACTACTCTATGAATCAGTCACATGAAACTTAAGAGATTAGTATTTCCATGTTTATTGCAGCAGATGGCAAGTAAATAAAGGTACTGCAACCTTTCAGACACAACATTCATATGTATGACCTCTCTATGCGATTCTAATGAAGCTGTTATATGTGGCAGTTAAACACATCAATCCTGACCTCAATCAATGTAACAAGTTATTTTCACAACGTGCTAGCACAAGCTACCATAAAAACACATATGTCACCACCTCAATTGGATTTTAATCTTGAGGACAGACACTCATTCAAAATTGCCAGTGAGTGTGCACAGTTAAAATCTCCCCCAAGCGGTTGAAGGAAAGGATTGTAGTGCATAAGAGTTACAAACAGGCCGCATCACAGACTCTACAAATAGGTAACCGCCAGGTTAAGGAAGGGGAAGTTTACAGCACCACCATCAGATGTTGTGTGTGCTTCACAGCTCCTACTCAGCAGTCGAGCACTTTATTTAGAGGGATTTCGAGACACAGTTAGGCATTTATTTTATTTCCTATTCGTGCTCCTGTCAGCTGTTGCCCCTATATCTGATTGCAGTCTGCACTGGACGGCAGCAGTACGGGGCAGACAAGCCCTAAATTATATGCATATTCAGCTGTGATACGTACAGTTTGTAAGTGTACGTATTGCAGCTGTGCATGGGTACTTCATTGCTCACTACAATTTATTAGTTGATTATCCCACAATACAACCAGGGCCATTAATTGCTTACACACCAGGAAATAATTTGACAAATGGTAAGTAAGTTAGGTAAGAATTGTGCCACATATTTCCATTTGATGACCATAGCAGATAGCTGACATTTCTCAGAGAGAACAACGTGGCACCGACCCTGCCATTCACAGATCATCAGTATCACTAATCAACATGATTATTACGGGATAAAGACCAGGTAATGGGTCTCAGCCCAGAACCATCAAGATTCTGCGCATTTTTCATCTTTCTTATAAAACTTCAGACAGGGCTTCAAATAGTCCTGCTGAGCAAGCTTTGGAAGGAGTGGTTTTCTCTTAGCCATAAGGTCTGCAACTTACGCCACGGATAGATCATAAAACACATCAAACTAATGGTTTATAATGACTTCTTGAGTGAGGCTCGTGGTAAAGAAAAAGAGACTGCTTCAAACACTCAGGATCAAGATCATTTGCACTCATCAAGGGCCTATTGAATAATTTCAGTTTCGTCTGAAAGAATAATAATGTTTTAAAACCCTGAACAGAAGGATATGAAAATATAAGTCACTAATATGGAAACTTTTTGCAGGACATAACACAATTTATTAGAAAAGGTGTTAGAAGCAGTAGTTATGAATAGAGTGCTTTACATCAAAGTTTTATATAAGGACAGTGCAGAGGACACAATACATAACAAGAGAATCACTACTGGGAAGTAAGCAACTAGTACTTAAGTGTCCAGTTGAAATGAATGGAGACCGAAGAAGCACACCAAAGTTTTGGAGCGGAGAGTAAAGGGAGAAAAAGAGTGGAATAACGGGGTGGCTGTGGGTTTGGGAGGAAGGCTTATGATTTCTTGTCTGATGAGTAACTACGGACAATATATAGATAACAAGCTTCATGGAACTAGAGAAAACAAGTATTGACCCTCAATGAGGATACCCTTGCTGAAACCGGCGGGCCCATGCATGCTTTCATTATCTCCCTCGATTAAGTGGAATTCAAGTTATGCAAGTTATTTTAAATTTATAGGAAGGGAAGGACATGGGGCGCACCCACTTTCCTCATTATTGAAGTCAGTTCACTGGTGGATGGGCACAAATAGCTGAACAGCTCAATCCTTGAAAAAGATAGATTCTGTTCAGATGGAACTCTCCTAACAGGGAGACAAGCCTTGACCAGTGGTGAATGGATCTTGCCCTCTCAAGCTTTTATAGAATTTTTACTAAAGAGCAATGATTCTGAATGCCTTCTTGCAATCACAAATGGAGTTTAGTACTGCGATTTATTTGTGCCTTGCTGCAAAATAAACAGCTAGATCACAACATGAAGCAACATTGTCCCTGAATGGTTTCAATACATTTTACCACATTTGAGAGCTACATATTCCTGCCTTTGATAGTAGGATGTCTATATTTATGTTTTGTAAAGCACATGGCTTCCCGAAGGCTTCTCCGTGCAGGATCACACCCTGCACACAAAACAAAGGGATTCAGGTCTTCCGCAATCTCTTTGCTTAGAAGAGATGATTGCCCCATGGACTGTACTCCTATTTTGTGAGGGGAAAAAATAGTATCTGCCAATTTTTTGGTACTCCATAGAGATAAATTCTAATTTGCAGACAGTGTGTGAATACATTGTAGAGGCTTATATAGTATAATAATACAAAATTACTTATTTGCAAATTGCTGGGTTCAGTTGGATGTTGCAGAGCTTTCCAAATTGAATCTACAAATCAATTACAATATTTGACTGTATTTAAATGAAAGAGATTAATAGCCACTGAACATAGCAAGTTTGTCACATTTCATTTTTAAAACACTCATGCCATTTGATCCATGTGCCAGTAGCTTTTGGTATTTATGCTAAAGCTGCTTGTAGGGACACCTGAATACTTTTACAGTATTCTATCTAAATAACGTCCTCTAATTTCCGAAAGTCCTAGAAAACAATAAAACATATGAAAGATGGCACAGCAGTCAAATATAGTAAATATAGAATACTAAATAAAAATGTGCATGTTAAAACCAGAAAGTGTGCATTCCATGTGTGGAATTGTCGGGTTCCTGGACCTTTCTTGGGAGAAACCAAAGAATGATGAGGCTATTCAATATCTTCCTGACTTGACTATTTTTCTCAACTAATTCTCTGTTGCTAATCAAAATGAGCAGATCTTATATTTCATAATCACATCCCAGTCTTTAGATTAGAATGGTATTCTAGATGTGGTAGTGCCCTGCTCAACGGCCTCCCATACTAGCCCCTGTTAAGGGCATCCTACATACAGTAGCATGTCTCATCCAAACCCTAAGTAAATGTGATCATATCATCCCCATTCTGGTGGTACTTCATGGACTCCATTTACAGCCTGCATAGTCTTCAAAATCAGCTTCATCATTTACAAAGCCTTCACAACCACCACCCCTTCTTATCTTGCAGACAAGCTCACAATACCTGGTGATTCTCAGCATTCCCGCAGCTATGACACCTTCAGAATACAGTAGTTATTTCCATCGATGCACCCAGTAACAACATCCTTGCATCCATCAGGGTCGCCCCAAAGCTCTTCAAATTTAAGAAAGAGTTGCAGGTACACCTCTTCAAAGAACACTACATTGCAAAGCATTAACAGTCCATAAACCAACTAGCTCTCCTATCACTCACTGACGTTATAGTGGACTTTGACTATGTACAGCGCTCTTCTGCCTTTTGGCTAAGTTTGCACTATAGAAATACCACATACATACATACATACATACATACATACATACATACATTTATACTATAACAAGTAACAACCATATACTAGATGTTGAATCACTGCTGATTATTCAATCAGAATTGATTTTTGAATGTGCTGACATAAAAAGTGAAATAAACATTTGTTCTTTAAGGAGTTTTTAAATAAAATAAAATGGAATATGATCACTAACAAATTGTAGTAAATATGGTATGGAAAAATATGCAATATCATTTCACATTCCCTAGCTTCACATGCAACCCAATGTGCATGGGGTAATGAAATGAGCAAAACAGGTGTGAAAAACCTTTATACCAAAGCAACAATACCATAATAATGTACATAAAAACATACAATATCCAGAGCACATGCTTTGCGAACTGCATACCGCGTTGCCTGTATTACCTATTTCCTCGTGGGTCTAAGTTGAGCCCGGGCACAATTTGATTTACCAAGTTTAATTTGTTTTATATCAGTAATTTCATGCTACTTTTGTTAATTAAAATTCTCGTAATTATGGTATTATACCCCATTCACAGTAAAAATGTACTGTGAATGCACAGTATGCAGTAAAAATGTACTGAAAACCCAGAGCAACAGCGCAAGTAACAGGTCAAGTGGCAGTTGTTCAGGTTGCTTTGTTATTTTGCACTTTTATTAAACCAAAAAATGCAACTTTGAGTCCAAAGTAGATGTGAGTACACATTTCATGGTAAAATAAAAAGGCAAATGCCAATTTTGCATTTCAGGTAATAACCTGTAAATTCGCCTTCATTTTGTGTAATTAGGCAAAATTAAATTGCGCACATTTCATACACTCCTAATCAAAATGACTCCATGAGTTTTCAGCTGATGAATTTAAATATGATGGCTTATTTCACACAAAACCATAGAACTTTTCAGTATGTGGCACACATGAATCCCTTTCCTGATATAAGGATACACAATACATGAAAACACATTAATTAGCCTCGGTTTATATGAAGAAATTCCTACTACAGCGTCCAGTCATTATGTAAGGCCAATTTTGAGTAATTTACTCTGAAAACCTTTGGCTAAAATTGTGCCTTATTGCTTTAATTTAAATTCCAAGCTAATAAGCTGACAAAATAAGAGTATTAACTATTCAAGATCTCATGCTCGCCATCCTTATGTAACATTCTTCAAAACACACTCCAAAGGACATTTTTATCCCACGTAGCATATATGTTGTCCAACATGAAGAACTCACCTTTAGAACATCCCCTTGTGCTAAGTGAAATGTTCTGGCTGAAATGTTGATTCCTTTTCCTGCTTGCACCTGGATGCTGTAAATGCATTCATGATTGTTTTCATAGTTCAATGGATAATTTGGGGAGAGTAATATCCCTTCATTGTTTGTTGTAGATGCTCCACATTCAGCTGGAAATAAGACAAAATATTGCAGTGTACATTACTGCATAAGTCTTAACTACCACTGAATAATATCACGAAATACAGTCAATAATTCAATAATAGCATTGAAAATGGTAAACAGAAGAGATTTTGATGTCATTCAGTTAGGCTGTTCCTAATATTTTTTAGCATTTACATAATATTGATTTACACTGCCAATGGTTAATGTTGGCACCATTTGTGCATGATACATAATTCTTAGTGATACAATTATTTGGAGTAGGGGTGTTAGCTAAGAGCTATCAATGGGCCTTGCCTTTGCCAGAGAAAGGAACCGTTTGTTGAATCATAACAAAACAGAACCACTAAACTCTTCTCACCAGTGGCCTGCTTAGTCATCAAATTTGCCCTCTCACCCATTGTTTTCACAGTCATGATGATCTAGAGGAAGTCTTAGTGAGCACCTGGCTTGGCATTCATGAATATACTGCAGCCACTTAGACAACAGCAATGCAAAACAATACCTACAACCTTGTTAAACATTGATTGGAGACTCTCAAAATGGGATTACATCAATCTCCAGAAGAAACACTCTCCAGAATACTCCAATTCTGAAAGTTAAAGCAGGTTTGAGGACACAGTCCTAATCCTGATTCATTGCCAGAATTGTATCTTTTCAAAGGAGATCTATAAATGCTGAAATTCCTCGCCTGTATATTTAGGCATAGGTGGGGTGGGGGGGGGGGGGTGGGGGGTCAACTGTTGCTGAGCGGTCCCACTTGCAAAATTAAATGAATTAGCTGTAAGCTTGTGGATATTCTCATAAGCTTTGCAGTTTCATTCATACTTTAGAAATACTTGCAAATGTACTATTGTCAAGTCAGTACTAAAATGTTCCACAGTGAGAGTGTGGGGGTAAGGGCTCTATATTATATAATGACTCTATATTTTAGGGACTGTAGAGGTGGCGCATCTCCACATGGAATATGTTTTCCACAAAGAGGTAGAAAATAATTTTTAATGTTGTGATTGCGTGCAATAAGTCTACAGGTGATAATTTCCACCTGGTGAAAATCCCACATATATATTTAGTTCATGTGAGTGCTCTTGAGAATATGTAGCGACTGTATATTTCTTGGAGCACCCTAGAGGGTGTTGGAGAATCCAAAATTGCTGAAGTTTCTCCAATGGGAAGAGAAGCATTGAGGGAGTTAAGTTCCCATTAAAATGCTTTTTTTCTCCGATTGTGAATAGAGCCACTCTTTCTTAGTGAAACCACTACTCTTAAAGAAGAGGAGACAAGATATCAACTACGTGATTGTACCCAAGTGTTTCTGACTGAATTATACATAGCCACAATCATAGGCTCCTTTACGTTGGAACTAGAAAATATGAATGCATTTTGTACGTGATGTTGAGTCTAAATATCATGTTACAACGTGGTCATCGTTGCTTAAAATTCTTCTTGGAAATAACCCTATACACTTGCTTGGACAGTTTACCCAATACCACCCGTAACAGAATTTGTGATCAGAATTGCAAAAAAACTTCCAAAAGTCAGCAGATCAATTGTGAGAGAGAAAAAAACATTTACTAACAGTGTTCAAAGCCAGGAGCACCCTGTCAACACTCTTGCAACCTGGTAAAGTAGTCTTCTTCAGACACAATACACAACTCATATTACTTAAATATTAATTGCCCTAAATTCAGCCTACTTGGCTAAATATGGATTTAAGTGTTTGGATCCTTCCGGGTTATACATGACCACTATGTGAATGCTCCCAGAGTCTGTTCTTGCTGTGTATGTTTTATGCAGAATGTAGATAATATCAATTAATCTTTAGGATGGGATAAATGATTGGGAATTCTCAATACATTTTTGTTGAAATCTGTCTACATAATATAGGAAACATCCGGGACATACAAATATCTCTATAGCTTTCCCACTGAGAAACCGCATACGTGTCTCCCAGGAGTGGCCCATGCAGGTAAGAGCAGTGGGGCTGGGTTGGGGTGGGAGGGGGATATTCGACTGACGACCACGAGGTCAAATTAAATAAATAATCAATTTCCCCTTATTGTTGTCTGTCGAAATCCACCCACGCCGGGCCCCACCGTTCTTACCTTCACGGGCTGTTGCTGGTGTCTACAGAATAATGCATGGTGGGAGAGACTGATTTAAGATTAACCCCTTTTCATGTTGCTTATTGAGACTTGGAATAATACTGATTACAGGTTTAGCCATATGAAGGTGAGCCCTGTCCTATTTCTATTTATTTATTGAATAGAGTTCAACAGCTTTTATGCTGCAATGGCGCTAGCACTCAGAAAAAATCGTGAAACATTTATTACATAGAGTAGGGTATCCAAATGCACAAGCGTATTCAAACAACATGTTTTTTTAGTTTCAACTTCTAGAGAATCACCCAAAAAATAATCCTTAAATGAGGTCTGCCAATAATCCCTTGTCCCCTTCTCGGCCATACAAATGTAGAAAATAATTTCTCCATGAAGGTGTACACTAATGAGAAAGAGTATACCATATACAATAAGCTGGCTTGTGCCTCACAGTGCCAGAAATTTGACTTAGTACAGACACTCACTTGATGCATTAATTCTTACAAAGGCCTCACTACTGCCCTGGGCCCAGTCACCAAGCTACGTATCCCCCTAGGTCCAAGGTTTCAATTAATGTACACAAATGGTCTAAAAAGGCAGTAGACAGTGCCCCTGACCTATACACACACACGTCATTGGGATTCATGATGAAAATTGTGATCCCCATATGAAGGACAATAGTCAACATTTGCCTACAAACGTTATTATTTTTTTCCTGAGCATGCCATATATATCTGTAACAGCGCTCCGCTTCGCGTAACGGAGGTTTGCGAAGCTGATTGGTCATTCTGTCACTGGGCTATAGTTGGGCTACATCTGGCTGATATTTGGGCTACATTTGTTTTTTTTCGTCTCTGGCGGCCATCTTTGGGCTACATTGGGCTACATTGGGCTTCATTGGGCTTCATTGGGCTACATTGGGCTACATTTGGGTTCCAACATATATATAGGCCAATGTAGCCCAATATATATTTTTCAAAGTTAATTTTCGTAAAAACCACTGGAGCATATATCTTGAGACATAGCAAAGGCACATCGGGCTACCAGTCCCTACAATTTTGCCAAGTTTCGTGGAAATCCATTCAGCCGTTCGAGCTAAAAGTGAGTCCAACCGCCCTATGGAAAAAAAGGAAATGAATGGGTAATTTGTAATTAGCAAATAGCTCATCGCAAACTAGGAATGGTAAAGAATCGCTATTTATTCCTTAAAGTTCGCTATTTAGGAAATGCAAAAAACTTTGATGATACATATGGCGGTTCATCTCTAACAAGATAAGAAGCATAGGGATAGATTTATGATGACTGGCGCATCACCAGGGATGTGTTAGTCATTCTGTGCCGCTGTTCCGTCACCTATGGTGTGCTGCATTTACAATGCGGCGCATCATGGGGCAAAAACAGCACAGATGCGTGATGTATCTGTGCCGTAAAGGTGGCGCATTGCTGGAGTTGTATCGCAAGTGTGATGAAGATCCAGCAAGGGTCGGGGGTGCCCCTGTCGCAGGGTTTCTGTTCTCACACAGAACTGTGGACAGAGGATTGGAACCTCGGCGAATTAGGGTGTCCCAAAACTCACCTTAGTAATCAAAAACCCCTTAGCAAGCTAGGTACAGTGTCACATTGGATATAACAAACTCTCAATGTTTAGACAATTCAGAATATGAACTTATAGTACCTCAGGATACGTGGAACTCATGAACAGTCGGTCGTTATATATTTCTTAGAAACCAGAACATGGAGTTAAGAAGAACACATGTGTATTTGAAATGTTTATTTACTAATGCCGTCTTCTCAGGCGTAGTATCTTAGATAATACAAGTACACATATTATCAGTAGCAAAATTACCAGCATAGTTACTAGTACATAAAAAGCGAATGGTGACAGTATGTTAACATGCTGTAAATGAATAAGAGTTAGCAACACTTATAAGCAGCCGCGGGCCGTGGAGGGAGTTACGGTGGGGCAGGGAGGCGGGGAGGGGGAGGGGCAGGGTGGAGAGGGCTCCACCCTGCTTCTCCCCCTCCCCGCCTCCCTGCCTCACCGTAACTCCCTCCACGGCCCGCGGCTGCTTATATCTCACCCTCCCTAATACACATATTATATTATTTGCTAAGAAGGTCTCTTTGTGTTGGTTTAGGGCGTGCCCATACTTTAGTGTCTTAGATTTGAAGGAATCACATCAGCATACACCAGCTCTCTCTTCATGTGAACCGCATCAAGTGTTGTGTATGTGTGTTCGGCAAAGCAATATAAAACCCGCCTCATGCCCAGAATTGGCAGAAGTTGCACTTATGTTATGAGTATGAAGTCGTGGAGATCAGACCTCATAACAATTCTGTATTGTGTTGTTCTTGAAACTTTAGCACTCGCTGTACAGATATAGTTTAACAAGCAAAGCAGATAGTAGAGCAATAACATATTATTCTCATGTAAACCACGATGAACTACTAGGTTGAAAGCTAAAGCAACAACTAAGTGTCGTGTGCAGAAGTTGCAAAAAAGGAAAAATGGCGTTTAAACCGGTAATGAGCCCATGCTAACTTAACACGGTGTAAAGATATCCAGGACCTAGATGACACCTCCCCATGATCCGGAAACGAACTGAATAAGATAATAGAAGTGCCATCTCATGAGAGCAGATTGCAAGTTTATATGTGGACGGTCCGCAAGGTAAAGCATTAAAAACTAGGAAAATTTAATGCTAAAGAAAAATAAAACAGCCAAGTACTTTATCGAGTCTTAAGCCAATAGGCAAGGTAAATAATAAAAACTTGACAAATAAGTCAATGAATTGTCAATGAAATGCTAGTACTCAGCATATCAAACATGAAAAAGGTCTATGACATAACTGTGTATGCAAAATAAGCTGCAACAGCCTCCAATAGGAAGTCACCGTCTTCATCCGAAAACAGTTCAGCCATCCAATTTAAAAGCGGAAAAGAACATACGTGCTCTCCCAGCACCGGATCCTCTATCACCATCAGAGGACAGCTCGGTGGGTTTTCAAGAAAGCTCTGTTCCAAGAAAGACTGTGTTGCCGCCAGTAAATTCCAGGGACCAATTAGTCCATGCATCAATGCCACAGCCATAATCCTTTCGCCAGGACAAACCAACTCGTGGGTAATGATAGGAGTCATCAGCTGATTAAAGTCGACGTCAGGAGAAACCGGTCCGCAGAGACACAAATCAATGGCCCAATCGAAATCACAGGTCAGGCAGTGAAATACAGGCTGGACACAGGTGAAGTAGGAGAATCGAAAAGATAATCCATATGCCGTGCTTAATATCGCCAACGGCATTGTGCCATAATATTCTAGCATGCGATTGCGGAACAGTGTCAGCAGCTGCAGGGCGGGAGGTTGCATAGGAGGGACATCCATATTTAAAAATGTAAAAAAGCACAAGAGCGTCTGCTGGTAATGCAAGTAAAAATGGCAATCCACGAAGCAGAGTGGAAAAAATAGAATGAAAGAAAGCAGGGATGACTCCAAAGATTTTCTCAAATGAAGTCACGAGACCACTGGTAACAACTTTAAAAAAGTGCGCCAGGGCCTTTGTGGAGGATGCGTTAAAGATAGTCCGAACCATCTTGCTGAAATGGAAAGGCAAATCTGAATTGAAAAGGGTCTGCACCTCTGTACGGGTGTTCGCTATGTGAAGCACGAAAGTTTCACGGGCCGAACTCAAGGCCACCTCTCTCTGAGACAAAAGAGCTCTTATTCTTGCCATGCCGTTGAAATCTGCTCCCAAGGTTGGTATTTGTGGCGAGATTGAAAACTCCCTATGTTCATGTGTGGGAGGAAATAGAACATTTCTGCAGCAAATAACCCGTTCACTTACTGTTACGATAAAAGGAATACTTTTAATTAACCCAGAACAATCTTCATTATTGAGCATCAAATAACTATCATTTTCCAACAACTTGAACGTGGGGATGATAGCAGGAACTGGCGTGCCTTGCAACACGCAAGCCATATTTGGTCGGTGTTTGTTGCATGAACCGTGTAACTGTATGTGCCTACACATTAGTGAATGATCTGGCGTCTCAGTGCATTCCTCTCCATTCAGATAAACTTCTTGATCATCTTTGAAACATCTGTATGTGTATGGAAGCGACCAGACCTCATGAAGAAAAGCACTACCTAAAGGTTCATAACGACCTATTGGTATATATTTCATACAATTTGAAAACTTATATAAAGCAAAAGGCAGCGTTATTAAACCGTGGATAAGGCACGTTGCCAAAAAACCGCAATCCTCTGCTGATGATGTCACTGAGCATGTCATGAATGATGTAATATGTGACATCATCAGCAGTGGATTACGGGTAATAGTATCTCTAGTTTACTCCCCTATAGCTGTCTTTCTTTTAACATAAGTGTCTGTTTCCTTCCCTTATACTTACTGTTTTTGGTTCGCTTCCGGTTCGCGTACCGGCGAGCGAACTGGGAAGCGAACTAAGAGAAATAGAGGTTGGCACAGTTCCAAATATTGTACCAATTTTTTAATAACGGGGAGGTAGTTCTGAAAAGAACTTTTATTTTTATTGTTTTTGTTGTTTTATATTTTTTTTATTATTTTTCGGAACATTTTTTTACTTTTTTTGAATTTTTCTGAACAGTTTTATATTTTTTTGGGTTTTTCTTGGAGGGGGCAATGAAAACGATTCATTGTAAAGGGCTCAACAGGAGCAACAAAACAAAAAAAAGTATTTATTATTTTGGGCGTTTCGTACAAACTTGCATATGATAGTCAATAGCTCTGTTGATCAGAGTGATGCTTCTTTCTCCGTAGCAAATGAATCCATCGCAAAATACGCAGATGTGTTTTACTTCACCAAATCTCATTTGTATATTTGGCACCATCTCCCTGCCCTCTGGTCCCGTTACTTCCGGTACAACAGATCTTCTGGCCATAATAGGGAGATTATCTAGGTCGTTCCGAAACTGTGCAGCACTGTAGTTGTTAGGATGCCACCTAGTCATATGGCGATGCATTGTGTAGTTTCCGAAACTGTATTTTTTCTCGGTTCCTCTGGACAGTCTATCTTGACATATAAGGCAAGTTACGTATCTTGCATTTACTTTTTTCTGACCTTTGGGAATTTTAAAAAATTGCCAAATGAAGTTTTCTTTCCGGTGAGACGTCCTAGGCTCCTCAGGCAAAAACTGCCTCTCTTCGTGCTCGTCGTCCTGTTCCTCTTCTTCCTCTTCTTGTTGAATTATAACTTGAGCAGGTGGTCCACTCTTCCTTGGATGTGGTGGAGGTGGTGGGGAAGCACCAGCTGAAGCTACTAAAGAAGCCATTGCTCAGTGATCACAAAGGGTCTTTCTCTCACAATGATGAAAGTCAGAGTGAGGAAAGAAGGAGGGATTTTCATCATTTGGGAAAAACAAGAGTTCTCAACCAATGAAAAGTGTTCATTTTAGATTATATGACCTAGTCTTACATCATTAGGAAACCAAAAGTGAAATGAACCAATGAAAAGTGTTATTACCAAGTCACATGACCTGCTGTGTTTACGTTAAGCGCTTTGCAGGGCCTCCCGGTTTGCTTCCAGAAACCTGCGCTTTGCGACTCGCTTCGCGTACCAGTTCGCTAACGTAGCACGTCATATGACGTATCACGCGACAACGTGAAACGTCATGCGGACGGGAGGCGTCACGATGTTGTTTTGTAACGTGGCAGTTGCGGTAAAGAAACGTTTACCGGCTCGCGGTCTATTTCGCGGCATCAAGGTCAGCTAACGGGAAGCTTCCCGATTCGCGAAGCGGGAACGAAGAAAAAAAAATATTTAAAAAAAAATATATTCATAAACATATAAAATATATTTTTGGATTTAAAGAAAAATACATTTTACAGCTACAGATATTAGCTGTTAAAAAACCAATGAAATTCACTGAAAAAACCATAGGTTATAGACCATATATAGTTAGGAATTAGCATTTACAAAACCTTGAAAATTCACTGAAAAAACCATAGGTTATAGACCATATATAGTTAGGAATTAGCATTTACAAAACCTTATTTTACTCACACAAAACCATTGAAATTCCATATATAGTTAGTTGCACTAACTATATATCGCGCACCCGCAATCCACTGCTGATGATGTCACATATTACATCATTCATGACATGGTCAGTGACATCACTGATGACATCACTGATGACATCTCAAATGACATCACTGATGACATGTGATTTGACATCAATGACCACATCACTGATGATATCATTCATGTGACAATACAATGCATCTCCTCACATTTTAATATAACCTCTGTTTCACCCAGTGTTAAATACAGAGTATAATTTTTGAAACCATTGACACACCAATACTAGTTACTACATACGCACTCACTGATTCCTATGTCTACACACACATTCACTCATTCACCCATACAATCATTCATACATACAATCACTCATCTTTACAACACTATCATATGCACTCATACACCTATACAGACACTCACAGTCTGCCACTCATCCATGGAGTTACTCACACACGTAGTCAGTCCTGTTAAAGAATCAATGACACTTCCATTTTCTTGTCTATACAGTTAAACATAGAGCACCTTACATTTTCAAACATATACTAACACATACTTACCTTCTTATAGAATCATTGATACAAGTACACATTGATCTGCACAGAGTCACACACCTCCCAGCCAGCCAGCCACACACACACTCAGTCTCCCATACAAATACTTGGACAATCAATCAGTAACCCATATAGTTAATCATACAGCTACTGATCAACACGTGCAGCAGTTTACAGAACAACAGACATAATGATGCTCAAATTAAGATAGTTTAGTCACTAACCCATGCACTCAGTGAGACACATTTAATCACTCACTCATACATTCAGTCATGCACCTACTAAATCCTTTGTCCAGACACTTATACTTCCACTCATTCTTCAATATGTAAGACACATTTTAACTTTACAGAAACACACAGTCACTGGATGATGTCATCAGTGATGTCATCAGTGATGTCATTTGAGATGTCATCAGTGATGTCATCAGTGATGTCATTTGAGATGTTATCAGTGATGTCATTTGAGATGTCGTCAGTGATGTCATCAGTGATGTCATTTGAGATGTCATCAGTGATGTCATCAGTGATGTCACTGACCATGTCATGAATGATGTAATATGTGACATCATCAGCAGTGGATTGCAGGTGCGCGATATATAGTTAGTGCAACTAACTATATATGGAATTTCAATGGTTTTGTGTGAGTAAAATAAGGTTTTGTAAATGCTAATTCCTAACTATATATGGTCTCTAACCTATGGTTTTTTCAGTGAATATATATATATATATATTCACTGAAAAAACCATAGGTTAGAGACCATATATAGTTAGCTGGACATTTTATTGACATAAAACCAATGAAATTCCATATATAGTTAGTTGCACTAACTATATATCGCGCACCCGCAATCCACTGCTGATGATGTCACATATTACATCATTCATGACATGGTCAGTGACATCACTGATGACATCACTGATGACATCTCAAATGACATCACTGATGACATCACTGATGACATCTCAAATGACATCACTGATGACATCATCTAGTGTCTGTGTGTTTTTTTAAAGTTTAAATATGTTTTACATATTGAAGAATGAGTGGATGTATGGAAGACTGAGTGTGTGTGTGGCTGGCTGGGAGGTGTGTGACTCTGTGCATATCAATGTGTACTTGTATCAGTGATTGTATAAGAGAGTAAGTATGTGTTAGTATGTGTTAGTATATGTGTGAAAAAGTATGGTGTTCTGTGTTTAACTGTATAGATGAGGAAATAGAAGTGTGATTGATTCTTCACAGGACTGACTAGGTGTATGAGTGCATATGATAGTGTTGTAATAATGAGTGACTGTATGTATGAGTGATTGTATGGGTGAATGAGTGAATGTGTGTGTAGACGTAGGAATCAGTGAGTGCGTATGTAGTAACTGGTATTGGTGTGTCATGATGTCATCAGTGATGTCATTTGAGATGTCATCAGTGATGTCATTTGTGATGTCATCAGTGATGTCACTGAAGTATGGTGTTCTGTGTTTAACTGTATAGATGAGGAAATGGAAGTGTGATTGATTCTTTACAGGACTGACTAGGTGTGTGAGTAACTCCATGGATGAGTGGCAGTGTGTGAGTGTCTGCATAGGTGTATGAGTGCATATGATAGTGTTGTATTAATGAGTGACTGTATGTATAAGTGATTGTATGGGTGAATGAGTGAATGTGTGTGTAGACGTAGGAATCAGTGAGTGCGTATGTAGTAACTGGTATTGGTGTGTCATGATGTCATCAGTGATGTCATTTGAGATGTCATCAGTGATGTCATCAGTGATGTCATTTGAGATGTCATCAGTGATGTCATCAGTGATGTCACTGACCATGTCATGAATGATGTAATATGTGACATCATCAGCAGTGGATTGCGGGTGCGCGATATATAGTTAGTGCAACTAACTATATATGGAATTTCATTGGTTTTATGTCAATAAAATGTCCAGCTAACTATATATGGTCTCTAACCTATGGTTTTTTCAGTGAATTTTCAAGGTTTTGTAAATGCAAATTCCTAACTATATATGGTCTATAACCTATGGTTTTTTCAGTGAATTTCCTTGGTTTTTTAAAAGCTAATATCTATAGCTGTAAAATATATTCTTTATTACGTGACGTATCACGTAGCCACGTGAGACGCCTCATGACGCGTCGCATAACCGTGACGTATCGGCTCTGCAGCGCAAACAAAACCCGTAACGTAAGCGTGCCGGAGCACGCTTACAGATATATATATTTTTTTTAACCTTAATTAGACAAAATCCACACGTGCACATATCTTGAGGCCTTGCAAAAGCACATCAAACAAACAGTCCCTACAATTTTGCCAAGTTTGCTGGAAATCTATTCCCTTCATTTTTTTTTACTGTTTCTCTTGGTTTTCCCCTTGTTACGCTTACCGGGACGCTACCCGGTATGCGAACCGGACGCTCCAAAAACACAAGATGGCGGACTCCCGTTACGCTGCCGGTTAGCTGCCCGGTTCGCGTACCGGGAAGCGCCTCTACCGCGAAAAATCGCGGGGGACTTTAATATCCCCCTCATCAATCCTAGGGGGTCAGGAGGGGTTTACCTTGCCCCCTTTCCTTCATTTCCCCCTTCTTTTTTCACCACATCTTGTCTCTCGATCCTACCGAGAGACAAGATGGCGGCCGCTCCGGACTGTTTACAATGGTGACAGCTACGCTGCCGGTTAGCTGCCCGGTTAGCTGCCCGGTGAGCTGCCCGGTTCTCGTACCGGGACGCACCTCTACGGCGTAAAATCGCAAAAAAAAATATATTTTTTAATTTTTTGCCCCGCGGGGCACTTTAATATCCCCCTCATCAATCCTAGGGGGTCAGGAGGGGTCTACCTTGCCCCCTTTCCTTCATTTCCCCCTTCGTTTTTCACCACATCTTGTCTCTCGATCCTACCGAGAGACAAGATGGCGGCTGCTCCGGACTGTTTAGAATGTTGACAGACACCGGAGAGCCAATCAGCTTCGCTTCGCGAAGTTCCGTTACGCGTCAGGTACGCGAACCGGGGCGCTAACCGGAGCGCTGTCACAGATATATATATTTTTTTAAACGTTAATTTCTCAAAATCCACTGGAGCACATATATTGAGACATAGCAAAGGCACGTCAGGCAAACCATATCTACAATTTTGCCAAGTTTCATGTAAATCTATTCAGCCGTTCGAGCTAAAAGTGAGTCCAACCGCCCTATGGAAAAATGAATGTGAAAAACGTGTTTTGGGACCCCCCTTTTTTCTCGGCCCCCCCTTGACGAAACCCCCCCAAATTTTCAGGGGCTGCTCAGAAACAAAATGTGCCATTTTCCTGAAAATGTTAGCCAATTCCGTCCACAAACGCCAAAGTTATTAGACATAGAATTTTCAGAAATCCCATAGAGAAAAAATCCTAACTATATATACCCACTGGCTATCGCCAGTAGGTAATATACATATATAAACATATATAATCTGCATATCTATATAAATATAAATGCATGCATACATATATGCATACATATGCATGTTATTTACATGAAAGTTTTAAAAACACTAATAAAAGCAAAGCTAAAAGCCACCTCATTACAAACAGAATGGCTTTAACTTAAATGAGGGCGAGATCCATTGCATTTTCAATGCTTGTTTACTTTGGTTCTATCAAGAAGGCATTCAGATGTGTCACACATTTGCCATAAATTCTGAATGTTAGCACTCTAGTTGCTCATTAGATCAATGCTAGTGCTCACCAGGGAAGTCTGCTGCTAATCATGGTTTGCAGCCATTTTCCCGCATTTTTTATCCCGCAGACTTTCAGTCCGCATACCATTATCCCGCAAGGTCATTGACCTCGCATACCATTATCCCGCATTTTTTCAAAAAGCATGTGCATTTATCGCGCATGCCTTTACAAAGAATTACGTTTTAAAGGCATGTATGGTAAATGCATTTGCGTTGTGAAAACCACGATGACGAGAGAGGTAAGTGGGTTTGTGTTAATTTTTTCGTGGGTTAGTGATTGTGTAGTGTAGTGTTGTGTAGTGTAGTGTTGTGTTAGTGTAGTGTAGAGGTGTGGTGGTTGTTTAGTGTAGGGTCATGCTGGGGGTAGTGTTTTAGGGTTTAGGGTTGTGTTGTAGTGTTTGCGTAGTGTAGGGTCATGCTGGGGCTAGTGTTTTAGGGTTTAGGGTAGTGTTGTAGTGTTTGCGTAGTGTAGGGTCATGCTGGGGGTAGTGTTTTAGGGTTTTGGGTAGTGTTGTAGTGTTTGCGTAGTGTAGGGTCATGCTGGGGGTAGTGTTTTAGGGTTTAGGGTAGTGTTGTAGTGTTTGCGTAGTGTAGGGTCATGCTGGGGGGTAGTGTTTTAGGGTTTAGGGTAGTGTTGTAGTGTTTGCGTAGTGTAGGGTCATGCTGGGTGTAGTGTTTTAGGGTTTAGGGTAGTGTTGTAGTGTTTGCGTAGTGTAGGGTCATGCTGGGGGTAGTGTTTTAGGGTTTAGGGTAGTGTTGTAGAGTTTGCGTAGTGTAGGGTCATGCTGGGGTGTAGTGTTTTAGGGTTTAGGGTAGTGTTGTAGTGTTTGTGTAGTGTAGGGTCATGCTGGGGGTAGTGTTTTAGGGTTTAGGGTAGTATTGTAGTGTTTGCGTAGTGTAGGGTCATGCTGGGGGTAGTGTTTTAGGGTTTAGGGTAGTGTTGTAGTGTTTGCGTAGTGTAGGGTCATGCTGGGGGTTGTGTTTTAGGGTTTAGGGTAGTGTTGTAGTGTTTGCGTAGTGTAGGGTCATGCTGGGGGTAGTGTTTTAGGGTTTAGGGTAGTGTTGTAGTGTTTACGTAGTGTAGGGTCATGCTGGGGGTAGTGTTTTAGGGTTTAGGGTAGTGTTGTAGTGTTTGCGTAGTGTAGGTTCATGCTGGGGTGTAGTGTTTTAGGGTTTTGGGTAGTGTTGTAGTGTTTGCGTAGTGTAGGGTCATGCTGGGGGTAGTGTTTTAGGGTTTAGGGTAGTATTGTAGTGTTTGCGTAGTGTAGGGTCATGCTGGGGGTAGTGTTTTAGGGTTTAGGGTAGTGTTGTAGTGTTTGCGTAGTGTAGGGTCATGCTGGGGGTAGTGTTTTAGGGTTTAGGGTAGTGTTGTAGGGTTTGCGTAGTGTAGGGTCATGCTGGGGTGTAGTGTTTTAGGGTTTTGGGTAGTGTTGTAGTGTTTGCGTAGTGTAGGGTCATGCTGGGGGTAGTGTTTTACGGTTTAGGGTAGTGTTGTAATGTTTGCGTAGTGTAGGGTCATGCTGGGGGTAGTGTTTTAGGGTTAAGGGTAGTGTTGTAGTGTTTGCGTAGTGTAGGGTCATGCTGGGGTGTAGTGTTTTAGGGTTTTGGGTAGTGTTGTAGTGTTTGCGTAGTGTAGGGTCATGCTGGGGGTAGTGTTTTAGGGTTTAGGGTAGTGTTGTAATGTTTGCGTAGTGTAGGGTCATGCTGGGGGTAGTGTTTTAGGGTTTAGGGTAGTGTTGTAGTGTTTGTGTAGTGTAGGGTCATGCTGGGGGTAGTGTTTTAGGGTTTAGGGTAGTTTAGTTGTTTAGTGTATGCTTTGCGGCCTAATAGTACATGCAGGATTTTTTTTGCGGACTGATGGTATGCGGGATTTCGTCATATATTCACTAATCATACTTTCTATGGCAAAATGAACCCCCTCATTTTGTTCCTTTTTAAATTAAATGTTTTAAGAGTTACCGCTTTATTCCAATCAAGATGGCTTCAGGTGTGCCATACCTTTGTAATAAGTAGGACTGTTAGCCCTCTAGTTGTTCTTTAGAACACTCTGGGACATTCTGTCATTGGGCTATAGTTGGGCTACATCTGGCTGATATTTGGGCTACATTTGTTTTCTTTTGTCTCTGTTGGCCATCTTTGGGCTACATTGGGCTACATTGGGCTACATTGGGCTACATTTGGGCTCCAACATATATATAGCCCAATGTAGCCCAATATATATTTTTCAAAGTTAATTTTCGTAAAAACCACTGGAGCCTATATCTTGAGACATAGCAAAGGCACATCGGGCTACCAGTCCCTACAATTTTGCCAAGTTTGGTGTAAATCCATTCAGCCGTTCGGGCTAAAAGTGAGGCCAACCGCCCTATGGAAAATTGCATGGGAAAAACACGTTTTGGGACCCCCCTTTTTTCTCGGCCCCCCCTTGACGAAACCCCCCCAAATTTTCAGGGGCTGCTCAGAAACAAAATGTTCCATTTTCCCTTAAATTTCAGCCAATTCTGTCCTCAAACGCCAAAGTTATTCGACATAGAATTTTCAAAAATCCCATAGGAAAAAAATCCTAACTATATATACCTACTGGCTATCGCCAGTAGGTAATATATATATATATATATATATATATATATATATATATATATATATATATATATATATATATTACCTACTGGCGGTCGCCAGTAGGTAGTTATAGTTAGGACCTAGTTTCCATAGGAAATCTGCAACATTCTATTGGGAATAACTTTGGCGCTGGTGGACGAATTTTAGCGAATTTCTCAAATTAGATGGCCCGCTCCGCTCTGCTCCTTCCCTGAAAGTTTGGGGGGGATTCGTCAGGTGGGGGCCGAGATAAAAGGGGGATCCCAAAACGTGTTTTCCCCATGTTAATTTCCATAGGGCGGTTGGACTCACTTTTAGCCCGAACGGCTGAATGGATTCCCACCAAACTTGGCAAAATTGTAGGGACTGGTAGCCCGATGTGCCTTTGCTATGTCTCAAGATATGTGCTCCAGTGGATTTTTAGTAATTTAGGTTAAAAAAAATATATATCTATAAGCGCGCCCCGGTACGCACACGGGGCGCGTACCAGCGCACTACGCGAGTACGCGAGCGGAAAGCTGATTGGCTCTTAGGTGTCTGTCAACATTCCAAACAGTCCAGAGCGGCCGCCATCTTGTATCTCGGTAGGATCGAGACACAAGAGGTGGCAAAAACATAGGGGGAAATGACCAAAAGGGGGCAGGGTAGACCCCCCCTGATCCCCTAGGTTTGACGTGGGAGCTATAAAAGGGCTTCGCGGGGCAAAAAAAAAAAATTCTTTTTCGATTTTTGCGGGGGGAGCGCCCGGTACGTGCACTGGGGAGCGTACCGGGGAGCGTACCCTGGAGAAAAAAGAATGACAGAGTTTTTTAAAAATGTAGCATTTTTTTTATAGATTGGAGGTAGTTCTAAAAAGAACTGTTTTTTTAATTCTTTTTGTTGTTTTATATTTTTTTATAGTTTTTTTGATTTTTTTAACTTTTTTTGGCTTTTTTGAACAGTTTTATATTTTTTCTATATTTTTATGGGGAGAAACAAAAAACAGGGAATTGTAAACGGCTCAACTGGAGCAATAAAAAAAACAGGAAAAAATTAAGGGTTCTTTGGGCACTTTTGTTTTTCACCAGCAACGTTGATGAGTGTAATACTTTTCTCACCATAGGTAATTGTTTTACCACAATATATACAAACAATTTTGTATCTACCAAACTTAGTTTGGATGTTTGGGATCATCTCCCTTGCCTCTGGACCCGATGGAGTGGGTTCTTTGCTTGTTGAGGCTCTGGAAGATGTTTGGGGAAGGTTTCTGCACAATTCTCTCACCTCTGCTGTTATTGGGGTGCAAACGTTGCATGTGGCGAATCATTGTGTGATTTCCAAATGAATATTTTTTGGCAGGGTTCCCCCTGGATAGTACAGCGCCACAGATGAGACAGGTCACCTTTGCAGCGTTTACCTTCTTTGCACCCCTTGGCATTTTAAAAAACTCCCATATAAAGTGCTCCTTTGGTTTATATGGGGGATTGTCTTCAGGCAGGAACTCCCTTCTCTCATCCTCCTCCTCTTCCTCCTCCTCTTCTTGTTCACCACCAATGTGATGTTGTGGTGGCCCTTGTGGTGGTGGTGGTGGTGCAGATGCTCCAGCTGCTGCTACTAATGAAGCCATTTCTCTATCAATAGAAGCAGGTCTTCCTCACTCAAAGAACAAAGTAAGAATGAGGAAAAAAGGTGGGGGCTTTCATCATTTGGAAAACAAAACTGTTCTGAACCAATGAAAAGTGTTATTTTCAGGTCACATGACCTGGGCTTTCATCATTTGGAAACCAAAACTGTTCTGAACCAATGAAAAGTGTTATTTTCAGGTCACATGACCCGACGCGCTTACGCTACGCGCCCCGTTGCGCGCCACGGGGCTCTTACATTGTGCGATTGTATGCGCTCGGGCGCTTCCGGGAGCGCTTACGCCGTGCGTCATAAGACGCATTACGCGGCCACGCGATACGTCACGATGATGTTTTCGTTCGCGGCAATGGCGCTCACGGGACGCTCCCCGGTACGCGCACCGGGGCGCGCCGCAAGACTGCGCTTACCGGCGCGCTCATCGGTACGCGCACCGGGAGAGCTCCAGGGCAAAAAAAAAAAAAAGGAAAAAAAAATAATACAAAAAAAAGTATTACATAAATATACAATATAGGATTAATTATAAAATAGAAATTAGCTATTAAAAAACCTATGAAATTCACTGAAAAAAACATAGGTTTCACACCAGTTATAGTTAGGAATTAGCATTTAAAAAACCTATTAAATTCACTGAAAAAACTATAGGTTTCACACCTGTTATAGTTACCAGGAAATTTTACTCGCATAAAACCATTGAAATTCCCACGTTATAGTTAGTTGGACTCACTATAACTTGCGCGCCTGCAATGCACTGCTGATGACATCACATATTACATCACTCATGACATGGTCAGTGACATCACTCATGACATCACTAATGACACCATCCAGTGAATGTGTGTCTTTCTGAAAAATAAATATGTGTTATATATGTATATGTAAAAGTTGATGGAAGAATAAATGTTTAAATAAGTGTTTACATGGATGTTTTTTAACCGCACCGCCCGCCACAATGCTGACAATACATCACAGCATTTTCATTTGCAAAGCGGCAGGCACCGCGAGGTGCCTGCCGCTTTGGAAATGAAAATGAAGGGGGGTACCACAGGTACCCCCCGTGTGCACCCCCACTCACCTTCACTCTGGGGGCCCGCAGGGGGCCCCCAGAGGGAAGACCGCCTGCCTTAGGCATTGCACTCTTGCCATCGTAATATGGCTGGCGGTGTCTAATAGACACCGCCACCATATTAAACATTTTCCGCCCCGGCCGCAAGGCGACCGGGGTGGAAAAGTGGCGGGCGGTGTTTTCATCCGCCGTGGTCCCCCCGCCATATTAATATGGCGGGGGGGAATACAGGGAAGGATGTCTGGCGGATTGCCTCCGCCTGGAAAAGTGGCGGGCGGTGTTTTCATCCGCCGTGGTCCCCCCGCCATACTAATATGGCGGGGGGGAATACAGGGAAGGATGTCTGGCGGATTGCCTCCGCCAGGCTGGCGGTAGCCACCGCCAGCCAGGCGGAGGCAATCCGCCAGGCATCCTAATGACCCCCAATGTCTGAACATAGAAGTATTTACTGCAATTTTGACCAAAGGCTATCCGGGAATGATCCTCCCTAATCAGGCACCCTCCGCAGTCTTGCCCCACTGAACTTTACCTTCTGAGAACACTTTTCTCAAGAATTCCGAAGGTAAGCGCTGACTAAGCCCGATCCACTTCTTGTATCTGAACCACGCTCAATTGAGGGCCGCCATATTATTCAACTTTGACCCAATGTCACACGTATAGATTTCATCAATTTGTGCTTTGATTTTCTAGGCACTAGTTTTTGCTAAAAACTTCTAAAATAAATAACTCCGATTCTACAGATTGGATTTTTGCCATTTTTGTATCAAATAATTTATTTTAATGTACTCTGTTTTTCTAAATTGATTTGGGATTTTTTGTGCATTTAGCGTTTTCATTATTACTGTTTGAGTGCTGCAATACTTTACACATTGCATCTAAGATAGCCGCTTAACCGTGGCGGCAATTCCGCTGCACCGGCGGAGTGGGCAGGGCCACGTCGACCAACGGACGTGCGCAGCACTACGAAGGTAGTGTGCGCGACGGCTGTTGGCCGACAGAAGCACGCAAGGGGTTAAGCCTGACTGCTTTTTGCACCTAGCTATCAAGGGTCAAACACAGATTAAATTACTGACTTTTCTGTTCACCCTGCAAGGGATTGGGTCTGTTGCTTGACTAGGGTTCACACCGCAGTCAATCAACAACCCAACTTTTAACAGTTGGGGTATCTTCTATTGTGCATTCATGCACTTTAAGTACACTTTGTTCAAACTAATACTGAGCCAGGTAGGTTTAAAACCTCAATTTGCTATATTAACATTTTACTGAAAGACAAACATCGAGCTATCAGTATTTTTCAAAATTATAATACACATTTTGTGACTGAGGTGATCTTTTTGAGAGAACAGTTTACCCTTGGAGTTGATGTATTACGCCTTAAATTTTTTTATATAAAACCTTATATATATTTAACAATTATAATAGCGTGTATTTTTTGAGGGCTGTATATTGTGATTTTTTAACCCCTCCACATTTGTTCAGAATCACATTATCCTTTAATATCAAGCTTTAAGGGTAGTGCCATTGTTAGAAAATCAATGATGTGGTCTAACTGAAGTGCAGTTTCTATGAATCAACAGAATGTACGTTTAGCCACACAGAATGAGCCGAAAAAAGTCCTGAGGCATTGTCCACTTTCAACTAGAAGGCATGAGTTCAAGGTTCTATGCTATAGAATGGATTACAGATGCACATTATAACATGCACAATTCAGTAGTCTCAAAGATAACAAATCTAGAGCCTGAGTGACTGACAGAGAGATTGCAAACTTTGGGAGCAAATTGTGCACTGACGTTTTGTGACCCATCTATAAATTTGTGATACCACATATACACTAGTAGGCCACTATCCATACTGGCCATTTCGAGGGGGTTGATGGATGACCTGGCAATGAATAATAATTAGGTCGCCATTTCTTCCATCATAGATCGATACGATATCTCCTAAAAGTCGTCATGGTTCAGACTAAATAGTATATATGTAAAAGTTTTCTAATAAGAGTACAATAGTCGTCCTCTGTTATGTTTGTGCTGTGATAGGTTTTTTCCTATCACAGCACGAACATAACAGAGGACGACGGGTGCACTCTCCCAGAAAACTTTTACATATATACTATTTAGTCTGAACCATGACGACTTTTAGGAGATATCGTATCGATTTATGATGGAAGAAATGGCGACCATTTGAAGATAATTTGACGCTATTTAGTCTTATACAATACTGGAGAATAGACAGGTCATACCTGGAATGTTGTGTATGATTTCAAGAGGAGTCTTTTATGCCCTGAAGAAGTCAATGGGTGATTGTTCCCTGTGACGAAACACGTGTCGGCTTTGTCTTTTTTGGCTACATTCTGCATGATTCCAATGAACACAATATGAAGATTGACTATATGATGAAAACTTGCCATTTGTGAAGAGGAAATAAAATAAAATAAAAGGACTGTTCCAAAGATTTCATGAATTGAAGAAATCTGATTTGGTTTCCTTTTCTCTTTAGAATTAATATTTGCTGTATAGTGCTCGGGGACAGCTATTTCTTTATTTTGTACTCTTTGTGTTTACACAGAGGAGGTTTTGGGGAGGTTAGTGGCCGTTCTCCCCTTGTCCCCTGGAGCAATTTACTGTAGAATTCACTGTTTAATTGGTTTTGCGCGAAGCTAACCCAGCCGCGCTCTATTTTCTGTAAAATCCAATTAGTAGATCCAGAGAAGTTGTCTTTTACAGTGTGTAGTGAAAGTAGCGCCAACAAGCTCCAAAGGGGATATGTGGTCATGCCAGACCGGGCCGAAGCCACATGTTCTGACCGACAACAATGGAGCAGGCTAAAAGGACCCAGTTAGGCCCACTGAACAGAGAACTTTAAATCCTGGTTGCGGAGCATTGTGTGGATCTGCGATGAAGATGCACTGCACAGCTGAATCAATGCGGTGGTTCCGAGATGATGCAAGGCTGCGGTGTTAGGTCCTGTTGCATTGTCATCCAGGATCCCCCTGATGTGGCTTGCGATGCGAAGTTCAGCATCGAAGGTACGGCGCACAGCTGGTGATGTGTTGGTTCAAGGAGCTGCAAAGCTGCTATGCAGAGTCCTTCATCGTTGTTGAGGCTGCCATCGGCGAGAGATGCGAGGCCCTGGGCTGGTGATGTGCCACGGGATGTATGACGTTACAACGCATACTTTTACAACGCCTACCTTTACATCGCATTTTTTACAACGCATACCATTACAACGCATAATGCTTTTGGGCGCTGGATAGTGAATAGTTTAATTTACTATTCCAACTCCAGTCCCCGTGGATAGTAGGGAAGGTGTTGGATAGTACATTAAACCTATTTCCTATCCTAGAGCGCCCCCAAGCGCTATGCGTTGTAATAGTTTGCGTTGTAAAAGTTGCGTCGTAATTGTAGTGCGTTGTAAAAGTTTCGTTGTAAAGGCTGTTCACCTGTGCCACGCCGTCGGGGCAATGCGTCGGTTCCGAGGGCTGCGGAGGCGATACGGGTCTTGTGATGGGTCCAATACACACAGTGGCGACATTGCTGATTTTACCTAGGGATGCGCTACTCAGCCGAGGAGATGAGTCTGTTCTATTTGCAAGCATCCTAGGCCCATTTCCAAGGGTCAAGGACTGGAGTGGCACCACTTGTCAGGGTAGACTCACAGATGTCAAATCCAGGTGCAGGTGTAAGGTTGCTGATCGCCTGTTATGCCCCTGAGGCTTCAGATCGGGAAGCCAGCCAACTAGCCCCTGGAGTCACTCTGGGTTCAAAAGATGCGGGTCGATTCTTCTCACCAAGGAGCAGCAGGTTAGCACAGCAGGAGTGCAGCAGAGTACGGTCCAATAGAGTAGCAGTCCTTCAGTAGAGTAGCAGTCCTTCAGCAGCACAGGAGTCCTTCTTCCTGGCACAGTATCGACAGCTCTAGAAGTGCACAGAAGTGGTGGTGCCTGAGGTCCTACTTTTATACACAGTTTTGCCTTTGAAGTGGGGAGAAGCTTCTAGAGACCATGACTTTGAAGTGCACAGATGCCCTGACTTCCCGTGCCAGACTAACTACAGTGGGTATGCAGTCCTTTATGTTGGGATAAGACATAGCCTATTCACCATGTGTAAGTGAGCCTGAGCCCAGCTCCTCCTTCCTATTCTGCCAGTGATAGCTTCAGTCACACATAAGCTGCCATTGTGTGTGACTGTCTAGGAGGAATAAAGAGAGGCCAACTGCCAACTACTTGCGACAACAGAGACAGGCTGTAAGCACCAAATCTCAAAGGCAAGAAAACGCCAACTTTCTCAAAGTAAGACATACAATTGATGGACGGAATACATAACAAATCAAAACATTCACCCACTGTTAAGAGATCCATCATTCCTTTGCTCACCATGCCACCCCAGTTTAGACCTGGCCATATGCAAATCCTGACCCTGTACCTCATGGTAAACAGTCCAGCCCAATTTGCCATGCCAGGTCCTCCCTGGACCAGAAACAAGCATCCTAGGACCGGTTTCAGGGTTCTAACCCTCATCAGCCAGGATAGCTTGAATTCAGTGGCAGATCTGGGCCCGGGACCCACGTCTAAGCATACCTGCGCACTTAGAGTGAGAAAGCAAAAGACACACAATTGATGGACGGAATGCAGAACAAATCAAACATTAACCCCCAATTAAAAGTTCTGGATTAATTCCATCATTCTTTTGCTCACCATGCCACCCCAGTTTAGACCAAGCCATATGCAAATCAGCCTTGACCCTGTGCCTCATGGGAACAGTCCAGCTCAATTGCCAAGCCAGGTCCTCCATGAACCGAAAACAACCATCCTAGGACTGTTTTTGGGATTTCATCTCATCAGCCAGGAGAGCTCAAATCCAGTGGCATAGTGAGCCTGGTATTTACTTCTGGCCATACCCGGCGCACTTAGAGCGAGAAAGCAAAAGACACACAGTAAATGGATGCATGCAGAACAAATCAAAAATTCACCCCTAGTCAAGAGATTTGGGATAAATCCATCAATCTTTTGCTCACCATGCCACCCCAGTTTAGACCTGGCCAAATGCAAATCACTCTTGACCATGTGCCTCATGGGAACCATCCAGCCCGAACTGTCAGGCTAGGTACTCCCTGGATCTGAAAAAATCATCCTAGGACCAGTTTCAGGGTTTCACCCCATCAGGCAGGATAGCTTAAATCCAGTGGCCCAGTGAGCCCAGGACCCACGTCTGCGCATACCCGGCACACTTAGGGCGAGAAAGCAAAAGACACACAAATGATGGACGGATAGCAGACCAAATCAGAACATTTACCCCCAGTCAAGAGATCTAGGTTAATTCCATCATTCTTTTGCTCAGTTAGACCTGACCGTATGCAAATCAGTCTTGATCCTGTGCCTCATGGGAATAGTCCACCCGAACTGCCAAGCCAGGTCCTCCCTGGACTGGAGACAAGCATCCTAGGACGGGTTTCGGGGTTTCACCCCTCATCAGCCAGGATAGCTTGAATCTAGTGGCACAGTGGGCACAGTGAGCCCGGGACCCACGTCCGAGCATACCCGGCACACTTAGGGCGAGAAGGCAAACAACACACAATTGATGGACAGAATGCAGAACAAATCAAAACATTCACCCCAGTCAAGATATCTGAGTTAAATCCATCATTCTTTTGCTCACCATGCCACCTCAGTTTAGACCTGCCATATGCAAATCAGTCTTGGCCCTGTGGCTCCTGAGAACAGTCCAGCCTGAACTGCCAAGACAGGTCCTTCCTGGACCAGAAACAAGCAATCTAGGACCGGCTTCATGGTTTCACCCCTCATCAGCCAGGGTAGCTTGAATCCAATGGCACAGCGAACCCGGGTTCCATGTCTGGGTTCGTAAAGTGGCATTTTGAGAATTTTAATTTAAAATTTAACTTCACTATAAGTTAGGATTACAAATTTGGGTTCCAGAGACACCAAACCTGAACAGGTCATACCTTCCTATTTGGAAATGACATTTATAAAATATAATAAGGTGATCCCAATGTTATCCTGTGGGAGATACAAGCCTAGCAGCAGTTAAAAATTAATTTTAGAGTGTTTCACTACCAGAACATCTAATACTTAAAAGTACATGTCCTGCTTTTTAAATACATTGCACCCTGCTCTCAGGCTGTCCGGGGTCTACCCTAGGGCTGACTTGTATGTTTCAAACAGCAAAGTTTGGAGCTGGAAAAGTTATTTTTTTGCCAGGTTGAAATAGCAGTTTAAAATGCACACACAGGTTTTGCAATGGCAGGCCTGAGACATGCTTAAAGGGCTTGGGAGGCACAATCAGTTCTGCAAGCCCGCTATCAACATTTAATTTACAGGCCCTGTGCACTCTTAGAACTACTTTACGAGGGACTCATAAGTAAAATAACTATGCCAATTGGGTATGAGCCAATATTACCATGTTTAGAGGGTAGAGCATGTGCACTTTACCACGGGTTAGCAGTGGTAAAGTGCCCAGCAAAAATGAAGTAAGACAAAATGGAAGAGGAAGTCAAACAGCTGAGAGGAAGACCACCCTAAGGCTGACAGGTCTAAAAACTATCGATTAAGGTGCACTGTCAGAAACACTCTTTAGTAGAAAGGGGACAATACAAATATTTTAATAAAACATTATGTTTTTGCTTTTAATTTGTCTCAAAGAATGAGAAATGACAGTAATTGCATGGTCTCACTCTGCACTCAAGAAGATGGTGCACATAAGCTTTGCTCCCTTACGTGATAACGGCTACTTTCTGGAAACACAAGATGCACTTGTTGCACAGTTCCCCAGTAAAGAAATACTTTCAAGAGTATTTTACAGGGGATTAGTGAATGTCTAACTGGATTAGGTAACTCAGCCAGTGGACACACAATATAATTTTCTTATTTCGGATTTCTGAAAAGTAATTTCTTTCAAAGAACCTCATGGAATAGAATTCTCTCTTTTCATGGCTCTGCTAGGGGCCATCCCATCCAATTAAGTCAGGTGAAGCATAACAATGTTCTACCCTTCTAAGCATGGTCCCAACATAATAAATAATTATATGTTACTGACTTTATCATGGTGACATTTTGCACTTTAAAGTGGAAGCTTTATAAAAAATCACTTTAGAATCGCCTTATGGTAATGTTAAGAATCTTTCACCCATGCCTTTAAGCCGCCCACATGGAATGGTGAAATCAGGATGCAAGTCTTAGACATGTGAAGGCAAGCTGTATGTCAGAATGAATAGTTTGGCATTTAGTTGTAAATCATTGTAGTATTCTGACCAAGGCTTCCAAATACATTTTTTGCAGTTTTATGCAGAACAAACTTGACCCAAAGGTATTGATACTCTTTACATGAGCACCCATAACATTACATATATTCACATTCATTCATTATTTTCTTTTTTTGTTTTAGGCTTAGGGAGATTATGTGATTTTTCCATAGTCACAGGATGTTGAGCCGACATTGAGACTTCACCTGTTCCCCAGTTCGAAAGTCGGCAGCGCTGTCCAAAATGCCTGGGGTAATGTAGAAAAGAAGTAATTTTGAATAATACCCTCTAATTCACATGCTAATATGGGTACCCACAAAAATTCAGAGATGCAGAAATAACCACTGCTTCTAAACTCCATATCTTGTTCCCAATACAGGAATACACTGGTTTCCTTGATACCTATTTTTTACTATTAATATTTTGCTAAATGAATTGCTGTATACCCTGTAAACAATGATAAACCATTGCAAGGTGCAACTCAGTTATTAGGTCTGAGTACCTCAGGTTCTTGGTGAACCTACAAGCCTCATATATCCATGAAACCAGAATGGTCCTGCAGACATAATGGTATATTGCTTTAAAAAATCTACCATAGTTAGAAGTTACAGGTGAAAATGTAGTCCCAAATGGCTGTTTACTTCAACTAAATGTCAATATTTTGTATTTGAACTGTTACTTTCTATAGGAGAAACTTGAAGGAACTACACAAATCACCCCTTGCTGAATTTAAAATGGTGTCTACTTTTCAGAAATGTATAGATTTTCAGGATCCATTATTGATTTCATACCCATTTCTACCACTAACTGGAATGAGGCTGAACGCACCAAAAATAGGAAAAATGGGATATGTCCCGGTAAAATGCCAAAACTGTGTAGAACATTTTGGTTTCCTTACAAACGTCTGCCTATTCCTGGGATCTGGGAAGATGCTGCTTTTACCACTAGAAACACTTTTTTGATACCATGTACAGGGAAAAAACACAGACACCCATTAAACCCCAAATCAAGCTTTATTTTGCCTAATTTCTCAGGACCCTCCAGGGGAGTCCACAAACCTTGGGTACCTTTAGAATTCTCAGGATGTTGGAAGAAAAGGATGCAAATTTGGGGGCTCATTAGGATGGACGATTTTCTGCATCCTCCGGGCCGGCGGAAGCCACAGCCGGCCCGGCGGATGCGGAAAATCCTCTGCGGACCAACCAAAGACCCACCGCCAAATTAGGATGGCTGGTGGGTCCTGGTTTCAGTCCGCCGCTTTTCCGCCGCGGTTGGCTTACAACCGCGGCGGAAAAGCTCTAACATGGCTGGCGGTATCTATCAGACACCGCCAGCCATATTAGGATGGTGTAAAATGTATGCTTTTCCGCGGCGGCTTTTCCGCCGTGGAAAAGCATACGGACCTTCACTTCTGGGGCCCGTTGCGGGCCCCCTGGGTGAAAGGGGGCTGGGGGGTGCACATGGGGGTACCTATGGTACCCCCTGCATTTGCGTGAACAAAGCAGCAGGCACCGCGCGGTGCCTGCCGCTTTGTGCACGCAAATGCGGTGCATGCATTTTTAACATTGCGGCGGGTGCAGCTTGGAGCTGCACCCGCTGCAATGTTAAAGATAGAGGATGTGACCGCCACCCTGGTGGTCACATCCTAATTGCACTGGAGGGACCGCCGCGGCCCCTACGGACGGTCCCTCCTCCTCTAGGGTGGCGGACGGACGCAACCCGTCGGCCTAATGAGCCCCTTGGTGTGGATACCTAATGTGGACAAACTGTTATTTGAGCCTAAGCATGAATTAACCCAAATAGACAAAAAAGGGCTTGCCACAAGGGGGGTCAGGGGGAGGCCTGGCAGCTAAGGGGTTAAAAAATGTCCGTAAACAAAAATCGCAAGTACCTGTGGTCCCGCAAGCCATGTCTACTGTAAAGTAATATTTGCTAGGTTGCAGAAGATATAGTTGGGAAGGAGAAATCATTTCTTTCGGACATTTTGCTAACTAAAAAGCTGAAGCTAAATGACATTTGTGAACTGCCACACCCATATAGTACCTGATTTCACTATTGTGTGCAGGGCACACACATAAATCTACTGTATCTCATCTGCCTCACAAATATTCAAGACAAATGCAGTGCAGATCTTCTCCTCCAGGGCTGACCATAAAATCATCACCAACTAGAATCGTTGGTGTAGACAATGATGTTATAATTAAATTTGAGTCCAAAATTGTGCTTGATTAATTAATTCTGGACTGCTCGAGGTCATGTCCATTGCAAATTAAATTAAATTTACTGTTCATGTCATTCCGCCAATGCAACCAACATACATGTTAAATTATGATAGGGTCTACAAAAAGTAAAAGAATGTGTGACTACTGCATGAAAGAGCGTGCAAATAAGCATTTTCAAAACCAACAGACCTAGTTTCTGCCAACTTTGTGGCCGTGTTAGATCTTGTTCTGTTACATTTTTTGTAAAACATCCTGGTTGGATAAGCCGTTGGGCCCTCACCAAAATAAAAATGAATGATTTTAAAGCAAAACATGTTGGTCTCTAAAGCAGAATAGAGGGAACTACTTTGTGTGTCGATGTGCTCCTTCTCTAAGAGCAGAATGTCTCACTAACAGAGAAGGTAGCCAATGGCTGAAGTGGGCAGACCCATTTCGCAATGGTGCATGTTGTTATGGCTAAAAGAAAATGTGAATGGCATTACAACAGATCAATGAATGAAGAGGGCTGACTAAAACCCCCTCTAAGTATGGTTTATGTTTAATTTTATCAAAACAAATTGCTTTCTCTAAAGTCACACCTTAAAAGGCGAACCAATCACAGCACCTTGCACACATTATTTAAATGATTACTAATTGTGTCAAGGAAACATGTTTATCTTTATCATATTTGCCTTTTCACCAAGATCAACAAATCATTTCATTGCAATAAATATATTAGATGTTTAGAGAAAATAGATTTGTCACATAATTACTATTTCACAATGGTGCTTGAGGAGGAGTCAAACTTACATTCAGACACAGCATTGACTAGTTCACAGATAAAACCTAAGCATCCGCTTTAATTTCCCAGTATTCCTTTAAAAGTAAATTTGCTTTCAAGGCTAATTGTTGACAGTGGTAGCCAGTACGGGTCGCGGGTGGTGGAAAGGGTACTCGGGACTGCATTGGGCGGCAATGTAAAAAATCTTTTAAAGAAATAAACACTTACCAGACCCCACGCCTGACCAATCACAACGCTGCAATGCAGCGTTGTGATTACAAAGCACTCAGGCTCCCCTGACCAGTCACAATGCTGCAATGCAGCCTTTTGATTGGTCGGAGTGTTGTGGATTGACGCTCAGCCAGGGAATGGGGGCCTGGGCTTGTTCTCCATCCAGGCTGTAATGCAGCCTGCGTGGAGAACAGGGAAAGTGTGCCATACTGGAGGAGCTGCCACTGGTTTTTGGCCTATTTTAAAGTGGAAGGAACTCCTATCATTTCTTGTCAACAATTGTGCTGCCTCATATCTTTGGAACAGGTGCTTACATGCCCCTGAAAAGGTTTATGGATAAATATTTTGTGATAGTCAAAGCACCAGTTTTTAAGAGTCACAAATGTTTCTTGTACTTAATTAAAACCACCACATTATGAGCAATCAAGCTTATTAAAAAGAGTAAGTTAATTTCAAGCGTTAAAAGCAAGAACCTCAGGTATCAAATCTAAAATCCGAGTGAGACCATTCTCACAGAAAAAAAGCATCAATAATAAACAGATTCATATACTCCAGAAACAGAGTAAAATGTGTTAACACAGCATTAAATACATAGTTGATTTGTTTATGCTTGAATGTGTTGGGGCACAACAGGGTTTACATATATAGAATGTGCACTAATCAGTTGGGAAATCCTGTGAATTCTCCACCTTTGTTAGTTACTTGTTTCAGCTGAGGAGAAAAGACGTGTTGGCTCCACCTCCTCTACAACTAATGAAGGTTATAATCGTACGCTGGCTCTGTATGGACTTATGAATTTCGATGATGACTGGAAGTTCTTATCCACTGCGTGTAAACCTTTTGAGGAACATTCACCTGTCGTGCTGCGTTGCCGCTGGAGGTGCGGTGTTCCTGATAATCCTGCAGAATATTCTGTGGGCTTGGGGGCAGACATGGGTCCTGTTTGTCACCCTCTGGCACTTTGGAGCAGGTAGCGCCAAGTTTTGGTGAAGGTTTTGCTAGTAAGATGCGTGGTGCCACAGAAGTTAAGGAGCAGAAGAGGTTCTCACAGCTATGAGGCCGGGGACTGCACTTGTGCGTGCAGTGGTGTGGGCGAGGACTGCATTCACAGAAGATTCCTACATCTAATTGTGCTTGTCAGTAAGCAATGTTAGTAATGTGCGGCCATTTTGGTTTTCTAAGATCGCATTAACCTAAGCGCGACAATGTCTTCATGCAGAAGGTCAGCACTCATGTGTCCTGAGGTCTATGCTACAGCGGACGGTGCTTCGTGTGATGTGTTTAATGTCCTGTGCATGGCTCATGTAATGCACATATCACTGGGAGCTGCTGTGGGGCAAGAGTTTGTGGGGTAATGAGGTGCTATTTTGAACTGCTGGTGAGTGCTACTTTGAATAGCTGGTGAGGTGCCATTTAGTTTTCTTGCAGCCGTTTTTTTCATGTACCTGTGAGATGCTGCTTTGCTTGCCTTACATTAATGTTTCTCGGAGGTGCTTGCTGTTTTAACATCTTACTACAAGGAAGCTGTAGTACTATTGAAGGCTGGTCATAGGTCGAGAGCTACCTTGCAGCACACTGTTGGCAACCGTCATTGGAGGAACTGTCAAAGTTTTCCAGGGTCATAAACTAGCAGCACGGATTCATCTATCGTCTGGGGGGAACTGCCATTGTTTTCAGTACTATTTGGTAGGGTGTGTTCAGGCATTTAAAAGTGCTTGCTTTACCTTGCTTATTTTAGGGGGTTAGTTTTCGTGTAACTATGTGTGCATACTATACTTTCTCCTTGACACCACCACAGCCTTTAGGGTATGAGTAAAATTGACTTTTAGGGTTGGTAAAGGGCAAAGCAAATTTTCCAAACCGTGTAGGGTGGATGAACTTTTTACAAACTCTACAAGGTTGTGCAATGGCAAGGTGAGGCACATGAGTCGATTTGTTAAATGTTTGTAAGGGAGTGTTGATGAAGGAAGAGACAAAGGTTTGCAGTTTTAGTTTTATGATTCTATTATTGACAAGGAAGAAGGTGTGTGTGAGGATGCTGGTGAAGAGGTTTGTGTAAGAGTGTAGTGAAAGGGAAGGTTAGGGCCTGGCAAGTGGGTCCCTTGCCAGGTTTGAATGGCAGTTTAAAACTTCACTCACAGACACTGCAATGTCAGGCCTGAGACACAGTTAAATGGCTACTCATGTGGGTGGCACAACCAGTGCTGCAGGCCCACTCGTAGCATTTGATTTACAGGCCCGGGGCTACCACAGTGCACTTTACTAGGGACTTACCAGAAAATGTACAGAGGAAGCACTACCACTTTAGCACTGGCCAGCAGTGGTAAAGTACCCAGAGTACCTAGACCAGCACACAGTCGAAAATTACAGGAGGTAGAAACAAAAAGACAAGGAAAACCATGCCAAGGATGCCAGAACTAAAAATTATGAAGTCTGACAGAGACGCTCTGCTTGGAGCGAGTACTCATGGCTTCCAGAGCAAAGGAAAGAGCTGACAGATAAGCAGCTAACATGGAGCCTGGAATGGCCAAAATGAATCAGAGCTGAATGTGAAAATGTAAGTTCAATACAAGGTAGAAGGCCATAAAGTAATGTCTCCAAAGAAAATGATGTTGTTTTTCCAATGTGGATTTTCCTATTCACATGAGGGTAAATGTCCCGCCACTGGACAAAGATGCAAAGGATGAGGGAAAGAAAACCAATATGAAATGGTTTGTAAAGTGAGGGAAAGATCATTTATCTCACGAGAAAAAAACAAAATGGCGGAAAGATCAAATACATCACATCAATAAAACATAATGGATGCCAGAAATCTCCAGAGACGTTCCAACCACAACCACAAGGACAAGCGGCATCAGTTGAGGGAAGCAGAAACTGAACAACGTCGATTGTTGTCAATTTCTTCTTCTAAAGGTTTGTCACTGGCATTGTCAAATCGACAGTCAGGAAGATGGGTGTGCGGTATCAATGTTGACTGATGGACGACGTGCACATGTAGGATTAGCTTATTGCAAGGAAGAATTCAGGTTGATGGTTGGTCGACAAGTGAAAGTGCAAAATACCTTCAAACACTTCCCCCAGATCACACTGAAAGTGAATGGGTGCCCCATACCTTATTATACACAGTGGCGCATCAATAACCAATATGTGAGTAGAAAAGTACAATGAACAATCTCCAATGCCCTGTTTAACCCTGTCAAAAACCAAAGTGTATGCATGAGATGCTTCGATGTCACTGCAAAGGTTCAGTCAAAGCAACTGTGAAGCATAAAAAGATGAAAGTACAAGCACAAATTAAAGTCTTGCCAGGCACTTCATGGAGTGCATGTTGACTCAGTTTCAGTAATGCTGCTGACATGGGGCTGATTTCGGTAAACTACAATGTCAATGCCTGTCTTGAGATAGTTAGTTTCCAATCTTGTTTCATGGACTAGTAAACTTAATACCATGAAAGCACAACTTCACCTAAATTAGGAAATCTGTCCTATTGCTCAAAGACATAATTAAATTGCATTTAATTTGCAAGAGGCTGTTGAGAAAGACATTGGAGAAGCGTGGCTCAGTGGGTGGAGAAGCGTGGCTCAGTGGTTAGAGGCGGCAGACCCGGAAGCTGAGATCGACCGTGGACCAGGGTTCGATTCCCCGCCTCGGCGGGTCTCGGGCTCAAAAATTCCACGGACTCGACAATTCTCGCTCTGGTGCCTACTCAACTCACGGGGTTCACACTCTGCGACTCTGGGCAATAGCTTGCTTAATCTCCACTACGGCCCCTCGCGGCGGGATGCCTGGCTTTCACCTTGTGGACACCCTGCCGGGGTTTCTCACAGGGGAATACCAGGACGGGTTCCCTAAGCAAGCGCCGGGACGCTTACGGGCAGCCGTGCGCTCTACAAATCCAGCACATTTACATTTACATTTACATTGAGATACTAATAAAGCATGACATCATTGAGCGGTCCACTGGTCCAAACCTATGGATATCACCCATAGTGGTAGTGGAGAAGGATGGAGAAGAAGCCGTGCGCACCTGCGTTGATATGCCCCAAGCGAACAAGATGTTTGAAAGAGAACAGATCCCAGTCCGAACATTGCTGATGTGATTACACAGCTTAATGCAGCGCCACCGAACTCATCGCACTCAACACCGACGGAATCACGGGATGCTACCAAGCCACCCCGAAGCACACCCACGGACCCTTCAGCTGTAACGCCTGCAAGTTCTCATGCATCCGGACCTGCCCCACACCAGCACCCTCCAAGCCGATCACCAGCAACAACCACCTCAAGTGCATCCTGATCAACACCCGCTCCGTACACAGACACGCCATCGAACTCTGGAACCTGCTTGACACCACAGCCCCAGACGTCGCCTTCCTCACGGAAACCTGGATGAACGACTCTTCAGCGCCCGACATCGCCATCGCCATCCCAGAGGGCTACAAGATCATCCGAAGGGACCGCATCAACAACACAGGAGGAGGCATCGCCATCATCCACAGGGACACCATCCGCATCACGACCAACACCGATGACACCCTGACCACCGCCGAACACCTGCACTTCCAGATCCACACCGACCCAAAGACCACCCTCAGAGGCACCCTGATCTACCGACCCCCGGGACCACGCACACAATTCAGCGAGGACATCGCCGACTTCCTCAGCCCACACGCCCTCCGCTCCGCTGACTACATCCTCCTGGAGGACCTCAACTTCCACCTGGAGAACAACAGCGACCGCAACACCATCACCCTGCTCGACAACCTCGACAACCTCGGACTCAAGCAGCTGATGTCCACCCCCACCCACCTCGCCGGACACACACTCGACGCCGTCTTCTCATCCAGCAAAGACATCGCCTTCAGCCACGCCACAGGACTCCACTGGACAGACCACAGCTGCGTCCACTTCACCTTCAGAAGAGCGACGATCCACCACCACCAGCAACAGGTTGCCCAAGAAGCTGGAACAAGATCACAGCCGACCAGCTCGCCGCTACCCTGAGCCAGCACCCTCCTGCCAGCTCAGCGAACCCCAGCCAGGCCGCCGACAACCTCACGGAGTGGATCAGCAACTGTGCGGACGAACTCGCCCCCCTGAGAACCCCGCCCAGCAGACCCGGCAGCAAGAAAGCCCCATGGTTCACCGACGAACTCAAGAGCTCCAAGAAGAACTGCCGAGCCCTCGAGAAAGCCTGGAGAAGGGAACCAACACCGGACAACTTGACCACCCTCAAGCTCGCCACCCGGAAGCATCACCAACTGATCCGCGCCACCAAGAAAACTGCATTCAGGGACCGGCTGGACAACAACGCACACAACTGCAAGGAACTCTTCAACATCGTGAAAGAGCTCTCCAACCCCAACGCCGGAAACAACGACATCACCCCATCGCAAGACCTCTGCCACTCCCTCGCCTCCTACTTCCACAACAAAATCGCGGACATACACAACAGCTTCAGCACTCAACCGACGCACGCCACGACCGCAGCAACACCGCCCACCACCACCCTCCGCGCCTGGACTCCGATCAGCACCGAAGACACCGTCCGCATGATGAACTCCATCCACTCCGGATCTCCGACCGACCCCTGCCCTCACCATGTATTCAACAAGGCCGACGCTGTCATCGCACCCCACCTGCGGGACATCATCAACACCTCCTTCGACACCGCCACCTTCCCGGAGAGCTGGAAACACGCCAAACTCAGCGCTCTACTCAAGAAACCTACAGCGGACCCCACCGAACTCAAGAATTACCGCCCCATCTTGCTCCTCCCGTTTCCAGCCAAAGTCATCGAGAAGACCGTCAACAAACAGCTGGCCGCCTTCCTCGAGACGAATGGATCCCTCGACCCTTCACAGTCTGGCTTCCGAGCCAACCACAGCACCGAGACCGCCCTCATCGCTGCCACCGACGACATCCGAGCCCTGATGGACAACGGAGAAACAGCGGCCCTCATCCTCCTAGACCTCTCCGCGGCATTCAACACTGTCTGTCACCGCACCCTAGTGCAGCGCCTCAGCAACGTCGGAATCCAGGAGAAGGCACTAGAATGGATCATCTCCTTCCTCGACGGAAGAACACAGAGAGTCCGCCTACCACCGTACAAGTCAGAGGCCACCGAAGCCATCTGCGGCGTCCCTCAAGGATCCTCGCTGAGTCCCACCCTCTTCAACATCTACATGAGCCCCCTCGCGGCCCTCGCACGCCAACACAGCCTCAAAATCATCTCCTACGCCGACGACACCCAGCTGATCCTCTCCCTGACCAACGACCCCGCCGCCGCCAGAGCCAACCTGCACGAAGGGATGAAAGATGTAGCCGAGTGGATGACGACCAGCCGCCTGAAACTGAACTCAGACAAGACGGAGGTCCTCATCCTGGGCTCCTCGCCCTCCGCCTGGGACGACTCCTGGTGGCCCCCCGCCCTGGGCACCGCACCCAAACCGACGGACCACGCACGCAACCTGGGCTTCATCCTGGACTCCTCCCTCTCCATGACCAGACAAGTCAACGCCGTCTCCTCGTCATGCTTCAACATCCTGCGCATGCTACGGAAGATCTTCTGGTGGATCCCCACCGAGACCAGGAAGACTGTCACCCAGGCCCTCGTCACCAGCCGACTGGACTACGGCAACGCCCTCTACGCCGGAACCACCGCCAAGCTCCAGAAGAGACTCCAGCGGATCCAGAACGCCTCAGCCAGACTCATCCTCGACATCCCACGAAACAGCCACATCTCCGGACATCTGAGAGACCTGCATTGGCTCCCCGTCAACAAAAGAATCACCTTCCGCCTCCTCACCCACGCACACAAAGCCCTACACGAACAAGGCCCGAGCTACCTCAACAACCAGATCAACTTCTAAGCTCCCAAACGCCACCTCCGATCAGCCAGCCACGCCCTCGCCGCCGTCCCCCGCATCATAAGAGCGACAACAGTAGGAAGGTCCTTCTCCTACCTGGCCGCCAAGACCTGGAACTCCCTCCCTCCCGACCTGCGCCTGACCCAAGACCACCTCTCCTTCAGGAAGAAGCTCAAAACCTGGCTGTTCGAGCAGTAACGGCACCCCCCCCCCCCCAAGCGCCTTGAGACCCTACGGGTAAGTAGTGCGCTCTATAAATGTCTTTGATTGATTGATTGATTGATAATGTCTTGATTTTAACAAAGGATATCACAAGCTCGAACTGGAGGAGAATTGCAGGCACATTACTATCTTTTTGACTCATGTTAGTTTATTTAGATATTAAGGCTTCATTTCAAAGTGTCACCTGCTGCCAAAATTTTCCGGATTTAATTTGTCACATAATACAGCCAGTCACAAATACTTTCAATTACATTGATGACATACTAGTTTTTGGGGCCACACGAAAAGAACATAATAAAGCTCTTACACAAGGGTGTTGGATACTGGCCAATGCAGGACTCACTTTTAATACAGCAAAGTATGAGTTTCATAAAACCAACTCAAGTTCTTTGGTCATATCTTTTCTGCTGGGCGAATGAATAAATTCCAAGGCTTTCATCCACGGTTCCATGTTTAAATATCGATTACAAAAATATACTTAACAAAAATATAGATGTAAAAATATTGATTACAAAAATATCGATTCCCTATACTTAAACAGGTAAGTACAATAATATCGACTCAAAAATATAGATGTAAAAAATATCGACTTTAAAAAATATTATAACTAAAATTAAATAATTAAATAATATTAATATTATTAACAAAATAAATTACATTACATTTATATTTTAACTATTTATAACAAATAAACTTAATTTAATCAATATAAACTTAATAAATGTGTACATATACATATATTTTCTTAAATACATTTTATTATTATCTTTATTTAATTAATAAACTTTAATAATTATATAAATATAAAATAAAAACATATATAAAACATTTTGAATAACATAACATTTTCTATATTTAATTAACACATAAAAGTAATTAAAAATAATAATACATACATTTAATAACAAAATTAAAACATTAGTAGTTAAAACATTTGATAGCGAAGGGGTAAAAATTACTATTCCCACTCCAAAGTCTATGCTTTCTGCATACAGGCTAAGTTCCCATTTTACCTCAGGTGAAAACCTTGCCACCATAATGTTTGGGAGAGCTATATGCACCAAATTTCCACAAAGGTCTACAGAATGATCTCTTGACATTGATAAACTTCACACTAGTGATTAATCTCACAAATGCAAAATGAAGACCTCTGTGGAGAGACACCACGGTGCTCAAAGCACTGTGTTCAACAGAGGTGATCAAGTCATTGTCAGGCAAAAATTGAAACGCACATCTGATGCTCCTTTTGATGCTGACCCGCTGAGGGTTGTGATTAATAAAGGACACATGGTAACTGCTCACTGTCCTTGAAAGTCCATTACATGAGATTTCTCTTATTGCAAGCACCTGCCTCGACCTTCACCAGCTCCAAATGTCAGAAGGGAGACTTATCCACCTGACAATCCAGAGAGCCCAACCACCTTACCACTATCTCTGTCACCAGTGGCAGACATGGACACTTCTCCTGTTACTCTGCAACTTCACTTGACCAGATCTGGGCAATTGAATTGAGCTTCAAAATGACTTGCTGAAGAGCTGTGATGTATATATGTATTGTTTTAACTTTAAATTTAACAAATGGGGAGATGTAGTGTCTTGTGAGTTAAAGATGACAGGAACCTTTTGGTTCCTAATGTACTCCATGGAACAGTGATGTAAGTGCGTTGGTGATAGAATTTGGAATGTAGAATATTCCGTTTACGGTTATGCACTGAGGAATAAAGATGTGCAATACCAAGCTTAGAATGTGATGTGAACATTTGCATGTACCCGGGCTGGGGAGGAAGCTACAGCTGTTATAGGGCACGCCAAAGTACACAGCCTGATAAAAAAAAAGGCTTTTCACCTTTTATTTCATAGCAACAGCTGCATGAAGCATATGTTATACAACCAGTGCATGCATTAGGATGCATGGTTCTCATAAACACATTTTAAAGTCAACAAACATCAAAGTATAAAATCAATATGTGCCATAAAACCGAGCTCTAGGTTTGTGAGAAGATGAACATGCACAGTAAAAGCGATCTGTTCTCCAAATGTGAGATGTTGCTCGGGTGCTCGTGTCTGTGCTGTTTCCATTGTCATTACCAAATGAGATTGAGACAGGCCATTGTTTCAAAGCGAGCAGCAGTGGGAGCGGGCTTTGGAGAGAAAATGTCTCTGAGATATAAAACCGTCAAGTGGAATATCGCAAATGGCAGCGCCAAGGTTACGGAGGTAGTTTCAGTGATACAGAAAAAAGAAATACCTGCTTGAAATTCAAAGAGGAGCTAAATGGTACTCCAGGGATTTAGTGGGTAGGTATTAAGGATGGAACGGATGGAAATTTATAGAGCGTTGACTTGAGAAATCTTCACCTTCAAGAGCTTCACCTTTGCATGAGCCCGTTCAGATTCTAGTAAATCCTGCAGACATTCACCCTTTCACTCCCAACTTGGCCCTGCTTCTTGCATGATTCTTGGGGGCTGCAGTTCGAAATGTAACAACAATGCAAGATACACAATGTAGAAATAATAAGGGCCTGTGGACCATGTTTTAAGTAGTTTATGCCATCCCATGCACAGATAAAAATGATGTGTTCTGGAGGAGAAACAGGCCATGTGACATCGAGGATCCATGCAGGTCAGTAGGTTGAACATACCTTGTTGGTCCTGGTATTGTATAGATAGTGCCTATGATGTATATCATTTTATGATGTTATGTGGGCACACATACAGCTTGAATGAGTACTGATCATACTTTGACCTGCAAACCCTGTTCACATCGAGAGAAAGGACAATAAGAAAAAGAAAAACAATACGTAATTTCTCCTTTCCAGGAATGCCTACTCTGAGGTGTTTACATTCACCTTTCTGATTTTTAATGAAACAAACCAGGTATAAAAATGGAATTGAATGGATGTTACAACTGATATGATTTACTGTATCTTTTATACATAATATCTTATTTTCTAATGTATATAGAGTATTAGTGTTTGATACAGAGATGTATTATCTGTAGGAAGGTAGGTGATTCCTCGATTCTGTTTTGAATTATTTGATGGCATATTTGAACCTCTAAGCCAATGAACTCTAAAACCCCTTCTATTGCATGTTCTCTATCCCTAAATCCATTTTCCAGATTCGACTTTCAGTTTGGGTCACAGTAAAGTTGTACAAACTGGGCAATGGACATAACAATAAGATGCCACCTGTGGATCTTAGCGTGGCCTTTCACCACCCACGACAAGTTTAATAAACATGGCATTGGGACTGCCAGGCAGACCTGAGATGATGTGGACCCAACAGTAGCCTTCATCCGACAGATTAAACCATTGATTAGCGTGCAAGGCTGCAGACACAGGACAATGTTAACCCTCTACTAGGAACTAATGTAGCAATTTAAAGATCTTCTGAGTAGCCTTGGACATGTCATTCTTCATAAAAACATCATGTGGAAGTGAATATAAAAAAAGGATTTCAGAGAGTAGGTAGTCAGATGTGTCAATCCTTACGAAAACATGTGTTTCGATTCGTATGCAAACAATTACACAAGGAGGCCATCATAAAGTGACAAGGATCAATTCCAAAGTAGGCAATATACACCCACATGTGACAAAGGTGGATTGCGCTGTCCAACAGAAGTCCTAAGAAGGATCCTTTCTGATGCAAACTAGTAACTGTGAAAGCAGCGGAAACTTGCTTTTTCATATTAAGAATACAATTGACTCTAAGATTATGCATAACTGGCATAGTTGACATCTAAATTTCAAAGATTAAAGACTGACCATTCTCTTGCACAATTATAGCCTGCATTTTACCTAAAGCTGTAAAATAGGTTTATAAAACAAATTCTGAAGGAAACATAAGAGGTTAACTGCCTTTTTTGTTTATAAAACGTGCACACCTACAAACAACTACTAGTTACCTCATAAGTTCTGAGGTAAAGAAAATGGAAGAGGAAGTCATCAACAACCTCACTAACAGAACCTGGTAATCCTGATTTGGGCACATAGAGGTGTTCTGCTGAATCAGGATTTCAAATCACCTTGATTTACCAAACTCCCAAGATATTTGCCCTCTCCAAATTTTGCCATGAAAAGCCAGGTGAAATTGGCACCGGGCAAGGCCTTGGAACATGTGGTAATTATGTGTGCAAACACTAATACCACTTGTAATACCTCCTTCAATATCCCCAGCTTGGAATCAACTGGTATACTAATAACAGTAAACACTACATCCTGATTGTTTGAATCAAAGAGGAGCGCAGAAACATTGTGCTACAAGTATATAGTATTATTTGTATCTACCGCCATATTATTGTGGAGGTACGTATATATTGGTAAGTATACATTTACTGTTCTTAACTCAACATCTATGTACCTTGAAAATAAATATCGTCAAGGAGCATAAAAGTGAAATGAAGTATTATAATTCTACTTACCTACATATTTGCGTACTTTGTCAATATTTTGGTCATCACATTTTTTTCTCTGATACTTTTGTAGAAAAATATTTAAAATGCGTTATTTCGAAAAGGTAACCCTTGTTGTAGACGAATGTATGACATTATATTGCATACACTCACAAAGCAGTAGTTTATATTGCGTTCGTAACAACGCAAGTCGTTACAACAACTTGAGCTAGAGGCGCTGGATTTAGGAATAGTATGATTTACTATTCCAACTCCAGTGTGTGAAACAGTGCGGAAGGTTTTGGAATAGTAAATCATACAATTCATTAGTGTAGAGCACCATCCAGGGCAAGTCATTGTAACGACTTGTGTTGTAATGACCGCATTGTAAAGCTATCATGTGTTACAACTGCATTGTAAAGGTCACTCTCCGTTGTAGACATAGATAACCCTCCCAGGGTTTTCAGCATCTTTGCTAGCAAATGACAGCTCCCTGAAGCATCCAGCTTCTAATCAGACAGCGGGCTACCTACGATCAGTACTTCTCTCTTATCAGAATACATTTTAAACAGCTTTCTTCTTCCAATCAGACACTTCAGCTACACAGCAGTGATACTAGTGGTGAACGCCTCATTCGCTACATCCATCTTCTTAATCTGTTGGGTATCAGCCGCATAACTCATGCAGTTAAGTTGAATGAGAGAATGACGTTTGGTAAAGGAGCAATGTAAAGATTAAACAATGTACCATTGAGTGGAGTGCCCAGAGTAACTTTAGAGTAGAATTTTTGTAGCAGACCTAAATAGGGACACGTGCAAATTGTAACCATGATTAGTTAGAAAGGAACTAATCCAAGTCAATGCTGTCCTGTTGAATCCTGCGCTACTCAACCTATCAAGTAAGGTGCTAGGATAAACCTTGTCAAAAGTTGCTGGCTGGTCAAGTTAGATGGATGATGCACCATCACTAGGATCCAATGTGAATGAGACAATGTTTGGAAAGGAAACCAGAGCAACAGTTCTTCCATGAATGGGTCTAAAACCTGCATGAAAAGCAGCTGTGGCCCGTGCATGTAAGAGCGGTGGAGCTGTGGGGCCGGGTGAGGGGGATTTCAATGGACAATGATGAGGGAAAACCAGCACAGGCCGCCGCTGGTGAAAAGAGTCAGTCACATAATGGGCTGGATGAAATGAGTGCCAGTTAATTTTTTTCAGCTACTTTGGCAAATCATGGAAGAAGCGAGCAAGGTGTACTCGATGCACCATCAGGGCAGGGAAGAGAGTGGGACAGGCTGCACCAAGTCTCAGTAGGAATTAAAAATGGTTATTGAAATGGGCAGATTTTGAGCCCTGTGTGCAGGGCTGGACTGACTACCAGGCAGTTTGGAATGCTGCTGAGCTGGGGACTGATTTCGTTAATGGGGACCTTCGTGAGCTAAACGAAATTCGTTTTGCTTTCAGTATTTCGAATCACACGCAGGTTTCCATGAACAAAGTCAGCCCTCGCTGCAGTAAAATCAGCCCCCAGCCCAGCAGCATTCCAAACTGCCCGGTAGCCAGTGCCTGTATGTATGTTCTTTTCTTTTCAGGCAGAAACACTGATTGATTTCTGAACAATGAGTGTAAAAAAAAGTCAAGGTAACCAACGTTATTCCTGTTTTTATTTCATGTGCTGTTGTTAATCTTGCATTTCCTATGAGTTTCTGCTCTTTTGAGAGATGTTGTGTTATTTTTTGTTTCCAGGCAGCATACTACTGATGTATAGCGCATACATTTAATTGAGTCACGTCCTGGTGTTTATAACAGTGCACAATTGAGTTGTGGCTGAAGGCAGTGTGAGTTTCTCTCAGTGCCTGTCACTGGGGCGAAAAGGTGTTCAGTATATGTGGTCATCCAATCCTTGGCCTCTCTGCAAAGTGCAGAGAGCAGTGGCCATCTATGCCTGTTGCAGTTGTGAATCGATGCAAATGTGCGGGTAGGGTACACTTTGGAAATGTTAGCTTCCATGTTTAAGTCATTCCATTCATTTTATAGGCCCCGTCCCTTTCAGAGACCTCTCACTTTTTTCATCCCACTACCGCATAAAGGAGCTTCTTAAACACATCAGGTTAAATTGACCGCTTTTTCCCATTAGATCTTTCTTGAAATATAAATATTTAGGTTGCTATGATGCATCGCACATTTGTGGTAATTTAAGTCCTTTTCAATCCCAAACGAAGCCGCTGAGTGTTAAAAATGGTTAAGGTAGAAGATCTCCAATGTCTCACACTTGCCATTCTGGCTCAGTGGTAATTTCCCGAGCCAGGATAGTGCTGACGGAAGTGTTCTCTGCAAAGAGTCTGGAGCCTCTCAAGCTGTGCTGCCTTCGGTGTTAATTGCATTGAAACAGTTAGCGCGCGCTGCGGCGCATTGATCATTAGCATCTAGCGGGTTTCTAGGCTTTGCTTCCGCTCTTTGAAGTGCACGTTTTAGACTTCGTTTTTGCCTTTTTGCTACTTTACTGTCTTCATATTTTTATTTTTTTTACTTTTTTGTTAATTTGTGCTCATTACAGGTGGATCAACAACCGTACGACGCAAGGCATTGTCTTATTAGGTGCACTCATCTTCCTGATCTGGGGTTAACAAGTTCAAATTCAAGTGTGGCGAAGATTTCAATCTCCCTGAGGTAAATTAAATAGGCTCCACTTTTATCGATATAATTATATCCTTAATGCAGAGCCTATTTCTCAAGCGGATATAGCTATTTGCCTGCTGGGTTTCTATTGCACGGAGGAACATTACATTGTGAATCATTAGGCTGCACGTAGGTACATCTGGAGCAAATTCTGACCTTTAATAAGGAGTTCAATTTAGATTCTGCCTCTTGCTCTGCTCATGCAGTCAGGTCTTTAACTCGAAAACAAGCACAGATGTTTATCAGAAAGACAACTGTGGAAAAGAGCAGCTCAGAGGCAATGTATGCAAAAGATGAGCCCTTACACTCAGGCCTCATTCTGGGAGGCGGTACTTCATCTTGTAAACACTGGTGGTGCCCAGTGGTGTATTTCCGCCTTATTCCAAGAGCTGCATCTAGTAATGGGTGGAAGTCGCTAACACGGTAATACCTCAAGTTTCCGCCATTTGGAAGAGCAAATCTCAGAACGGGCAGTATTTGCTGACAATTGTCATGAATGCCTTAATTTAGCAGAGAGGTGAAAGCCAGGTACAGCTTTGGCCACAGCTATGTCAAGACATGACCTAGGATCAGACACAATAGGAGAGGCAGAGGACTATGGTGATACCAACAAGAAAACCGGGTCACTTCCAAATGTTGATCTTTGAATCCTGTGTAGGGTGATTTTAGGTGTGATTTCCGTCTGTGTTGTACTTTTCATGCAATGTATTACTTTTATATATCTGTAAAAACAACATTAAATGATCACAGAGGTATAATAATTACCAGAACACCTTTCACTGTTCAATGTAAATTGAAAACAAAGGAAAGACATAGGTAGCAATTTGGCCATGCTCTTTATTCCTCATCATAACTGCGAGCTTTGGGCTTCGGCGTAAATGTGGATAAAAACAATCTATCCGTCCTCCTAAAATGTGAGAACAAAACACTGAAAACTAGTTGGAGGAAGAATTTGCAAATTTCACCTTCAGATTTTCGAACACTCCTAGCACTTTAGATGTGATCTATGTACTATCAGGTTGCATCACAAAATCTCCATTTGCAGGGGTTACTGATCGCCCTAATGAATAATAATACCTCGGCAGGTTGCTATTTGCGAACCCCTGTGATTAGATACAAAAGCATGGATCGTAGCCTACAAGGAACAGTAGACCACCGTCCGTCTGTTTGCATTCCGAAATGTGAATCTTTTAAGGAACACAGGCTGTTTTAAGGAGCCTGTGTTGCTTTAAAAAAGAAAAAAAGTTTACACTTGAGAAAACATCAAGCAGAACAGGCAGTTGTTCACAGGATCGTTCCCTACTCTTCTCAAGGACGCTGACACATTCATGTTTAACAAATTAGTTACCACCTCCTTTGAGGTGTTGGTAAATAATCACTGGTTTGCGGATGCAGTTGTGGTCACAAACCCATTGATATATGCCAGCAGTTTCGGGCTGGCTAACAGCACGTTGCAAAATGGCGTGTGTACCTTGCGCTGCCCTGTATCGCACTCAGGGAAGAGATCTCCAGCCACCCACCATTTTCCTTTTGCCGTCTGATGATGGGGGACGCATAGCAGTAGAGAGCAGGTGTCCTACTCCTGCTTGGTGGAGCGCCCTCAGACACCGCCGTTGATGCCGCAAGTAGCAGCGATTGAGCAGCGTGTTTGGAAAAAGTGGTGAGAGGGAGCGGGGAGGCGTGTATCCCACACTGTGCTTCAATGCGTGATAGGGGTGAGGTTCCCCCCCGCACAGGCATCTTGGTTACAGCAGTTGCGGGTTTCGAGGTCGCTGTAAGAAGAATGCGGGGCGAGCAAGGCATTTTTCCAACATTTATGATGCCTTTACCAACCTTCAGGTGCCACTGATGCTGCAAGTAGGAGCAGCTTGAATAGCAAGGCAGAGACAACGAAAGTGGCCACGTCAATAGCTCCTGAAGAAGCCCAAACAGATAAGTGCTTCCTTGCATCATAGTTATAGCAAATTAGATGTGCTGACTGCAGGAATATCAGCACAGGGCCGCCCCATGGGCCCTTTCACGCAGCGGACTCGTCTGGGCAGCTGGCCTCCAGTGTTCTGTGTGGCGCGGGAGGTGAGGTCAGCAGCACTTCTACAGCCATACCTCAAAACACAGGGTAGCTGGCTGTGCAAATCTACTTCGACTGGCAGCTGGTTGTATACCATCAGTGAACTATGAAGAAAAGAAAGTGTACAGTGGGGGCCCAAAAAATTGAACCAAGTTCATCGGTACACCTGACCTCAGTTGATCACATGCTTCAGAGAGCCTTTGGAGTGGTCGCAACTGAAATAGAACTCATGAAAAGGAGACTAACTCTAGGGGGTGGGGGAGTGCCGAAAGATCTTAACATTCTACACAGTCCCATGCTTACAGATTTAGTAGGATCACAGGGTCAAACTGAAATAAACCAAATCACTGTCAAGTCAATGGAGCAGATTTTGGTACAGGAGAATCACAAAGGAAGACCTAGAATATTAAACTAAACTAGTAAATCTGAAGGGGCTACCTCAAAACAAAATGTGCAAGCCAGTGAAGTAGGCCAAAAGTGTAGTCAAAAGTAAAAATAATGCTCAAGTCGTTATACCAGCGTGCACCCCCTTGTCCTCAGAGCATATAACTCAGTTGCACTGCAGTGGTGAGGTGGATGGAACTGATAACATTTTTCATTGAGGATATCCTAGTGGGGAATTTGTTTGGGAAAATCAAAGCAGCTATCAAGGAGGAACTCTACCTAATATTGACAAGACTATCTGAAGTTAAACAATTAATAAACTCCTTCATTAAAGTGCCCCATGGATTAGGAAACCTGGAGAACCAAGCACTAGTGCAGAGACTGTAACAAAATCTAACAACAAAATAGCACCAAATGGCCTCCCCCACATCCCATGGGGCTGGCTCTGTTTGCCCTATGGTAGTACCTCAGACTAAAGTCAGGAACGGAATTCAAGTGAAACCAGGCTGATTTGACAAGCCAACAGAAAGAAGGTCACAGCAGCCACCGATACCATGAATCTAGCTGTGATTGGACTGCCCCCAAAGCCACTCCCTATGTGGTTGTGATGGCTGGAATACCATGCCTTAGAATGAACCAAATGGAAACAATTCCTGAGCTACAAAATAAGTGTATTAACTGGTTGAGACTATACAGGAACTTCTCCCTGTCGCTACCTGATAATATTTTTTTCACCCGGAGAGTGGGCTGGATAGGAAAGAGGGCCAAGGACCTAGAAGGAGATTGTATTATTATCAACGTCAGAGATCCAAAGGTCGGAGGACCCTATTACAGAACAGGTCAAATAGGTATCAAGGGGGCAAGGGATCTTCAAAAATAAAACTTCTCCCATTGGGGTACTTTTATAAACACTTAATAGGATCCACCAAGATAAATACTCCATTGCCAAATCCCGGATGGCACCAAACTAAGAATATATATTACGTCCCTGTATATAAAAGGTTTGGGCCCCTCAGCTGATTGACTGAAGGCAGAAAAAGAGTCTCAATATCCATCACACCAAACCAGCATTGTTAATTAGACTAGGGGGGAGTAAAATGAACATACACTCAAATAGTTATAAGGGGTTCATGGAGAAGCAAGAACCATTTGGTAAAGTAAATGCTCTAGAACAAGGAAGTCAGGTTTCTCATACCCACATATCATTCCCAGACTCTAATAGTCCCGGGTACAACAGCAATGAAAAAAGAAGAGTGTAAGTTCTAAACCCAGTAGACTACCCGAAAGTACAATAGCAAACACTGGTGAGACTACCACAAAAGGGGCAGCTGAGAAAAAACACATAATGAAGGTAGTCTTATGGAACGTTGCTAGAATCGGCTCAAAATATGGGAACCAGGACTGGCACTCTTTTGTAGAACAGTATGACAGCTGTCCCTTCCAAGAAACCTGGCACTGTTCTCCCATTACTTTGTCACATTATGTTACTCACGGTATTGCAGCAAAATCAGCGGCATGTAGCAGACCATCCCGGGGCTTGCTGACCAGGGTGGGAATGCACCCTGGATTTATGGAGGTGAATGCAGAGGTTTCAAAAGATATTCTGTGTGTAAAAATCACATTTTTAAATGGTCTTGCTCTCTGTATATACAATATATATCTGAGACCCTCCACAAGCAAACAGGAATCCTCCCAATTAAGTTATCTTGTTCTACATATGGCGAAACTACCACCTGCAAATATGAAACTAAAAGGAAGGGATTTTAATTGTCAGTTCGAACCTCTAGATAGTTCCTGCTGCACTAGCCTCTTAGAAGAAGAGAGGCTTTGGGCTATTCCCGACCTAAACCTTCAACCCATTAAAAATGGTCAGCCCTTGCAGTTCAAATCCACTGGATAACTCTTAACCAGGGCATTCGAGCATGTAACAGCAGGACTAGTTCAGACAGGATAGGGAACAAAACCTTTAATAGAGCATCTAGTCTGAGTCTAATATATTGCATCCTGGTAGATGTTAGACTATGGACCTGTGTATTGGACATGATGGTGATAAACTGGATAGATAGTGATCCTAACGGCCTAGACCTCTCATATGACTATGAGAAAAGATGCAGATACAATCTTTCACCCCTTAGACAATTGATGCCAGTCAACGAACAATAAGAAAGAATTCAATGGCAGTCAGTGATGCATTCAGAGGAAACCATGAGGCACACATACAGCTTAGTCAAAAGGGGCTTAGGGACTTTTGGCAATTTGACTTAGATTTAAATCAAGCAAAATCTCTGAAATCAATAGAGGAAATCCACTCTAATCTTTTTGAGGACCTCAAAGAAGTCTTCTATATAGAAGTGGGGAAACAAGGCAAAAATAAAAGGGAAACACTGACTTGGTACAGAAAGAAATATAGACTGGCCAAAGAAGTGCTGATAAAATCAGTTAAAACCAAGGATAGATGGGAGATACAAAAATGTCAGGTGGATTATAATAAAATACTAAAAGAGGAAAAAAAAGAATGGGATCGAGAAAAGTGGGATCTTCTTCTGACCACAAGAGAAAAAAATGATACAAACTTTTGGAATTTGGTTACCAAGGGTAATGTGGAAGGGATCACCAAAACTGATACAAATATAGCGGCAGAGGTCTAGATCGCCCGCTTTTCAAGTATATACTCAATCCCGCAATGTATCGGATCAATTGATGAAAAATCCAAGGACGCAAGAGGAATTAATCTAGCTGTTTGGAATAGTCCTGATAACCTTCCAATCATAAAGTGTGAAGAAGTAGAAAATAATTTCAGGAATGTAGTTCCCCATAAAGCCAAAAGGTGGAGAGGTATGTTGCAGCAGCCAGGGCAGCTGACTTCGGAGCACAGGGTTTATGGTTCGATTCCTGGCTCCAGCGGCAGCTCAATCAGCACCATGTTACTCTGGGCAATAGCTCACCTAATTTCCACAACAGCCCCCAGCGCCTTGAGACCCGTAAGGGTGAGTAGTTTGCGCTTAACAAATACAAATTTACATAAAGCTCCAGGTCCAGATAAAATCCCGGCTGATCTATTCTTGACAGAGATAAAAATATGGGGACCTTAACTTACTTTGATATTTAATGCCATTTTAAAAAGTCTACATGTACCACACTCCTGGGCTGGAGCAGAAATGTTCCCAATTTATAAAATGGGAAGTCCTTCAGACCCCGCAAATCATAGGCCAATTAGTCTAATAGATACTGCCCAAAAATCTTTTAGCAGGATCATTCTATCTCGAACCTAACAATCGCTAGATGACCAAGAAGTCCTACTCCTTTTTCAGGCTGGCTTTTGAACCAGCATATCAACCTTAGATCACATGTTTAGGCTCCAGTTAATTTATTGGAAGACTGTAGCAATTAATAATGGAAGACCCTAGGTTGTATCTGTGGATCTCTGATCGGCTTTTGATCTGGTGCTGAAGGCCACTCTATGGACGGTCTTAGCTAAAATGGGACTACCAGATTACTTATGTAAAATCATAGAGAGACTCCAGGAGTCTAACTTTGCCCAGGTCTAGAGTGGCAGACTAGGTGAACTTACAGTACACTTTTTCGTAAATAAAGGTGTGCAGTAACTGTTTGGTCTTGTCCCCACCCGATTTACGTTGAACATCATTGGTCTGGTTGGGTATTTAAATGAATGTGATAACAACACACCCAAACTTGCAAAGATGAGGGTTCCGGCCCTCACATTTGCAGATAACACGATTCTTTTGGTCGAGTCGCTTATGGAGATCCAGAAAATACTGAATCAGTTCAGCAAGTTCTGTCTAGATATGGGACTAGAAGTTGACGTGTCAAAGACTAAGTATATGGTCTTCAACAATGCCACTCGACTCGATCCAACCTAACACTAACATGGTCCCTATAGAACAGGTCCAATTGTTCAAATATTTGGGTGATACCCTTAGTGGAACGATGGAATGGGTGAACCACATCAGCACACAAAGGTTTAAATTAGAGCAACAAATAGAAGGGCTGAAAAAGATATATTGGGGACTCTATTTCAAATCGTTCTCTCCAGTTGAGCAGCTCTAATCAAGTCAGGCTCTGGGGGTGGCACTATATGGAGCAGAGTTATAGGGACATAAACATCTTAAAACCCTAGAGCTTGTGGAAAATAGATTCTTGGCGTTAAACCTACCAGCTAGTACCCCTCTGATCCCTCCAAGACTGGATACTGGCCTTGGATCAATCAAAGAAAAAGCAGCATTCAGACCTCTGACATTCTGGAGAAAATTCTGGGCTACTCCAAAATTCATATATTATCGCAAGGGTCTTGAGGACATTCTTAGGTATCCCGCTGCAGCTGAATTACCGTGGTTAAATTATATTAGGGTTTCTTTCAACAAATTGTTTTTTTTTTCTAAATTGTGGGATGATCCAGGGACTAGCTGTTACATCATCTCAAGCAGAGAAATAAAGCTCCAATTTAAGGCACATAGACAAAATATATTATTAAACTCATTGGCAACGGCCAAACTAACAAACATCTTTTTAATGATTAAGGGCACATACAGAATTGAACCCTTTCTAGATGACATTGAGCCAACCCTGGCCAGGAAACTGTATATGCACTTTAGTATGGGACATTGCCACTTTGCACATTCACCTTAAGATGGGCCAAGACAATTAAGCCTGCTGCTTCGAGTTGCCTTGTGACAATGATAAGGAAACTGTAGCACTAATGCTGTTTTTCGGTCAGACAGATAGCAGGGCAAGGGCGAAATGGATAAACCCGCAATATGTAGACGTATAGGACCCACTAGACACCTGGAGGCTTGTAAAATTATTCAGACAGAGCTGACGTCCTCAACAGTGTTTGCTGTTTCTAGATTATTACTGTGTATGAGGTACACAAGGAAGAAATATATGATAACTGTTGACCCTATGTCATTTATTACCCATTTTTACAGCTTTTATAATAAGTGCAAATCACAATGCTGAAATCTCATTTGGCAATTGACCATTTTATCTTCAATTGTATCATTTTTTAAACATACATGGGCTTGCTCCCTTTTTAAATTGAAATGTTTAATGTTAATTTTTTAAATGTTTGTCTCTTGTATGGTATTTTACTGAAATAAAGAGATTTCGAATCGAAAATATACCATGCCAAACTGTATTTAGGAGAGAACGGCCTTTTCACACACCTTATTTATTGCGATGTGGAATGGGTCAGTAAACCCATTTGGAAGTTGCAAATACTATGTAATGATCTATATTACATCATTATCAAACAAGCTGATTCATAATGTCAAAGCCAAAGAACCCAAACAATCATCATGATTCTGAAAGGTGCACACAGCACACAATTTGAGCTAAAACGCCCCTTCACTGGATGCACATTGTGTGGACCAGGTTATGCTCCTCACTACAGGATTGGTTTTTTTAAAGATTGATGTCTCACTCTGGTATATGTGCCATCTCTTTGAGGATACAACACAGCAAAAAAAAACATGGAATAGGGTTTCCCTCAATTCTCTGTGAGCAAGTGACTCCTGTTCTTTCAAGTCTGCCCAGAGAGTTTAGAGAGGATTCACAGTCTGTTTTGGCCTTCAGCAAAGTCTATCAAGGCCTTTTTGGTCATACAAGTACATCACTACTAGGGATATGCACCTCATTAGCATGATGCTATCACACACCCCAAATGTAAACAGGTCAAATCCCATTGTTTGGACACAGTGAGTGTTACAAAAGTGCCACCACAAAAAAGATATAGCCGATTCTATAATTTCAAAATGCCCAGAGCTCATAAACATGAGCATAAGGGACCATTTTAGACCTTGTCATCATGCATTTATAGAATTACTACTCTGCTATATGTACTCTGTGTATTAATTATGAATCCATCTATTCCATATGGAAAAATATAGAAAATCATCTAATATTCAATAGTGGCATCAACAGAGTTAACAGCATTACCACCTATTCCCTTACACACAGCATGTGTTTGGGCCCAATAAACAGCCAGAATGTGAAGTTAGTTTGAGTAGCAATCATCTACTGTAAAAATAAGTGATAAATACATATTTCAATTGAAGAAATACATTTGAACTATCTTCATGAGTAAGTGTCTAGATTTTATTTTCTCTTCCTAAGAGAAAATATATATATTGTGTTGTTTTATTACGATATGTGCATAAAATTGATTTCATTTTATACATCTGGTAACTTTCTTCAAACAAGTCAACATAACTTAGAACATTGGGAGATGCATTGAAGGGTAATCATCGTTTACAACGATGTTTACACATCGCATGCCATTACAACGCTGTCATTACAACAACTGTGTTGTTACATTGCATGCCATTACAATGCAAGCCGTTATAACCACTTGTTGTAGGTGGCAGATGGGGTTGGATTTTAAATAAAACACCTTACCGACTGTTGCACAGACTGGAGTTGGAATAGTAAATTATACTATTCCAGCATCCAGCGCCCCTCCTACAGCAAGTCGTTGTATATTCGCATTGAAGACAATGTAGTGGCTCAGGGTCAATATTGGGTGGTATAAGTCTTCTGCTCCAAAATTCCAATATTTGCCTTTTATTTCTCCCTTTTTAATTTAGAAATTTCTACCCTCAGTGGATGGAGTGTTCTTACGGCTTTATAGCCCTTCTGCCTAGGAATATACCAGTAGTTGAGGCCTTTTTCTTCATTATACCTTGGCTGCTGGGCCTTTAACTGCAGGTCAGCTGACTATAAGGCTATGTTGGGTGAGAAGTTATTGTTAAACTTCAAGCTAAATACTGTTTAGCATTCTAATGTCCGCCATTCACATGCGCTAAAAATGGTAAATACTTTGGTGAAAAAGGTTTAAGCCAGAGACCAGAATATTTTGCTTTTTTACTTTAGAATGAAAATTATGCTGACTCTTTGAGGTTTTCTCAGGGTATTGACATTTTGTTTGCCTGTTTTCATAAAGGACTGAATTAATTTAAACAATGATGTGGCAGACGTGAACATTAGGCCTATAGATAAAGAAATGTACAACATGTTTCTTACAAAAGTTAACACCTTCCATGTTTGCTGATAGTATTAATAATCGAATTATCATGCTCCAAGGGAAAAACAACTAGAGCATCCTCCACTCTTCTGATACTATGTCCTTGTAAACACTATTGTAAAGTCTGAAGACCACAGGAGAAACTCATTCTTGAGGCCAGTACAACCATGTTACCCATCAAAATGAATGGTACACAGACAAAATATCGATTTTTAAATATCGATATGCAAAAATATCGAAGTTTAAATATCGATATACAAAAATATCGAAGGTAAGTAATATCGACAGTCTAAATATCGATATTGGCATGATATCAGTAATATCGAAGTTGTAAATATCGATGTTAATAATATCGAAATTAATAACTTTGATGTTACTAATATCAATTTTTAAATAAATTTAGTGTATATTATATTGTATTTATTATGTTTTATTATTTATTTTTAATGTTATTTTATTAAATATTGTCTTTTACTACTGTAGCGGGTTGTGGGTTTATAGGGGAATAGGGTGGGAAGTAATTTAATTATGTTAAATTAATTATTAATTAGTAGGAATTATTAATTAATTAATTGAGAATTAATGTTTAATTATTTTTAATTAATTTATTAATAGATAAATATGTTCTGTAGCGGGTTATGGGTTTATAGGGGAATAGGGTGGGAAGTAATTTAATAATAATTAATTAATTGATATATGTTTGTACATATTTTAATTAATAATTAATTGGTAATTAAATAATATTAATTAATTTTGGGTACAGGGGTATTTTTAGGGTTCAGGGTCAGTTTTCAGTTCATGGGTACAGGGGTATTTTTAGGGTTCAGGGTCAGTTTTCAGTTCATGGGTAAAGGGGTATTTTTAGGGTTCAGGGTCAGTTTTCAGTTTTTGGGTAAAGGGGTATTTTTAGGGTTCAGGGTCAGTTTTCAGTTTTTGGGTAAAGGGGTATTTTTAGGGTTCTGGGTCAGTTTTCAGTTCATGGGTAAAGGGGTATTTTTAGGGTTCAGGGTCAGTTTTCAGTTTTTGGGTAAAGGTGTATTTTTAGGGTTTAGGGTCAGTTTTCAGTTTTTGGGTAAAGGGGTATTTTTAGGGTTCAGGGTCAGTTTTCAGTTTTTGGGTAAAGGGGTATTTTTAGGGTTATGGGTCAGTTTTCAGTTCATGGGTAAAGGGGTATTTTTAGGGTTATGGGTCAGTTTTCAGTTTTTGGGTAAAGGGGTATTTTTAGGGTTCAGGGTCAGTTTTCAGTTCATGGGTGAAGGGGTATTTTTAGGGTTCAGGGTCAGTTTTGGGTTTTTGGGTAAAGGGGTATTTTTAGGGTTCAGGGTCAGTTTTGGGGTTTTGGGGTACAGTCGTACAGGGTAAAAATAAAATAAATTTAAATTAAATCAATTAAATGAAATTAAAAAATATAAAATTACATTAAATTATTAAGTTTTTAATTTATTTTAAATGTATATGTATTAGTTTTAATTTTTTAATTATGTTTTAATATTTTTATTTAATATTTGTAACATTATATGTATTTTATAATTATTTTTACATTATTATTAATACATTTAAAAAAACGATATTTTTAATATCGATATTTTTGTACTACGATATTATTTTTTCGATATTTTTGTACTTACCTTGTTAGGGATAGGATTCCTATATTTTTGACTTCGATATTTTTGTTCCGATATTTTTGTATTTCGATATTTTTGATTTCGATATTTTGTCAGACATTCAAAATGAATAGGAGGGTTAATGGAGCTAGTTGATTGTGAATGAATAGAGTGAGGATTCCCTAAGATATGGGGGCTGAGAAGCAGTGGCTTTAATTTGATTGCTAAAACATTCTAGGTGTGCATGTTTTTAAATGAATTATCTAAATTTACAGTTGCCTTTAGTCCTTTGCAAGTGCAAAGGTACTAAACCTTCATTTTTAACTTTACCTTCTCAGCACAGAGGATCAGACCCTCCATCATTCCATCATTCCTCTTCCTGCCACCACTTCTCAACACAAAGCCTCCATACCCATTCTTCACCTAAGCCTCAGTCCATCTTCAGAATAAGAGCTCTCCTCCTTTGAGTAATTGTGGTATGCCATGCATTGTTCACTCAATCACAACCTACTTATGCTTGCATTCTGGCTCCTAAAGCCATGCAAAAACGAAACCTAGAAGTACTACAAGGCATTTGGGTATGCAGGACTCAATGGTATGGTCATGTCCTCCATGGAATGACTTGCATAGTGAGGATTTTATTGGAGATTCACCATCCCCCTCTTTGTTGTTTCTTCCCTTCCCATTTAACAGACACGTTTTCCATGTTGAGGATGATGGGTAATTTATTTAGGCTTTTTCTTTCTTTCCTTTCTGGTACCTATAGTCCTGAATTATTATAGGAAAACACTGTAAGAACTTCAAAGGTGCTATATTAATACAGTCTGTTTCATGTGAATGTATCAATACCTATTCAAAGACTCAGATAACTAAAATTATACCCATTACCCAACCTATTCACCAAGTATCACCACACTGCACATCCCGATACCTTATTACACACAGTTGGACCAGACAGCACACCACAAAACATTATCCCACGCCATACTATTCAACATGGCCTCCCCACCATAAACACAACAGTACATATCCAGCAAAGAACATTCCCCTACCGTGAACATATTGCAAGACGTTTTCCAAAGATGAAATCTCCACAAAATGTATAACATATGTATTTGTAAAGCACACGTTCACTACTATGGGTATCTTGGCACTGAATAACAGATGTTTGTTGTTACCGAACTCAATTGTACTCATTTTATCGACCTCAGGTGGATGAAAGGCTGAGTGGACCCGCTGGAATTTGAACCTGTGACCATGAGGTCGAACGCAGGCCCCTGCAGGAGACGCATTAGTCCACTGAACCACCAGACTCAGCTCCATGTATTATGCAGTACTAGTATAAGACAACAATACATACCACCAGCAATCCCCTACACACCACTATATGTCACAGTATGCAATTACTTCAAAATGCCAAGCAAGAGGGCAAACAACATCATGCAGCATTCTCGCTAAACACACCACATAGATCACCAAAAATATAATCCATCATACTCTAGACCATGCAGATAATGACCATAAAGTTCAGAACTATTGGTAACCAAACAAACTGAGAAATCTCATGCAAGTATCACAGCTATAACCCCTCCATCATAGTCCCACATCACTATGCGTGTAGGCATGCCACAACTCCACCTCTCACACCCTTCTCAAAACTGAAACAAAAAATCCAGTTTGCCACAATTCAACGTTCTCATAGACTATCACACTAGACTATCACACTACACATCACCACCCCACATTGCAATACACATTGCAATACCATACCACATCACACCTTACAAAAAAACAACCAACAGCAAAAGCAAAAGCAAAGTACCATACCGTTTCTGGACCAACCCATAACTCATCATTTTTTATCACTACTGGCTATACAAATAACATCAGATCAAGCCACTCAATTCAACCTTAACCATCTCATTCAACATGTGCACCTCATTCCAGTGAACAGCATAACACACCATGTTGCGCAATGTGTAACATACTCAACAATACACACCGAACGCATAGGCATACAATGCAACCATAACTTCAGATTACATCACAATCGCAAATGCACACACACATTCAACAGCACACTAGCTAAACCTATTTTTTCTAACCATACTACAGCAAACATCCCACCATATGACTAAATCATTCCACAGTATCTTGTCAGAATGAGATGCAACTTGCCCTGCAACCATTCCACATTAACCAGCTGTAACAAAATTCAACTCTGCAAAACTAGTCTGGCATTCACCTTACTTCATGGTATCACTTCAAGCTAATCTACAACAGTAAACAGATATAGTGCCCTGGAAACAAATGATAGAAATGAAACGATAGCTAGGACCACTGAGAAAGAGTGACACAGACAGAATTAAATCAAGCATGTACTCTCATAGGATACTTCCTAAAGCACCAGATCATACTAAACCGTGCATACCATCTGCACCGAAACAGATGACCAGTCACTGCTATCCTGCCTACTGCGATTACTGAGAGAATGTTTGAACTGACAAGGCAGGTCTGTGCACACAGAGCCAACATATGGGCCAACAAAGTTCACCTTTAATTATTACAAATATCACCAAGGAAACTAAAGACATTCGCATGGATACCATCTCCAAAAACAAAGGCAATTGCACATCACACATTTCTCATATCCACATACTGGCTTTGGTAGGTTTTGCAAAGCTACCACTTTTGGATTGTCATAGTCACCTCTAGTTTTTTATTTTTTTAGAGTGACACGTCTGCTGGTAAACTTAAACGCTAACACTATACTCTCATAATTTTTATATCTTTTCTCTCCTGGGTATTCTTGAGTTACATGTGCTAATCAATAAATTCAAAGTATATAGATATGATTAATAGAATGCACAGTTAGTTTATATTTTTATGTTTTGCAGCATTATATTCAAGTATTTATTGAATATATCTGCAGTATTTAATCTAAGTACTGACTTCTGTGTTACATTTCTTGCTATTGATTTTTGCAGAGTATCTATCAATCAATCAATCAATCATGACACTTGTATAGCGCGCTACTCACCCGGAGGGATCTCAAGGCGCTTGGCGAAGGGATCCGCTACTGCTCGAACAGCCAGGTCTTGAGTTGTCTCCTGAAGGCCAGGTGGTCCTGGGTCAGCCGAAGGTGGATGGGGAGGGAGTTCCATGTCTTGGCCGCCAGGTAGGAGAAGGATCTGCCTCCGGCGGTGGCTCTTCGGATGCGTGGTACGGCGGCGAGGGCGAGGCTAGCAGACCGTAGCTGGCGGGTGGGCGTGTGGAAGGTCAGGCGGTCGTTGAGGTGCTTGGGGCCCAGGTCGTGGAGAGACTTGTGTGCGTGGGTGAGGAGCCTGAACGTGATCCTCTTGTTGACGGGGAGCCAGTGCAGGTCCCTCAGGTGGCCGGAGATGTGGCCGCGTCGGGGCAAGTCCAGGATGAGTCGGGCGGAGGCGTTCTGGATGCGTTGGAGTCTTCTCTGTAGCTTGGCTGTGGTTCCGGCGTAGAGGGTGTTTCCGTAGTCCAGTCGGCTGGTGACGAGGGCCTGGGTGACCGTCTTCCTGGTTTCGGTCGGGATTCCTCGGAAGATCTTGCGGAGCATGCGGAGGGTGTGAAAGCATGAAGAGGAGACGGCGTTGACTTGTCTGGTCATCGAGAGGTAGTGGTCCAGGATGAAGCCCAGGTTGTGTGCGTGGTCCGTTGGCTTGGGGGCGGTGCCCAGGGCTGGGGGCCACCAGGAGTCATCCCAGGCGGAGAGAGATGATCCCAGGATGAGGACTTCCGTCTTGTCTGAGTTCAGTTTCAGGCGGCTGTTCTTCATCCACTCGGCGACGTCTTTCATCCCTTCGTGGAGGCTGGTTCTGGCGGTGTCGGGGTCTCTGGTGAGGGAGAGGATCAGCTGGGTGTCGTCGGCGTAGGAGATGATGTTGAGGTTGGGCTGGCGTGCGATGGTGGCGAGAGGTCTCATGTAGACGTTGAAGAGGGTGGGGCTGAGTGATGATCCTTGTGGAACGCCGCAGATGACTTCGGTGGCCTCGGATCGAAACGGGGGGAGGCGGACTCTCTGTGTTCTTCCGGCGAGGAACGAGATGATCCACTTCAGTGCCTTCTCTTGGATGCCGGTGTTGTTGAGGCGTTGGACTAGGGTGCGGTGGCAGACAGTGTCGAATGCTGCGGAGAGGTCCAGGAGGATGAGTGCCGCTGTTTCCCCGTTGTCAAGAAGGGCTCGGATGTCGTCGGTGGCTGCGATGAGGGCGGTCTCAGTGCTGTGGTTGGCTCTGAAACCGGACTACGAGGGGTCGAGGGATGCTTTTGTCTCGAGGAAGGCGGCAAGTTGTCTGTTGGCGATCTTCTCGATGACTTTGGCAGGAAAAGGGAGGAGCGAGATGGGGCGGAAGTTTTTGAGGTCGGTGGGGTCCGCAGTTGGTTTCTTCAGTAGGGCGCTGAGCTCGGCGTGCTTCCAGCTCTCCGGGAAGGTGGCGGTGTCGAAGGAGGTGTTGATGACGTCTCGGAGTTGGGGTGCGATGGTGGAGTCGGCCTTGTTGAAGACGTGGTGGGGGCAGGGGTCAGTCGGAGATCCGGAGTGGATGGTGTTCATCGCGCGGGTTGTGTCGCATTGGTTCGATGGTTGGGTGCGTGGATGGTGCGCCGAAGCTGTTGTGGATGTCGGCAATCTTGCGGTGGAAGAACGAGGCGAGGGAGTCGCAGAGATCTTGTGAAGGGGTGATGTCGTTGTTGCCGGTGCTGGGGTTGGAGAACTCCTTGACGATGCTGAAGAGTTCCTTGCTGTCGTGGGCGTTGTTGTCCAGTCGATCCTTCAGAGATTTCTTCTTGGTGGTGCGGATGAGCTGGTGATGCTTGCGGGTCGCGTGTTTGAGGGCGGTCATGTTGTCAGTGGTTCGGTCGAGGATCCAGGCTTTCTCGAGGGTGCGGCAGGTCTTCTTGGAGTCCTTGAGTTCGTCGGTGAACCAGGGGGCCTTTTTGCTTCTGGGTTTGCTGGGAGGGTTCTTCAGTGGTGCGAGGTTGTCGGCGCAGGCGGTCAGCCACTGCGTGAAGTTGCGGGCTGCTTCGTTGGGGTCCGGTGTGCTGGCAGGAGGGTTCTGGCTGAGGGAGGTGGTGAACTGGTCGGCGGTGATCTTGCTCCAGCTTCTGTGAGGGACCTGTTGCGGGTGGTGGGTGGTGGTTTTTCTGAAGCTGAAGTGGACGCAGCTGTGGTCGGTCCAGTGAAGTCCGGTGGAGTGGCTGAAGGCGATGTGCTTGCTGTATGAGAAGACAGGATCAAGCGTGTGGCCGGCGTAGTGGGTGGGGGTGTTGACCAGTTGCTTGAGTCCGAGGTTGGCTAGAAGAACAGAGGTTTCTAGAGGAACACAGTCTAGCAGAATGAAAACAAGTGAAACAGGATCATGCCAATCTTTGTTAATTGCTTATTCTGAAGAGTTTCAATACGGTGAAATGATGCTAAATACAAAGAGAGAGGTGTTAAAGGCTTCATTCTACCTAAAGATGTAGGAAAGGGAGGCACTTAGCCTTCGCTTGCTGAAATGATCAGTTCCAGATGACCTACAATGACAAGAATAGCAGGCTTTGCTGCTTTATTGAATGTAAAACTTTTGTTAAAACAGTTGTCTGCCATGCTTGAATTAGATTACTACTACTCAGAAGTAGCAGAATGGTAGTGGTGTTGCTAAAACATATAAATGCAATCATGTTAGAGGACTTCCCTTCATTTACACTTTTTAGTAAACATTGTTGCTGCCATTTAATTTGTCTTTATTGTGGTTACAATTCATATTATATGGACTAGATTAGGATTTAGATTTTCAAATAATTCTTCAAAATGGATTCCTAGCATTCTCCAGTGTGTTATTAATTAATGAAAAGGGTTTGGGGTTCAATCGATTATCCCTGGAACGTCCTAAGGGCTTGATCATTATCGAAAAAACATCTCACTTAGATGGTGCTCAGTTTGTTGTGGGTTGTTTGCAGTTCAAAAATCTCTTTTTCACTGGACCTAACGTCTACTCCCACTACTCCACTCCCCAAACATACTTGGGCGAGGAATTGGAACAGAGCCGATATCCCTGCCCTTTGTTCCTCTCTATCGGCTTCCGACCCTATCCTGGCCGATCTTACGCCGTCTAGGCAGTTGGATGCTCTTGGCAGCTGGCTCCTGAAGGCCTGCGATCAGGCTGCCCCCTTGAAGCATGTAATAGTCAAGCGCGCCCACAACGCGAACAAATGGTTCTCTCCCGCACTTAAGGCAAAAAAACTCCCCCCCCCCTCACCTTCCTCAACGATTCCCTTGACCAGGGGATCGTCCCAGCCCTTCACAAAACTGCCATTGTCATTCCTCTTTTAAAAAAACCAGGGGCTGACCCTACCTCTCCTTCCAACTACCGTCCCATTTCCCTCCTCTCCTTTCTGGCTAAGGCCCTGGAAGCCCACGTTACTCAGGTCCTAGGTGCCTTCATTGAGGAGAGTTGGGGATTTGCTTCCCGGCAGGCCGGCTTTCGCCCTCGGCACTCCACCGAGAAGGTTGTTATTTCTGTGATGGACGACCTCAGAGAGGGGCTTGATACCAATACGCCCCAGGCCCTGGTCCTTTTAGATCTCTCCGCCGCCTTTGACACAGTTGATCATTCCATTCTTCTCACCCGTGTCAGGGCGGCGGGTGTCGAGGGTCCTGCCTTGGCCTGGATCAGCTCCTATCTGAGGGATCGCTGAGGGATCGCTCTCAGGCCGTCCATTTGGCCCAATTCACCGCCTCCCCTCACTCAGTCCGGTGTGGTGTCCCCCAGGGTTCTTCCCTTTCTCCGTTATTATTTAACCTATGTATCTATCCCCTTATTTCTGCACTTCAAAACATGGAGGTCACCGTATACAATTACGCTGATGACCTCCAACTCATCTTTTACCTATCACATTCCCCTACCAGTAGTAACGGCAATCATCTGAAATTAAATCCGGATAAGACGGAACTTGTCGTTACTGGTAGCACTCCTAGTCCTTGGTCCTCTAGTTTTTGGCCCCCTTCCCTGGGTTCTTCCCCCACTCCCTCTCTTTCTGTAAAAACTCTAGGGATCTCACTCAACAAGCACCTCACCCCCCACACTCAGATCAAGTCTTGAACGCCTCCCTTTCTGAAGCGATCGTGCCCGACGAATGGAAGCACGCTATGGTGGTCCCATTATTAAAAAAGACCAACTTAGACCCCAACAACCCCTCTAACTTCCGCCCCATTTCGTTGCTTTCATGTTTCTCTAAAATTTTGGAGAAACATGTCAACTCTTTGCTTAATCTTCACGTGGAGTCCTCTAACTTTCTTCATGGCTCACAATCCGGGTTCAGGGCTGGCTTCTCGACTGAAACCACTCTCCTTGGTGTGTCGGAATCCATCAGGCAGAAAGTGGACAACGGGGAGACGGTGGCACTCATTTTGCTTGGCTTGAGTGCCGCATTCGACACCGTCTCCCATTCCATCCTGTTGTCCACCCTGAGAGAGGTGGGTGTCGATGGTGCTGCCCTGGCCTGGATCTCTAACTTTTTATCTAATCGCACGTTTCAAGTCTTTTCCTCTACTTCCATCTCTTCTATCTTTCCCTCTAAGCACGGTGTCCCTCAGGGATCTATTCTTAGTCCTCTCTTTTTCAATTTATATGTGAGACCCCTTGCTTTTTTGGCGGAACAGGCAGGTCTCTCTATTTACTCCTACGCTGATGACACTCAAGTCATCTACTCTCTCTCTACCAACAAACATCTCCCTTTCTCCTCTCTCCAAACTGGACTAAAGCAGATTGCGGCATGGATGTTGGAGCATAAATTGAAACTAAACGGGGAGAAAACAGAACTGCTCCTGTTTGGCTCCGACACCTCGCTCTGGGGCCCACATCATTGGCCACCGGAGATGGGCCCTCCTCCCATTCCAACCTCGTCTGCCCGTAACCTCGAGGTCCTCCTGGACAATCAATTGTCTTTCAGGCAGCATGTCGTGAAAGTCTCTGCCACCTGTACTACCATCATCAGGTGGCTTAGGAAAATCTCATGGATGCTGCCGGCTGACACCTTGAAAACTGTAGTCCAGGCTCTTGTCATCTCACGCCTGGACTACGGCAACATCTTACTTCTAGGTGCCTGTAAGGAGGTCACTAAGAAGTACCAGGTAGTACAAAATATGGCGGTTCGCCTGATTTGCAATCTACCCGCCAGAGCCTCAACCTCTTCCCACCTGCGTAATCTACATTGGCTACGGATTGAGAGCAGGGTTAAATTCAAGGCTTTATGTTTTATGCATAAAATTCTGACAGGAAAAGCCCCTCCCTATCTATCTGTTTTGGTGCAGCAATATCTTCCACCTCGTACACTTAGGTCCTCCACCCAGAATAAGCTCAGGATCCCACGCATCAAGAGAGCAAAAATGGGTGGTCGCTCTTTTGCTCTGCTGGCGCCCTCTCTTTGGAACTCTCTACCCCCCCCTCTGCGTTCCGAAATGTGCCTTCTTACCTTCCGTAAGGGAATCAAAACCTGGCTTTTTAATATGTAAGTTTGCTGATTTCCTTCCCTTCTCATTTTTAATATTGTTTCACACTCATAGCGCCGGGAAACCTACGGGTAGCTGAGCGCTCAAGAAATTCAATAATAATAATAATAATAATAATAATAATAATAATAATTCTGTTGTCTCCTCCTGTTTCTTTGCCCTTCGCACCATATGTAAAATCTCCTGGTTCTTCTCTGTTCCTGCCCTTAAACTTATCCTTATGGCGATGGTTCTGTTCCGGCTGGACTATGGGAACATTGTATATAATGGAGCCCCCGCCTACGCTTTCCACCGTCTCCAGCTAGTCCAAAATCAGGCCGCCCGCCTGATCCATGGCCTGCCCAGATTTCATCACGTCACTCCCCTTCTTCAATCCCTACACTGGCTCCCTATCAAAGAGCGGGCTCTCTTTAAATTGGGATGCACTACTTTTCAGGCCTTGGCGGGGACTGCCCCTGACTTCATCTCCTCCGCCATCAGTACTTACTGCCCCAACAGAGAACTCTGCTCCTCTACTAAATCTCTGCTCTCTGTCCCCCGGTTTAAGAAAAAGAAATCCGGGGGCTTGAAATTCAGGGTCCTTGCCCCTATCTTTTGGAACTCTCTTCCCTTCCACATTAGATCTATCCCTTCCTATTCTAATTTTCGTAGAGCACTGAAGACTTTTCTTTTCTCCCGTGCTTTTCCATCCTAGCATCTTGCTCCACTTAACACACACCTCTGGCTAAGCGTCCTCCCAGCGCCATGAAACCGCATGGTATAAGTGCGCTATATAAATTGTTGTAAATTCAAATTCAAATTCAACTGGTTTTCTGTTTTGAGTTGGCATATTGACTGAGCCCTTGGTTCCAGGGGTCTATAAAATCGAACTCTGCGATTCTAGAACAATCTAGAAAACCTATAAATCCAGTGCCCAGTGTGCATGCTCTGACCCCAAAGCATGTCGAAATTTTCTTAAGAATTGATTGGCATATTTAACTTTCCTATAAGGCCATAGTATATGGTGTGAAACTACACCCATGGCATTGAAATATCAATTTTACTTGTGGACTGCTGCACCTATTCTGCCATCCACTACAGTGGCACTTAACACATGGCTCCAGGCCTACCATGTGTAGCTTAACTGCTACAGTGTAAACCCTACAGCGTGAATGGACAAAATATTCATTACTGTCAAGTACAGACCATGCTTTTAAATAACAGTAGGTCACCCCAAATAGGCCGTGTAGCCGGTAAAAAAAGGTGCATGATATTTAAAAGTGGGACATGTAAAAATTGAATGTTGCCATACTTCTATAGTGACCAGGCCCTAAAAGCTATTTTTACTGTCAAAGGCCTAGCTGTGCTATGTGGAAAACCAGAGTGCTCATTGAAATTGTAAAAATGCTATGTGATGTGAAAACATGGGCCCAACTAGACAAACAAATAAAACATTATTTTTAATAGGTATTAAAACTCCTATCCAATGAAGTCTGATCTTTAGAAACATTGGAGGAAAGTAACTTTTAGAAAACTACCTCTTCCCTGCCTGAGCCTTCATGGGCTAATCAGCATTAGTCTCCTACAGCGGGTTAGTCTGTATGTTGCCTGCATGAGGAGTGACTGAGGTGTGAACATCCTCCCAGGAGCTACACAGTAGGTCAGTTTGATTTACGGTTTGACCATAATGAGCAGTGATGACTCCTTTGAGCTCAGCAGACTATTTACAGGATGTGGTATGTAGGCATCCTGTTAGTACAAGAGTGTTGAATCCTGCCTTACCGCTCTGTTGTGAGGCATAAAATGTTTGCCCTCTTCAAAGGATTCAAACAGGTTCAGATAACAATTATTGTGTACCTCCTATCTGGTCATGTAGGGACTCTGTTTTGGTTTTTAGACATCTGTCTCCTGCGTTGCTGTGGTTCTAGTGACTGCCTCTAACTGGATTTTAGTGTTAGATGTAGGAGTACACTAGTGATTGTCGCTGGTTTTCCCCTACCAACAGCCTAGTGACCCTTAGAAAGCTGAACCTTCACCCAGCCTTCCTCAGAACACTTTCTGGACATGTGGAAGATCAGAAAAATGATGGACCTGCGGCCTGTGACCTGATGCCTTGAAGGGTTGGACCTGCTCCCTCTTCTATCCAGGACAAATAAGTTGACTCTAAGAGTCAGTTGACTGACCTCATGTACGGCTACAGTGATACAACCAGCTGCATGAGGCCTATTCCTGAAAATACCTAGTTGACCATTAGCAACTCTATTTTGCTGTTTTGCTGTTGGCCTCTGCCTGACACCTTGGGAGTTTATAAAAAGTCTTCCATGACATCCTGGGAACCTTAAAAGTGTGCTCCTGTGTATATTTGGGCTACAGAAGAGAGTTTAAAAACTTATGAAAACATTATCTCCATAGCTTGAGGATAACAGGAAAAATAGGTAAAGTGTATACACCTGGTGCATATATTTGTGTGTAACTGTGTGTAACTGCATAAAACAAGTATGGGTTCCCTGATCCCGAGTGCAAAAGGAACTGGGCCAGAAAAGTTTCTAAAAAAGAACAAAGCATTCTACAACCATTGAGTTGGCCTTTCACCTTCATGTAAATGAATATAACTGCACACACTCTCTAAATGAAAATGAAATGCAAATTAAAGTAACCAGTGCCAAATGCATTCTTTTATGTTATGAATATTCTGTTGATTAACATGATCACTGCAGATGTCTCTGTATTTAAGCAGCCACATAACTAAATTCTGCTAAGTTCACCAGGGAATAGTGACGTGTAAGTATAATGCTACAAGTCCTAGCCTGAAGCTGAAAGCACTGTACATATGCAAGTTATTATTTTAAATTGTATTTACACACAGTATAAGATGGGCTGCAGCAAAATGTGCAAATACATTTTGGGTATTATGTCTAAAGCCAAACTGCAGTCATAAAACCTGTGATTCACAAAATGATAGGTTTTGTGACCACTAAATGCCTATTTGTCTTTTAAATGTTGTAAACACTACAAAGCAATTCACAAATTGGTCTTAAGAAGTGGCTTCCAATCATAGTGAATCGCACTTTGCCCCCTACCTCATGGACATTCTTTAAGTAGTTCAGACTGTGACCAAAAGTGATTTGCATTAAGTAGTTCAGACTGTGACCAAAAGTGATTTGCAATTTTGTGAACAGATCTATTAGTATATAGGTTTACAAGATTAATTTACGTTCGCAAAACATTGGTGCGCAATTTGCAACCACATTTTGTCAATCGATATTCGGTAGACCTGGCCCTTAGGGTTTAAGATAAAACTTGTGTAATAAAATATATATATATATATATATTTATAGTAATACGCAATCAGACTATACACAGTGCAAACCTTTATTAAGTTTCCATTAGAAGGAAGCAACTGATAACACCCTTAATTTACCTCTCAAAAATAATAACTATTGTCACCTTTAAGCAGCAGATCGCTGCATCCATTAAAGATGTTGACTGGCCCTAGGGCAGTCTTTCGATTTTTTATTATCCAATTACACACATTTACAAAGAATCTAGGTGGCTCCCGAGAAGGCGTGTTCTTCTTTTGCTGTTTGCCTTCTATCTATGGAGAAATGGAGACCACATCCCTTTTCAGCCAGATACACCTAAAGGTCAGTATTATTTGTTCTGGAATAGTGGTTTACTTTTTTTTTTTTAATATGGCAACTGTTATTGTAAAAATAAAAATACAATTTCAGTGTGAATCCTGCCCACTGATGTCATACAAGACTCATGTATAGGAAGAGGATGCTTAAAACAAAATCCATTGCTTCTCAAAGCTCATGGTACCTCCCTTTCTCTATCAAATCAGGCCACTTGCAAGGTGCACATGGTCTCAGATTGAGAACTGTGCGGGGCGGAATTCCTCTGGGGAATTCAAGTCTATACCACACAATTATAACAGGTCCAGTGCTCCTGCTTCAGGATTTACTGGCTGAAGGAACAACAAACCAAAATGTACAGGTCTGGAAAACTAGCATGTAAAATCACTGCAACTTATCTCTCGATCGTTTTCTTTTCAAATTCGTGGAAAAGCACAGCAGTAAAATCATTTAAAGCATATCTCATGCCTGACGTACGGCATCAAAAAACTCCCCATATAGGAAACTAGATAAACACCCACTGTTCCATCTGTGGCACTCCACAGAGTAGGGTGCTACTTGCCTGCAGTTGCAGAGTTGCACCGCTCTAGGAGTATGAAGTACTGTATAAATACAATACAATATACCATACTCAAACCCTATAGTAGTGCATGTCCCTAATGATGGCAATAGAGAGCTAGGCAAATTACTACTGACATAACCTATCCATGTATTTTATAAACATACAGATTTAACTTGGGCACTTATTCCAAGGTATGTTTTCAATTCCAATCCAGGCATAGATGAATGTTTACTCAAAGGTCCAAATTCTGAGTTAATCTTCAGTTACCACGTTCTACAGTTTTCTCCTAACAGATTTCCCCAGAAGGAAGAAATGCTCAGACATAAATGCAAAACTTCCAGCAATTAGTGTGGGAAACATCAATTCCACTCGATAGGCTATATTCGCAGGTGGGGAACTCAGGAAAAGTTAATGATACAACCCATTAAATATTGTCCAAACTAGGGGAGCGATAATTACCATGTGCACTAATTATGGCCCAATACTACCTAACTTGAAATCATGGTCTTAGTCTCAAAATCCGCCTCTGTGATTCTGGCATGATAATATCCATACAGGTAAACAGGATCCATTATACAGTGCTATGTTTTCCACATTGAGCTTACTTTGAAATATGGCCCATGCAGCTTATGTGTTTGCTTCCAAGTCTAAATTATCTTTTCTGTTGGCAGTTACTGGTTGGAGGGGGGGATGAAACCATCCTCAAACAGAAACCATAATTCCTGTGTACCACAAGCAAACCACAAATGAACCTGTATTCAAACCTCTATTAGCATGGCAAAAAGGCAGTCAGGCTGAATTTAGAGGCTATATATAAAGTAGTTATGCAGCACACAAACAGTAATAAAGTAAAAACACAACAAAAGAAGAATGCCAACCCAATTTAGAACCATAGGGTAAGATTTAATAAATAAGTTGTGGCCAAAATAACAAACATCCTATCAGTAGAACTGGAGATATGCCATTTTAAAGATTTAAGTGAACATACTGTCTTAAAGCTCAAAGTGCCAAATGTGATTATCTGGATGTGCCGGTCCGGGAAAAGATCATAAGTTCAGTCTGACTGCGATAGAGCACAGGCTGAATATAGGGACCAAGTTAGTCCCAGTGACTAAAGTACCTTTAATTCTGGTTGCTGAGTGTTGGGAATTCCCTTGCTGATGATGCATCACTAAGGAATGGCTCCAGGGAAGCTGCAGGGCTGTGATGTGAAGTCCTGTGTCATTGTAGAAGATGCTGTCGTCAAGAAGCTAGCACTCAAAATGCTTGCGTCGAGGATGCATCTCTCAGCAACAGGTCTGTAGAATCTGCGATGGGAGGTCCAGCATCTGGGATGCGATGCACAACGGCAGTTCCAAAACGGAGCTGCACCATGCTACATTGGTTCTGCCCAAAGAACTACAGCTGTGCTGGCAGAGCACCATCAGGCCCACTTCCAAGGGTCCAGGTCCAAGTGGCATGATCCACAGCAGAGTGAGTCCAGGTGCTGTGTTTAAAGTGGTTGGAGCCTTTTCTGTCCCTGTTGCTCTGATCAGGAGGCCTGCCAACTAGCCCTTGGAGTCACTCCGGTGGTCCAGGGAACAAGATTTAGGTCCAGTCCTTCTCACACAGGCAGCAGGGCAAAAGTGTATTTTTCTGTCACAGCAGTGCTTCTGAGTCTTCCACAGGTCCAGATGTTCACTGAAGAGTTAGGATTGAGGGTCCATTATTTATACCTAGTACCCACTTTGAAGTAGAAAAAGGTTCTGGAGGTTTCTACCCTCAAGATGTTTGGAATTTCCTGCCTGGGCACCAGCTCGTTTAGGAACACAAAAAATGAGTGTCTTTTGTGATGGGCAATTGTGGTAGGGGACAGCTCCTCCCCCCTCATCAAGTCAGAGATGGCCCATCCTACCATCACCTATTCCCCCTTTGTCTTACTGTCTGGGAGCAATACAAAAAGACCAAATGGCAGCTACACCTAGTCATATAGCTCAACATGCACCAAATGGTCAGGACAAAAAAAAATGGCTAATTTCTAAAAGTGGCATTTTGAGAAGTGTGACATAAATCCACCCTTACCATTAAAGAGAGTTTACAATTACAGTTCTTTAGACACAAAAGTTCATGTGCGAATTTGGTGTATACCAATTTTACCATGTTTTAATGAGAGAGCACAAGCACGTTAGCACTGGTTAACAGTGGTAAAGTAGCAAAAGAGAACAAAAATGGTTTCAGAAAGCTGAAAGGTGAAGGCACAAGGTTTAGGCATGACCCTGCATAGAGAGCTAAGTTTAACGCCTTCATTGAAGTTCTTTCCTTCTGCCATCAGTCCTCTGATTTAGAAAGGAATGGTGTCGGGTAGCATGGGATGTTCAGTCTCTTTCATGGCTTCCTCTGTCTCCATCTTGGCCTGCACAAAAGAGAGGACCATTCAGGGTTGGCTCATAAAAGATGTTTTATTGATTAGTTCCATATCTTGTCTGATGTTGTTAGTCAATTCAGTGCAAAACTGCCTGAGTGTGTTTGTTGCACTATGTAAGTAACAACTCAAATGATTTGACCTCAAATACCTTGCAAATAAAGGATTTCAAACTATTTTTTGGGTGCCCTTAGGCCCTAAACACCGGGCCAGTGGGAATCTTAGAACAAAGTGGGCTGAAATTATGAGTTTTCCCTTGTTCTTTGGTGATGGAGCAATGTCATCTGAGATGTAGCAAAGGTTTCTGCTGCTTTACCCCTGAGTAGACGGGGTTGGTCCTGATGATCAATCCTCTTACGAGTACCACTGTTGCATTCGGCTACCAGAATCAGGAATGTTGACACATTTATTTGTTAGCAGACTGTGATTGTATTGATTGAAGGCATGTGAGGTTGGAGACCTCTCATGATATTTTCTCTGATGTAATCTCGAAGGAAGAAGAATCGCGTTGGTTGGGCTGCTCCTTTCTTGATTAATGGAGCTGTGATAAAGAATAATGCCTGAAAAGTTTTTAAATCTGCTGCATCTTAGTCTCCTTATTGGGTGGCACACAATTGGATACATAATCTTGTCAAAAAGGGATATTGGGAAAACTTTAATTTAAAACATTTTGAATACACTAGAAACTGTACTGAACTTGATAAGTGCTTCCCCTCTGGGGAATTTCTTATATGTGAATAAGTGAGTTAGATGGCAGCCCTGGGGTTCAAGCACCTAGTGTATTTGATCTCAAAACAGTACACCCGTGCAGTGGGATTTGACCATTTCTGCCAGAAAGCGTAGAGGTTTAATATATAAGGAATCAAACCTGAGACTTGTTGGTCACACATCCCCAAATCAGGTGCGCTAACCCAATAGGATCAATATTGTGAGACCTGTACATGTGTCTGGCTTGAATGAGCTTCTGTTGCAACATTCAGATGAGCTGAATGAGAATGGCCCTCTTGGTCAACAATCAAACAATAGGGTCTTTGAGAAGATGAAATAAAAACTATTTCATGTGTTCATGGTTATTTCACAGAAGGAATTTTCTGAGAATTGACAAAAAAGTATAATCATCCAGAAACAGCTTTATAAAAATCACACATTTTATTTTGCAAATATCTGTCAATAGCCTATAAACATTGGCACATCTACTGAAACATATTAGTTGTAACCGTATCTACTTTGACCAATGGTTAAAATGTACAATCTTCCCTCTATTTTCTTCTATTGGCTCTAAAGATTGCCCCGCCCCATTTCTCAAAGTGTTAGCCCCTGACTCTTTTGGCTGAACTGTTTACCTTCCCCACTCCTCCCCCCCCGCTGCCCACCAGATGTTCTCGTCTATTTGCATCTCTGATACCAGTGATGTTGGTAACTGGGGTCATGTATCCTCTCCAGAGATATTTTGTCTAACATGTCAGTGGTTGGCTTCGTTCCCAATAAAACAGGGTAGGTAGATTTAGGGTAGGTAGATTAATTGCATACCTCATGGAAGGAGATGTGAGTATATATTTTCCTTGCAAGTCACTGTTTGTTTCCAGTCTACTGTAGATAATGTGGTGATCAAACTGCATACTTTTCAGAATTACTTTCAATTGGTACACAACATGCCCTTATCCGGGGGAAAGTATCTCAGGCTTAGTTTACTGCACACATAGGTGTGTAACGTGCTGATCATGTTTAAACAGGTTTGACTTTGTACAGGGCCAACTCAGCATTGTCTGTATCCAAGTGTAAAACCATGGATACACTTAAATATGGTAAATTGAAAGGGAGTAATGATGGAAGTAGCGGTTATTACCTTCCCTCAGAAAAGTACCCTCAAACACCCAAAAGAATTCTCTTGGAAATAGGGGAAAGATGTAAATGAGATGACATGTGATATATATACAGTCAGTCATAATCATAATAATTTTATTTGGTTAATTAAAACCACGAAAGCATGGTGAAAAATCGATTGAGAAAAACAGAATAATACACAATCATGACAGAATAATACACAATCATAAGCAAAAGTCAATCACACATAATTTATGGCCCTGGTTACATACATAGATATATATATACTCTCTTCATAATAACTGCCAATGGGCCTCGTGTTAAGTTTATATACTATTCTGTATAATTGTAGAATACAGAGGGGACTATTGGTATATCTCCTTCATCACCCTCCACATTACAAGAAATATATTTTGACATTGTGATCCTTCAATAATAAAGTTATAAACTACGTGGCAAGAAAATAAAGTCATGCTTTACATTTTCAAGACAATGACCACACATACAAGCAAAGGAAAGCTGCTGACCACGTACCCACACACCTTGGCAGAGGTGCACTCCAAACACGACGACCACCACCAAGACAGATGACTTCAGATGCTCCTTCAAGGCGATAACCGGGTAAACAGGAGAAAGTCAGTGTGTCTCCGACTCCAAAGTTATATCCCATTCTGTTACCAAACTGAGGAGTGCCCGTGTCTTCACATGGCTCAAGATTGTATTCTGTAGGGAGATGAAACCAACAAAAAACGTTAACATGTCATATCTTGTGTATTCAACCATCTTTTATAAATTCTGTTTGCATACCAAACTGACTTTAAACATTCTTTTATTGAAATACAAATTAGCACAGGTAAGGTTCAAAGACACTACTAAGATGCTTGTGTAGACGGTCCTGTTTTAAGACATCGCAAGAGTTCTGACATGAGATGAGTGAATGAGAACAATAAAAAGCAGGTTATAGAGACCTACAGCTCTTTTTGGTGATATGGTTTATTTACCTCTTCTCTACCCCCCAAATGAATAATTTTGCCTCTCTAAGTGATGGTGTTAATTCAGCTATATTCTGATTGTATTGTTAGTCACTGAGTTGCTGGTACTAAGGAAACTGAAGTAGCGTTGTACTTCAGAGAAACAAATGTGACATCTTGTGCATTGTGTTCTTAAAGTCTGATACTTTTCGTATAGTATTGTACGCATCCTCAACACAACACAATCTAGATTCAGGCCTAACCACAGTAGAAGGACCACCCTCATTGCTGCCATTGCCAACATCTAGATTATCATCCACAGAGGTGAACCCCTGGCCCTTACCCTATTGGATCCTTCCACAGCCTTTCACACAGTCTCCCAACCAATTCTTATCGAACAGCTGAGCAAAAGCTGGCATCCAAGAACCAGTACATCACTAAATTTGCTTATTCTTGGGAGGCTGCAACCTCATGTGTGGAGTTTCAAAAGGATCCTCACTCAGCCCCATTCTGTTCAATGCCTACATGACCCCCACTCGCCAGCATCATCTACACCCATGGAAGCAACGTCATACCCTGTGCTGACCACACCCAGCTTAAACTCTCCCACACTGGCAAGATGCCAAACACCCAAATCATTTTTTCTGTCTGCATGACCGAAGCCGCCAGACATGAAAACATGCTGCTCAACACAGACAAGAAGGAAATAGTAGTCTTCTAAAAAAAAAATCTCACTCTGGAACTCCACCTGGTGGCCTCCCGAACTCAGACACACGATCCACCCAGCAACCCACATAAAGAACCTCAAAAAAATAATTGTAAACCAACTCGCCATGACTAGCCAAATTAATGCAGTCTCCGTTTCCTGCTTCCACACACTCAAAGTGGTCAAGAAAATGTTCAAACACCTCCCCACCAACATTCAGTTCAAAACTCAAGCCCTCATCACCACTAGGCTACAGTAATGCACTCTAAGCTGGAATCAATGTTTAACTGACCAGAATACACAAGACCATACAAAACTCTGCAGCCAGTCCCACCTTCAACCTCTCATTCTGCATGTTTATCACGCCACACCTCAAAAAGCTCCACTGACACCCCAATCCACAAACAAGCACTCTTCAAAATCCTTACACATGCACACAATGCCTTACAAAACATGGGTCCCTCAACAACAGCATAAAAATCCTCAAAGCTACTAGACTGCTCTAAACTGAACTCCTATCCTCACACACTTTCCTCATATGCAAAGTCAGTTTGGGCAGTCTTGCATTCTCCTTCCTCACTCGTAAACCTGAAATGACCTGCCCAGCACATCAGAGCCTCCACCTCAGTTCTTGGATTCCAAAAGAAACTGAAAACCTGGTTCTTGTGATAGCCACAACCATGTCTTGGCCCATAAAGCTCCTGCTTTAGCGCTGGGATAAGAAGAATTGGTCTGACTTGATGAGGGACCATGATAGACTGCTCAGAGAAGAAAGTCTAAAATTGTTATTTTTTTTAAATCCTGCACAAATTACACTGGAATCCCAAAAGGCTGAATGATGCAGCCCTACTCAATAGAACGTTATGCCTGAGATGGGCACACCCAAATAGAAATATTGTACACTTTCTTAGAGAATGTCCTAATTTAAGCCAATAGTGAAATACCTATGGGGCATAATAAAGGAGACAATACGTGTTAAAGGTAATTTGCCATCCAATCAGTTCTACCACACAACATAATTGCTTCCCCAGAAATCACCCACCAATGGAAAAGATGGCTTGCAACATCAACAACAAAAATGTGCATTCTTAGACTTTGGAGGACTAGAGGCAAACTGGATTCAGAGTTTTGGCTACAAGACATTTACAAAATGGCTTCATACAAAAGGGTAATCTACAGAATTAATGTTCAACTAGACAAATTAAATTGCAAGACATAAGGGTAAAATGTACTAACACCCACTGAGCATGTCTGTCCTCTCCCCGCTGCTTGTCAGACAGTTGGTGTCTTTCATTAGGGAACAGAGAAAAACTACATGAAGTAAACAATATCGAGAGTTCTGAACAATTAGCATACATTAGGAATGTATATGGTTAAACAGATTGAATATTCAAATAGCTATGCCTAAATCAGTATTTTTTTTAAATCTGGGATTAGGATAAATACTAATTCTCAGTTGGGCGTCGAGTGGTGAGCAATTGGGAATTCGTGAGGCACAGGAAATGAAGTTGAGATAAAAGTCATAATTTAACACATATATTTATATGATTGCAGTATAGCAGGACATATTCGATGATGATAATTTGATAGTTTGAAAATACCAATAAAGCATAAAATCTAAACTCGTAAGTGCATTTAGTTTGAGGGGAAGCAAAGGGCAACCATAATATATTTGACATTATGTTATTGTGAAAATTGGGACTTCGGAGGAATATTCTAGACATTGCCCTTCCTTTACAGCCTGTGACATAGAATCTCCCAGTGCAGTGTGGGGATATTTGCCACACTCCTTATGCTCTTCAGAGCGCATTTAAAATGTTATTTTCTTAAATAGGAGTGCTTTTTTTGTGTAATGGACCTACGATATTATGTGGACAAACACAATCTGTAAACATACTAGATACTAGAGACATACTAGTAACCGATCAAGAAGCCGCATTTTATGATACTTGAGCTTACAATAAGTATTATTTTGTCACTTTCTTAGTTGATCATGACAATTAATATCTGTACTACTTAATGTCCCAAAGCTGTAGTAGGCAGATGGTGCCAATATATGGTTTAAAACGTTTTAAATGCTGCGGTTTCTACATGTGTGCCTTTATGTATGATGCTTGCGTATGCATGGCTGTCTGTGTTTGATTTCTGAATGTGCATATGCTATTGCCCTTACCTTGTGTATGTGGGCAGGTGACGTTTCTCTATTAAATCAGACCTATCGTTTTTTTTTACGTTTTGTTTAACAATGTAGCCTCTTTTTGTACCCAGTTATGCAGCTACGTAAAGATTCGATTCGGGTTGGTAATTTATACATTCATATTGTAAAAATGTGGTGATAATACAGGATATGCGTAGAACGTCCATGAAACCTTGTCAAAAACAACAGCAATAGAAAATACTCAGAGGAAAAGTTCATTGGGATTTTATATAGTAGTACCAGCTGTTTTTCTGCAGTGCGACACTTTCTCTTAACTATGAGAGTGACAATACACAGTCATCTAGCTGGTGCAATTAGACAAAACACATTACAAGCATGGCTCTCATTTAATTATGATAATAATAAAGATGATAATAATAGTTCTTAACATAAGGTTCTTAACCTCAACAATTTTTGCTAAAATGTTTTTTGATTCATACCTGAAAAAGTAATGTTAAATCCTTCGTAGGCAATGGAAAAATCTGAAATAAAGCGCAACTGAGCCCTGAAATTTCCATAGAGACCAGCGTTGATTGCAGCAGGGAGTTCGGAGCCAGTTAGCCGTGCCAGCGGCTGGGTAAAGCTGCCATTCTCGGTGATTAGCAGGTAGTCATGAAGATCTTCCAAATGAAAAGTGTGAAAGGTGAACTGCACTCCTGTTAGAAGAAGCAAGATAGGGATTACTCGTAAAAAACATTAACACAGATGCCTTTTTGCATTATGTTATTCCTCTAGAACGATGCTCTTCAATTAAAGCAGGGCTTTTAAGAACAACCAAGATTTGTATTCTAAAGTGTTAATTATCATTTCACAATGTTGTAATCCAATTGAAATATATGCTTAGAAAGGCACAGTTTCATTCCGTTCGATACATGCAAATACGTGATTTAGAGGCAAAAACTATCATTTTTGCTGCCCACCATGTGGTTATCTTGATTGCTAGCATCTTGTGCCATTGAGCATGGCCGGCAACACGAGGCATGGTGTGTCTGTATGTTGGTAGCCTAAACTGACACAATTCTGTGGTTTTCCATGTTTGGCCCATAACCAAAACTCAATTTTTGTGCAAAGTTTTTTTTAAAGACATTTTTAATTCTGGCTGTGCACAATCTTTGGATATGCACAGAGGGGGTTGGCTGCAGGCCCTGGCCGTAGGAAGTCAACATCCAATGCTTTGGCCTTCAGCTGCCTGCAGAAGGAGATGCCTGCACTGCCTGGCCTACAGCTAAACTCCACACATTTTCAGTTGTGGACGGCCAGTCCACACTGTACAAGGCCTGTGGCTGTGGACGAATCTCTGACAGAATATCGAGGCTGAAAATATCGACAGACAAAATATCGACGTTGGAATATCGAAGGCAAGTATATCGACACCCTATCTACAACATGGTAAGGACAAAAATATCGAAACAAAAATATCGATGTTAAAAATATCGTAATTAAAAATATCGTTTTTTAAAACAAAGGTAAAATTAAGTAAATAGTACTTATATATATTTTAAAGTTATGTTAAAATGTGTTATAATGTTTAAAATGAATAAATAATACGTATTTACTATTAAACATTTAATTAAAATTAATAATTACATATATAATATATACTGAAATAATTATAATATAGACATTAATTTTTAAATAATTATAAAATATTAACAAATACTACTATTTAAAAATACATCAACACTCATAAAATAATAACATAAATAATAATAAATAATTATATTTAATAAATAACAACAATTAAATATACTTTCAATATGTTTAAAATTAATTAAATACAACATTATGTAACATCTTAAATACATAAATAAATATAAATAATATTGAATAGCATAAGGGTAAAAATTACTATTCAAACTCCAGAGGGTGCAACAGTAGAAAAAGCGTTGGATAGCGTAAGTGTAAAAATTACTATTCCAACTCCAGTGAGTGCAACAGTAGGGAAAGCGTTGGATCGCGGGTATGTAAAAATAACGATTGCCACTCCAATGAGTACAACATTAGTGAAAGCGTTGGATAGCGTAATAGTAAAAATTACTATTCCCAATCCAGAGAGTGCAACAGTAGGGAAAGCATTGGATAGCGGGTGGGTAAAAATTACTATTCCAACTCCAGTGAGTGGAACAGTAGAGAAAGCATTGGATAGCGGGTATGTAAAAATGACTAATCCCTCTCCAATGAGTGCAACAGTAGGGAAAATATTGGATAGCGTAAGAGTAAAAATTACTATTCCCACTCCAGAGAGTGCAACGGTAGGGAAAATGTTGAATAGCGGGTGGGTAAAAATTACTATTCCAACTCCAGTGAGTGGAACAGTAGGGAAAGCGTTGGATAGCGGGTATGTACAAATTACTATTCCCACTCCAATGAGTTCAACATTGGGGAAAACATTGGATAGCGTAAGAGTAAAAATTACTATGCCAACTCCAAAGGGTGCAACAGTATGGAAAGCGTTGGATAGCGTAGATTGGCTAATTACTATTCCAACTCTAGAGGGTGCAACAGTAGGGAAAACGTTGGATAGCGTAGGGAGAAAAATTACTATCCCCACTCCAATGAGTGCAACATTAGGGAAAGTGTTGGATAGCGTAAGGGTAAAAATTACTATTCCAACTCCAGTGAGTGGAACAGTAGGGAAAGCATTAGATAGGGTATGGGTAAAAAATAATATTCCAACTCCAAATGGTGCAAAAGTATTGAAAGCGTTGGATAGCGTAGGTGGGAAAATTACTATTCCAACTCCAGAGGGTGCAACAGTAGGGAAAACATTGGATAGCGTAGGGGGAAAAATTACTATTCCCACTCCAGAGAGTGCAACATTAGGGAAAGCGTTGGATAGCGTAAGGGTAAAAATTACTATTCTAACTCCAGTGAGTGGAAAAGTAGGGAAAGCATTGGATAGCGTATGGGTAAAAAATTATATTCCAACTCCAAAGGGTGCAACAGTATTGAAAGCATTGGATAGCATAGGTGGGAAAATTACTATTCCAACTCCAGAGGGTGCAACAGTAGGGAAAACATTGGATAGCGTAGGGTGAAAAATTACTATTCCCACTCCAGAGAGTGCAACATTAGGGAAAGCGTTGGATAGCGGGTGGGTAAAAATTACTATTCCAACTCCAGTGAGTGGAACAGTAGGGAAAGCGTTGGATAGCGGGTATGTAAAAATGACTATTCCCACTCCAATGAGTGCAACATTAGGGAAAACATTGGATATCGTAAGAGTAACAATTACTATTCCAACTCCAGAGGGTGCAACAGTAGGGAAAACATTGGATAGCGTAGGGGGAAAAATTACTATTCCCACTCCAGAGAGTGCAACATTAGGGAAAGCGTTGGATAGCGTAAGGGTAAAAATTACTATTCCAACTCCAGTGAGTGGAAAAGTAGGGAAAGCATTGGATAGCGTATGGGTAAAAAATAATATTCCAACTCCAAAGGGTGCAACAGTATTGAAAGCGCTGGATAGCGTAGGTGGGAAATTTACTATTCCAACTCCAGAGGGTGCAACAGTAGGGAAAACATTGGATAGCGTAGGGGGAAGAATTACTATTCTCACTCCAGAGAGTGGAACAGTAGGGAAAGCGTTGGATAGCGTATTGGTAAAAATTACTATTCTAACTCCAGAGGGTGCAACAGTAGGGAAAGCGTTGGATAGCGTAGGGAGAAAAATTACTATTCCAACTCCAAAGGGTTCAACAGTAGGGAATGCCAATTAATAAATATTTACAAAATATATTACACATAAAAATTGTAATTATTTACAATTAAATTACTTCCCACCCTATTCCCCTATAAACCCACAACCCACTCTGGTACTAAAACATAACATTTAATAATAATTAACATTAATTACCAATTAAATAAATAATTTATCAATTAAAATAATTAATTGCCAATTAATAATTAAATAAAAATTTATTATTTACTATTAAATTACTTCCCACACTAGTCCCCTATAAACCCACAACCCGCTCTGGTACTAAAACATAACATTTAATAAAAATTAACATTAATTACCAATTAAATAATTAATTTATCAAATAAAATAATTAATTGCCAATTAATAATTACAATTAAATTACTTCCCACCCTATTCCCCTATAAACCCACAACCCGCTCTGGTACTAAAACATAACATTTAATAAAAAGTAACATTAATTACCAATTAAATAATTAATTTATCAATTAAAATAATTATTTACCAATTAATTATTACAATTAAATTATTTCCCACCCTATTCCCCTATAAACCCACAACACGCTCCGGTACTAAAACATATAATTTACTTAAAAATACATTTATTAATATATAAAAATAAGACACATATAATATAAATTAATTTAAATACTTTACAAAAACATATAACACATACATAATAAAAATCTAAAAAATAATACAAATATCGATATTAATAACATCGAAATTAGTTACATCGATATATATGCTATCGATAGTACTAACTTCGATATTACTTACATCGATATAAATGAATTCGATATTACTTACCTCAGAGTCGATATTCTGTCCTACGCTATTCTTGACATCGATATTCTGTACCTTCGAAATTTTCCACTCGATATTTTGACTGTGTACCGCTGTGGACTGGGTTGGTTAGGTGCATGTGGCCATCCCCTGCACCTACCCACCATAGGTGATCTGTTTTCACTGCTCAAGCCCTGGGGCCAGGACTTGCACCCAATCCACAGCAGATGGCCTGACACCGCTGCACACAGCTTTCAGTGGAGTGGTATATGGCTAACCCGGCTGTGAGTTGGTCAATGGTGCTCGGGCCTATAGCCAGGTATTCCACTTTTTATGTTGTTTACATTTGCAAATCCAAATGAGGATTCACAATTCTGAAGGATGCTTGAGTGTGTTTGAGGTAGCAGATTACAAAACTCCCAACACCTACAATAGCAGCTGGAGGCTGTGTTACAGACACTGGTCACCAGTTTAGGTGTCAGTTAAGCTATAGGGGCCCCTTTGAGGATCCCACAACTATAACATAGGGTCAAGAAGGGCCTAAACTGCTGCCAAGGATTGATGTGCCCCCTCTCCAATTATTTTACATTGGGGACCAAATACACTCTTATTTTAATTCGGTCCAGTACACTTCTCCTGAAACACTCTAGTGTTTCAGGAGAAGTGTGATATATTTCTCTATTCCTGATTTAAATGTAGTAACTTCTGCTAATGTCATGAAGTTGGACCATTGATTTGATCTCGTATATTGCAAAAACTTGTACTGCAATGTATATTGAATATTGGATGTATTGTGTTTATTCATTGTTCGTTGATATGTTTTGGTGCTAATTGTTTATTTAATGAGTTTTGCCAGTAATTGTTTGTATGGTGTATTCTTTTTCTGCCATTCGAAATTGTGTTTGTACAAAAGAATATAATTAAAAAGTATAAATAAATATACTGGACCGAATTAAAATAAGAGTGTATTTGGTCCCCAATGTAAAATAATTGGAGAGGGGGCAAACTTTTGTGGATTACAAGTATATAGGACCCAGCCCTCCTTCATCCCCACTAAGGGTCTACCTCCTTTTTGTGTTCAAGGATTGATGTGCGGCAGCCAGTCAGATCACTTGGTACCATCATTTGGTCACGGGTGGGGGGGGGCAGCTAAGAGGAAGGATAAAAAAAATATTCCTTTCCCAATAGCTCTGGCATTATCTGATAAATACACATGACAGACATTTAGGTGCTGATTACGATGTCGGGCGAACTCAAATCTGCCCGACACCATTGCAGAATTGGGTACAAGCGACCTCTGGTCGGTTGTCCTGACAGCATTATATGGATTCGACCGCACAGAGTGCTGTCACAGACTTACATTTCTCTATGGGAGCTTGTGCTGCGGGTGTAAACAGGCTGCAGCAAAAGCTCCCATAGAGAAATGGGAATTAGTGTAAATATCTGCACTGCGTGGCAGGCACCTTATGGTGCTCCCAAAGCTCCCAACTGGAGGCTGCAGAGGCATGGAGGACCTTCTAGGGGCTCCCAAAGTCACTTTCTGACAGGCTTTTCATGTTGGAAAGCCCAACATGAAACGGCTGTTGGTAACTAACATCATACTCCCAACAGCGGAGCCGTCGTCTGTAGGGGATTAAGTGTGGCCTCTGACTGGCCTTCAGGCTCCTTGAACCCATCAGAAGCCAGCCGGATTGATCGGCCGGTTTCAAATCTGACAGCCTTCATTGTAATAAGGCTGTCAGATTTAAAACCTTGGATGTCTGTCGGGAAAACTCTGACCTGTGGTCGGAGGCTTTCTGACCGACATCCAAATCAGCCCCTTAGTATGGTAATTATTTTGTTGGTATGGCAAGCTTCATGCAAATCTTTAAAAAGGGGTTTAAGATTTTCATAGGCTAATAACTTTAGTGCTATTTAACAAATATGCATGACATTTGGCAGACTGTTAGCAAGCTAAGGCCAATGCAAAAATTTAAAGTTTCATGCTGATGTCACAAAGGGTTGGGCAAAGTTAAAATGAGGATGTGAGAAAGTTCCTCTTTTTGCAAGGCCATCCACATTTGTTACTGACTGGTATTGCTTAATGTTGAACTTTGCATACTTGTGCACTGCTGTCTAGGCCCTATTGTATGTGCTATGACCTCAAAAGAAGGACAATTGACTCTTCCCCAGTAGACATATTTAACTTTACAAGAAGGCTATAGTTTACAGAGCAGGTAAATTATACCAATGGCATGGAAAGTTAAATGTAACAATAACTCATGCCCTTAATTAAATATAACTTGCACCCCTACCATTCACAGTGTAGCCATCAATGATGTAATTTCAGATGTTGCAGTGATGTTATCAATGATCTCATAGAAAATGTCATGAGGGATGTAATATTTGAGGTCATAAGCAGAGCATGGCGAGGGTACAAATAATAGTTACTTTAGGGCACAAGTTATAGTTACTTGAGGGGAATATAACTGGTGAATTTCAGTGGTTTTGTTTGTTTAAAAAGTTATATTTTAATCAATATTTTCATCTAACTCTAACAATTTGTAACACAAGGTAATATTTTATTACCCTACATAATGCCAACCAGATGCCATGCAAGGCCTTTGGCCATGTGCAGCATGGGGTTTGCCTCAGGGACTGGCATGCGACCAGGCCCTCCAGCCAACCCCTCATGGGCAGCCAACTCCACATCCTGTAAGGTCTTAGGGCATGCTCAGCGTGGGGTTGGATGCATGGCCTGACCACAGCACAGCCAATGGCGCCGTTGGGTCAGGACCAGTCAGAAGACCCAGTGACCAGAGACATACCTTTGGGGTGCTTTTGCTTTGAGGCAATGTGTTGAAGACAGCAACTCAAATCCAACGGCCGAAGAAACTTCATGTGAGCAATTGCTCATTGCGCTCAAGCAAAATCCCAATGTACTCACTAGACTAAGCCACGCAGTAATTCAAGTACCCACCAGAGTGTCTGAATGGGCTGTGATGTATTGCAAACCTCAGAGAAGAGGGCCAGTGACAAAGGCATCAATTCTCCTTGTGACACACTGCACAGCCGGTTGCCGTACAGCTTCCTGGAAGACTGCCTTGTGCAACTTGGAAGCTTCCTGCTGCAGGTGAGAACCCACTGCCACATGAGGGACAGACACTGCCCAGGCCTTCTCATATGAACTGGGAGAGAGACTTAACAGGCCTAGGCTCGGAAGACTGATTCCTAACTGAGTGCTAAGACCAAACGGGGTGAGCATGAGCGACACCTAATGTGACACCTTACATCGAACTCTGAACCTGAGGAGGGAACTCAAAGATGGGGAGAGAAACACGAGGGGGCGCGTGGAGGGGTAATTGGATTAGTCAGCAGATGGCCATGAAAGCAGGATGAGTCCAAACTCCTGCGACCAACCTGAGAATACAACTGGTGCAAAAATAACACATGTAGAGTTTTTTTTCCTCAAACAAATATTGCTGGATAAAACCAGAAGAAAGTTATGCACGGAAAATGTTTAGATATATTGGGATTTCCACACCTCAACTTGGGAGAAAATATAAAGTATTACTGTGTTATCCATTATCTCAAGGTACCAAACTTAGAGTGGGGCAGTAACACAGCATGCAAGAAAAAACACAAACCACACAGTACAGTTAATTCCCAGTGACGCATGATAATGCTGAAATATGCTACGAATACATTGAATTTAGGTTGCAAAGTATTTATTAGATAACACTAATTTCAATTTACCATTTTTTCATGACTTAACTGTAAAATAAATGTTTTCCAATGCGATCTATATAATTACCCACTGTGGGAGGCCTCAACGTAAAAACCCATACCTCTGTGATTTAATTTCATATTATAAGAGAATAGCTTCCGCATGGCCTGAACACATCACTTCCCATAACCTAAATAGATCATTGGTACATGCTCTTCTTTAGCCAAACCTCACGGTAACTCTGAAGCTGCGCTTGTCTTCATAAATTGCTTTACCCATAAGACACAAATGAAGCAGAGCTGGAACAGTCAGCTGTGGCTACAGCAGCAATATATTGCGGTTCTTGTTTAATCTTCTTTTTGGAAGTATTGCTGTGGATTCCGCTTTTTTTATTGACCCTATGAAATTTATCTGACGGTTATGTATGAATTCAATTTTGTTTGCACCAAATCGCACAACTCATCAGAAGAAACCTATTCTCCTCTTGGGAAATGAACTACCTGACTGAAATCCACAAAGATAGATAGAGATTGAAATGCACAACAAAACTGGGAATGCGCAGCGTGTTTACCTTTTCCGTGGGTCACTTCTATCGTCCATGTACAATTCAATGAGTTTGGATAGAACTCAGGGTAACCAGGCGACAAAATTGTTCCGCTAGGGCCTCTGACATCTCCTCCACACAACGCTGGGAAAGAAACAAATTAAAATATGTTTTTGAAACACATTCCTCACTTTTTAATAGAAAGAATGCTAAGCGCACTGCAGCACATTAAGTATTGTTGACCAGTGTCTACCAAGTGTCATATCTGAGCAATAAATAAAAATGCAGTCAAATGACCCTTAAGGAAACATTAGTTCTTCATGGTAAGTGCTGTCAACTTTCTGTTTTAACAGGACGCATTTCTGTAAGTAGTGCATGGCTTCAGTGGTAGTTAGTTCCTGTTTCTTTGCTTTACAGCAGGGAAAATCCTTTGTACAACACATTTCAATGGAAACACCTGTAATGACACCACTTATTTGCGGAAGCTGATTGTAAATCTGTTTTCATGCTTCAGGTAGAGACGCGGAAAGGAGAGGCAAATATCATGAACTAAAAAATATATCTTGTTTTCTTGTTATTTTTTTTTTAACTTATAATAGGCAGATCCATGAAATTATTTGTGTCTACTCGTGATTGAGCAGAATAAATGTAAATAAATCAAGCAGACCAGTTACTACAATCAGTGTATTTTAACATAAAGTGAAAATCAGCAGAAGGTGCTGAACAGCTAAACCTGAAAAACTGATGGATCTAATTTCCAAATAAATTAGAACAATCATTTAAAGAAAGAATATCTAAAAAGAGACTGCTTGCTCAATGGAGAGTGTATGAGACATCATAAGTCAAAAACAGAAATTATCTTACTGCAAACAAAGATGAGAATCACATCTGCAATATGCATAAGAATGAATAAGTGGATTATTAACGGGAGGGAGTGTCCCAGTAAATTAACAAAATACTATGGGCCTGTTTAGGATATCGGCGGACGGGTTACTCTGTCGCAACGGGGATAGATATTCCGTCCGCCGAAATCTAATTCCCATAATATCCTATGGGATTTAAATTTCGGAGGGAGTGATATCTGTCACAATTATGACAGAGTTATCCATCCACGATATCAATCAGTCAATCAATCAATCATTTGTAAACGCGCTACCTACCCGTGAGGGTCTCAGAAGCTGAGGGGGGGAGGTGCTGCTACTGGTCGAAGAGCCAGGTCTTGAGGAGCCTTCTGAAGGTGTGCAGGTCTTGGGTCTGCCACAAATGGGTGGGGAGGGTGTTCCAGCTCTTGGCGGCGAGGAAGGAGAAGGATCTACCGCCGGAGGTTGTTCGTTGGATACGCGGGACGGCAGGAAGGGCGAGGCTGGCGGAGCGGAGCTGTCGGGCAGGCGGGGTTGTAGAAGTTGAGTCTGTCGTTCAGGTAGGCCGGTCCGGTGTTGTGGAGTGCTTTGTGAGCGTGGGTGAGGAGCTTGAAGGTGATCCTCTTGTTGACGGGGGGCCAGTGCTGGTCTCTTAGGTTGGAGGTGATGTGGCTGCGGCGGAGGACGTTGAGGATCAGTCGGGCAGAGGCGTTTTAGATGCATTGTAGTCGTCGCAGGTGTTTGGCCGGGATACCAGCGTAGAGTGCGTTGCCGTAGTCCAGCCTGCTGCTGACGAGGGCTTGGGTCACTGTTCTTCTTGTTTCGGTCGGGATCCATTTGTAGATCCTGCGAGGCATGCGGAGGGTGTTGTAGCAGGAGGAGGAGATGGCATAGACCTGCTTTGACATGGCGAGGGAGGAGTCGAGGTTGAATCCTAGGTTGCGTGTATGGTCTGTGGGAGTTGGAGTTGCTCCCAGTGTGGTCGGCCACCAGGAGTTGTCCCATGCGGAGGGGGTGGGGCCTAGAATGAGGACCTCCGTCTTGTCCGAGTTCAGTTTCAGACGGCTGTTCCTCATCCAGTCGGCGACGGCCTTCATTCCCTCGTGGAGGTTGGTTTTGGCGGTGTGCGGGTCCTTGGTGAGGTAGAGGATGAGCTGGGTGTCGCCGGCATAGGAGATAATGTTCAGGTCGTGCTGGCGGGCCACTTGTACGTGGGGGGCCATGTAGACGTTGGACAGGGTTGGGCTGAGGGATGAGCCCCGGGGTACGCCGCAGATGATGTCGGTGGGTTCGGAACGGCAGGAGACGGACTCTCTGGGTTCTGCTGGAGAGGAAGGATGTGGTCCAGTCCAGGGTCTTCTTCTGGATTCCAGCTTCTTGGAGGCGTGTTCTTAGTGTGCGGTTGCAGACCGCGTCGAAAGCGGCTAACAGGTCCAGGAGGATGAGAGCTGAAGTTTCGCCATTGTCTAGCTGGCACCTGATGTCATCTGTGGCGGCCAGGAGGGCAGTCTCAGTGCTGTGGTTGCTTCTGAATCTGGACTGGGATGGGTCTAGGATGTTGTTGTCCTCGAGGTTGCGGGTCAGTTGCATGTTGGCGATTTTCTCGATGACCTTCGCCGGGAAGGGGATATCTAAATCAGGCCCCAATGTTGTCAGATTAAAACAGTTCTTTGAGAAAACTTGCCTTAAACTCTGGTAGCTGTGGTACAAGCAGCAAATATTTCCTCTGAAAAATGAGTGATCTAGTGAAGAGTTAGCAAACAACAGTAAGTTAAAAAAAACAGTAAAATATAACACACAAACCAAATTACAATAGCATTTGCAAGGCCAATAGTTTTCACCACGGCACAGACATACTGGTTTTGCCAATGTTTTATACCCACCTGGCTGCTGCTGTGCGTAGCCATTCATGCATAGTGGCCTTTTTGGAATGTTTTTTCATGAAACAAAAGGAAAATCATTGAAAGACGGAGTGGGAAAATACCACTTTTTGCATGGTCATACCCATGTTGTTTTTTAGAATTGTATTGCTGGTTTTATGTCTCCACACACTGGGGCACTGTCAGTCACTGCCCACTGTTTATGCTGTGACCCTAAAACATACAAGAATTGGCTAATTCATTACTGGTGTTTTTAACTCTTCCACAAGTACCTGGTATATGGTGCAGAAACTACACTCATAGTATGGAAAGTTAAAGATCTCATGTGGACCGCAGCCGGAAACAGCCACTACAACGCAGGCCTCACACGGCGATGCCCTTACAATGCGGTCGTTACAACAACTGCGTTGTTATCATGCACTGCCATTACTACGTCAGTTATTACATCGACTTGCAGTAGATGGCGTGCTAACATTTGAAAAGGTAAATTTTACTATTCCCACACCTTACCTACTGTTACGCAGGTTGGAGTTGTAATTGTAAATTATACATTTCTAATGTCAGCACGCCATCTGTGCAAGTCGATGTAGTGACTTGCGTAGGTATGGCTTTGCGTGGTAACAACGCGGTCGTAGCAACAACTGAGTTGTTATGACATGTATTGTGATGACTCGCGTTGTAACGAATCATATTCAGACTGCAGCACATATTGTGCCAGTCATCCTCTAATATGACAAGGAAAACATGGCTTTATGCCTGTGCATTGTAGCCTGATTGTTGCAGTGTAAAACATGCAGTGTGACCAGATAAAATTAGTCATTTTTGACAGGTATACACCTCTCTCTTTAAAGATCTTTTAGTCAGTCATCATGATTCCGTGGAGTTCGGCGAGGGGATGAAATACTTTACGCTCACTTGGTGATGCCATGAATCCAGACCCACTATATGAGGGCTTCACAGTATAGCATCCTATCAGTTCAACCCAGCCTTCATGGAGATACACCAGCTCCGAGTGGATGCTGTGTCTGGTGGCTTAGTGGACTAATGTATTCACCGTAGGGGCATGTTTTCGACTTTATGGTCACAGGTTCAAATCCCGGTGGGTCAACTCAGTCTTTATCAATTCTGAGATCGATAAAATGAGTATCATTAAGTTGAGTAGAAATAAACATCTATTATTCATGACCAAAATACCCTTGGGTGAACCTGCGCTTTTCAAATACACATTGTTATGTTACGGTATACCAGCTTGGGCACAGAGGCATTGTCCTCCTTGGTCCCTCTCTGGCTCGGCCACACTCCAGTCTTCCATGGGAGAGGCAGAGCTGCCTGCCCTCCAATAAGATCTCCAGGCTCTAGCATCATCAGTGAGCAATACAATTGCCACTATTGCCTCTTAGCTCAGACATGCCGATCTACCCAAATTTGCTGCCCTGTGCTTTCCCTGCTCAGGATTTAATCAGCTTTCCCATCAGACATCTCTCAACTCGCGGCTTGCTTTTAATAGTTCAATGCACTTGCTCACTGCTTTGATGCCGAATTCTGGGGAGGCTAAAGATGGCTACCCCCTCCACACGCACACACACACACAACATGACCCTCAGGAGGAGAATGCATGTACAGAGGAGCGTGCTGCCAGGTGTGCGTTTACCTTAATGATGTATGTAACCCATGCTTTCAAACCCAAGGGCATTATGTATATATGTGACAATGCCCACAATAATCTCCTGAGTCAAATGATGAGGGACAAACTTTTAATCATGACATGAGAAGTGTGGGCCCAAGTCACTGTTCACAGGTGCACTCACATGGCCTCATTTACTACTAAACAAACACACAAAACATAATACAACAAAGTGGTACCATGTGACTGGATGGCGACAGCTAAAATGCCTTTGATGGTGTGGACCGGATTGGGTGGAGGGGTATGCGGCTGAATTGTGTGTTGTAGAGTCATAACAGATGTTTGTGCATTTTATTAAATATTTCAAGCCATCTCTTGTGTGTCTGTCCAATATTTGTGAATCTTTCTGAGGGGAAGCGGATGGTCATGATGATTAAGAACGTGGCTTAGCTTGTCCTTTTGGCACAAGTTGAACTGGAGGAAGAATAATACACAGGAAACCTAAATGGTTGTGAGACAGTGCTTATGGCCTTGCTTTAAAAGCAGGCTCAGCAGGAGGGCTTTTCTCCTCAAGCTGTAGTTTTGGCCAATGTGCTTAAAGCAGATTAGAAGTGTCCCAGCCTCTTAACCCAAACGATAAATAAGTAATCACATGGGGGCTTGTTATTAACTGGGCATCTGTAGAACACAATAGCATAACCACTTCAATGTGGCCCTCACAGACTCCAGGCCCCTTGTGAAAGACAACGTTTGCACTGGTAACCTTATTGTCAGCTTTTCAAATCTGACCAACTCAGCTCAGAATCACTAGCATGACAGCAGCATGGGGTGCGGCCTATTATCCCCCCCGTTCTTCATGGTTAGAGACCGGGCGGACAATTAGAAGATTGTATGAGCAGGTAATGCAAAAGAGACTGCTACTGAGGAGTAGTAGACCATAGAACTTTTCAGTACTCTCCCCTGTGTCTTTCAGAGCTGATCTAAGGCTGGGTAGACTTCTGTCGATGATAGCAACCCGGCTTGCATCGTACATAATGAGTACATTACTTCCCGGTCCCACGTTGAGTCCCCATTTCAATGTCCTTAGGAGCCACGAGCATCACATGAACTGTGTAGTAAACACAAACTTTAAGCATGTTCTGTCCTGGGGGAGCGCTGCTTCACGGGTAAGCTCTGCCACGCAGCAGTAGTGGAGTTTTTGTTGAACTCCACGCTCTACGAGCGTAGAGTTGCAAAACACTGCAGGTGGAATGGAGTTTACAGCCCACCCTTAGTAAAAGGACTGGATGTAGCTGACATTTTGGTATTGTGTACTCCTCCTAGACTGCCACACACAGTAGAAAGCTTAGGTGTGCCTCGATGGGCAATCACTGGTAGGATGGGTGGGCGGAGCCTGCCACAGCCCTCCTTTTACTTAAATAGCTGTGTCTAAGCATGGGCGTAAAATCCGTTCCGCTCGCGGATTTTCGGTAAATTCGCAATCCGCGAACTCTAGCGAACTTGCCGAAAATTCGTAAAATCCGTGCGAAGCGGATTTTTTGCTTGCCAACTAGAATACTATACAATTTCGCGGGAGTAAATACTTGCGAACACGTAGATGCGGCGGGCAGCGACAATCTCGCAATTGCGAGATTGCAAAATTTGCAATTTCGCACAAGAAATAAACAAGGAGGCAGCATAAACCTTGAAAATTATGATTTTTATCAGAATAACTCCTCAGGTTGACATTTGCCTGCACTTTTTCTTTGCAAGGAGTCCATTTTGGGGGGTGGGGGTGGGAGGAAGGAAGTGCCCCACAGTCTCCAACTTCCTGTTCCTGTCCACCAGGCTCCTCCCAGTGCTTTCTTCATGTGCTGGTCACTTTGATTTGGATCTTGACCTGGAAGGATTACTTTTGTGGATGCTGCTGGATATTCGGATTTTTGCAATACTGAAAGCACTCAGCAGGTGCAAAAGTTCAATCTTATCATTAGTAACCATTCCCTGTAGTGCTTCCTGAGGGGCCGCTTCAGAGTTCATTTGCCTACTTGCAACTATTCTATGACCCAGCTCTGACCCTCACAGCAGGCTCAGAGAATAGCTACAAGTATTAAACAAAGCTCCTGTTAAAAAAATTACACTGCAACAGAAAGCAATTACAGACAATACCGAAAGCACTCAGCAGGTGCAAAAGTTCAATCTTATCATTAGTAACCATTCCCTGTAGTGCTTCCTGAGGGGCCCCTTCAGAGTTCAGCAAATTACAGATAAGGAAGCAGGTGCCAGCCAGACTGGAAGTTTAAATTCAGTGACACATTAATCAACCCCAAATTAATTCATGTCAGTTGAAGCAGGGCAGGTGTGCTTGCTTTTTTTCACCCCCATAATCTACAGTGATAAACCAACCAGAGGGTGGCAGGGATGTACCTGAGGGTGGCATGGGTGTACCAGAGGGTGGCAGTGGTGAAACAGAGGGTGCTGTGAACCTGTGATGATGAACCAGATGTAGAAACAACATAGTCGCGGTCGTTGCGAGCCGACAAGTAAGTTCGCAATTGCGAACTGGTACAGAATCCTCACGAACCGGCAGAAATCCTTGCGAACACACAAAAAAAAATCCGCAAATTCGCAAGAGTTCGCGGATTTTGCGGATTGCGAATCCGTAAATACGCAAGTTCGCGGATTGCCAATTCGCAAAATCCGCCCATGCTTAGCTGTGTCCAGCCTTCGTACAAATGGCTGCATACCCCATGTAGTTAGTCTGGAGAGCGGGGAAGCAGGAAACCTGAGCACCTAAATGGAAAACCTCTAGAACCTTCTCCCAGTTCAAAGTTGGCACCAAGAAAAAATAATGGACCTCAGACACCAACTCCTCTGTACAGTTCTGGACCTGTGGATACTCTGCCAGGAAGACGGACTGCTGTGCGGTGAAATGAATGCCACTCTGCAGGACTGCTGCTATGCTGGACTACTGCCCTGATGGACTACTGTCTTTCTCAATTGCTGCCCTATTGCTGTTCTGCCTGAATGAGAGAGATTGTAACTGCATCTGACCTCAGAACAAGTCTGCTGGCCTTCTGTTTGAAGTCACAGGGACATAACAGGCTCCCAACTACCTGCACCAGCCCCCAGATCTAGCGGGAGTCAGTCTCTGACCCCAAGTGGTGCCTCACAGGTCCTGGGCACTTGGTGTGGCTTCAGTGGAGCTGAATTGAACTTTTTGGGCTCTTCATGACCATTGGTGCCAAATCATTGCCATTCACACTGCCCACCAACCAGACTCTTCAAGTTACAGCACCGACTACTCACAAGGGAGCGCAATTGTGAAGCTCCGGCCCAACCATTTATGATGACAACAGGATCTTCACACTACAGCAACGGCTGTCCATGATGCCAGGTCTGCTCTTCATGCGACGTCAATAACCATCTGCCATGCTTCCCTGCTCATTGCATCCCTCTCCACTGCCAACAGGATTGTTTGCACAGGATTGAGGAGGCAACTTTTCAGTGGGACTAACCTAGTCACTGTATCTGACCCACGCTCCATCGCAGTCAGCCTGAACTTGTAACTTTCTCCCAGTTTCACGCAACCAGAAAGCCGTGAGTGCCGCTTTGAGCTTTTTGGCTTTGACTTTCACTTAAATCTTTAAAATTGTATATCTCAGGTTCTACTAATCAGATGTTGTTTCGGTCATGATTTATTTATTAGATTCTACTCTATTTTTTTAAATTTAAAGGGGCATTTTTCTTGTGTTGTGTTTCCACATTATTACTGTATGAAGTGCTGCATAAATACTTTATACAGATCAAAGAGAGAGAGAGGACTAGGTACGCTAGCCCGTATCCCCTGGATTATATGTCAAGATCAATGTGGACTAGCTTAGTTTAGGGGGAGGGATTGTAGTGACTCAGGTACGTCAGACAATAGAAAGGAAAAAAGCAGTATTTTCCTTATAAAGCCCTCACCCACCGACCTAGTCGGTGGCATGCTTCATCATCGGGCCCACCACAGTGGCACCGAATGTGCCCCGGGTGTGCTACAACGCCAGGTGACTGCGGAGCTGGTATATTGCTGCGTGTGCAGTGAAAGGGGTGAGAAGTGAAAGTTAAAAAGCTATACAAGGGGTCCCAGCACCCGAGGGTTAACAAGTATTTAATAAACTGGCCCTCAGTTAGCTGATTAAAAAGGCAAAAGGACAAAGGGGAGTGTATGATGACCTCCCGTGTCCAGTGTGGTCTACATGTTTCAGCCAGTGCCTTTTGTATTCTAAGCTGGCTTTCCTCAGGACCAAAGAGTTACGTGATAAGGTGCAGATTAAATTATAATAAACTAAATTAAGTGTTTGTGTCAATTCTTGGCTATGTGTGGCGCTCGCTAAGGCGCTGTGACTGTTAGAGGGGGATTCCCTCAAGCTTTTTCTGTTATTTCTTGGTAAAAAGCCTCATGGGTCGCCTGGCAGAGAAAGAGACCGAGTAGTTCGGTCTGGTTCCTCCTTGGACCTATTCGTCCTTCTGTGGCGCCCGGTATACTTTACACATTTCCTCTAAGTTCAGCCTTACCTCACTGTGCCAAGCTACGAGACAGTTGAGCACAAGTTGATTTGGGGTTTACTTGCGCCTCTCCCTGACAATGCTTGTGGTTGCTGCTGGAGTAGGGGTTAATCCCCCTCAACCAATGACCCGATTTCTTACACCCAGGCAGAGCTGTGGACTCCCAAGGTCAGTTGACTGACTTTCTGTGTGATGGCAGGGACACAATAAGCTTCCTAAATCACCCAGCTCACCAGTAGCAACTGGACCTGGACTGGACCTTCCTGATGGCTTCTACCTAAAACCCAGTGAGTCTCTAAGTGCCTGCCCTGAGGTCCTGGGTTACTTAGAAGAGCATGCTTGAATTTGTTTTGGGCACCAGAATAAAATTTGAAAACCTTTCCTCTGAACCTGTGGAATTAAGAACTTTTTGATTTCCTGACTTTCACCAGGACCTATACACTTGCCCCATCCTGGTCAGCCCAAAATCACATTGTTGTCCCAGCCTACTGCGACTATTGACTATCATTGGTATTTATTTTTCCTTGATTCTTTAAAAAAAAAAAAAAAATAAGAATAGCTTGAAATATAGTGCTTCAAAGTCAACTGCAATAAAGGGTTTGTTTGAGGTTGCGGTGGACCGAGCCAAATCTGAGAAGTCAAGCCAACCGCAATGGAGCGCACGTTGGATACATGAGCCACACAGACCCTGCTAAAACAGTACTTTGTCAGAGGACAAGCGTCAAAGTTGTTGTTGAGGAGAGACTGTGACGAGTGGAAGAGGCAGCAAGGTCCTCCCTGGACTGGAAACAAGCATCCTAGGACCGGTTTCAGGGTTTCAGCCCTCTTCAGCCAGGATAGTTTGATTCCAGTGGCATGGAGAGTATGAGACCCACATATGGGCATACCCATCCCACTCGGGGTGACAAATGCAAAAACAACAGTTGATGGACAGAATGCAGAACAATTTCATACATTCACCCCAGTACAGAGATCTGGGCCGAAATCCATCGTTTTTTCACTCACCATGCCATTCCAGTTTGCACCCAGCAATATGCAAATCAGCCCTGACCCTGTGCCTCATGGAAACAGTCAAGACCGAACTGCCAAGCCAGGTCCTCCCTGGACTGGAAACAATCATCCTAGGACCGGTTTCGGGGTTTCACCCCTCTTCAGCCAAGATAGCTTGATTCCAGTGGCATGGAGAGCACGGGATCCACATCTGTGGGACATTTCTTTTTTTTCCTTTTGTTTAGAGTGCGTCTCTTCTTGGTTGAGAGGTCATTTAAACAGTGTTACCCTAGGCATTTCCATCTGTCATTCTGCATTTATTTGTCAAGTCGTATGTTGCATTTAATGGAGTATGTAATAATATACTTATCGTTTTTGTATGAAAATGCACAGATGGGAAGCTGTTCAGTATGCCCTTACCTGAATGTCCTAGGTCTCTTGAACACAGATTTCCTACAGAATTATAGCTCAGGCGGTCCTATTTTTAGTGGCAGAAAGAATAGCATCCTCTAAGCGGTGATTTTTTATTGTGTTCATCCGTAATATGTGGCTTACCTAGTGATTCTAGATATCAGTGAAACATTGTGTTGCAGTAAATTAGAGTATACCAGTTTGAGAGATCATTGTGATGTCTACAAATGTAACGTTATTGCTGTTGCTAAGAGGTGAGGGAAACAATCCAACATCTAGATCTATAGTGGACACTACCAATGGGAGTAAAAAGGTCTTCACTACAATTCTGCAGCTTCGATCTTATCACTGTGGCTTGATTAAAGATACTTACCCCTACATACCCATTGACACATTTCATAGGTTACTAGTAATTATCCTCAGGCTTGGAGATGCTAAAGCCTCATCTCCATATTATCTGTCAAACTAATTCACAAAAAGATTTTCTCCACTTGCATGGTGGAACATATATGGAACGGGGGCATTGTGATGAAGTAAATTGCATTGCCCTCTACATCTAGTTTTTACTTTTAGAAGGGTATTCCCTGCTGCTATTGGAGATAGCATTTTAAGATGTGATAATGCAGTTTCAATGTTTCCATATATTTTCAAAAATACTGCTCTGATGTGATTGCAAAATGAAAAGCTGTGGTCCTGCTAACAATAAACGTAATGCACATATATCCTCTGTGTTACACGATCTAGCTTTCAATTATTGTAAGGTTGCTAAGGCAATCATATGTCACATAAGATTGATGTTCATTTTACATGTGTGCTCTAGGGAATGAACACTAGTGACTTCTCACACAATATGCATGTATATATTCATACCTACAACTAACATGTCTAATTGATAGCTATGATTTCAAAGGCTGGGTTATAACCAAGGCCACTGGAAGACTATTCTACAGAAAGTGAATTGTACACATGTTACAGTATCCCCCAGAGCAAGTGGATGTTAGCCAAATATATGCTTTCATTAAATAATTCACAAGTAATTGTAATAGTTGCACAATGTCAGCAATGCCAACTTTCAACCATTAACTAGTCATCCCACAATTTGTTATTACTGTATTCTGACATGACACACTTGCTGGGGTAGTATGATCATCCTGTAAAATAGACTGAAGAAAGGAGGTTATCTGTAGCAGCCAACAATACCCTTAAAAATCTAATGAATATAAGAAAAGAGGGAAAAATAACGCCTTTGTAAAGAAAATGTTATGTTTAACTTCACAAAAATGTATGATTACGTCATTACACTCTCCGCCGTGTAGTAGTGGCGGCTTCAAGATAACACTCAGAATTAGGAAGATTTTAAAACTTGTGTTCTTTCATTTTAAAATCCCATGTTTTGAAGTTTAAAGTGCCTCTTAGTAAGACATGTATATAATAAAAGTTAATGTTCATTACCTTTCTGCATGTCTGCTCCTTAATGGAAGGAAGGGCTTTTGGACTACAACATGGTCATCCCAGATTCTTTGCCTTTTCTGTTGCGAATATTGTTTTTAGTTTTTTTAATTCTCAGCACTTCACTCCTGCTAAGGATCCATGCTTCCCTTTAAACATTTGTAAAGTGGCTTACCCTGTGAATGACAAAGTTAATTTTCCTACAAGTCACTTGTATGTAATGTAGGAAATACACTCAGAGCAGGGAAGGTAAATGCCACCTATTGACTTCAGTACCTATGCTGCCATCGACAGAGCTGGCCTGTAAAATATGGCTTTAGACCTATCATGTGAAGCCTGGCTTCAACATTATAAAAACCTGCTGTCAAAACTGTTAAAATAGACCTTTTAAACAGCCACAAAACCCTGCTTTTAAATGTTCACAACCCACCCCTAAGTCCACCTTGTTACCCACAAGGTAGAGTGAACATGTGTGAAAATAAATTAGGCATGTTCACAAAGTGACCATTACACAAAAGCTATTTTTACTGGCATGGATACTGCTGGATCCTAGAAAATGGCTAAATACACATTCTACACTTTAATCTGTAACTTTTGACAGGAACTGGCTAAAATAGACATTTAAATAGAGCTAGTGTTTTTCTTAATTATGAAAATAGAAATTCATTGTTGAAGTTGGATATTTGATAAATACTTAGGAAAGGTAACTTTTAGAAAGTTACCTTTTTACTGCCGGAAGCTTCTGGAGGGTAACTTGCATTAACTTTGAGCCGCTGCCAAGCAAGTGCTTGACATAAATGAGGCAGCTGCCAAAGCAGAACAATCACTTAGGCCTGGAGATATGCAGTCTAGTTATGAGGCACTTCATCCTTACCAGCCCAGGAAGAACATTTGGGGTGGATTCAGAAAATGTATCAACTTGAAAGGGATAGAGGTAAGGTCTGCCCGTTCAAAGTTTAGTGTAAGGAGAGAGCTGAAAAAGTAAAGCCTTTGTCTGCAAGACCGACTCTACCCTGGCTGGCTCTGGAGCCAGTGGGAAGGAAGCTACACCCCTCCCCACAAGTAGTGTAAAGTGGAAACAGAAGAGGAGACTGATCATTTCCCTGACCACAACTCTGGATAGACGCAAGAGTTCTACACAAAGAATGAAAAGCTTTCCCATCTTGGTTGTTGGAAGTGAGTGGCACTGTTGGATTGTTTCAGTAGGGCAAACAGTTAACTGTTAGAAAAACTGGGTATGCTTCCCCGAGGAACTTTCTACCCATTAGTTATATTGTGTCAAGGCGTCACCTAATGCCAGTAATAAATGTACCAGTCCAAGAAATCCTCTTCAGAACACTCTCTGCAACCGCAGAAGATCAGAAGAGGATGGTTCTTGCTGTCTGTGACCCGAGAGGAGCCCTGAAGAACTGAACCTGCTCTCTTGTACCCAGTACAAAGAAATGGACTGACCTTGTTTGTGGCTACAAGGACACAATAGACTACTAGAGGCTTTTTTGCTGAAATGACCAGAGGATCAGTACCAAGTGGACTTGGGCTGGAACTTGCTGCTGGCCTCTGCAGGAGTGTGTCATTGCCCATAAGTGCTCTCCTAGAGTTCCTGGGAGCCCTAGAAGTGACCCAGATGAGCTGTCCCAGAAAGCTTAAAAAGTGGGAACATTTGTGAACTTCCAAGACCTCTGAAGTCATCAGTGGGACCTCATGACAATGGAGTCGGATATCAATGAACAACAGCAGGCTTGCCCTGCTGAATGATTTTGAGCAGTATAAATGGGGTAAATCAGAAGATAAAATCTTTGACTAGGACAAATCGGCTTCGTGTATTGCGGTTCATCCATCCAACAGATAAACGTAGTTGGCAAATACCATCATCATTTGGCCGTATAAAGCATTATGTATCAGAACACACCCGTCATTTTCACTTTGACATGGGTACCCTCTAAATAATGGAAATATCTTTGGGGTCTACCCATAGCCATGTTTAGAAACACTGCACTTATGTAGAAGAAAAAGTTTACAGCGAGCTCCTATCCAGTGGTTTCTGGTGGTACTCACCTACCTGAGTGAGAAGATGAAGCAAACCACTAATATTTGTGGATGAGGTATCTTCTCCTAACATCTAAATATTTCAGTGAAGTAGTAGGTACGTCCATATTAAGGGATTTCCCCAGTTTGAGCCCTTTTTCCCTTTTGTGGTTATAGGTTTCTCACAAGAACGTACAAATCAATCACTGTTTATGTGCAGATATGTAGGTGAGGCATACCTAGGTCTTTAAGCTTCAACGATTAAAGAATGCACATTTTATTCAGTCTCTTTTACTGCTATTTATAGCTCTCTTATTGTGCTGTCTTCAATGCTGTTAAATTGATGGCTAGTCTCTTCTAAAGACACAGGTGTCAGTTCATGACATGTATTGTTTAAAAACAATAAACATATTCTAGCAGGGTAGATATAAAAAATCAGTCAAATTATTTAAAGACCCACATGATCATTCTTTTATCTTATTTATATTAATACATGTAAATATATTCTGCCTAACCCCACACACTATGAATTGCCGTGGTCAGAATATTATTAAAATATAATCCTCTGGACATATTTATTTTCTAATTCATAAACATTATTATTTTATTAACTGCCCTTTCACGAAAATACTCTCTGAAAATGTAAAATGTTGGTGCATGTTCACCTATTTTCTGCAATATATTTGGAATTCCATTGGACATGTTTCTGAGTGTACACAAGGGTAAGACTGGTTAAGTGTTTTGCTTATTCACACAGTACTCTCCTACTCACAGTCCTGGCTCTCCTTTGAGAATGACAACTTAAAGATTTCCAAAAGTGGAGAGGCAGGGGGCCATCGAATATGCAGGCTAACCAGAGGATTCAAAGGAAACAAGTCCCTCAACATATATAAGACATAAGCTTTCCCTGGTTCATTGATCAATTACTTGATCACCTTATAAACCCCACCATGACTGTTGATTTTTAATGTCCATTATAATTTCTAGTATATGTTGCCTGAGAGTTCCTTGAAAACTATTAGCACCATGTTCAGTTCTTTTTTTATATATCATGATTTTTACTCCTATTTTTATCAATGCACCTGCTTTAGATAGCATATTCTAGATGTAAAATGGTAGTATTGTCATCTTGTGTTTGAAAAAAGCAACTTGCAAAGAAAGCAATATATTATTCGTTTATTAATTTACTAATATATGCAAATCCATATGGAGCTTACATGTGTGAATTTCTAGAAAGCTTTGACTAGTATACACATAAGCAAGTGACATCTGTGCATCTATAACTTAAATGGTTTTAGTATTGTGAATCACTAGTTAGATACATACGAACAATTTACATGTATCAGAAATACATATGAGAAAAGATGTGTAAAACAATCCAATTTGTATTTTATATTTGTAAATGTTTCCCCTTAAATGTGGCTCTCAATGAACAGCCAATGTTCACTCTAACTAGCCACACTTTGCAAAGCTTTCTCAATTCATGAATGAGATTTATATACTGCAAAATCATAACTCACATATGTGGGTATTAGGACTTAAGTAATCTCCATCCATGCCACTTTTTTCTTGTCCTGATGAGGCCTATGATTTTTTCTATCTACAACAATTCGGGTGGGGGTCCCTCATACAAGGAACCTCCAAACTGCCAATTAAGGATACAGTTGGAGCACCCTAGGAATGATGAGATAACCAATTGGGATCCTGACTCTATATTCCCCAGGATGAGCATTCTTTGGTATCCTTTTGCCCGAATCCTGACTAATCAGGAAGCAATTTGTAGTGGTTGGGAGAAGTAGCTGCAGGCAGGTTGATGCCCCATGGCTGCCCCATAAAACCAAAGGTCAAAGGACCCCTTCACATTAGTTTCTTGACTTCTAGATGGTTATAATAACAGTAGGTGCCGTGGTGTTGTAAATATCACATGTGCAGATGGAAGATAGCAGTGAACAACCTTGTCTTTAGGATTCTTTAGGATTCTGTTTAGAAACCATTTAGAGGAGCCAGAGGCAGGATAAATGATCCCACCAAGAAACCTAAAGTACAGCGCCACCTAAAGGTCATACAGATAAAGCCCCCACCTCCAGTAGCAAGATCTGCACTTCCTGGTTGTGAAGTCATTAACCAAGATTGACAAGGACCTCCGAGAATTCTATTGTCAAGCGACTGCTGTCTCTAACAATGAACGTCTGCAAGTGCTGCTGAGGTGTACAGAAGCAGACATTCCCAGAGAAGTGTCAGAAAAGTGGAATGTAATGCAAATGAGGGAAATGCCAGTAAAATTGTAATTCTGAGTTTGTTCATGAGCAATTGAGATACACTTCTGAATAGAGCAATATTACATGTAAGATGCACGCAAAAGTTAACAATAATCGTCGTCTGCCAATGTTTTTTGCAAACGGCCAATAGGAAAACTGGCAGTTTGAAGCTATACCTTAAAAGGGTACCTCAATATAGAAATAAATGCCGTAGTGTATGGTTTAGTTTCATGCTGGTTTACTTATTTTGTTACCTCGTGTGACCTGCTCAGTCCACTTTGAGTTGTGACAGCTATATATATATATATATATATATATATATATACATAAGTGACTTCGAATCCTTCTGCCTCCTCTCCTTCCAGCAAGAAAGTCACGGCATATCAGCAGGTAGATTTAATTAATTTTTATTATTTTTACAACACCATGTGCAAGAAGTGCAAATTGATATATATATATATATATATATATATATAAATATCTATATATATATATCACCATCTCTTTCCAAACAAAAGCAGTCGACGCCCTGTCTGTGCGCAAAATTAATTTAATGCCAGCTGAATAATGCTAGACACGTTACGCCTGTCCTGCAGGCTTGTTCACTAGCAATTCAATAAAGTTTTCTGTACATTTTTAACTGTGAGTGTGAACGGATCACAGGATGGACTACAAAAATAGAGTAAGACAACAGACTAGTAGTTTTTGATACTAAAACACAGAATTGCCGAAATACAGTTTGGCAATAAAGGTGAGTCCTCCCTCATGTTGTAATTACATAAAGCGTTTTCTTTTAAAACAGTATACAATTTTTACGGCCCTGAATGTCAGTTTATATTTAAAAGTATTTGTCATCTCTCGTGCATCGCTCTAAATTGGAATTCTGACCATGGTGGTCTGAAATTGCAGCATGTAACCATTTCATACAGCACGAAATCTTTGCAGATCCAGACCTTTGTACAGTGCATGAATGAACAGTTTCGCCCAAGCGGGCATAAGTTAAAATCTTCTGCTGATTTAACTGGTGTATTGTTCAGTTAAGGCATACCCACAATTAAGCCCCAGTGGGCCAATCCAAATATATATGACTCAGGGTTAACTTTAAGGCCTGTACAACATCAGGTTTCACCTTATCAATGAATTGTTATAGTCAAACATCTGTGTCAAGAAAGTGCTCATGTGTAAATGTGAAGTTAAAAACAACAGAGAGTTGGGAGAAGCATATAAATGAGTATGCAAATCTTCTACCATATTAAGGCCTTCTGGGGTCTTGGTGTTAAGCTTAATGATTGAGCTAGATGCAAGTTTCTCAATCTTTTCTCACGATCACCACCCCTTACACTCAGAGGGACAGCATCGATTTCAAAGTAAAACAGATATTCAGCATTTTTTGTGTGGTGCTGTTCGAAATGTCGCGCCACGGGATATGATTTGTCCCCATTCTTGATGGCACGGAAATATTGCAGCACCCTCTTGTGCACAGGGAGGATGGTGCTGCCTAAGTACTTCAAGCCACATGGGCACAGGAGCATGTAGACAGCATTCTCGGATTTACACGAAAATTGCCCTTTCATTCGTTGCTGAGACTACTGGACTACTGGGAAAAGCCTAGCGGAAAGCTAGTAATGTTTTTTCCAAACGTGCACGCCATGCATTTTAGGCATTTAATAAAACCATCCTTCCTGCTCAACCATGATGAAATAGTTTTTTTTGCTGTACTGTTAGGTAGCATATTGCTGACCAATACTTGGTGGAGGGATCGAGCTTTTCTGAACGTAAACTGAGGTCTCCTCTGAATAAGTTTATATATATATATATATATTTTTTTTTATTTACATGGAATATATGTATTGTTTTTCACCAACGAGCCGCAGCGACATTCATATATATGCTTTTGGCAGTACTGCTGCAAGCAGCATTACTCAGCAAATTCTTTCCCATTCTACAATCAATCAAGATGTTTGATTGATTTTATAATTGAACATGTTACATTAAGCCAAAGTACAGCCAATGCATGCGTCTGCCAACCACAAGGAAACAACAATTTTCTTTTACGATTCTTGAAATAAATGTAATTTAAACCCATTTGTTATTGATGTTCATGTCAAAATCTAATTTTATATAAAAAATTAATCAAGATCTTGTGGTAATAAATAGCGCACCGTTTCAAATGTGTTTCACTCTCTATTAATTACCATATCGAGATCAGAGTCCTGAATGTGAGTCAACATATTACTTATTTGCCTACATTTTCGGCACACCAAGTCAAGCACATGTTTTTATGAATATTTTGGTACATCAGAGGAACATTTATATTGATATACAGGGAATCTAGGAGATGATGAGAGGGAGAAAGAAGGAGTGAGACAGCAAAAGAGACAAGATTGTGCACAAGTAGAGCAATTGTTCTCTTAATCTGAATGCCAATAGCACTACAAAAAAATATAAAACAACACGCAAGAGAAACTCTTCTTGCATGATTAGACCTCAATTCCAATTAAATTTAAACGGTGTATGGAAACACACAAACACACACACACACATCCATAGTAAACTACAGTTTAAGCAATTTAACAAATAAACTAGAAAAATGCAATTCTCTACCTATGGTTAGGCATACATCTATTAATACCCAAATGCAGGGCTCATTTCTTCAAAATTAAAACCAGAAATAAAATGGTTCCTAAAATGACTGGTAATGTCACGTATCACATCACCAGTGACTTTGCCTTAGAGTTCATTGTGCCCAATGCTTGGCCATGCCTAGAAGCCTCTGCATAAATGATCTGGCCTTTGACCAGTGCCTATGCCACACAATTCCTTTCCACCCCAAGGAGGACAAAACTTTGGTTGCGCCCTGTAACCGCTTGAAGTCAATTGTTCTTGACAATCTCTTAGGGACAGCAGACTCGGGCTCAGGGTGCTTCACTTGGTCTGGCTCTCTGTCAAGCGCCACTTCCAGATGTACCTGTGCTACACCCAGAAAATGTCACTGCATGAAGCATCTCTTTCCATAGAGCCAGTTGTGCATGGCCATCAGTCATGACCAGTGGATTTTGGACATAGTGAGTCGTCTGCAGGCCGGCACCGTGTTTAGTGCACTTACCGATAATCCACTGAGCATGATCATTGGTTTAGTCCTTTCAACATCGCTATGTTCTTATAAGTGATGCCTATAGAAACAAGGCTGTGCTGTTATAGCAATCAGTTTGAGTTTTAGAGGTGTCACCGATGATGACAATGTGGAATATGACATCACCAGCGATGTCATCATTGATAGCACAGTGATCAATCACATCATGTGGTGGGCGTCAAGAGAATAGTTGTGGTTGCACATCTGCCCATAAATGTAGAATTTAAGAACTGATGGGGTATGAAGTGTACCCATAGCACACCTGAAACTGAAGATGTATATGGGAATGCAAAACATAATGTACTATGTAAATACAGAACCATAATTCCACTTTAACAGTTTTCTCTAGTGAATTTTAATCAACGTGTCTACGGGCTCTTGGCACACAAACCACCACCTCTTTTAATACTTCTGTCTGTTAGGAAATTTAAGTTTGACGTGTGCAATATAAACGTTATGTAATTTCAATATTAGGAATATTTTTTCCGCTATTGGCTCTAGTGAATCCGAATGCAAAATTACTGAATAACCTGTGTAAGCATCTATACATTGCACACGTACATATAATGTTTTCCAGTCAATCTAACTTTAAAATATGCAGGCCTGTTGTAACTTCAGTCATGCTGTGTGGCAAATCACATCCGAACGTTCTAGTTGATTTATGCCAATTTGCCTGGGACTAAGGCGAAACAGTCACTTAATTTAACTTTCACAAAATTAGACCTACAATGGCCTACGTCCTACCGGCAATCAAATTTACATATTGACATACCGCCTGCTGAGTGACAGACCCGTCTACCAGCACTAGGCACACGAGAAGCAGAAAATACAAGTTACAATCTGACTTGCTTGCCTTTCGCTACTTTGGAGTCAAAAATCTTTCGATTGGTAGCAGGCAATATTTGCGGTGCCATGTCTTATTGTCGCCTGGCAACTCTAAAAGCATGAAAACCACCATATTTAAAGCTTGAACAATGCTCTCTTATGTTATTCACTGCTCCGTGCCAGGATTGGATAGGGAGCGAAAATCGGCCCGGGCATGCTAAAAGAGTGGCCCACATTTGCGGATTGCATTTCCGCAAAAGACTGCCTCTGGAAGTTTTATAAAAAGAAGGGGGACGTCTCTAACAGAGGCCTTGAAAAAATTCAGATATAAAAAAAGGCACAGATTAGTTCACACTGGTGAACAACACCTGAATACAAGTGAGGCCACTTCAGCTCAGGCCCCCTACACTGCTCAATCTGCATACACTAATGGGCGGGACCAGTGAGAGAAATGGTGTGACACCTCTGCCCGTTGGTAAAAGGGAGGTAATAGAGGCCCATCTGCCGCCAGAAAAGACACTCAGGCACTCACTGGGCTGCTGGCGGCATCTGAACAGCACATATACTGCCCAAATCAGCCCCAGGCTGCCCAAAAAAGCATCTCACAGCTGGAAATCGGATACCGGCCCCTGAACCATCGCCCGAGGGCCCGCCTAACCAATCAGACCCTGCTCCTTGCTGCAGTCTCTTAGGGTGAATTGAGCTCAAATTAAGTTGTGTTGACACATTTATAACTAATTTGTTTCGTTAGATGTCACTAAGTGACAGTAACTTGTTTGAATTTAACTAATGATCAGAACAAGGCAAGCATGTCTGCCGAAGTCTCAGAGTCATACGGCCCTATGTTATTTCTTACACACTGTAGGAAGTCTGTGTGCTGCGGGCTGCAGGCTCATGATCTGCTGTTAAAACACAAAGACCATGTGTGTCTCATCTTTGCCCCCAAGAGTGCATGCCACTTGTTTGAAACATGATTTTACGTAGTAGCACAATGAGCCTCACGCTTTTCAAAATTGTTTGTTGGACTCACATGAGATGCATAAGCCTATACATGGTCTTATAAGTTAGCTCATAAGGTATCTAAGGAGCACAATGGAACTCTTGATTAGATAAAGTCTTTTTTGTAACAATTTCCCTTTACCGACTTCCCACACTTTTTAAAAAAAATTATACAACAGTTAATCTCTAACATGCATAATTGTTTAAACAAATTGTTCTATCTAATGGACTTTTAAAATCTTCATGTCAAACTATATTGTTGCACTGTATTACAGAATGCCTCACTTTTTCTCAGAGTAATGCCTTGCTGCTCTGTTCTGATGCCCAGCGTAGAGGTATGGTAACCTTAGGGAAGCCTTAATTGCTCTGTGGACAGAAGTATGTGACATAGCAAAGCAGGTCGGTTTCCCAAGAAATATATTCCCTTTGACTGAATTGAAAATTCCCAAAATTGCATTGAGCATATGATACCCTAGTACTATCATTTTATTTCCTTGATCTATTGCACCAACGTCTTGAGGGTCCTACCCGACCAATAATGATACAAACGGTATAGGCACCAGTGTGCTGGACAACCTGAACAAGAATTGACCCTAGTCTTATAAAAAGGAAACTGGAACAACAGTTCGGTAAGGCTCATGTCATTGCTAACCCTTGATTTCCTAATATTGCACTGATGATAGTATAGAATAGTGAATCGCTAATACAAATTCATGTCAAACAAGGAATCAATGAAACTCTTCCTGAAAGTCTCCTCCTCTCCAGATATCCAACACGTCAAACACTACATGCAACTGATTTAGACTCTGATGTTCAACATCTACCTGATGCTCAACATAACCAAGACAGAATTCAGGCTAATTGCCAAGACCAACAAGTAGGAAATAGTACAAACCTGGCTTAATGACATGAACCTTGAGGTTCAAACTCAAACTTTCTCAGAATACCAAGTCACTTTGATGGACCTTGGACAACGACCTCACACTTAAATAACACACTACCAGAAAATCCCCACGAACACATTCAACTAGCTTTCCCTTTTTAAAGAAACAATCTGTTTCTTCCAAAAAGCGACTTCAGAGCCCCTGTTAAAGCCCTCGTACTCCTGACTCTGAAAAATGGTCATGTCCTGCTCCATGGACATCCAGACTCCACACTTGCACCCCTTGAGGCCAGCCAACATGCCGCAGCACATCTGATTTAGGGCTGCAAGAAATAGGATTACATTACTCCCATCCTAAGAGAACTCCACTGGTTTGCCTTGCTGGGTCACATAATCTACAAAACCAATGACACCATCTACAAAGCCATCATGAGCAGCAGCCTCCTTACCTTGCAGACAAGTTCACCATCTTTGAAGGCTCTCAGCACACGTGTAGCCAGGTCACCATCAGACTAAAGACTCTTCCATCTATGCACTAAGGACCTGGAACAACATTCCCACATCCAAAAGGACAGCCCGAACGTTGAACCAATTTACCAAAGAGTCAAAGACACACCTCTTTGAAGAACACTACATCACAATGCAGTAACAGTCCAATAACCAGCTACCTCTCCTGTCATTCATTTATTGACTGTATGCTCTGCTTTGACCCTGTATAGTGCTTCATAGCCCTTTCGGTTAGGTTTGCGCTAGCCAAATGCCAAGTATATATTCCCGTGCACGAAAGCAAAAATAAAATCTCCCATATTTACACCACCGTCCGTACACACACACACACGGGTGCATCTTCGCTCAGGGGTGTGTCTGTGCTGCAAATGAACGCTACGTTTTCCTAGTGCCTAATACACACATAGTGATGCACTCTCGGGAGGAGTTCATAGAACGTTTATTTCTAAATCCTGCACCAAACAAGATGCGTTTCGGCAGTCGCCATCGTTACTATCAGGCGTGCCTGAAACGGTCACCATTTTACCATGTTTCAAAATACAGAAAAAGAGCTCATTCAAATAATTGGCCAGCGCCATCTTAACATGGTAAATATTACCATAGTGCTGGTATACTTGCGCCATTGAATGCATTTTATGAGCAATACAATAGTAACAATTCATCGTAAATACAATTGATCATATTGGAGATGGAAATTACTACAACAATTCTGCCCTGAATGGGCTTGTCACATTCATAGACATACTGGAGAGACTTCCATCACAAAATAGTGATGCCATATTAGCGTAGTGTTACTGTAACCTGCATCAAGTGTTAACCTTGCAACGAGTGTATTAATATACGTACGCAAACGATTTCCAATAACACGTAACAGGAAACCTCAGCACTCCTGTGCAGTTGCTAATGTTTTATTCTCTTTACTGCAGCATCAATAACGCCAGCGTGTTTCAGTGCAAGGTGCAAGTTTGCACCAAAATTTGTTGGCGTTATTGATTCTGCAGCGAAGACAATAAAAAATTTGCAACTGCACCGGAGTGCTGAGGTTTTCTGTTACCCGTTACTAGAAACCGTTTGTGCATTTACAACAGCATGCAGAGAAGCGCTGTAAATTTAGCACCACTGGCGGTTTGGAATTCGGAAGGAAACTCGACGATAACCAGGAGGATATATATATAAATATATATATATATTTTGCTAAACCGGATAATAAGTATTATGTGCCTGTTTAAGTATGTCTTTCATGTTTAGTCACTACTCTGCACAGGTGATTTCAGTTGTATCACTCACTAGCACTTTAAAAGGTGTACCTTACAATACAAACGCTGTCATGTGATCAAGGCTCCGCCGAGCCGAAACGTCTGTGACTCTTTCTGCCGAATAAATTGTGAAGTACCTCGAGGTCCGTGTCCGTTGTTTACTTGCCAGCAGGGAATTGCGGGTGCTTGTGAGGAACGGAAGACAGGATATATATATATATATATATATATATATATATATATATATATATATATATATATATATATATATATACCTGTAATCAAAAAAGGTCCACCTCAAAAAGGGGGTTGATGTGTATCCTGTTGACCGTGGAATTCACTCATTTGGTTAAAATACCCCTCACACACCAAAAGGGCCCTTGGTGTCATGCTTCATCATCGGGGTCTTCCCGTCCGGCTGCCGGACGGGGCAGTGCTGCGACAAGCGACTACGCTGGAGCACCTTTTTAAATTGTGGGTGCTATGTGAGTGAAAGGAGTGAGTGTCAGTGGGGTCAGGGGTGATAGATACGTGATGTTAAAAAATACCTGGCCTAGTGATACAAAAACTATTTAATAAACACTGGCTGGTATTGTTAAAAAAGGTGGTGTCGGAAAAGGTTAAGCTGGATTATGGGCTTACTTTCCTGTGTGGGTCGACATGTTTCGGGGCGACATGCCCCTTCGTCAGGACCGGGGTAAGAGATCCCCCTGTCACTCACTAGTGTGTCGCCACTATGGGTCTATTTACAAAAAGGTGAAAAAAAGGGATCAATGTGTATGTATATATACTTTATATTTTAATACACAACCCTTGCTATGTAGTGAGATACTCATGTAGTATGCCTGAAAAGACAAGAGCATGGTATTACTAATGCGCGGATCCCAAGGCGCTATTTCTTAAGTACCTGTAAGAAAAAAGGGGACAGACATACATGTAGCAGCGGTCCTGCCTTGGGAAACCAGAGAAGGATCCATAATTTTACATTGTTAATCACACACATAAACAAAGATCACACACTATATATAGTCATAATACAGATGGAGTGGTTGGATAGTCTGTACTTATTTTCAATACATACTCATTATGATGAGGAACAGTGGCTCATGGGCCAACACTAGATCGAAGGGTATTATAAGGGTCCAACTGCAGGTGGAACAAAAAATAAAACAGAGATGCATATGTAGAGGATTTGGTCTTGGTATTCTGATGGTAAGTATGCTAGAGTTAAATTGGTAGCATCCCATATGCCACTGTCTACTGGTTCTCCCCTGCCGGCTATGCCGTACTTACTCAACCCCCAGCCTAGTTGTGCTTCCTCCTCTGTCCGTGGCCTCCGTGGTAATGAGGATGGAGGCAGGGGCGGGTGCTTATATAGCTGTATTAATTGGTTAATAGGGGTTGGTCTGATTGATGAGGGGTCGATGATGATTGGCACCTGTGCTCAAGAAAATTCGCCGTGATCCGGCTGCTGCGGTGGCCATTGTCAACTCGTCTCCGACGTTGTTTAGAAATTGGGCAAGCAATTGGTTTTTAAAGAAGGGGATGCCCCGTAATATTGTTGCTACGGAAGGCATAGTTTTACAAAAATTTGAGGAAGTCAGGAAGATAATTATAATAGTTAGGTGCGGCCGCTAACCGGAGCGGAGGAGTGTTCCTGGGACGCGCATGCGTTGAGCGCAGATTCGAGTGCGGATGCGCGGAGAAATGGGTGAGACTCCGCGCATGCGCGATCTGCCCTGAAACGCCGCGGTGCCGAGCGAAATGTGTTCACAACATGGAATATTCAGTATTGAGAGTGGGACGCATCACATCCTGGTGCAAGTCATGCACAGGGTGTGTTGTCAAGCGACCCAGGAAAAGAAAAAAACATTTTTAAAACATTTTACGCTAGGTAGGGGTTGAAAATAGATATGGTATTGCTGGAAAAAATATTGGGAAAACAATTGAATCGGTACTTATAGACTGATAATACAGGTTTTTAGTGTTGTAATACTGATCCAGACACAGATAATGACAGCTGATTGGGCATGTATCATATGGTCTCATCATATAGTTTTAAGGTTTGATGCAGCAATTCTATACCAAGACAAGGACAACTGATTAGGCAAATATTATTTCATAATGCTGGTCAGGAATTTATATGGGACCATGGTATATCATCATTTAGGCCAGTATGATGTGTACCCACCGATACACCCAGCGTTGTTCTTTTGTTAGTAAGTTTTTGTCATTTTTGAAGACTTCGATGACTGTCCATTTCAGATCGTGAATGCTGTGGCCCATGGTGACATAGTGTGTGGCCATTTTTGTCGTGGTTTTTTTGCAGCGGACATTGCTGCGATGTTCATTCATACGAATTTTCACGGGTCTGCTTGTCATCCCTATATATTCTTTATTACAGGGACAAGTGATTAGATAGACCACGTTGCGACTATTACAATTCGTAAAGGCGCGTTGTTCCCATGTGGTTTGGTTGGAGAAAGTGATAATGCGGCTCTTTTGCGTGTACTGGCAAGACGTGCACGAACCACAGGGGTGGTGGCCTCCTATTTCGGAAAGTCTGTTAGGTGCGTTGGACTCTGTGTTTCTCGGCCTAGTGTGGACCAGTATATCTTTCAGATTTTTGCCTCTTCTATGCGAGAACATTGGTTTGGGAAAGTCCAGTTTACCGCAATTTAGCATTCTCCAATGCTTGTTAACAATTTTTGTGATGTGATTTGAGTTAGTGTTATATGTTGTAACACAGATGGGTCTTGGGTCAGGCTCTTTGGTCTCAGTTTCTTCTAGCAGAACCTCTCTGTTGTTGTTGCGGGCTCGCTTTTGGCCTTTCTTGATAATGGCCTTTGGATAGTTTCTGTTGAGTAGTTTGCACTCCAAATCTGCTGCTTGGGTCTTGAAATCACTAATGTTGCTGCAATTGCGTTGCAACCGGAGGAATTGCCCATAAGGTAAGTTCTCGCGTAGGTGTCGAGGGTGGAAGCTGTCAAAAAGTAGCAAGCTGTTTTGAGCTGTAGGTTTAAAATGTGTACTGGTTTGTAGTTTCCCTTCGACCGGGTAGATGTTCAGGTCAAGGAACACAAGGTTCTCTTTGGAAACTGTGTGTGTAAATTTTAGGAACTGATCTTGTTGGTTAAGCCATCCCATAAAAAGTTCAACTGAGTCCTGATCACCCTTCCAGTTCCTAAAATTTACACACACAGTTTCCAAAGAGAACCTTGTGTTCCTTGACCTGAACATCTACCCGGTCGAAGGGAAACTACAAACCAGTACACATTTTAAACCTACAGCTAAAAACAGCTTGCTACTTTTTGACAGCTTCCACCCTCGACACCTACGCGAGAACTTACCTTATGGGCAATTCCTCCGGTTGCGACGCAATTGCAGCAACATTAGTGATTTCAAGACCCAAGCAGCAGATTTGGAGTGCAAACTACTCAACAGAAACTATCCAAAGGCCATTATCAAGAAAGGCCAAAAGCGAGCCCGCAACAACAACAGAGAGGCTCTGCTAGAAGAAACTGAGACCAAAGAGCCTGACCCAAGACCCATCTGTGTTACAACATATAACACTAACTCAAATCACATCACAAAAATTGTTAACAAGCATTGGAGAATGCTAAATTGCGGTAAACTGGACTTTCCCAAACCAATGTTCTCGCATAGAAGAGGCAAAAATCTGAAAGATATACTGCTCCACACTAGGCCGAGAAACACAGAGTCCAACGCACCTAACAGACTTTCCGAAATAGGAGGCCACCACCCCTGTGGTTCGTGCACGTCTTGCCAGTACACGCAAAAGAGACGCATTATCACTTTCTCCAACCAAACCACATGGGAACAACGCGCCTTTACGAATTGTAATAGTCGCAACGTGGTCTATCTAATCACTTGTCCCTGTAATAAAGAATATATAGGGATGACAAGCAGACCCGTGAAAATTCGTATGAATGAACATCGCAGCAATGTCCGCTGCAAAAAAAACACGACAAAAATGGCCACACACTATGTCACCATGGGCCACAGCATTCACGATCTGAAATGGACAGTCATCAAAGTCTGCAAAAATGACAAAAACTTACTAACAAAAGAACAACGCTGGGTGTATCGGTTGGGTACACATCATACTGGCCTAAATGATGATATACCATGGTCCCATATAAATTCCTGACCAGCATTATGAAATAATATTTGCCTAATCAGTTGTCCTTGTCTTGGTATAGAATTGCTGCATCAAACCCTAAAACTATATGATGAGACCATATGATAAATGCCCAATCAGCTGTCACTATCTGTGTCTGGATCAGTATTACAACACTAAAAACCTGTATTATCAGTCGATAAGTACCGATTCAATTGTTTTCCCAATATATTTTCCAGCAATACCATATCTATTTTCAACCCCTACCTAGCGTAAAATGTTTAAAAAAAATGTTTTTCTTTTCCTGGGTCGCTTGACAACACACCCCGTGCATGACTTGCACCAGGATGTGATGCGTCCCACTCTCAATACTGAATGTTCCATGTTGTGAACACATTTCGCTCAGCACCGCGGCGTTTCAGGGCAGATCGCGCATGCGCGGAGTCTCACCCATTTCTCCGCGCATCCGCACTCGAATCTGCGCTCAACGCATGCGCGTCCCAGGAACACTCCTCGGCTCCGGTTAGCGGCTGCACCTAACTATTATAATTATATTCCTGACTTCCTCAATTTTCGTAAAACTATGCCTTCCGTAGCAACAATATTACGGGGCATCCCCTTCTTTAAAAATCAATTGCTTGCCCAATTTCTAAACAACGTCGGAGACGAGTTGACAATGGCCACCGCAGCAGCCGGATCACGGCGAATTTTCTTGAGCACAGGTGCCAATCATCATCGACCCTTCGTCAATCAGACCAACCCCTATTAACCAATTAATATAGCTATATAAGCACCCGCCCCTGCCTCCATCCTCATTACCACGGAGGCCACGGACGGAGGAGGAAGCACAACGAGGCTGGGGGTTGAGTAAGTACGGCATAGCCGGCAGGGGAGAACCAGTAGACAGTGGCATATGGGATGCTACCAATTTAACTCTAGCATACTTACCATCAGAATACCAAGACCAAATCCTCTACATATGCATCTCTGTTTTATTTTTTGTTCCACCTGCAGTTGGACCCTTATAATACCCTTCGATCTAGTGTTGGCCCATGAGGCACTGTTCCTCATCATAATGAGTATGTATTGAAAATAAGTACAGACTATCCAACCACTCCATCTGTATTATGACTATATATAGTGTGTGATCTTTGTTTATGTGTGTGATTAACAATGTAAAATTATGGATCCTTCTCTGGTTTCCCAAGGCAGGACCACTGCTACATGTATGTCTGTCCCCTTTTTTCTTACAGGTACTTAAGAAATAGCGCCTTGGGATCCGCGCATTAGTAATACCATGCTCTTGTCTTTTCAGGCATACTACATGAGTATCTCAGTACATTGCAAGGGTTGTGTATTAAAATATAAAGTATATATACATACACATTGATCCCTTTTTTTCACCTTTTTGTAAATAGACCCATAGTGGCGACACACTAGTGAGTGACAGGGGGATCTCTTACCCCGGTCCTGACGAAGGGGCATGTCGCCCCGAAACATGTCGACCCACACAGGAAAGTAAGCCCATAATCCCGCTTAACCTTTTCCGACACCACCTTTTTTAACAATACCAGCCAGTGTTTATTAAATAGTTTTTGTATCACTAGGCCAGGTATTTTTTAACATCACGTATCTATCACCCCTGACCCCACTGACACTCACTCCATTCACTCACATAGCACCCACAATTTAAAAAGGTGCTCCAGCGTAGTCGCTTGTCGCAGCACTGCCCCGTCTGGCAGCCGGACGGGAAGACCCCGATGATGAAGCATGACACCAAGGGCCCTTTTGGTGTGTGAGGGGTATTTTAACCAAATGAGTGTATTCCAAGGTCAACAGGATACACATCAACCCCCTTTTTGAGGTGGACCTTTTTTGATTATAGGTACTTTTGCAAGAGGAGGACGTGCCCACCTCGGTGCCACATAGCACCACCTCTTCCTCCCCCCTTTGATTTCCCTACTATATATATATATATATACATGCATTCATTCACAGGCTGTGCAAGGCATTCAAGTACCTTATAAATGTAAACTCCTGACAGATGGCAAACATGCTTAGGCATAATGAGTGATGTTAGTTTTTAATTTTAATTCACATTGTATTTGCAAGCTGGTTTGCTAAAATTTCAGAAACACAACTACTTTGGGATCGAGCACAAAGCTGAAATTGAATTGCTGCTGGTTTAGAAAACAATCTCACTTTTCAGACTGTTGAAAAATATTAATTTCAACAATCTCTCAAATCTAGAGCTTGTTACAACTCCAATTGCTATTGAACATGGTAGTGAATACATAACAAAAATTGTCAGTCATAGGTTTTGCTTTTCTACAGTGCAAGCATGCAGATAAATGCAACATATTGATCACACATACATGGTCACGTGCAGACATATTGATACTCAAGTACATAGCCCTAAACATATAAATGAACATATGCAGACATAGAATCTGATCTGAAGAAGAAAGGCCAATGGGCATACTTCTACTAATGAATATAGGAAAGCAGACGTAGAGCTACCGATGCATACAGCCAAACATGCATAATAACCTCCATACCAACTTTGCAAAGAGACCAACACACATACAGGTACTCATGCACAGAGGCTAACTAATAGACAAGCACACTTCATATTCAGATATCCATATAATGGCTGTAAAGTCATGAAATTCTTAGTGCTTATAATAATGCCAACCTCACCATCTGATTTCCCTTCTTTCAAAGGATTGAATTGAGTTTTCTTTTTGCATTTTATAAAGGACAGATTACAGTAAAATGGATGCATATAATCTTTATCTCTTTGTTTCTCAAACTTTATCATTAGCCTTCATTTGTATTTCATTCACACATTAATTCAGCATCACATACTACTCACGGGTGAAACAAAACCTATGTATCACACGGATATAGATTTATTTTAATCGGGTTCTGCAGCTCTTACAGCAAATGCCTGGCAGAGAAAGGACTTCTGGGAAGAAAATATTTCTGTTTTTGACAGTGCCATAAGTGAAAACAGCAGATGGCATACATGCATAGTTCAACAATAAAACGCTTGTGGGCTTTTTTATGAGAGGCTTGTGCTGCCGCAGTTTCACTTTTTGCTGACGCACCGGTGGTGCAAACCTCTCAATCATATCTACGAGGCCTCACAAAGACAGTTTGCATGGCTTTGCATGGCCTCCTAGATATTGAGTAAGGCAAGGCAGAAAAAGTCGCTGTGTTGTCTTACTCTGCTCCAGGGAGGTGTTCCATGGGCATTGCAGTGGGTTTTCCCATGCAACATCCATGCATTTTGATGCTGCCCCTCACGTACTTAATCACATAAACCTGGGGCAGAACCAAAACCTTACTCCATCTTGTTTGTTCCTCTTTCCATGCATTCTGCAGCACACGTAGTAAAAGGAAAATGCTTCTTGGGATTGCTTTTGTGCAACAAGGTGCTCCTTAAATATTCAACTGATTCTGCATATTACAGATAATCTCCTTATTGGTATGACTCCCCAGAAGTATGGCATGGTTGTCACAAACATCCCTATACTAAATCTGCAAACGTGGTTTTACTTTTTTGGTACCACAATATTACACAAAGAAGGAAGCGAGTCTGGAGACCTTTTGGACTGTCAGACGGGCTCATTTCTGCAGAACTGCTACAAATTTTATTTTTTTGTCTGTATAGAAAAGGTCACTTTTAACAACATGCTGGAACTGTCAACTCAACAGAAAATAGTAAGGTGGCTTAAAAGTCATCTTTCTGCAGAATGTCTAATTGATTATGCACAGGTCGTAGTGTCCTGACTCAGTCATGTCTGAAATGTGAATTTTAAGGTATTAAAACTTTTCAGAATTGTCTTTGATCCCTTGAGCGCCTCCACTAGAACAGTCTCGAGGAAGGAAAGCAATACATCACAGTAAGTTCAGATTCAGTTCCTAAACCTTGCTGGTCCTTCCTCTACATGCTACTGTAGCATCCTCGTTCCACTCACTTCCCTCTTAACTTTCACATTTAAGTCATTCTTTGGCTACTCTGTTCATGGTACACGGTTCATGACAAGGGGGCAAGCGATCATTTGAGTCGCAGGTGCAGTTGTCCCAGGACACAAAGGCTGAGGGGCCCATTGCACACATAAGGGGAACCGGGAGCGCGTTTTCATCATTTACATTAGTGCCCATAGGTTCATATTTTATCTGTAGAATGTTTGAAATCAAATGTGTTTTCCATATTCTTTGTTTTCCACTTTTTACCTTTTGGTATGTTTAGTTTGGTGCTACATGCACTTCTTTCTCTGTCGTTCTTAAAACTGATTCTTGCATCTAAACTTTGTGATTCTGTTCATACAAAATAATTATTACATGTATGTGGCAGTGTACATGTATTATTACTGATTTTGTACTTTGTCATTCATTTTGTTGTACATTCTGGGGCTTCAAAGCACTAAATATGAAACTGGGCTTTCCCTCATGCTCTATTCTGTTTATTTCACCCATCATAAAATGTATACGAATTAACAGACATTATGTGCTGTAAATATGCTTACAATTTCTATTTCTTGTTTTTTTTACTAAGTTGTAGAAAGATGAACCATAATGTAAGACGTGTTTACATGTACTGTTAGCAGAAATGTCTTTGGAGATCTTTATTACGTTCAAAGTGCATTCTCGCTATAAATCTAAAAGAAAGTCTTAACCCAAAAGCTCTACACAAATCAAATAAAAATGTTAAGAAGTGAAACAATATTTATCACTCCCTTTCAAGACTTTATCAAGTGGTTATGTTGTGGCCTTGACAGAATATATGTTGCTGGGAGTTCTACCAAGGTGAAGTAATGTACTAAGTGGTGGAGTTGGATAATTCTAAACCAGACAGTTGGAACATGTTGTTCCTGCTGATGGCTGGTGCATTCTTAGCTGTGTACCAGGAGAATAAGCTTCTTAACTCACCTGTTGATGGGAGCACTTCCTTTCATTTGATTAATTTGGCCCATGAGGGACATATTCAATCGAAAATCACAAAATCTAGACTCCTGCAATGGTACTGGTGGCCTAGTATTGACCAACTGGTTGAAGATGTGGTAAAGGATTGTTGGCTGTGTGCTAGGATGACAAAAAGCATTTTACACATACAGCTGCTTTGGCACATGTGGAGATTCCCTTGGAGCCTTCAATTAAATTAGGATTAGACAGTGTGGGGTCATTTGATTTTTTGGCTCGAAAAGAAGGTTTTGGGTTTCTTCTAGAGGACTATACCTCAAAGTAAGTTGTTATCAAATGTGTTAATGCTGTGAATACCAGGGTGGTGATAGAATTATTGAAGGGTGAGTTTATTCAGGAGGGCATCCCAGGAGTGGGTCACCAACAATGGTGTACAGCTCAACTCTCAGTATATGTTTGATTTTAAGCATGGTTTGGCTTTTTAAAAACTACTCTGTATGCTCCACAAACTAATGGTTCAGCGGAGCGCATGAATGGGGTGGTTAAGAGTTGCGTGCAAAGAGCTGTGAAATCTGGGAATTCTCTGACAAATGAGTTACAAGAAACTTCGTGGGCACATTTTGTCACTCCTAATTGTGTCACATTAGAGTCACCTTTATTGTCTCTGAAAAAAGGGTTACTGAATTCAAAAGCTGAACCCCGCTTTGTTGAAATTGGGTAGAAATGTACAGAACTTTAAATCGATATTTGATAAAGAAATTTGCAAAATACAACAATGTTATCAAAACAAATATAAATTAAGATATGATGATGCTGCTTTGGTCCAGAAAAGCAAAAGGACAATGGATGGACTGAATGCTGAACAATGCAAACATTCACCCTCAGTCACAAAGATCTGGGTTTAATCCATCATTCTTTTGCTTATCACTCCACCCCAGTTCGGATCCAGCCATATGCAAATCAGTCTTGACCCTGTTCCTCATGGGAACAGTCCAACCCGAACTGTCAAGCCAGGTCCTTCCTGGATCAGCAACAAGCATCCTGGGACTGGTTTTTCAGCATCACCCCTCATCAGCCAGGCAAGCTTGAATCCATTAGTGCAGTGAGCACAGGATCCACGTCTGGGCATACCCTTCCCAGTTAGGGCGACAAAAGCAAAAGGAACAATTGATTGACGGAATGCTGCACAATGCAAACATTCACTCCAAGTCAAAATTATGGATTAAACCTAGATCCTTGTGACTGGGGGGGATGAATGTTCATATTGTTCAGCATTCCGTCCATCATTTGTTCCTTTTGCTTTTGTCAAGAAGCCAGGGTTTGTTAATGTCGTGGCCTTTTCATAATTAGTGAGGTGAGGAAAAGTGTGCTCCTATTGGATTCAGGAGATATGTGGAGTATGTCAAGATTAGGGAGGACTAAGAGCCTGATTTAGATCATTGTGGATGGGTTACTCCGCCACAACAGTGACGGATATCCCGTCCTCTGAAATATAAATCCCACAGGAAATAATGTGATTTATATTTTGGCAGATGGGTTATCGGTCACTGTCGTGACAGAGTAACCTGTCCACCAATATCTAAATCAGGCCCTAAGATACTTAATAGGACCAATGTTGGTACCAACCAACAGTTGGTCCGATAGTCTTGCTGCACTTGAAGATTCTGCCCAGCGATCTGGAGCTGAGAGATTAAGGAGAACACCAACTTGGAATAGAGACTATCATGTAGGTTGAATTCTTCCTCACCTCTTAATTCAGTAGTTAAGTTTAAAATGTGTATGAGGGAGCAAACCATTGGCCATCCTGAAAGGTTATGATATATTTCTTCTAAATTCTGTTAAAGATTGCATGCGTTATAGCTTGTTTTATAATGTCATATCTTTTGTGGGCCAGGTCCTATTTAACAAATCCATTCTTGTTTCTATTGTAACTGTTATTTCGTTTTTGCTTGTTAAGGGTTGTTCTTTTTTGTATGTTAAGGGAAGAAGGTGTGCTGTTGTTGTCTTGATAGAATGTATGTTGCTCGGAGCTCTACCATAGAGATGTCATGTACTGAGTGGTGGAGTTGGAGAACTCTAAACTTGACTGTTGAAAAATGCTGTTCCTGCTCATGGCTGGAAGTTTCTATGCTGTGTAGCAGAAGAATAAACTTATTTTCTCACATGCTGATGTGAGCTCTTTCTTTTGTTGTATTACAGCTTAATAGGTCAGTTACAGAGATGGGTTTCCTATGTGGACACAGCATGGAGGCTGAAATATTGGAGGCCTCTGAAGTTGTCAAATTGGCATTAGATGATGGTAGCAGGGCTGTGGTCATTCTTTTACACCTGTCTGCTGATTTTGACAACGTATCCTGCAACATTCTATTCGAATGTCTGGAAATGATAGGGGTTAGGTAGATTGATTTAAGATGCTAAAATCCTTCTACAATGGATTTGTCAGATTTAAGATTCTGTGTTCCACAGGGCTCAGCTTTAAGCCCTATTCTCGTTAACATCTTTATGGCCCAACTGGCAGGGGTGGTTGAACCATGCGGCTTAAAGGTGTTGTATGGTGATGGCACGCTATTGTTTCTCTCTTTTCAGCAAGTTGATAAGGCACTGTAAGCACATTTTTAGAGTTGCCTGAAGTCGGTTCCAAACTGGATGCAAGTAAACTGCTTAAAGCATAATAATGATAAGTAAGATGCATTTGTTTTTGGCAACCCCTCTCCTTTTGACTTGAACTCTCTTTAGCCACAGTCTCTGGGTGAATCCCCCTTTGCCTGTGGGTTAGAAACATTGGTGTGCAATTTGATTCATATCATTCATTAAAACCTCATATTCAGGATATTACTGGAGTATCTTTTAGACTTTTAAAATGTCTTGGGGCTGGATGTAGGTCGGTCGGTAACGGCCGAAAATCGGTATTTTCGGCCGTTACCGACCGGTATTTACGAAATGGTATGTAGGGCCACATATTTTACAGATTCGGTAAATTTACCGATCGGTAAATTTACCGAATCTGTAAAATACCAATTCGGTATTTTTACCTATTCGATAACTTTGATATGTAGGTGGGACTCTTCTGAGTCCCACAACCCTTATCGAATCTGTATTTTACCATCAAATATATTTGATGGTAAAATACCGATTCCGGTGTGCATGCACATGTGTGCATGCACACCTGTGCCATATGACAGGCAGACCTGCCCTTAGGGCAGGTATGCCTGCCACATGGCACCCGAGCCCTTAGCCAGATGTAGGTAGGACTCAGTTACCGATTCTTAATTACCGAATTTTACCGATTCGGTAATTAAGAATCGGTAAATAAGAATGGGGGACATGTAGGAACATCCAGATGTTCCTTTTACCGAATCGGTAAAAATCTGTATTTACCGATTCGGTAAATACCGACCGGTAATGCCCATTCATTCCTATGGGCTTTGCAGCCCATAGGAATGAATGGGCATTACCGATTCGGTATTTACCGAATCGGTAAATACCGAATTCCACAAGGGTGCAGGGGGTGTCACTTTGACACCCTCTAGCACCCCCAAAAGAGGCTCGGGTGCCATGTGGCAGGCATACCTGCCCTAAGGGCAGGTCTGCCTGTCATATGGCACAGGTGTGCATGCACACATGTGCATGCACACCGGAATCGGTATTTTACCATCAAATATATTTGATGGTAAAATACAGATTCGATAAGGGTTGTGGGACTCAGAAGAGTCCCACCTACATATCAAAGTTATCGAATAGGTAAAAATACCGAATTGGTATTTTACAGATTCGGTAAATTTACCGATCGGTAAATTTACCGAATCTGTAAAATATGTGGCCCTACATACCATTTCGTAAATACCGGTCGGTAACGGCCGAAAATACCGATTTTCGGCCGTTACCGACCGACCTACATCCAGCCCCAAGTCTCTAAAATTTGTACTGGAGAATACCTGGAAACTAATTGTACAAGACTTGGTGACCTCCCGCTTAGACTATTCTAACTTGCTTGTTTTAGGCATTTCTCCTAAATTTCTCCACAAACTTAAGTTAATCCAAAATGCAGCCACTCAGCACATTCTAAGTATCCCAAAAAGACACTATATAAGACAGGGGCGTAAGCAGTTACACTAATTGCTGATGGAACAATGGATCAACTTTAAATCTTTGCTGATCACTCTTTTAGCCGTACACAAGATCAGCTCACCCTTTTTTCAGCAAAGATGTAGTTGTATAGAACACGGAGAGACTTGCTCTCCTGCAATAGGCTTCACCAAGTAAAATAGTACTACATGTACCCAGGGCCTGTAAATTGAATGTTGCTACTGGGCCTACAGCACTTATTGTGCCACCCACTTAAGTAGTCCTTTAAACATGTCTCAGGTCTGCTATTGCAGGATGTGTGTGCAGTTTTAAAATGCCATTACAACCTGGCAAAATAAATCTTATGTCAGGCCTATACTTTCTTTTTAATAATTATAAGTCACCCATAGGGTAGTCCCTAAACAGCGCACAGGCAGTCCGTCCCTAGTATCAATGTCTTGAGTGCACCATGTAGTGAGTCATGGGGTAAGGGAGAAAAGAGAGGCAAACTGCCCCACCAACTGGTCGCAGGGTCAGGGTAGAGGAGAGGCTGACACCCTCCACTGACCCATACTGCTGTATGGAAGAAAGGAAGTCAGCGAGAGGTTCACTCTCATCCTACACTCCATCATCCATGGGAGGGCATGTTTACTTCAAACCTCTCGAAGTGGGTTTTGAGGCACTTGATGTGCAACACCCTTAAAGAGTTCCTAGCAGTTTTGAGGTCCACAGGTAGGTGACCTCACTCTTGAGCTCTTTCACCTCATAGGGCCCAGATAAGCTGCTATTATAGGACTCTCAGCTACACAGTCTCCGACACTCACACTTTTTGTTCAGGCTGAAACTCGACCAGAGTAGCCTTCTGATCATACCACCATTTCTTGACTACCTGGCTGGTTTCTAGATTCTCTATACCTTCTTCCAGAAGCACTTCTTCTGGCTACAAGGTGCCAGCATATAGCCGACCATACTCTGTGAGGCTTTACTGGGAGCTTGATCCCAATCTTCTTTTACCAGACTCGGAGGACATCGCACAGGTAGCCCATGCAGAAGTTCAAAAGTGCAGAATTCAACCCAATTCTGTGGTACCAAACTGTATGCAAACAGCGGGCATGGCAAGAGGACATTCCACTACCGTCTCAAGGGCTCTGATAGCCCCATGATCATGCGCTTCTGGGTCTTGTTGAACCTAAACTTCAAGCCTATTAGCTTGGTGATGGTAGTGGTGTGTGGAGAGCTAATAAGTTTCCCCTCATTTATTTTACAGGAACTTAATGTAAGTAGACATGAAGTTGGTTCCACTGTCAAATATAACCTCCTTGGGGAACTCAGCATGGAGAAATATCCCTATCAGTGCCCAGGCCACAGCGGGTACAGTCACAGCCCTCAGAGGGATATTCTCCAGGTAACAAGAGGCATGGTCCATCAGGATGAACTTGTTGCCAAAGGTTGTCTTAGCTTCCAGAAGCCCAACAATGTTGATGCCCACCCATTCAAAGGGAGTGGCAATGCCAGGGAATGACTGCAGGGGAGCCTTGCACTTCCCTCCTGATTTGTCACTGGTCTGGCAGGTAGAGCATGATGTGCAGAATGCATGTGAGGCAATCCTCATTTGGGCCAATAACAGTGGGTGACAAGCCTTTCAAAGGTCTTGTCGTGCCCTAGATGGCCTGCCAGAGAAACATAATGAGCCAATTCCAGGAGGAAGGCCATATAGCACTGGGGGACCAACAACACACGAGTTTCTCCAGAACGCATCTAAGGCCATCCTCATTTGGAGACAATAAAAGTAGGTGACAAACCTTTTAAAGGTTTTGTCCTGCGCTTGATAACCTGTGAGGGACCATCATGAGCCATCTCCAGTAGGAATGCCTGTAGCACTGGGGGCCAACAATAGATGTGTTGCACCATGCTCATGAACCTTAGACTAGCAATACAGGAGACCATTCTCCCAATATCTCACCAGAGGTATTGCCAGCTGCCTGGACCTCAGCCTGCTGCCACATTTCCCTCCAGCGTAGGGCACTCCATCTCTGCCTTGCAGACCTGCTCCCTGGTGGAGCCCCTTTCCTTCTGCCAGTTGGTAAATTCAGGTAACTTTCCCAGGGTGGCAATGTCCTCCCCGGGAGGTTCCAATGCAACACCCTCAGGCTCAGCCTCCGCCAGGACTGTGGGAATTTCAGTAGCAGGTTTCTTGCACCCCTTTTCTTCCTCATTTTGATATGCACCTGAGCCCTTCTTCTAGGCACCAGGTACATCTGACTACCCTCTCTGGTGGTTGCATTTGCGAACCAGTGCTCGTTGGGAAACAAACAGAGCTAGTACCAATCCCATCAGACCACCCCTTCGGTGGAATATGCATCATGTGGGAATTGCTGATCATTCCATATCTTGGCTGGCCATGCAGTGCCAGTTTTTGAAGTGGATGTCAGAAGACTAGTCAAAATGTTTGCCATACTATGGACTAGATAGTGCGCAGTGCTCAAGTGAAAGTGATAAATAAAATGACTACACTGGTTCTGGAAGGGCATGTGCATAACAGTCCGTGTGTCAAGGGATAAAAACGGCGCTAGGTAGTATGACTACCCTCTGGCGCTAGTGAAATACGGTCGACATGTTTCTGCCCAAGGGGAATTTCCCCGGCATTCCTCAGGACCTCGAAAGTAAATAGGCTACTGCCGCTATGACTGCAACAGTCACAAGGAATAATAACTAGCGAAACAGTTACTAGTAAAAGGATACATGTCTACCAGGAACATTCATGGTTAGACGTCCACTAAAAGGAGAGAAGCATTTCTTCTTCCCAGCATTATGTGGGTGAAGACCTCACCTCACCCGGCAACCGCTCGGGAGCATGAGGCCCCGCTCTGTCCGTCGGTACCTCAGTAAGTAAGCCAAGCGGAAGTGGAGGACGTCTAACCATGAATGTTCCTGGTAGACATGTATCCTTTTACTAGTAACTGTTTCGCTAGTTATTATTCCTTGTGACTGTTGCAGTCATAGCGGCAGTAGCCTATTTACTTTCGAGGTCCTGAAGAATGCCGGGGAAATTCCCCTTGGGCAGAAACATGTCGACCGTATTTCACTAGCGCCAGAGGGTAGTCATACTACCTAGCGCCGTTTTTATCCCTTGACACACGGACTGTTATGCACATGCCCTTCCAGAACCAGTGTAGTCATTTTATTTATCACTTTCACTTGAGCACTGCGCACTATCTAGTCCATAGTATGGCAAACATTTTGACTAGTCTTCTGACATCCACTTCAAAAACTGGCACTGCATGGCCAGCCAAGATATGGAATGATCAGCAATTCCCACATGATGCATATTCCACCGAAGGGGTGGTCTGATGGGATTGGTACTAGCTCTGTTTGTTTCCCAACGAGCACTGGTTCGCAAATGCAACCGGCTGGACCCCAGTTACTGTTATAGTCACACACCACTATCCTGACCTGTTCCACTCTTCGTGTTTTTTGTCTATTAATTGGGGAGTGAGTGGACAGGTCGTTAAATATTCCCTCTGACCCTCCACACATCCTGTTGTCTGTTAGTACCCTCTCTGGTGACCATGGACTGTGTGGCCAGACACACCCACTCAAGCAACCCTAACCTCTCCAGGTATGACCTGTGCTCTAACTCTTTCCAGATGGTGTGGTCTAGGTCTTTGAGAAGTAGACAATTCATGAGTATAATTGGACTCACAGCTACCCTCAAGGAATATCAAGAAACCCTAGAACCCCCCCCCCCCCACTCAAAGGGAACCAGAGCCATTGGACAGTGAATCTCATATATATATCTCAAATACAATAACCTGGTGGAATGCATGAGGGGCTACCTGCTCTGATGTCACCAGAGCATATATGACAGTTGTCATGGTGGCTTGACTGTCTCTCAGAGCCTCCACTCTCTGTCCATTTATGGTGACCAGATGGCTGTATTTCTTAGCATTACTATGCATGTGAGCTGTTAGACCTGTCAGCCTTTGGGCGGTCTTCCCCCCAACCTTTGACCTTCCTCCTCCATTTTGTGATGATCTAGTTTTTGCTGGCCTTAGTACTCTGTGGAGTTTACCACTGCTAACCAGTGCTAAAGTGCTTGTGCTCTCTTCACTAAACACAGTAAAATTCACTTATCCCTAATTGCTATAATTAATGTACGTATAAGCAATTAGTAAAGTGGTACTACATGTACCCAGCACTAACTTAAATGCTACTAGTGGGTCTGTAGCACTAATTTGTGCCACTCACTTAAGACGCCCTTTAAATGTGTCTTTTGCTAGGCCCAAACCTTCCTTTTTATTACATACAAGTCACCCCTAGGAAGGCTCTGGACAGCCCAGAGGGCAGGGTGCAATGTATTTAAATATAGGACATGTACTTTTACGTTTTTTAATGTTCTGGCAGTGAAAAACTATTACATTCATTTTTCACTACTGCAAGGCCTATCTCTCCTGTAGGATAATATTGAAGTTGCCTTATTACATTTTATCAGTGTAATTTCCTAATAGGAAGAGATAACCAGTTCATTTGGTAATGTACTGTAACTGAATAAAGTTTATTGAAGATTATGAAATTCCAATTCATGTTTGGTGTCTCTGGAGTCACAATCAAAAATCCTAACTTATGGTGAAACCGTATTATAAATTGTAATTCCGAAAATGCCACTTTTAGATAGTTGTTTTCTTGCCATAATCATTTAGGGCCTGTAGATGGTTTCTGATCACCAGATTGGGTGTAGCTGACAGTTAAACTTTGTGTATTCACCCTAGACAGTGACGCACAATAGGGGGCTTAGATGCACGTGGATGGGCCACCACTGGCAGGATGGGAGGCAGGAACTGGGCACAGCCTCACTTATACTTGACTAGTCTGTGTCCCGCATCCACACAAAGGGCTGCATACCCCCGGTAATGAGTCTAGAGCCACGCAAGTGGAGGCAGGATGCCCGGGGACTTCAAAGTGTAACCACTAGAAGCTTCTCACTCCACTTCACAGGCACAACTTTGTATAAATACTGGACCTCAGTAACCTATCTTCATTACACTTCTGGACAAGTGGATACTATGCCAGGAACTTAGACTGCTGGGCTGCTACAAAACCTGCAACTCTGCTGGACTGCTACTCTAAAAGAACTGCTGCCCTGCTGTGCTGATCTGCTGCCTACTGCCCTGTTGCCAGGGGAAGAAGAAATGGACCTGCAACTTCATCTTGAACCCAGGACCCCAGATGGTTAGTCTGCTGGCCTCGTGATCTGAGCCTCATGGACATAAACGGCTCTCCAACCAGCTCCTGGACCCAGTTTCAGTAAGTTCCTGATCCCCAAGTGGTGCCTCCTAGCTTCTGAACCATTGGGCTCACAAGCTCCTAATATCATGCGGGGTATTTGTGACCGCAAACAGGCCCATTCACACAGGAACTGTGCCACTCACACCAAAATTAACACAAGCTGACCCCAGCCCATCTCTTCACACAGCAAGCATTGATCACCCACAGAGGACCACCAACGTGAGGTATCAGCCTTCCTGGCCGCAACGCCCAGCCCTCTCATTATGCTACTAATGAGGTGTGACTTGCATATATTCTTCATTTTAGAGTCAACTCCTCAAGTTGACATCTCTTTCTTGTGGTGTCCTTTGACACACTTTTCTACTAACTTGTGAATGTGCTGTATGTGTACTTATGATAGGCACTGACTTATTGTAGTCTGTACAGTTCCAGGGTCATACATGAAGTCATTTTAGCTACACAAAATCAAATTAGTTGTTCTGTGCATCTGCCACAGTTGAGCAGAACAGCATTTTATTGAATAAACAGCTTCCGCACTAAAGCTCTTTGAGACGAGCATTTCCATGCTGTTAATAATCAAGGAACTATGGCAGACAGTGACTGGGGTGAAGCCCTGCTGACTCCGACCTCCAACCTAAGAACAAAGTTTTGGGGTTAGACTAGCCTAATTGATCTGGCAAAATAATGCTATCGCTATGCTCCCTTTCGTATAGTGTAGGTAGGTACAGATAGAAGTAGGCAAACATTAGCAACAATTAACATGGTAGAATTTTTCATACTGTTTACCATTCTAATAACAGCAGCTCACACTTTTTATGCAACAATATGATAATTTCAATAAATGTTGGAAACTGCATTCTTGCATCTTTCTTGTGTTTACCTTGGGCATGCAAGAGTGACAAATGAAAGGGTTAGGTCTGTTTCCACTGATTTCTTGGGAATCAGTGTCATGTTTGAGGTTGCCAACAACATCTGTTACCCTAGTTAGTTCAGGGGTTTGAGGAAGTACTGTGAGCTAGCTGAAACCAGCAACACTCCCTGGGCCCGATTCACAAAACTAATCTGAGATCAAATCCTAACTTTATGACTTTCGGTATTCACAAAAGGGATTTAGTAGTAGTAAAGTTAGGATTTCTAACTTTACTACTACTAAACTGAGAAAAATCCTAACTTTATGACTTTCTGTATTCACAAAAGTCATTTAATATTAGTAAAGCTACTACTAAATGCCTTTTGTGAATACCGAAAGTTGTAAAATTAGGATTTTTCTCAGTTTAGTGGTAGTAAAGTTGGCCCATCATGACTTGAGCCTTGTGCATCGCTGATCTGATTGGGCTGGATATTGTGTGTAGTGGAGAGTGGTGACCTCGTATGCTAGGAGGGGCTGCTGTGAGAAGACTGACGTGCAGGCCATAGCCTGTGTGCGTTTGTGGACTATGCAAGGACGGGCCACTGCAGAAGACTTCATTGTGCCGTTCGGGCTGAAGTCGGTGTACTGTGAGGATACAGTGACCATGTATGCAATAGAGGGTCAGCTGGATCAGCAAGTTTTGTGACAGGGGCGTCACACAGAAAAGACATGCCTCTGTGGGACCCTGTGCACCTTCCCAGGAAAAATAATTCACAGCAAGATCTTCACACTGGCACCACCCCCCATCTTGGGGGCTGTTAGAACTGGGGGTCTCTAGTTGGCAGAGGTAGGTACCACTGTCCATATAGGGACCCTTGCTTCTAGTCAGGGCAAGGAGATAACCCTCTGAGATAACCCCTGCTCACCCTCTAGGTAGCTTGGCACGAGCAGTCTAGGCTAACCAGAGGCAATGCGTAAAGTATTTGTACCAACACTCACAGTAACACAGTGAAAACACCACAAACTGACTCCACAACAGTTTAGAAAAATAAAGGTATTTTTAATCTAAACTACACAAGACCAAAACGACAAAAATCCAACATACACGGTTCAAGAATATGGTTTCAAAAAGAGTTCTTAAGGTTGCGTTAGAATTCTCTACGTTGCGTGAAAAGTTCACAGTTGCGTCACGTTTACTCACAGTACCTTTTAGTTGCAACAAAGTTCCAAAAGCAGAAGCTGGTGCGGTGGAAAACAAGCGATGCGTTGCTCCTGAGACCCTGGGGAGGCGATGCGACAGCCCCGCTGCAGCAGCGGGCGTGTTGCGACGAATCCGGTCTGTATGGGGAGGAAGGCCACTTGTATGGATTCCGGTGCGTAGGTTCCGTAGGAAGTCTGTTCTCGCAAAGGCACGATGCGACGATCTCGAAGGGGCTGCGACGATCTCCGGGGCGACGATGCGCGGTCCAGCGGTGATCCTCTCTTTCGCAGCTCCTCGATGCGTTGATTCTGCGACGATGCTCGCAGCGACGTGATGCGGTCCGCAAGCAAGCGGTGCGGCGTTCTCACCCAGCGACGACAGGCTCTGCGACGATACTCGCAGCGATGTTCGATTCTCCCGCACCGGTCTGGTGCGTCCCGCAAACGGAGGATGCGGCGTCTCTGGCAGCGGCGTCAGGCGCTGGGACGATCTCGACCTCCGTAGCGGCGGGAAACTTCTCGCACTGTCGGGGATGCGCTCCGCAAGCGAGTGATGCAACACTTTTCAAGTTCAAAAGTCACTCAAGCTTAGTTTCAAGCTTCCCAGCTCAAGTACAACTTCCAGAGGCCCCACAACTGGATCAAGCACGCTAGGAAGGACAGAACTCTCTCAGCAGAGTTCAGGGAAGCTGGGGTGAAGTCCTTTTGTTCCTGGGACTTCAAAACAGGGAGCCAGCTCCTCTCAGGCCCTTGGAGATTCCTTCAAGACAGGGGACACAGCTCAACAGCAAAATCCTTCCCCTCTCCTTTGCAGCAATGCAACAGGTCAGTCCAGCAGAGCAACAGCAGGACAATCTTCCTTCTTCAGTTTCAGCTTTCTCCTTGGCAGAGGTTCCTTCTTGATTTCCAGGATGATCTAATTTTCTGTTGTCAGGGGTCCTGTACTTATACCCCTAAAGTCTTTGTTCTCTCTGTGCATGTGGGCCCTGAGCCCGGTCTGAACCAGTTCTGGGTGTTTCCTGAGTACTTTGTTTTGCTGGCTTCTGACTTCCTTTCAGAGTGAGGGGCAGGGTCCTCAGCCACCCAGCAGGGGGGTGGAGCCAGCATTGTAGAAGGCAGGCACAGCCCTATTCAGCCCAGGTGCTAACTCCTCCCACCACTCCAGTTGCAACTGCAGTCATTCAGCCTAGTGCTGACTCATCCATCCTGCTGGGGAATTCCCCAGCCCCTGTCACTCACAAACAAGACAGTCAATACACAAACAGGCCCAGGCACACAGAAGGGTCAGACAAGAGAACAGCAACTTTCTAAAAGTGCTGTTCTCAAAAACAGGATCTAAAAACAATCTTTCCTAAAAGATGTGTTATTAAATTCTGAGTTCAGGGATACTAGATACTTATGTCCTATCTTGTTCCTATGAGAAGAAATGCTGTTAACCACTGTAGCCAGCATCCCCCATGTTAATCTATGGAGCAAGATAGCCTTACAATAGTGAAAAACGAAAATGGCTGTAATTCACTACCAGAACATGTCACCTGCACTAGTACATGCTCTACCTTTTACATACACTGCACCCTGCCCAGGGGGGTACCTTGGGCCTTCCATAGGGGTGGCTGATGTGCACAAAAAGGGAAGGGTTAGGCCTGGTCAGTGGGGACACTGACCAGGAGGACATGGCAGTTCTAAACTGCCCATAGGCACTGCAGTGGCAGGCCTGAGACACCATTTTAGAGCTACTCCTGTGGGTGGCACAATCAGTGCTGCAGGCCCACTAGTAGCATTTGTCATCACCAGCCCTGGCACACCCAGTGCACTTTACTAGGGACTTCGTGGTGATACAAATATGCCAAAAATGTATATTCAATCAGAATAACAATTTACACAGGGAGCACTTACACTCTGGCACTGATCAGCAGTGGCAGAGTGTCCAAAGCATCTAAACCAGCAAAAACGAAATCCAGCACAGCATCAAAAATACAGGAGGTAGAGGCAAAAAGATAGGGGGAAACCACGCCAAAGATGCCAGGTCTTACAGGGGCAAATAAAGATTTACCTTAAAAGAGAATCCACAGAGAACCTCTGGTCGCTATGGAGGTGTGACTGTGTGTGAAGACTCTATGACCACTGAGTGCAGCCCACTTGGGCCGCATACAGTGAACTCACCTAAATCAGATGCTACCATTCCAAGGCCTGTTGAGGGGTCATGCTCAAGAACTCCAGTTGCTCCTATCCTGTGAGGTGCAGGAAAGAGTGATTTCGGGCCAGGTTGCCCTAGGGGAACTTGCTGCGAATGTGTGCTACAGTACTGAAGCACTGTTTAATTTAAAATAGTCATAATGGACTATTAGGACGTGTACTACTGGCAGGACTTACCCTGGATGTTGTCTTTGGTGAATGGGGAATAGCTACTACAGCTAGAATCCAGGAGAGAGTGAGACCATGGGAACCACCTAACGAAACACTTGAGTCCTTGCCTCAAGGGAACTGTGTAGCTGTTTGTGAATGTTGTACTTTTCCTTTGTTTTGTTTGAAGTAAAAGTAAAATACTTCCCTTTTCCCATAAATGTGAGTATTTGGCTGGATAATGATGTATTGCTGCTGCTGTGAGCATTTTGTTTTGTAAGCCTGTGTTCACTCCCCTGTATCCATGTGCCCTCCTACCCAAGGGGGGGTTGGACTGCCCTAGGGGACTTGCTGCAAATATGTGCTACAGTACTGAAGTACTGTTTCCTTTAAAATGGACTATTGGGACTTGTACTATTGGTGGGACTTACCCTGGATGTTGACTTTGGTGAATGGGGAATAATCACTACAGCTAGAAGCCAGGAGAGAGTGAGACCCTGGGAACCACCTAATGAAACACTAGAGTCCTAGCCTCAAGGGGACTGTGTAGCTGTTTGTGAATGTTGTACTTTTCCTTTGTTTTGTTAGAAGTCAAAGTGAAATACTTGCCTTTTCCCATAAATGTGAGTATGTGGCTATATAATAATGTATTGCTGCTTCTGTCAGCATTTTGATTTTTAAGCTTGTGTTCACTCCCCTGTATCCATATGCCCCCCCCCCCCCCCAGGGGGGCTTGGACTGCTCGGACCATGCTATTACAGAGAGTAAAGTGCTGAAGGGATACTTGGTCCAATTGCTCAGAATCTATAGTAGGTCAATCACAGTGACATGAGAAGTAAAAGGGATCAACCCCTACGGTAATGCCCAGTAAACCCTGCTTGACCCGTGGCCCTCTGAAGGGGTTTCTGACACCCAGGAAATTTATTTCAAAGAAGCCTACCCTGTCAGAGGCAGATGTAGCTAACACCCAGGACTGCAGCCTTCTTTTTCCCTCTAGCCAGCCAGGTACCAATCCCAGTGGGAGAAGAGTTGCCCCTAGAATTAGTTGTAAGTGACCACAGAGGAAGAGTTGCTAATTTCCCTGGGTGGGTACAGGACCTCTGATAGGGGATGAACGGTTCTGTCATGTTGGATCTAGGCAGAGAGGGGCACTGTGGAATGGTATGCAGTAAGGCACACCGGAAATGCTGTTAAAGTGTGTAGGGTTACCCCTGGGAACTTTTTTGTCTTTGTTTAGGAAGGGGCCAGGACTCATCCTCACCCACAGGCTAGTGCCAACCATAAATGTGTCACCTCTCTGCACCCTCTTCGCTACTACACTATTGGACCTGTGGATGACAGAAGGTTTGCAGCTGCTGTTGAGACCTGTAAGGAGACCCCTAAAGGCTTGACCTGCTTGCAGTTGTACCCAGGTCTAAGATGTGGACTCCAATGTCAATTGCCTGACATTTTGTTAAGGTACAGGAACACCAAAGCTGCAAGAAGACTATCTTCCTGAAAGAGCCCAAGTGACCAGTTTGCTTAGACCCTGCTGGTGGCCTGCATCTCCCTAAAAGCTGTGACTTTGCAACATTTTGGCTCGAGACTCATCGGGTGACTGGAACCAACATGACAACTGATCTGCCAAGGGTGCATCACCGGTGCAGCAGCAAATCCATTTCAGCGAGACTGATGCTAACCAGCATCAGATGAACCCTTCTCAGGTATAGCTTGCAGCTGTGCCCTGCTGAGGAAAGCCAGCTTCCAGAAAAGAGTCTAAGTTTGAAGGTATTAAGCTTCACCAGGCCCGATGCCAAACAACAATCAACGGTGAAGACTTGCTGGGCTTGAACGCCAGAGTTTTCTCACTCAGAGCTTTTCCCACTTTCTTTGACGGCTTCACCAAGATGTCGTCCTTCATCAACTAGTCATTAACAAGCCCATCTCGAGTCCAGTCATCACCAGTCATCAGCCTTTCCTCAGGGAACACTCTCCCTTCTCTGAAATTTTCTAAGTGTTAAGGTAATTTTCCAACCTGGAAAGATCTGAGTTCTGTAAGTAATCCACGCTCCATCCCAGTCGGCCTAAGCCTCTACCCTTGTAAAAAACAAACTCATAACCAATTCCTATTCAGTCTGTTCCTTTGCAGCTTCTATATTACCACAGGGTGCTGCACACAATACACCAGGACAAAGGCCCTAGTGGTCATTATTCACTGAGTCATCAACACCTTTCGCAAGGCCACAGTGCAACCCAACCTTACTCCAAACAACTACTCCGTATAACGTACCGAATCACTGGGTCTCTCATGCACTTTTGTGCCTCATTCCGGACCGGACTGGGAATGCAAGTCGCCCCTGGCAATTCAGCCGGGCAGACCGCGGGGGCGTGTAAAGCGATGCAGTTTCTTTTTGTTAAGGAGGAGCGATATTTCAGCTATGCTGCAAAACCGACCCCGGGTAACAAAAGCGGCACCCCAGAGGTCCAAAATCGGCCTCCATCCTGGCGGCCCACCAGGGAAATGCCCGGTGTCCGCTACAGCCAGTCCGGCCCTGGCCTCATTGGGCTTTTATAAATCTAACTGTAACCTAGCCCAATATTTGTATAACTCGACCGTAAAGGACATTCGGTGAGCTTCCCATTATAATCATGCTATCTGTGATTATACCGTTATTTTAGTTGACAACTGTTCTGCTCAGCTTTTCTCTAACCTGCTACAAATGAATAGGATTTATTTAAATATAAACTATTCAGAAATATCTATTGGTAAAGTTGACAGGATGTTGCATTCACAAAATGTACATAATTCGTCAGACATGGCAGGTTAAATGACTGCCCTCAGGGCAACAAATTATCTGAAGGGAATATTTGCTATCCAAATCCAAGCAGAAAGGGCAGCCCGAAGCAGGCTGTCCGCAGCAGTAAATACAGCGTGACGCCGCACGGGAGGATACCGACACTGCTTGCTTCTGAATAAAATTTAGTGAGTGATATTAGCCAGGATGATCCCTTGAGACGGGACACAGGCCACTGATTAAAAAAAGATGGAGTCTCGCAAAACAAAACTAATGTAGTCATAATTAGCTCTGAATCTGAAGTACAACTAAATCCGGGGAAGGGGAATGGCCGGGTCACTAAATTCCATCAAGGCTGCCTCCAAATGCAAACAGTGAAGTCCAAAGGGAGGAGAGCCGGGGCAAAGGTCTTATTGCAACTGCACTAAGCCACAGATGGATAAGACGGGCTTTAATAAAATGCATGAGGGGCGCACATTTCACGAGATTAGTTTGATCTCAAAATGCAGAATTGTAATGAATTAATTTCAACACACCATAGTAAACACGGCAAAACATTAAAGATGGCTTTTAATGAACACTGATTCATTATAAGTTCTGAAACATCTCTTTGCCATTCTCTTTGAGACATACTTTACAATTTGTCAGTGCACGTACGTTCATGAACAAAAGGGGTTGGGAATAATTAATTAACATGGAGGTCCCCATAAAACACGGAACACAACTGGCTCTTTTAATGTACAGGGTGTTCACATTATACCATTCAATTGCACCATGACAATCATGAGGAATGTAACAGAATGAGAAGACCTACTTGCTCTGTTGCATTTAAGATGCACTGAGGAAACAATTATAAGTTATTCGTAGGAAAATGCAGCACCTTATTCTAACATGGCTAACAGGTTCCATTAAAGGCTCGTGAAATGGTAGCTCTCACGAAAAGATTCCTTTTCACATAAATGTACTCCGTTGGAGCCAACAGGAAATCAATATAAAAATCAAAGACAGCCTCTGCGAATACCTCAGCTTCTTATAATTGTATTTCACTACTTCATAGACAACCATGCCAATGCTTCTCAGCACTTTATGTCAAAATTCAATTATGTCCCTTTGATCATGCGTCTTTTTGCTGCCATACTTGAAATGAAGGAGTCCTTTTCTTTTCTTTGTAACATTATTTTCCAAACAATGGTTCTCACTACTATGTGCGTGCAACTATATTACAGGGAAGATCATTTCACACTAACTCTACGGGTTTTCACCACATACATTTCACCAGGTCAAACCTAGCAAAATTCTTGCAGGATGTTTACACGTGTTTTATAACAGAACAGGGGAGAACTTGAAGAATTCCCGCATAATCTCCCATCCTGACAAACGGAGCTTGAGTAATGGGGGGGTGAGGGGGGGGGGGGAATACAGCATCAAGTTGAAAAAACCCACTACCTTGGGCTAATGTTATTTCTCTGGGTGGGATTACTTTTCATTAGACTGTGGCTGGGACTCTAGGCCAATGTGCTACAACTGTAAATGTAGACAAGTCCTTCTCTTGTGCAACTCTTCACGCGAACAACTTCTGGTAGCGCTAATATGCGCATAATAGAAGCAGGGTTTAAAAAGTTTGAAAAATCCTTACTTTTGTAGATTAAACTCTGTTCCACTAGAGTTGGTTACAGGAGAAATGGATGGCTGCCCTTTCTCTGTCTACCTTATCATAAACGTCCTTTGACACATGCTAGTGTGGTCTGTCTTCAAGGTAAGATAGGGGAGAAGAGGCCAGATTCCTTGCCACTTTAGGATACAAAGTGAGTTAATGCATGTCTTTGCCTCAAGGACGTGAATTAAAATTAAATCAGAAAAATCACTCCTTATCTTTTTTTGTGTGTGAAGCCAAAGATGTCTCACAGGTTCAGCCATTAAGTGTGATTGTACGAACTGTGAGGTATGTGCTAAATACGTTTCTGCTCCTGGGGCCACATCTAATTATGTGATAGCAGTAGAACTTTGTTAAAGTGCATAGTTGCGTTGAAATGATCTCATCGGAAAGAAATGAGTAGCATATAAAGGTAGCGTGTCTAGGTGAGAGAATCTTGAGCTTCTCCTGAAAACGGCACGACCTTACGGGAAGAAATGTCACAAGTTGTCGAGTCACACCTGATCTCATTCGAAAGAAAAGCGTGTGACTCTGGTGTTACGTGTAGCATTCTATATCTTGCACTACTAGTTCATATTTATTCACAACCCCTTACGTATGATTGATCAGGAATCCATAATGCACAGTACAGTAATGCTTCTCTTTGTATCTTGGACGGTGATGAATCACAGTACATCTAATCTTACCACACTTTTTGGAGTCGAGACACTTTTGACAATAGGTATGCAGACAGAATTGGTGCCTGTATCTAAACAGCATGGCTCTTCTACCAAGTGCACAGACATTTAACATTTTTCATTTTACAGTAAATGCCTTGGAATTGGTCATTGTGTATGACGTTATATGTCGAGCATTCAGTGTATTTCGGTGTCAGAAGCGATGCTTTCAATCCAAACAGCACCTGTTTTCGACAAAGAAGGCTCTTTGGTTTGCATGGGAGTATATGTAATAATGGAAATGGCATGTTCAATGGAGGCCCCAGTATGAGGCCTGGCCAATACAGCTCCTAAGCAATGCTCAGATTACAGGCCAACCAGAAGGTTCTCCTCAATTTGGAGCTCCCTTTTTGTAGAGGAAAAAGAGGGTTTCATTAACTGCAAATCCCCAGCCCTGTTCTTGTACTTTCAATATGCTGCTAAAATTAGGTCATCTTCACATTGTAACTTAAAAATGAGAATTATTTTAGAAGAAGAAATAGTAAATGTATGAATATATGAGGTGACCCTCCTGTCCCTGGACACGAACGGTCGCTCCCCTCGCCTCCTCCTCTCCTGAGAGTACTGGTATCGTAGCGCTTGACTTTGCTTCACTTCGTTTACTAGAACATAGCGCTTGACTGCATACTCATCTTTAATTTCGTAGCGCTTAACTGTATTTGGCACTTTGTTTTCAATAGAGCGCACTTCTGGGCATTTATTTGGCTGTGTGCGTCTTGCTTGATAGTTGCATATTCTGATAGCGCTTTGACTCTGCGCTTACAATACGCTTGACTTGCTGCATTGTCCTGAATAGACATCGCCCTCTTAGCGCCACATTACTCACTCTGCCTGTGCCCCAAGCAGCGTTTGTTGTTGTTGCTGCCATTTTGTTAGTGGTCCCTGGCCCTTCCTCCGCCTCGCTCCCGCCTCCCAGCTGACCCTCCCACCCTCCGCCCCCTCCACCATCCATTTATGACAGATGAATCAACGCGCAGCGTCCACGTGCTGCGGCCGCGCCGAAGGTGCGCCAAAGGTAAGCCCGTCTACGCCCGTCCGCGCCTGGACCGCGCCCAGCGCCAGACCCCCTGGTCCCCGCTTCACCCATCCCCCCCGCATTACATACGATGCCTCCTCCCTCTGTGCACTCAACCCCGGCCGACTCACTAACTGCGCTCAAGCAGCACCAGGACGCACCCATGGACCCTTCACCTGCCACTCCTGCAAATTCACCTGCGTCAAGCCCCATTCCAAATCCACAATCACCAAACAGAGAGCCAACACCAACGACCTCAAGTGCATCCTTCTCAACACCCGATCGGTTCACAAACACGCCATCGACCTCTGGAATCTACTCGACACCATCTCTCCGGACATCGCCTTCCTAACAGAAACCTGGATGAACGCCTCTTCAGCTCCAGACATCACCATAGCCATCCCGGACGGCTACAAGATCACCCGTAAGGACCGCCCCATCCAAACAGGAGGAGGCATCGCCATCGTCCACAAGAACACCATCCGCGTCTCTACCAGCTCGGACGTCAACCTCTCTAGCGCCGAACACCTTCACTTCCAGATCCACACCGACCCCAAGACAACACTTAGGGGCACCCTCCTCTACAGGCCACCAGGACCCCGTACAAAATTCAGCGAAGACATCACTGACTTTATCACCCCCCACGCCCTCCCTTCGGAAGAATACATTCTACTGGGAGACCTCAATTTCCATCTAGAAAAGAGCAACGACAGTAACACCACCACCCTTCTGGACAATCTCGCTAATCTCGGACTCAAACAACTTGTTAACACCCCCACACACTATGCAGGACACACACTCGACCCTATCTTCACTTCCAGCAAGCATATCTCCTTCACTCATACCACACCCCTCCACTGGACTGACCACAGCTGCATCCACTTCATTTACAATAAGACCACGACCCACAACCACCCTCAACCAACTCTGCGAAGAAATTGGAACAAAATTACAATCGACCAGATCTCCACATCGCTTCTTCAAAAACCCCCTGCCTATTCAACGAACCCTAACCAAGCCGCCATTAACCTCACACAATGGTTAACCCAAACCGCCGACAAATTAGCACCCTTGAAAAAACATCAAATCAAGCAAGGAAGCAAGAACGCCCCCTGGTTCAACGATGACCTTAAAAAATCCAGGAAGATCTGTCGTTCCCTTGAGAAAACTTGGAAAACAGACCCAAACACTATCACCCAAACAGCCTTCAAAAACGCCACTCGCAAACACCACCAACTAATCCGGACAGCCAAGAAATCAGCACTCAAAGATCGACTAGACAACAACGCCCACAACAGCAAGGAACTTTTCAACATCATCAAAGAATTCACCAACCCCACCGCCAGCTCCAACGACATCACCCCCTCTCAAGCCCTATGCGACTCCCTTGCCTCATTCTTTCACAACAAAATTGCCGATATCCACAACAGCTTTGACAGCCAACCTGTAAACCAGTCCACCCCACTCACCCCCGAACGGTTACCTCCTCCGAATATCCTTCTCGAATGGAACCCAATCACCACAGAAGAGACCATTCGCCTGATGAACTCCATCCACTCAGGTTCCCCTACAGACCCATGTCCCCATCACATCTTCAACAAAGCAAACTCCATTATCGCACCCCATCTCCGAGATGTCATCAACTACTCCCTTAACTCCACCACATTCCCAGAAAGCTGGAAACACGCCGAACTAAGCGCCCTTCTGAAGAAACCCACAGCTGACCCCACCGAACTCAAAAACTACCGCCCCATCTCGCTCCTCCCATTCCCCGCCAAAGTTATTGAGAAAGCCATTAACAATCAGCTTGCCACCTTCCTCGAAACCAACAAATCACTCGACTCCTCACAGTCTGGATTCCGAGCCAAACACAGCACCGAGACCGCCCTCATCGCAGCAACAGACGACATTCGAACACTACTGGATAATGGAGACACAGTCGCCCTTATCCTCCTTGACCTCTCCGCAGCCTTCGACACAGTCTGCCATAGCATCCTGATACAGCGCCTCAGAGACATCGGAATTCAAGGAAAAGCATTGGACTGGATCATTTCGTTCCTCGCTGGAAGAACTCAGAGAGTCCGCCTCCCCCCTTTTAAGTCAGAGGCCACCGATGTCATCTGCGGCGTCCCGCAAGGATCATCACTCAGCCCCACCCTCTTCAACGTCTACATGAGGCCCCTGGCAACCATAGCACGTCAACACAACCTCAACATCATTTCCTACGCTGATGACACTCAGCTGATCCTCTCACTCACCAATGACCCAACCACCGCCAAAACGAACCTACACGAAGGGATGAAAGAAGTAGCCGTGTGGATGAAGCACAGCCGCCTAAAACTGAACTCGGACAAAACGGAAGTCCTCATATTAGGCTCATCCCCTTCCGCCTGGGACGACTCTTGGTGGCCAACGGCCCTAGGAAAAGCCCCCGTACCGACGGACCACGCACGGAACCTTGGCATCATCCTAGACTCCTCACTCTCGATGACCAGACAAGTCAACGCCGTCTCATCTTCATGCTTCAACATCCTACGCATGCTCAAAAAAAACATTTCATTGGATCCCCACCGAAACAAGAAAAACGGTCACCCACGCACTGGTTACAAGCCGTCTGGACTACGGAAACACCCTTTACGCCGGTTCCACCGCGAAACTACAGAAAAAACTCCAACGCATACAAAATGCCTCAGCCAGACTCATACTAGACATCCCCCGCACAGACCACATTTCCGCTCACCTGAAAGACCTTCACTGGCTCCCCATCAACAAGAGAATAACGTTCCGTCTCCTCACCCACGCACACAAAGCCCTATACGAACTTGGACCTGACTGTCTCAACACGCGCCTTTCCTTTTACACCCCCACCCGCCAGCTGCGATCGTCCAACCTAGCCCTCGCCGCTGTACCGCGCATCTACAAATCCACCATGGGAGGAAGATCCTTCTCCTACTTAGCGGCTAAGACCTGGAATTCCCTTCCCATCCACCTTCGCCTTACCCGAAACCACCTCGCCTTCAGAAAACAACTTAAAACATGGATATTCAATAAATAAACCTCCCCCCCCCCTCCTCAAGCGCCTTGAGACCCTATGGGTATGTAGTGCGCTATATAAATTCTGACTTGACTTGACTTGACTTGAATATTGGTGTATTTTTATGTTCATGAGGAATATATAACATCTAAATGAGAAAAAGGAAATTGATAAATGTTCTCTCATTCCCTGCATTACTTCGCCCAATGAACCCAACTGCCTCCTATACACTTAGAAATGTAGCTCTATAGTGGATAAAGGTAAGTCATTCATAGCATGAAGAAAGTTACTTTCATAACATGATATCAGTTTTCACTTGAACACTAGAAAAATCAGGCTGCTGCTGTATCTTTCTCTTCTTCTGAAAGTACACACTGTGAAAACCCTTTGCATACAGCACAGTTGATCTGTAGCCAGGTGAGCAGTGCACAACACACACAAAACATAGCAGAATCAGTTAGTGTTGAATTAATTGATGCTCTTAATGCTGTCAAATCTATGATCAAGGCTAGACTTTTGGGCATGTCTTGTACCTTGCAATGTTCAAGGAAAACAATCCAATATATGTGAGACCTATAATGAAACAATTGCAGCACTTCAGGAACATGACATTAGTTTTGAGAAGGCTATCAAAAGAATTCCCATCGGATTGTGTAGTTTTAAGAATCAAAGGCAACTGGCTGCAAATACAGTGCTATAAAAACAACATTGCCTGAAGCAAAAAGAATTCTTCGAAGGAAGCGCCTCTCCTGTGGGGATGGGGCATGCTTATAATAAAATCAGACAAGACAAACAAAATGTATGACTCACCACACAGTGAAAAGAAACATAAGAACATATTTTTTTTAACAAGGGAGCTTATTCAGTTCCCTTTAAAAGAAAAAAAACACTTCTGAAATATGGATACAAAGACAATATGGACCTTGTAATATCTAATACCTTGAACAGAGTGTGTTTAGTGATTGTGAGATTCTAAATATCATCAGAGAACACTGAATACCTTGGCATGTTAAAACATGGTTGTCGAACAATGCCAGCCTAAGGCTCATCTCGAAATTTGACAAACCTTCATGCACTCAGTTTAACTTAAAAGATACCGCAACATTTAACTCAAACTCTGAAATCAGAGCTTTGAGAGGAAAAACGATCTTGGGACGTATGGGGCGATGTAGCTGTCTGGTACAGCAAGATGGGAGCTCACTGCTGACATCAGCCAAGACTAGAAAATGAGGAGCTGAAATTCGGTCATGGCCAACTGAGCCTTCTATTAGGTAGATGGTTAGAGATGGTTATTAAATCCATCTCTAATCACTTGAAGACTTCTATTTCCTGAATTACTTATTTGAGTTCTTGTTCGGCTTGCATGAACAGTCACAGAAATGTTCAAGAAGTACATGCAATGCATTTGAAAACACTGCAGGCAAGGTGAAGGTTCTTCTTTTCCTTTGAGATTAATTAATTTCCATGGGATTAAAGCAGCGCAAACTGCTGATCTGGAATTTAAATGTCTATTCAGTCCCTGAAGACAACAAATTACACAGCGAAGGATTGAAAGACACTCATCAGACTCATTTGGGGAGAGGATGTGGCTTAACGGCCAGAGCTGTGACTCTGAAGCCTGGAAACCAGGTTCCAGTCAGGGCCGGACTGGCTACTGGGCAGTTGTGTGTGCTGCCAAGCTAGGGGCTAATTTCTCTGTGGTGGGGGCTTATTTCGTTGATGGGGACCTGCGTGCGATTTGAAATAAAAAAAGCAAAACGAATTTCGTTTTGCACATGCAGGTCCCCATCAACAAAATTAGCCCCCAGCACGGCAGCACACACAACTGCCCGGTAGCCAATACGGCCCTGGTTCCAGTCTGGAAGGAGGCTCAAACAGCCTGTGATTCTGGGCAAATCACTTAATCTCCCCATGTCCAAAAATGAAGGTGTACATCTGTAATGGAACTAGTGCTCATGCAAAATGCTCTGATACCTTCGGGTCGAGTTCACACTATATAAAACAGCAACAAAAAAAATTGTTGCTGCAATGGGTGGCTTCTAACCTTCTACAGTTCTTAACATACCAAACAGGGTAAGACTTGGGTGTTGCACCAGCCTGTAGAATGATGTGTTCACTCTGTGATTGTAGCCTCTCTGAAGGTTTACACTTTTTGAGCAGTGTGGGCCAGTCACTTAAAGGTCCTGATCCTGCTTAGCCCGTCGTTTAACCGGAGATTCTTAAGTACTCACCATTAGCAAAATTGAAGCTCTTTAAGTATCATGACCTATGTTTAACCACTGACATGTATTCCTATATTTATTTGCAGATATGGATTCCAGTGATTTCGCCTTTGTCAATCTCTCCCCTATCAGGATGCCCACATTATCACTTTACCTCAGACTATTATTGGTACTTGTGACCTTTCCAAATGGCCAAAAATCCTGGAATATGTTCTCAGTAGTCAGTCAAAACACTTTATTTCGGCCACCGGGACATAAAGGTACAATTTATCACCCTATACGACATACATCACAGGATAGATAATAAAAATACAACGATTATTGCCTAATAACATACAAAATATAATATATATTATACACACACACACAATATATATATATATATATATATATATATATATATATATATATATATATATATATATATATATTCCAACAAAGTTTGCTCTCGCAGTGAGGACACCCACACCACGATTCTTTTTACCTTCTATTGTTCAAAACGGCAGCAGCATGCTAGACTGGGCCATTGCAAGCAATTCATTGCGCCTCTCGCCATACGGGTTTCGGAAATGTTCCTTATTCACTGGCTAGGCATACTGGTGAGAATAGAAGCAGTCCATTAAGTTCATTCAGGTGTTCATCTAAAGCTGTAGTGGACAGAAAATTGCTATGCATCCTGGTTCTTGTAGTGCAGGTAAGTATTATTCCCTTTAGTGGGGGCCGCTTTCACTTCTCCTCCATCCGTATTTCCCTTCGGGTTGCTGCAAATGACACAATCCGCCTGTTGCTTCTCTTACGCTGATTTGAACGGGTTCGTGGTTCCCAATATCGCGCCCTTATATATATATATATATATATATATATATATATAACCTACTGGCAGTTGCCAGTAGGTAGTTATAGTTAGGACCTAGTTTCCATAGGAAATCCGCAACATTCTATTTAGAATAACTTTGGCGCCGGTTGACGAATCTTCGCAAAATTCTCCAAGAAGATGGGGCGCTCCATTCCGCTCCTATCCTATAAGTTTCGAAGTGATTCGTCAAGTGGGGGCCGAGAAAAAAGGGGGGATCCAAAACATGTTTTACCCATGCAATTTTCCATATCAATCAATCAATCAAAGACATTTATATCGCGCACTACTCACCCGGAGGGTCTCAAGGCGCTTGGGGGGCGGGGGGGTCTGCTACTGCTCGAACAGCCAGGTCTTGAGCTGCTTCCTGAAGGCGAGGTGGTCTTTGGTCAGGCGGAGGTGGGTCGGGAGGGAGTTCCAGGTCTTGGCGGCCAGGTGGGAGAAGGACCTTCCTCCTGTTGTGGCTCTTCGGATGCGGGGGACGGAGGCGAGGGCGTGGCTGGTCGATCGGAGATGGCGTGTGGGAGCGTAGAAGTTGAGGCGGCTGTTGAGGTAACTCGGGCCTTGGTTGTGTAGGGCTTTGTGTGCGTGGGTGAGGAGCCGGAAGGTGATTCTCTTGTTGACCGGGAGCCAATGCAGGTCTCTCAGGTGTCCGGAGATGTGGCTGTGTCTGGGGATGTCGAGGATGAGTCTCGCTGAGGCATTCTGGATTCGCTGGAGTCTCTTCTGAAGCTTGGCAGTTGTTCCGGTGTAGAGGGCGTTGCCGTAGTCCAGCCGGCTTGTGACGAGGGCCTGGGTGACCGCTTTCCTGGTCTCGGTGGGGATCCACCGGAAGATCTTACGTAGCATGCGTAGGATGTTGAAGCACGACGAGGAGACAGCGTTGACTTGTCTGGTCATGGAGAGGGTGGAGTCCAGGATGAAACCCAGGTTGCGTGCGTGGTCTGTTGGTTTGGGTGCGGCGCCCAGGGCGGGGGGCCACCAGGAGTCGTCCCAGGCGGAGGGTGAGGAGCCCAGGATGAGGACTTCCGTCTTGTCTGAGTTCAGTTTCAGGCGGCTGGTCATCATCCACTCAGCTACGTCTTTCTTCCCTTCGTGTAGGTTGGCTCTGGCGGTGGCGGGGTCGTTGGTGAGGGAGAGGATCAGCTGGGTGTCGTCGGCGTAGGAAATGATGTTGAGGTTGTGTTGGCGTGCGATGGCTGCGAGGGGGCTCATGTAGACATTGAAGAGGGTGGGGCTGAGCGAGGAGCCCTGAGGAACGCCGCAGATGACTTCGGTGGCTTCTGACCTGTACGGGGGTAGGTGGACTCTCTGTGTCCTTCCAGCGAGGAAGAAGATGATCCACCCCAGTGCCTTCTCCTGGATTCCGATGTTGCTGAGGCGCTGCACTAGGGTGCGGTGGCAGACAGTGTCGAACGCCGCGGAGAGGTCTAGGATGATGAGGGCCGCCGTTTCTCCGTTGTCAAGCAGGGCTCGGATGTCATCGGTGGCAGCGATGAGGGCGGTCTCGGTGCTGTGGTTGGCCCTGAAGCCCGACTGTGAGGGGTCGAGGGATCCATTCGTCTCGAGGAAGGCGGCCAGTTGCTTGTTGACTGTCTTCTCGATGACTTTGGCTGGAAACGGGAGGAGCGAGATGGGGCGGATGTTTTTGAGTTCGGTGTGGTCCGCTGTTGGTTTCTTTAGTAGAGCGCTGAGATCGGCATGCTTCCAGCTCTCAGGGAAGGTGGCGGTGTCGAAGGAGGTGTTGATGATGTCCCGCAGGTGGGGTGCGATGACAGCGTCGGCCTTGTTGAAGACGTGGTGAGGGCAGGGGTCGGTCGGAGATCCGGAGTGGATGGAGTTCATTGTGCGGATGGTGTCTTCGGTGCTGATTGAGGTCCAGGCGCTGAGGGTGGTGGTGGGGGGCGTTGGTGTGGTAGTGGGGAGCGTTGGTTGTGTGCTGAAGCTGTTGTGTATGTCCGCGATCTTGTTGTGGAAGTAGGAGGCGAGGGAGTTGCAGAGGTCTTGTGATGGTGTGATGTCGTTCTTTCCGGCGTTGGGGTTGGAGAGCTCTTTCACGATGTTGAAGAGTTCCTTGCTATTCTGTGCGTTGTTGTCCAGCCGCTCCTTGAATGCTGTTTTCTTGGTGGCGTGGATCAGTTGATGGTGCTTGCGGGTGGCGAGCTTGAGGGTGGTCATGTTGTCGGGTGTTGGGTCTCTTCTCCATGCTTTCTCGAGGGTTCGGCAGTTCTTCTTGGAGCTCTTGAGTTCGTCTGTGAACCATGGGGCCTTCTTGCTGCCGGGTCTGCTGGGCGGGGTCCTCAGAGGGGCGAGGTCGTCTGCGCAGCTGCTGATCCACTTCGTGAGGTTGTTGGCAGCCTGGCTGGGGTTCGCTGAGCTGGCGGGAGGGTGCTGGCTCAGGGATGCGGCGAGTTGGTCGGCTGTGATGTTGTTCCAGCTTCTTCGTGCAACCTGTTGCTGGTGGTGGTGGGTCGTGGTTCTTCTGAAGCTGAAGTGGATGCAGCTGTGGTCCGTCCAGTGGAGTCCGGTGGCGTGGCTGAAGACGATGTCCTTGCTGGATGAGAAGACAGCGTCGAGTGTGTGTCCGGCGAGGTGGGTGGGGGTGGTCACCAGCTGCTTGAGTCCGAGGTTGGCGAGGTTGTCAAGCAGGGTGGGGGTGTTGTGGTCGTTGTTGTTCTCCAGGTGGAAGTTGAGGTCCCCGAGGAGGATGTAGTCAGCGGAGGGGAGGGCGTGCGGGCTGATGAAGTCAGCGATGTCTTCGCTGAATTGTGTGCGGGGTCCCGGGGGTCTGTAGATGAGGGTGCCTCTGAGGGTGGTCTTGGGGTCGGTGTGGATCTGGAAGTGAAGGTGTTCGGCGGTTGTCAGGGTGTCGTCGGTGTTGGTCGTGATGCGGATGGTGTTCCTGTGGATGATGGCGATGCCTCCTCCGGTCTGGTTGGCGCGGTCTCTCCGGGTTATCTTGTAGCCCTCCGGGACGGCGATGGCGATGTCTGGCGATGAGGAGGCGTTCATCCAGGTTTCCGTGAGGAAGGCGACGTCTGGAGATGTGGTGTCGAGGAGGTTCCAGAGTTGGACGGCGTGTCTGTGGACGGAGCGGGTGTTGAGCAGGATGCACTTCAGGTGGTTGCTGCTTGTGTTCGGCGTGGTGGGTGCGGGTGCAGTGCAGGTCCGGATGCAGGTGAACTTGCAGGAGTGGCAGCTGAAGGGTCCGTGGGTGCGTCTCGGCGTGGCTCGGTAGCATCCCGGGGTTCGGCCGGTGTTGAGTGCGTTGAGGGTGGCGGTGTCATACGTCCGGCGGGTGGGCTGGTGTCTGCGGGGGCCAGGGGTTCGGGCGCTGGGCGCGGTCCAGGCACGGACGGGCGCAGACGGGCTTACCTTTGGCGTGCCTTCGGCGCACAATCGGCGCGCCCGCTGCGCGTCAACGCTGCGCGTTGGCCACTCTGCCATATGTGGAGAGTGGGGGAGGGCGGAGCGCGGGCGGGGCAGCTGGGAGGCGGGAGCGGGGAGGGCACAGAAAGGAAGAGGGCGTGGCCGCGTGAACGGCGGCGGGAAGCGGGGAGCGGGGCGGGGAGGGCACAGGGGGGGACAACCAGGTGGAAATGCACAAAACAAATAAACAAAATGCAGGAGGGCACAGGGGGGACAGCCAAGTGGAAAAAGTACAACAAGCAGGAACAGTAATCACAGCAGAACGGGCGGCAGAATACTACCATGGACGGCGGAGCCGGCCCAGTGGGGGGGAGCGCTCACAGTGTGCGAGCGTAGCTTCGCAGCAGGACAGGCCGCAGAGGAGGGCGGACCTGCGTGGCAGAGCGGGCTGGGAGCAGCAGCGAGGGGAGAGGGCACCGGCACAGCTGGTGGCCGTGCGGCGCGGGAGGGTCCAGTGAGGGACCTTTAGACACAGATACAGCCCGACCTGCTGAACGGAATTACACTATATTGGCAAAAATGTAGAGTTTGGTTCACAGATCACGCTTTTTGTTAAATGGTGTAAATCTGTGCAGTAGTTCCTGAGAAAATCAACAGTAATATCATAGATATATCTATGGACGAAGTAGGGTACGCGTATCCCCCGAGGAGCATGCGCCTAGCTTTACGAGCTCGAGCTGCATGCTAATTGGCTGTCAACTGTCTGTCAAAACTCCAAACCAGGAAGTGTTGGCAGCCATCTTGTGTCTCGGTAGAACCGAGGCACAAGAAAACTGAAAAACAAGTGCGCAACAGATGTAAAGGGGGCAGGCTAGAAACACCCTGACCCCCTAGGCCTGCTCAGGGGGTCCCACAAGGACCCCCAAGGCCAAAAAAATTGTTTTTTTTTTTAATCGTGCGATGCGTGTAGGATACACGTATCCCGTGAAAAAAAAAAAACCTGAAGCCTGCTTTATTTGTAATTAGCCCCCGGGGGGGCCAAATCCCAAGGGCAATGTAGTTAATTATAATGGGGGGCCCAGAGGGGCCTCCCAGCCCCGGGGACCGGCACCCCCGGGGCTTTAACATTATGTATGCGGGGGGGCTCACGGCCTCCCCACACGCCCAGGGGACCGCCACCTCCCCGGGGCACTACATTTTGAAATTGGGGGTCCGTGACGGACCCCAAAGCCCCGGGGACCACCACCCCTCGGGGACCACCACCCCTCGGGGCTTTTAAATGTTGGGAGGGGGGCCACGCGGCCCCCCTCCTTGGGCCTTGTGGTGGCCCTGGGGACCGCCACCCCGCAGGGCCGGCTCCTGCAGTGTCCCGGGGTGCCCACCCCCGGGACACTGTAGTTTGCTATGGTAGGGCGGGAGCAGCAATTACAATTTTTCAGCTAAACAACAGCTTCCAATATGTAAAGCTAGGCTCAGCCCCCTGGTAGCTATTGCACAGATCTGACAAATTTTGAAGTAGAAAAACTTGTAAAGTATTTATCAGTAACAAAACAGTTACATAGTCAAAAGACAACACAATAAAAATCTTGCAACAATTTTTATAAATAGAGAAATATTTAATGTACAACATGACACCAAAGGCCTGATTAAGGTGCGGGTGAGACCGCCATCGCCAGCCCGTCTGTGACGGTGCCACCGCCATCGCAATGCCAAGTACCGACTGCCGCATTAGGATGGCGGGTGGATGCTTGGTGGTCAGAGAGACTGATCACCGCGGATCCGCCGGGCTCGTTGGAGGGAGTGGTATCCCTGCAACAGAGACAGTGCTTGCTCTGGGATAACAATGTTAACCCACCATGAAAAGACTGTCAGAAAGGGACCTAGCAGGCCCCCATTTCCCCCTGGCCCTCTGATATGGGCCCTGGGTGGACCAATGGTGCCCCCCTACATAGTGCAGGGTTATGCAAAAACTGTATTTTTAGTACAGCGGCATGTGCTGCAGCCTACAGCACATGCCACAATACAAAAAATACACTTTGCAACCTTCTTGAAGGTGGTTGCATTGTAATTACTATTGCGGGACCGCCAACAGCTAGTCAGGTGGTCCAATTCCCCACCAGGATGACGATCAGGTGAAAGTCCGACCACCATCATAATCAGGTCCTTAGTTTTAGGGCAAAGAAGCACAAAGAAAAAGTAAAGCACTAATCAGAAGTCACTGTTTGAGGTTGAACAGGGCATAAAAACAATTTCAGGCCCACTGCAATAGAGTGGAGGTCAGATACAACAAGCGAGTTGTCCTAGTCAAAGAGTTTATCTTCTGACCTATTCTCAGAAATGGAAGCCAAGATCCTTCAGCGGGCAAGGTTGTAGGCTGCATTCAGAGAAGCCCTCTCCAAGTTGCATATTCAAATCATGAGGTCCTGCTGAATAATATGATTTTAACTGGAAAAGCTCAGAGCAGTCAAAATTCAAATGTTATACCTGTCAAAGTTCTCATTCAGTGACTTTTCGCTCCTTCGTTTGCTCAAGGTTTCTACCTTCAGACACAGGGCCTGATTTAAAGTTTGGTGGGTTGGTTACTCCATCCCAAACATAACCGGAATCCCTTCTGCCTTTTTACAAGTACCATAGGATATAATCCACTTGTAATAAGGCAGATGGGATATCCATTACATTTGTGATAGAGTAACCCACCTGCTAAACTCTATATCAGACACTTAAAGCTCAATTCACAAACTGCAATGTGTAGTGCATAAAGAAGTACTACAGTAAAACAGCTTACTTACTATAAAATGCAGTTCACTAACTTATGAGTGTAAACCTTCACATCCATCTCTCTAATCTTTTCTGCGGGGAGTTTCTCACACATGTACGTTTACTACTTAGTAGCAAAAGTAGGAGTGATCAGGATGAGTGCCTGGAAAAAGGGGAGCACTTACTACTACTTACTAATACATGGGAGATTTTTAGGGCCATATGTAGGTGGGCTAATATCGGTCGGTAACGGCCGAAAATCTGTAAATTTCCCGTTAGAGACCGGTATTTAGCCCTTTGCGATGTAGGAGGATGGATTTAAGGATTCTGGGAATCAGTAAAATACTGATTGCTTAATTTAAGGAATCGGTAAATTACCGAATCCTTAAATCCTATGTAGGGAGCACTCAAGTGAGTGCATTTTTGGTTTAAGAATTCGTTATTTACCACCAACTACAAGTTGGTGGTAAATACCGAATACCTATAAAAAAGCAATGTTGTGCTTTTTTAAAAGTGCCATGTGGCAGAGATACATGCCCTTAGGGCATGTATGTGTGCCACATGTGCACACATGCACGATTCAGGGGTGCAACAGGGTGTCAATGTAACACCCTGCCACCCTTGAATATGCTCCCCCTATTACCGATTCGGTATTTACCGAATCGGTAATAGTGAATGGCTTCCCATTCATTCCTATGGGCCTCCAGGCCCATAGGAATGAATGGGAAGGTATTCCTTATTACCGATTCTGTAATTACCGAATCTGTAATAACGAATATTACCGAATCTGTAAAATTTACCGATTTTTTACCTACATTCTATTTACCGATTCTTAAATACTGAATCGGTAAAATTCGGTATTTAGGAATCGGTAAATAGAAATTACCTACATCTGGTTGACATGTAAATTTAGCTTTGAGAATAGGCCCATTAGTCTGCATTGGAGATACAAACCCTCCAGTGGTTGGACACCTCTGCTACAAGGTCATGCAGACTCTCCAGAGTTCCTGTGTAAGAAAGTGATCTATTTAGTTGCAGAGGATGTGAGTCCTTCATGAGTAATACCTTTGCATCCTTCCATTTACTGGGAATAAAGTGCTGAAATGTAGCACCAGAGTGTCTCAGGGCAGCAAAGAGGAGCAGCCTAATGCCTACTCAGGAGAGGTGGTGTGGGCTGTACCTAAGTCTATAGAAATGCAATAAAAACACTCAGGTCCTGGACCTATGGAATGCTTCAGAAGGGCTTCCTTTTACCCCAGAGGCCTGCCTTGGTTCTTAGAGGACTACACTGCTACTTGAGGCCTGCCTTGTTGTTTGAATCCAGGACTACCAGAGTGAATCCAAGTACTAGTTGGCTGGCATCCTGTTTAGCAACAGGGACATAACAAGCTCCAGAGACCTAGAACCCTGCACGTGGCCTGTGCTGGATTGAGCTCTAATTACCCAAGGAGTGCCCCCCCCCCTTGCCAGGACCCTCGGAAGTGGTGTTAGAGATGTTGCTCCTTGCTGACCCTAAAGGTTGGGAACATTTTCACCAAAAAGTCATCTGTTAACTGGTACAACACCGGGACCTACCTGCTCGCCGATACACCCAAGGTGCTTTGCCAGTTGGCCTGGCTCAACGGTAGCTCGTTACTACCTTCTTCTCTGTAGCAGCAAATCCTGTTCAGCAGGACCTCGCAGCGAATGTATCTGGCCTCGTGGAGCCTTATACGGCTATGGCCTGCAACTTCACACTGCTGGAGATTTCGGACTTCCAAAAAAGTGACAATGTCTGGAGGTAGAAATCTTTAACAGGACACCATCCAGCAGCTCCCCAACAATGACGCCTCCTCCTTGGACACCAATAACAGTTTTGCCCTGCTGAACTTTGCCTTCAAAATGTCTTCAAAGTCCAAAGGTAAGCCAAGACCAGCCCCTATCCACCTTGTGTGTCAGACTTGCACTCCATTGCGGTTGGCCATGCACGACTAGATATCCGCAGTTGATGCTTTGGTATTTTTAGGCAGTTTTTCACTTAAAAATGAAGAAAATCATAACTTCAATTCCACAAAATGGATTTAATTTGTTTTTCTGTCATTATATTTATTGTAAAGTATCCTATATTTTTAAATTGATTTGGGATTTTTCTTGTGTTGTGTTTTCACTTTATTCCTGTTTGCGTGCTGCATAACAACTTTACACATTGCCTCTATGTTATGCCTGACTACTTTGTGTCAAGCTAACAGAGGGTTAAGCACACGTTAATTTCTTGATTTTTGTGGCTAACTCTGACAAAGAATGTGGTTGTTGCTTGAGTAGGGTCTTCATCTGCTCAACCAATATCCGAATTTCTTACACACACCAAACAACGGGGCCTCAGGATTTTGAACCGTCACCACATAATGCTAGGTTGTTGCAATGCAAAGACAAGGATACTGGGATACTGTCCCTTGGGTCAAACCTAATCACAAACCGAAATCAATAGAGCAAACGCCAGCTAAACATCTGTTGGGGCTCGCTGCAAGGGAATTGTTTGCCCCACGTCATAATGGAGGAGTGGGTAATTTTATTGGTAGAAGCATTTTGAAATGAATGGCCCACTCAGTATGAATGTCCTTCATTATTACAGCCATATTATTATTTAAGCTTCCTTCTCATCTCACAAGCTGACATGAGGCTGAGTGATGCTTGGTTCATAAGACATGTCTGTAGGGAAAATACACCCAATATCAATGCACCTAGAAACAACAATCTCTGTGCAAGTTGCTAGATAAATAAATATCACCCACTAAAAGCACAGTATCCTTTCGGTAAAAAAGTTTTGTTTCATTATGTCAACTACACTATACACCATAGTGCAACCCCCATTAATGCAACATCCAGAGCCATGTTAAGGCTGTACGTTTGGTAGAAGTATGTACATTACACTTTGTTGTATAGTTTAATTGGGCTTATTGCTAAACAGTATTGGTAAGCTGATCCAAAGTACATACTAGCATATAAGATAATAGTTACCTGTTAAGGTTGAAGAGAGTACTCTCAACCACCGAAGTTAGAATGTGGTGGGAACAAGACAATATGGGGTATCTGGAAAAAGATGAGCAGAGCACAGAATCTAGTAGGAGCAAATTAAATTAGCAAGGACTAGACAATGGGCTTCATAATTTTCATTTGGGAGCTCAATTTAGTCTCTACCCAATTGAGTTAGCTTAGTACAGTTGAAAAATGCTAAACTGCATGTACAAAAGTGGACGCTGGGCAAGCCACATGAGTCAAGCAAATGTCCCAAGAGGGTGCATTCAAGAACGTAAGGAAAATAGGACAAATAGGGCTTACCCAGGAAGTCTGAGTTGTATTCGTCAGATGACTGGTTTGCTGTGTGTGGGTCAGATAACTATGTATTACTGAAGTGTGAGCTGCAGTGTAAAAGAAGGCAGTGCAACAAATGCTTGGTGAAAACAGGGCAGACAGTGAAGAGATAAGAAAGACTTCAGTCCCTCACTAGTCATTAAAGTGTTCACCCATATGATATTTATAATTATTAGCCAAATTTAGGAAAACCTTAGTGCGATCAAGAAAAGGAAATAAACGCTCAGGAGAGAACAGACAGGAAAATCATTCTCGTTGACATGCATTCATCAAAAGGTTGCATACAGTCTTATAGATTATTGATTAAATATGTGGTATCTATCATGCTTGTGAAATTAAAGTATACTGTTCCTTGGAAGTCTTCAAAAGTTAAACTTCTAATACGTCTTTTTCATTTTCCTCCCAAAGAGTGTGGAGCCCTCCATCATGGCAGGCAGTGGCATTAACCATTGTCATTTTCTACGACCACAGTGCTTTTCATGTGGTCCTGAAGTTATCTTACAGTATCCTCACCATTATCTTCTCTATGTATCTTCATCTTCTACCAGCTAGTCAACCCCTCTATAACACTTCAGCCACAGCCCAACTAAATTAAACTCGTTTAAGCCAATTGATCATTAATTCCGTGGACCCAGCCCACAGACCTCACCTGTCTATGTGATGGCAGCACCACTGGTTGTTCAATTACTGTATGGACATCTGAGGATAATAACAGGTGGCAACCTAGAAGGTGATGAAAGGAGTTGGCAGGCACGTGCATTTGTAGTCCGCCCGCTTGATCACTTTCTCCTGAGTAGTGGTTTCTGAATTAGCAGGGCAGTCTGGGCATAGCTGGTTGCCAGGGTGCCATACTGTGATTGGCAAAATATGTTCCACTATATAATCTTGTGCCAACTAAGAATACATGTCTGGCTGGGCAATTTTCAATTCTTTGGTTCATGGGATTTTTTTTTAAAGAGTGTTTATGATTCAGCCAGATGACCCACTTCATCAATCCTAACAAACAGACCTCATATAGCGTCTCCCTATAAACAGACTCCATTTTTTACCAATCACCATTGGATGAAATACGTAAAACTGTGCAGTATTTATTGTGGACTGATCAAAAATGTGAAAGACTTCGAAATCAGTGGCTGAAAAAGGGAAATAAACAGTTACTGAAAGGGGTAGCCACTTTCTTTGAATTGTGTTTACCCGGGCTCTAGGAGTCTCCAAGAAGTCTGCAGCTGGGCCTAAAATACTTTTTTCCACTCTGCAATATGGAAAATACATGAATGGAACCAAAATGGCTTACTTCGGAATACAATACATTATGACCACAAAAAATTGTATTTGTGAAAAAGGAAAATAGATTTATTGCATTAACACCAGGTAGCACGATGAACATTATCATTACATTTGAAATGCTTTCAGAAAATATCGTGTTTAGTAAAGTGACTGGAGGAGACAGGAACGCACACACTGAATTTGGCTGAATGTGTTATGTTTGCTAATGTTAAAAAAATCTGTGATTTGTTATTTTCCTTTTAGTCTCAGAAAACAAAGCTATTCCGTAAAAACCTTTTGCATCTCACTCATAGCTTTCTGTTCCACGATGGATTCGCTCCCTAAACTGCTGAGCAAGTATGCCATCCATTAGGCAGATTAGATTATTTTCTTCCGAAAGAACATCACTGAACGTCCTTTGCTCTGATACAGTTTCTGATGCGCCTTTCTCTATACTTGGATAAGTTGCACCTTCCTTCACTTTAATGATGCATTCGGATTTTTGGAGGAGAGGCTGAAGGACAGACGCTAATGAGTACCTCCTCTGGAAGTCAGTGCATAATGGGGATACATGAGCGATAATGGCTGTGATAAAGATGTGATTGAAATTACACTTGCCAACTCTAAATGAGTGGAAGGTCCGTTGGCATTATAATATAGATCTCTTCCATTCAGATGTAGTTCATAGAAGCAAAATTGAGAATTCATGATATGAATTCAAACAACAAACTCAAATAAGGAATTCAAACAGTATAAGAAAAATCTAACATTTCAAATACGAATTAAGTAATAATGAAATACGAATTCAAATAATTCAACTAATTAAAATCAGAGGTCGACTGATATATTATCAAGTATTACATGAAAAAATATGAAATGAAATTATATAAATTCTGATAATATGAGCATTGATAAAATGAGCATTATGCAATCCAATGCACAAGATCTGCGAGCACCGAGGATCTATATTTGTAAGTGAAAGATACGAATGAGGGCCTAGACATAGCTTGCTTGAACACATCGATCTTCCTGTGGCTGCGGTAGTTTCGCCCATTGACCTTAAGACCCCGCAGCTAAGGTGTATGGCCCACTTTGTTCTGATAATGAACATCCTGATTCCCCAACCAGAATTGTGTATTGATTACTGACCCTTTCCCAAAGTTCAGAATGATCTATACCTCACCTAAACAACTTCTAACAAGGCCGGATACTTGCTTAGCCTCCAGCCATATGGCCTTAGTGAGTAAAACAGCAAAGGTTTCTTCAGTGTGGGCTCTGGACTGGAGCCCAAATGCGAGCAAGCGGGCCTGGCATCGACACACAGGTGACCTTGAGTACACTGGTTATGGCCTGCACAGGCTTTATGATTTAATTGGGCACCAAAAAAAAAATGATCCCATTTCTTTTTGACTAGTGTGTGGTTCAGTAGTGCTTTACAATGGGGCTGTAGTGCTTTACAATGGGGCTGTAGTGATTTACTATGGGGCTGAAGTGTTTTACTCTAATCACGCACTGGGTGAAAGCTGCACCAACAATATTAACTTTGCATTGGCTTGATATACAGACAGACTAACGTCTCCCTTTATATATGTATACAAAATGGCCCCAGTGTTAAATCTAATGTTCATTTGGCAGCATTTGCGGCCTTTCAGGTGCTTTGAATTTTGCAATTCATTTCCATATTCTTCCCTTAATGAGATTCGGGATCTGAATTGTTCTGTGCGATGAAGTTAATTGCTCTGCAGACCACCACGACGACCAAACCCTCCTGTAGAGAGTGAGTCTATTTGAAGGGTATTTAGCCTTCACTGGGTAGGAGGAGGAGGGTGAGGGAGAAATATGCATGTTTCCTTACTGTCAAACCTAGCTGTGCACTTCTCATATGAAACAAGCACTGGCATAGCCAATAGGTCTCGCTTTTGGGACCTTCTAAGTGTTTAGCCATGCAACAGTTGATGTTGTTGCACCAAGGATATTGTGCTGCAAAACTAAATACTTATAAGGTCCCAAAGGCGAGACCTTTTGGCTATGCCAATGCTTGTTTATTCTACTAATAATACAATTACCTGGGTAGAATAATTGTCTGGCACTAAGATAAGTAAAAAAAAACTTTCAAATGTATCTTGTGTGCATGCTTGCAAGTTAGTGTGTTATATGGGAGAGTTTGTGTGTATGTACAAGAGTGTGTGTGTTTGTATGTATAAGAATGCATGTGCAAGAGAGAGTCAGTAGCAGATAGTGAGAGAGAATGCTTGAGAGCCAGAGCGACTGCAAGTGAAAATAAATAACAATGAGTATACCAGAGAGTGAGAGTAACTGAGTGAGAATGAGTGAGCCAGAGTGCTTAGGAATAAGTGAGAATGAATGTGTGAGCGTAAGAGTGAATGCAAGAGAGTGTAAGCAAGTGATTATTCAGTGAGACTAAGACTGTGAGTAATTGTGAATCAATGGGTGAGAATAAATAAGTGAGTACAAGTGAGAGTGAACAAGAATGAGAAAATGTGAGTAAGAATGAGTACAAGTGAGAAAGCAAAAGTGAGTGAGTGTGAATGAATGGGAATGAAAGTAGGGAATGAAAGTAAAAATGAGTGCAAGAGAGTGAGAATGAATGCGTGTCAGTGAGAAGGACTGTGAGTCAGTGAATGTAAGTGAGCATGAGCGAGAATGCAGTGATTTTAAATCTACCATTGTCCATAGCATGCTGAAGGCAAATATTTTTATCCTAAAGGCACCCATGTCAAAATACTGGAGTAGGAATGCCGGATGCAATTCTTAGCATGACAGAGGCCAGTGACAAAATATTATTATTGGCAAACTTGGGGTAAATCTTAAGATAATGGTCACCCATGTTAAAATACTGTTACCACCATACTATAGGTAATTCTTGACTTATAGGGCCTTATCTTTACATATTCTAGGACATTCTTGGAATATGGGACACCCATAGCAAAATGGTGGCAATTGCATACAGGAGATGGATCCTGGTATATTGGTGCCATTAATGGCAAAACTCTAAAACTGACATAGTATACGTAATTTTTTTGCGTAATGGAGATCTATGGCAGAATACTGGCCCTGGCACACTGGATATCTTTTTGACATATGGAAGCTCCTATAGAACATTTTGGAAAAACTGAGGTCAACTCCACCGGACCATCAGGTTTCTTTGGCTTGGCAGGTGATGAAAGGAATGATATATTTAATGAGTGCACTTCCAGAGGCTATGGATGTTGTTAAATTAATGGGAGAATTGTGCTTTCAAATTTATTATTTGGTCCATTTTTTTCAAACATTTCTCTTTCGGAGCACCCACTGGAACACTCCCAGAAAAGATCTGGCTTGCTTTCCCCCTACAATTAAAGAAAATATTTACATCTCAAAACCTTCATAAATCATGTTAGCGTTGCAATATAGGCTGGGCACTGAAATTATGAGTTTGTGTGGTGCAGCGTTTTCAGCATAAATATGGATTTTATGTATTTGATACATAATCCATCATCTGCTGCATAATTTGCAGATATAAAAAAAATATTTCTAGGTCGAGCGGAACAACACAATGTACGTTGTTTTTTCATGCCTCACAATTTAGTCAAATCTTAAGCAACATTAGGTCTTTTCCTGTTTCATAATTCCAGTGGGACTGAATATACGTGGTATCTAAAACGAACATTTGTCTGTGTTGTGTTGTTATCAGGATGAAGGTCCTTTGACATAACCAGCTTGGAAGATTCAGGGTCAATGTCATATGGTGTCACTTCCTACTGTGTCATTAAGGTCAAAAACTGTGAATCAACATCTATGAATATGCTAAAGAAACAGCACATTTAAAATATTTTGAGGCTGTATCAGTTCACACTCCAATGTATATGCTGTTCATAACGCAGCACAAACTGGGAGCAAACACCACGCCTGCACCATTTTGTGTGTACACAATGTAGCGCCTCTAGGCGCTAAGATACCGTTTTTGTCCTTCTCAGTTTGACCTTTAGAGCTTATCACCGATCTACCAAGCTTTAATTCGACTCTTACACCCAACACTGATTACTCATTGACGTGGGTCATAGTTTCGTTCTACGTTTCCTGTTAAAGCCCATTCATTATCTGCATGAAGACTACAGACTCGATTGTGTCATAGACCATAATGGCCTCATCTAGAGACACTTTTGCCCTGCAGTAAATAGGACACACTGGACCAGGATTCCGGTTTCACTGCTGGTATCATCTCTGTAGAGTTACACACAGGAGTCTCTCAATAAAAGGAAGTGTCTGCAAAGCACGAGGTGTCTGGATGCCTAGCGGATAGGTGTAATATTCTACATAATGAACGTTGTATTCATTGATTAATCTCTCATGGCCAATCGCTGCTTTCTTTGCATTTTGCAGAGAAAACAGTGCCATGTGACAAGCATCATTACTGGAGTAATCGATCAAAAGTAACAAAAATAATAAAATTGATAGATGCCATTGTATAGCACACACTACAAACGGAATCATTTTACCACTTTGAAATGGGTACTACGATTTTCCCTCTCTATGGCACTTAAATTATCCTGAAATGTGTGAAAGGCAGATTTGCCCTTCCATTGTGCAAACTAGTCATTACTGGTTCGTATTTGCTGAAAGGCATGGTGGCATCGGTTTAAAGTTTGCCGTTTTGAGGCAGATTCTCGGCTGTCCTGCAGTTCCCCAGGGTGCAAGCAGGCATCCACTTCTGTCATTACAGCTGATCGCAGCAAAAAGACATAAGTGGAGGCCTGCTTGTGACCAGGGGGGAGGGAGAGAGCAGGGGGCCTGCGCGATTCCCTTGCTGGAGCGAGCCAGGGGCACCATGTGTTTGTAAGTTAATTACAAACATATGTTGCCAAAGCTCGCTCCCGCAAGGGAATCGCGATACGTGCACGCGTTGCCATTAAAGGCAATGGAACGTGTGCACGTTTTAGAGTGAAAAAGGCAATTGATGGCTACAGGTCTCTTTCCTATGCAGCGCACTGCGTAGGGGAGACCTAAAAACGGAAGCAGGCCTCTGACAACACTCATAGCAGGGGCTCTCTTTTGAGGGCTTGGAGAGAGGGCATTTTTTTCAGTGTTAGTTATAGACAGGGCCAAGGTCATGGTGAGAGCTGATAGAAAACAAAGCCTAAATCAACCGTTTTGAAAATACTATATTGTTCCGCAAGTGGGATGCGCCAACTAGTGTACTGGTCCTAGAAAGAGTCTGTCAGAGGTATAGTACTGATATAGCATCTCTGAATTGGGCAGTGACATCCAACATATAGGATTGCTTACCTCCCCTTTTAAACCACTGTACATGGAAGAAACTCTAAGGAGAAAAGGGAACTTCAGAAGAAGAGAACGATTGGAGCGTGAGTGGAAGAACCCCTCTACAGAGTGAAAGAACAATCTGGCCTTGACAACTTGACTCTGTTGGACTATTGCCTCCAAAGCCAGTGGCTTAATCATCCACACTCCGCTCTGTCGGACAACAGATTCTGGACTTGCTACAGACACTATGGACTGGTCCTGTGCTTGGTCCCCCTGTAAAGGGACCACCTGATCTTGACCCTACAGGGGTTCAGAAGGCCCTAGCACCTGGGGAGTACAGGCAGGTAGTGCAACCTGTCTTGGGGGCATCATGGTGCTCCGGAAGTAAGTACCTCAGCCAAGTAATCTAGGCAGGACAGCACATGCGGGGCCATTTTCAGCTCCTGCTGCTGGAAATAGACAGATTACTCCGGAGCTATAAGGGAGTTTTGAAAATTCGCTTTACCAGGAGAGCTGGTCCCTCAACTCTTCCTAGCAGTTGAAAATCAGTTCCGAAAAGTTAAAAAACAAATTAAGGGCCAGTATGCCCTCAACATTAACTTCTTGTGTGCTGAACATGCCACTAGGAATAAAAAAGCATCAGGATGTTGTCCAGTTTAGTCCAGAGGGGCCCAAGATACCTGTTTCCCCAGAATGTGTCAAGCCTGCCCTGCAGGTGCCCAATGCGACCAGGTCAAAAAAATATAATCATATCTCCTGGGGGGATCAACCGGACTGTTAGAAGGCATGATGCACCCCTCTGCCCCACTATATAACCCAGTGGAGGGCCAGTGCCCTGAAGGATGAGCCCAGCCAGTCTTACCGCTGCACATACAAATATACAAGTTATTAATGTCAGAGAAAGCCAGTGCCCTGGGAGCACAAGATGGGACCCCCCGGGCCTTTCAGGGTTGACCTGTGAGGGGTGCTCCCCCAAGCTGACGCTGTCATACCACACTCTGTTACACAGAAGTTCAGTGAGCATTTAAAGAAAGTTTATACCCACACTGCTGCAGGATCCTGCAAGTGTGAGAAATAGAAAGAGTTACCATGTCTCTCAGAGGCTCCAGTGAAAGTGCCAGGTGGAGCATAGCCCGCTTGGCTGTGCATGCTTGGGATCCCACATGGTCCTAAACAAAGGCGTACTGATGCCCCACACCAGGAATACTCAAAGTATGCCCGGAAGCCACATGCGGCCCTCCTGACTTTTACACACAGCCTCCTGGCTACTGTTTATTTGCCTTAGCAGTGACTTTCAGAAAGCTTTAAACCAATAAGTATTTTTTGCATATTAACAGAAGTGAAAGAAAAGGAAGCAAAAAAGGTGTCCTGTATCCTTATCTATAGAAACCCCTTAAAGTGAAATACATTGTGCAAAAAATATATGTAAAAGTATGATAAACGATCTTCCAAATTAAAGAGGTGTATATCACTACAGTGAAAGATATTTTTAAAAAATAGAATAGTTTTCAAACATTACCTTGGAAACATCATGCCTTCTTCGCTCTCACAACAAGTATTTGCAATGCAATAGGTCTCGCATTTACGCAAGTTTGAGCTATTGGCATTGTAAATGACAATGTCTTTTATTTATGTTTTGGTTTTTAAAACATAAACAAAAGACATTGTCTTTTACAATGCCAATAGCGTAAATGAGACACCTTATGCATTGCAAATCCTTGTTTTATCCCAGCTCTTTAGCACATTCCCAGGCCTCCAGGGAATCAAAAACAGGGCAGTAGACGAAAAGATAACTTTCAGGCTGGCCCGGATGAGAAGCATATAATGAAGGTTAAGAGCAAAGAGCTTCTGCTTTGACTCCTCTAAGGTGCAGCAGTGCTGCTCCTTAGAGGATGTAAAGCAGAAGCTCCTTGGTCTTAACCTTCATTGTATGCTTCTCTTCTCTATGTCATTTCCTTTTCAGGGTTTTCCACAGCTAGTACTTCCAGGGAATATCATGTACTTGATTGATTGTGCCTATCAAAATTTTCGATAGATGTCCATGGTCTTCGGCAGGGCCCCGCAGCACTGAACCACCTTGATATAATCAGGAAAGATAGGAATTTTAGAGTTTGAATGCCGGAGCTCTGGATGGGAGCGTTCCTTACGCAGAGTAGAATTCTGGTCTCTAAGTTAAGCCTTCACAGTATCACAGGTCGAGGTGAGGCCCCAATCGGAGGCTTTGGAGCAAGTGAACGATGTGCTCTCTTGATGTTGGACAGTTCTGAAAGCCTGCCTTTTGAGACCGAAGAATAAAGCCACTGATCCAGCTTCTCAGTAAGGCCTAAGGGATCCAAGGATTCAGGAAGACCTACGAGTCAGATGTTATTACACCTCGAGCAGTTTTCAGTGTCTTCCACCCCTTCAACGAGGACAGCTTCTGAGGTGAAAAATATAGATACTTGACATTTAAGAGTAGCAACTTCACCTTCAGTCGTGGAGATCCCCGTCTCAGCTTACGTCACTCTATCCACTACATTGTGTAGATCTTAGCTCAGCAGGGAGAAGTCCACTTGGAGGCCATCAACTTTGGAGTCCTGGATGGCCTTGAGGATCACTCCTAGGTCTGATGCAGTAGGCTGCTCAGAGGTGGTCACAGAGCCGCCCGCAATCTCCTTGCTGTCGGACGGGGGGACCATATACTGGTCCATTCTTGTCTTGTCAGGGGTTGGCGAAGGATTTATTTATTTATTTATTTATTTGTTTATTTATAGAGTTTTGTATAGCGCTGGCTAGACCCAGAGGTATCAGAGCGCTTTACATTTATTTATTTATTTCAATTTATATAGCGCATTATCACCCGGGAGCTCTAAGCGCTTGTACCAGGCAAAACAGACAACTCCATAGAACAGGCAGCACCCCTACAACTCTCCCCAAGCTTCTCGAAACAGTATTGTTTTTAGCATCCGACGGAAAGGCAGCAGCTTTGGTTCCTTACGGAGACCTGGTGGAAGTTTGTTCCATGCTGCCGGGAGCAGAGTAGAGAAAGCTCGACCGCCCTGAGTTGACAGACGATAGCGAGGATTAGTCAGAAGCGTAGCTTCTGAAGACCTCAGTGCTCTATCTGGAGTGTAATTCAATAGTCTACTTTTAATGTAGATCGGTGCGTTGCCATAGATAGCCTTGTGGGAAATGCACAGGCCTTTGAACAATGCCGTCTGTCTAACAGGAAGCCAGTGCAGCTGGCGCAGGAGAGGAGAAGCATGTGCCTTCCTGGGCTTCCTATAGATTAATCTTGCTGCATCGTTCATCACAGTTTGAAGCCTTGATAGTTGTTGCTGGGGCAGACCCAAATACAGCGCATTCCCGTGATCCAGTCGCCCCAGAATCATAGCTGTCACTGCACTCCTTAGAGTAGAAAAGGACAGTAGATTAGAGATTATACGAAGTTGCCTAAGGAGGCCTATGCATGTACCCACCACTGAGGACACCTGCTTTCTCATGGTCAAATTGCCATCAATAAGGATGCCCAAGCTTTTTACCACAGTAGCTGGAACCGGCGTCCTGCCCAACTCCCTGGGCCAAAATCCATCGTGCCAGGGGCTGCCTGCGATGGTGATTGGCAGCACCTCTGTTTTGTCAGGATTGATCTTCAGGGAGTTGGCAGTCATCCAGTTTACTGTGTATCTCAGAATGTTATGTAAGCATACTTGGGCTCCAGGAGTGTCCTCTATTTGAATGATGATCTGTGTGTCGTCAGCGTAATTATAGACCTGACAATCCATTTGATTGAGCGCTGAAATCCATGGCTGGAGATAGATATTAAAAAGGAGCGGTGAGAGCGCCGGCCCTTGCGGCACTCCACAGGTGATGGCCGCTGCTGCTGATACTAGGTCTGAAAGCTGTACTTTCTGCGATCTATCCTGCAGAAAGGAAGTAAGCCAGCCTAGTGCGGTTCCCCCGATGCCAAGATCTCTCACACGCGACAGCAGTTGACTATGACACACGGTGTCAAATGCCGCAGAGAGATCAAGCAGCACCAGGGCCCCGGGGATTTTCTTATCAGCTCTACATCTCAGTTCATCCAAGATGGAGACCATCACCAGCTCCGTGCTGTGATGTACCCTAAAACCAGCTTGATTACGTTCCAACAGATCATTGGTCTCCAGGTGCTTGGAGAGGTGTGTCAATACATGCTGTTCTAGTACCTTCGCCAAGAACGGCAACTGGGAGACGGGCCTAAAGTTCTTTAAAATCTTAATATCCGCTCCGGATTTCTTAAGCAATGGAATCAACCGCGCCTCTTTAAGCATGGTCGGAACCAGTCCCGTTTCCAGTGATTTGTTTAGGAGGTTTAACACATCCACCTCCATCCCTGGCGGTGCACAGACATAATATCGACTCCAAAATATCGTTTGGACAGAATATCGAGTTTGAAATATCGTTTGGACAAAATATCGACAGGACAGAATATAGACAGCCAAAATATCGTTTTTAAGGTAAGTGAAGTAATATCGACTGTAAATAATATAGAAAGTGAAAATATCCAAGTATATAATCTAGATAGTAAAAAATATCGTTTTTTTAAATAATATTTAATTATTTATAGTGTTGTTTCATGTTATAATATGTGTGAAAAGTGTCATTTTATGTTATAATTATTTTTAATTAATGTTTTTTTTTAATTATTGTGTAATTTTATTCTGTAGCGGGTTGTGGGTTTATAGGGGAATAGGGTGGGAAGTAATTTAATTATAATTAATTAAATATGTAAATTTATTAATTGGTAGTAATATTTAAATAATTGGTAATTAAATAATATTTGTTAATTATTTAAAATTTAATTGGTAATTAAATTAATTTAATTGATTAATTGCTAATTATGAAAATTTAAATAATTTATTTCCTGTAGCGGGTTGTGGGTTTATAGGGGAATAGGGTGGGAAGTAATTTAATAATAATTAATTAAATATGTAAATTTAATAATTGGTAGTAATATTTAATTAATTGTTAATTAAAAAATATTTGTTAATTAATTAAAATTTAATTGGTAATTAATTTAATTTAATTGATTAATTGCTAATTATGTTCAATTAAATTATTTATTTTCTGTAGCGGGTTGTGGGTTTATAGGGGAATAGAGTGGGAAGTAATTTAATAATAATTAATGAAAATTTTTGTAATTTTTGGGTAAAGGGGTATTTTTAGGGTTCAGGGTCAGTTTTTAGTTTTTGGGTAAAGGGGTATTTTTAGGGTTCAGGGTCAGTTTTTAGTTTTTGGGTAAAGGGGTATTTTTAGGGTTCAGGGTCAGTTTTTGGTTTTTGGGTAAAGGGGTATTTTTAGGGTTCAGGGTCAGTTTTTAGTTTTTGGGTAAAGGGGTATTTTTAGGGTTCAGGGTCAGTTTTTAGTTTTTGGGTAAAGGGGTATTTTTAGGGTTCAGGGTCAGTTTTTAGTTTTTTGGGTAAAGGGGTATTTTTAGGGTTCAGGGTCAGTTTTTAGTTTTTGGGTAAAGGGGTATTTTTAGGGTTCAGGGTCAGTTTTTGTTTTTTGGGTAAAGGGGTATTTTTAGGGTTCAGGGTCAGTTTTTAGTTTTTGGGTAAAGCGGTATTTTTAGGGTTCAGGGTCAGTTTTGGGTTTTTGGGTAAAGGTTTTTTTTTAGGGTTCAGGGTCAGTTTTGGGTTTTTGGGGTACAGGGGTACAGTGTAAAAATAAAGTAAAATTAAATTTACATTAAATTAATTTAATGAAATTAAATTAAATTATATTAAATTAATTTTTACTCTTTTGTATTTGTACGTTAATAATATTGGCTATTATTTAATTACATTTTGTTACTATATATATATATATGTTTTAAGAAATATGAATAAAAAAACAATTTTTTTACTTTCATTAATGATTTAATTATTAAAAGTTATTTTAAGTATTGTTAAGTATATTTTAGTAATTAATTTTTTATATTAATGTAATTAAACATTGTTTTTATTAAAGTCGATATTTTTTACAACTATATTTTTGTAAACGATATTTAAAACTCGATATTTTTGTACTTACCTGTTTGTACATAGAAAGTCGATATTTTGACAGTCTATATTTTGTCAACGATATTTTTGAAGGTCGATATTTTGTCACTCGATATTATTTCAGTGATCCATCCCTGGCATGGCTTGCTTAAACACGCTAGAGGGGCAAGGGTCTACCTTGGAGCCTGACTTCACCTTCCCTACTAAGTTAGCTAGCGTCTCCTTCTTAACTAAAGGTATACTGTTCATAGGGACCTGAATTTTAGGTCTGCAAGGAGTAATTTGCAGTGGGCATTCTAACACAGGGGAGCGCGAGATTTCCAACAAGAGCTCCTCAATTTTGTTGGTGAAGAATTCAAGGAATTTATGACAAACCTCAAGAAAGAACTCGGGCCTCTGTTCCCTGTTCTTCCTTAGTTCAGAGAGCACTTTAAAAATTTCTCTCTGGGGGTTTTGGGCAGTGGCAATCCATGTCTCGAAGAAGTCTGCCTTGCGTATAAGGATCGCTCTCTTGTATGTAGCGAGCTCCTGCACATACGCTAAATGTGCCGCCGCATTGTAGTCCCTTCGCCATGCTCTCTCCGCCTTCCGAAGAGCTTGTTTCCTAGCTCTCAGAGAGTCGTTGAACCAAGGCGCTCCTGCTCCTTTGCCCACCATTTTCACCTTTCTAGCTGGTGCCACAATTTCAATGGCGGCTTTCAATTTATCAACAACCTTATGACAGACTACATCGATGTCAGCATCTTGTCCCAAATAGGATACTGCATTTCGTAGATTAGTTACCAATTCCACCTCATTTATTGAATTCCATTTCCTTGCCATTTTCCAGGTGGCCATGGGTTTCCCTCCACCTTTAGACACCACTCTCTGGCCCCTAATAAGGTAGTGATCGGACCATGCACAAGGGCTCCCAGTTACCACCCTTGAGCCTGGCTCAGTTGACCATACCAAGTCCAGGGTGTGGCCCTTTATGTGCGTTGGCCCAGCCACCTGTTGTGACATCCCCAACGCAGTTAATGCTTCCTCTAAAACGAGAGCCTGTCCTTCTTTGGGGATGGTCTCCCAATGGAAGTTAAAATCTCCCATCACCAACATATCCTTGTAACGGGATCTGAGGTCGTATATCAGCTCAACGAAGCTGTCCATAAAATCCGGTGTAGCCCGTGGAGGCCGATAGACTAACAGAATAACCAAACACTCAGTGCCTAGCTCAAATTTAACCCCTAAAATGTCTGCGCCCCCATAACACTCAGCGCAGATTATTTCAGCCTTCCAGCGACTGTTAAACAAAAGCGCCACCCCTCCACCTCTTTGGTCTTTTGGCCGGTTTTGGCAAAGAGCCAGGTAGTTGGGGGGAAGAGCGGCCACCACATCTGGCGTGGATGACTCTTCTAACCACGTCTCCGTTAGCCCTAGGATGTCTAACTCACCCTCCTGTAACAGGGTGAACACTTCCAGGTTATGTTTCTGGAGTGACCGAGTATTTAGAAGACCGAAAGGGACTTCTATTTTCGTTTTCCTGTCTCTCCTCCCCTCCTGTGTCAACGAGAGGTTCAGCAACCCCTCATTTCGTAACCTTTGTAAACAATCATGTCCTAGCTGCAAGTTACCTCTATGTAGGTCCATCAATTCCTTCCTGCTATACCTGGTGTTGAAACCAGGGGATCTGGCCTCGGGTCCCGTCTGGTCGTGGATGGGCGCAAACGCTGCGCGCTAGCATGAGGCAGGTTTAAGTAGGCTTCGTAGGATCCCGCCTACCTCCTCCTATGCTGCCCCAAGATGGCGACCGCCAAGCAACCCAGCCAACCCAATCCAAAATGGCGCCTCCTAAAAGTTCGAGGGGAATTCACGGGACCCGCCAAACAGCGGTGAAATGGTTATTTTTTATGGTGCAAGTAAGGGCAATAATCAGCTATTTTACAAACAAAATTCGGTGAGTGCCACAATCACACGCAATTCAGCAGCGCAAGCCTACAGGAGCTGAAAGAGTCACAGCCTTCTTCTCACGAGTTTCGACTTGCCTAGTAACAGAGAAACATTGTTTCAGAACATGGTTACAAAGTTACAACAGTTACTGGAGCTTAGTTGCAGGAATTACATGTGTACCAAAGCATAGCATAAACATGAGGACAAAATAGGCAAGGGGAGGAAAGAATAGGGGAGAGAAGGAAGGAATAGGGGAGCTAGAGGAGAATAATGGGGAGAAGAGGAGGGGGAGGGTATAGGAGGCACAATGGGGAGACGAGGCAGCCATTTCGACCTAATATTGCTTCAATAGACCGGATAAACTGGTTCTGCCAGGCTGAATACATGTATACTTGAATAGGCTTGTATACACCAGGGAGGCACAGGATTTTACAAGCCTCCTTGCTTAGAGGGTGCTAGCTGACAGTACGTGCCCCAGATGTCAAGCATTAAGTCAGGGCATCTGCCAGTCAACTGCTGCACGAGATGCGAGCTGCCATCTTGAGATCAGGTGTGGAGATAACGGTCATTGAACTCCCGCTTGAGTGTCAACTGGTCCGAGTCCCCTGTGGTCCTGCTACATCACACTGCCTCCAGGCTGGCCCGTTGCTCCTACCTTCCTCTCCGCATTGGATGTCCCCACATGTGTGCCACGCGGCGCAGCTCGCTGCTTCCCATCATCAAAGCACAATGGTCCAGTTGCACACAGGAGGGTGGCCCAGGCGCACAGGCCCGCACGAGCAGCCAGCCCACAGTTGGTGCCAATCACCTAGGGGTGTAGTCCCAACCCGGGTGTGGCAGCCACAGATCACACCGCAAAGTCCAATGCATGGCTCGTTACCTATCTGGAAACACCACAAGAATGGATAATGGCAGCAGGGTGTGAGGTGAGAGATAAGTCCGGCAGAGAGCAGGATCAAGAGGTCAAAATTAACATTTCATAACAATATTTAGACCCCAAAATTTAACGTCCAAATATGTGTGAGTTTTCAGGAATTATGTACTAAAACAAGTTGATGAAATAATTTAAGGATTTATATGCATAAAAGTGCTGAGCGAACTGTTCTTGACATTCCCTTGGAATCACCAAAGGAACTTCTCGTTTGTATAGCTTGAAAAGGAACACACCATGCCAGTCAAATAATGGCTATATTTCACCAAATATTACAGGGTGAAGGACAAATGTTTGTGTGCTCTTGAAATAGGATGTAATAAGTTTGTGGCAAGGCGCACTAGGAGAAAAGGTAAAAGGTGTGCCTGATTAATGCTGAGGCCAGAAAGGTGCTTTCTTTGGTACCGCTGCCATATCCGAGAGGGTACAGAACTTCAGGGATCAATGTGCAGTTCCACTTGTCTTCTTCTGGAAGTGAGCAAATTAATATTGGACAAGAAGACCTCTGCCACTGCCGAATCAAGAATATTGTTTAAAAAAATGCTAAAGAAGCACACAAGTCTTTCATAAGAAAGAAACGAGGGGATTATGAAAATAACCATCTCACAACATGACAAATTCAATCTAACTCAGTTTCTAGCGCACCATTCAACCCTTTCTCTTCAGAAGGCCTACATAAGTGTACAAGAAGCTGCTGATGGATCTCACAGAATATGACCTGACACCTTGTTTGTTTGTTTGGTAACTCTTCCGTCTGGGCTTCTCTGCAAGGCTTCCCAAGTTCCCATGGTTCCAAAAGCCTACAGTGTGGCACCACCACTTCTCCACTTTGTGAGAGATCACAGCGTGTAATGCAAATGTATAGACTGTCTCACTGATGGATAGCAGTTGAAATGCTCACACCGCCTTTGCAAGAAAGGTCTCTTCGTGTGGTCTATCCTCATATAAGAACACGATTCGGTCAAAGAAGAATACTGAATCTGAACCTTCATGTGTATGGCTCAGACTGATGCTAGTTAGGTTAAAAGTACACTTACCATAATGAACAGTTACAGGTATCTAACCGCCTCCTTTGTTGACCCCATCAATATCTATTCTCCAAGTTCTTAGAGAGCAGTGGGATCAGGCGACATGTAAAAGTGCACGTGATCCTTAGCTTCAGAGAATGAAAAAGAGCATTTAAAAGATAGGATATATGCAAAGATCTCAAATCGGAAAGGCAGGAATGTAATCCGACCGCTTTCTTTGTGTTGCTTCGCATTTCTCACTCGAAATCAAAGGAACTTGAAAGACTGCCAAAATAAATATCAAAACTGCATAATGCGGTTTTTGTCCTGGAAACAGCTCAATGCATTTTATGCTAAGAAGTGCCCTATTAAAAACGTACACTTCTTTTGCTGCTTATTGCACTCATGGTCATGTAGGATGATGTTTCTAGTCTGTATATATTTACTGTTGATAAACAATTCCAAAGGGGATTTTCCATTTTGCTAGCACATCATTTGCTATTTGCAGCCGCAATATTGAGACCAAAGCTTTACAAGAAGACTTAAGAACCGTATGAACAGCAACTTTAAAACAGTTGGCAAACTGTGGTAATAATAATCATGTGCAATCCTATGCAAGGAGATTACCACAGAGGATTTGAATTCATTTGAAGAAAATGCAAGAATGTCTATGCATTTGAATAGCAAAATTGCAAAAGGCCAGATACAAATCTTTAAGGTATGCACTGCTTTGTCAGTAGTCTCAAATATGCTATAAACCACTGCTCGTGATACTACATTGCATAATCACATTTTTAAAAGTCTATTTCACAATGATAATTTTTCAACATTTGCACGTGACCCAGGAGTAGTCATGAATGCATGTGATTGGGAATACAAACTAAGGCCCTGATTTTGATGTCGGTCGGAAAGCCTCCAACCTGTGGTCCGAGGCTTTCCGACCAACATCTTCAGTTTAAATTCAGAATGCCATATTCAGAATGCGGCCTTCAGAATTAAAACCAGCCGGTCATTCCGGCTGGCTTCCAGCGACCGGGACGTAATCCCTAAAGACCGCAGTTTCTGCCGTCAGGATTACGATGTCTGTTTCCCACAGGCTTTTCATGTCAGGCTTTCTGATATGAAAAGTGACTTCAGGGTCCCCTAGAAGCACCCCAGGGCAACAGCGGCCTCCGCTCCGGAGCCTGGGGGGCACATATGTTGCTCCCTGTCAATCCCTGCACTGACTGGCAGCCACCATGTTGTGCCTGCCACGCTGTGCAAAGATCAACAAAAACAAAATTTTTTGGCATGGGAGTATGCAACTGTACCATGTGCGGTTGCATCCTAATTCTGCAGTCCATCCCAATTCCACAACTGTATCGGGCGGACGTGAGTTTGACCGACATCGTAATGAGGCCCTATGTAATAATGTAAATGAACTAATAAGAAGGATAACTTGTGTGTGACTGCCTTCAGACAAGCATCCAAAATGGCAACACACTTAAGCCATCCTAGTAAATTTTTCTTTATCTGAAACCTGAATCACTCAAAAGTTTAAATGAGTTTATGCTTCAGATGCCAAAACAGTCAATATTTGGTAGGTTTGCGTTTTGGGCCTATTTTCAGCAAGACAAAAATAATTTCTTTAAATAACTTGCTCGGCAACGAAGACCAAATATGGTTGTGGATAAGCCTCTTGCCTCATGTCAGAAGGATTTTGAGCATTTGAGAAGGTAATATTTTTGTATGTCCTCAGCAGTGCAAGTATAATAGAAGGATTAAGATTTCCAATAATAAAGATACATACACCTTCTCTTATGTTTTCCATTGCAGTGGCTGGACAGAAACTGATGTGGTGTGGGGAGGGGAAAAGAAGTGAGCATGCACAGCTTAGAGGGGTGTGGCCAGCAAGAAACTTGATTAAGGAATATTTTGGAGAATCTATAAGCCCCCAAGCCAGAAGTGGCCTCACCAGGGTCAGTCCTGCGGTGCTCTGTACTTAGACCTGGCAGCCCCTGACCAACGGGTCATCCCACTGGGTTCTGTATCCCCCCTTTATCCATAATTGGAATATTTGATACACTATGTGTGCCCAGGGCCTGTAATTCAAAAGCCACTAGTGGGCCTTAAGCACTGATTGTGCCACCCACATGAGTCTCCCTGCGAACATGTCTCAGGCCTGCCACTGCACTGCCTGCAAGTGCAGTTTTAAACTACCATGTCGACCTGACAAGTGCACCCACTTGCCAGGCCCAAACCGTCCCCCCATTTACTGCATGTAACGGACTACACCCCGAAGGTAGCCCCAAGGTAAACCCATGGGCAGGGTGCAGTGTATGTGAAAGGTAGGACATGTACTGGTGTGTTTTGCATGTCAAGATAGTGAAATATTGCCAATTCCATTCTTCACTATTGTAAGGACTATCTCTCCTATAGATTATCATTGGAGCTGTCTTGTAACATCTTACAAGAATACCTTTAAATTGGGAAGAGATGGAGATTTGGAGTTTGGGTTCCCTGAACTCATAATTTAAAAATACATCTATTAGTGAAGGTGGTTTTTAAACGGTGTGTTTGAAAATGCCACTTTTAGAAAGTGGCCATTTTCTAACTTTAAAATCCTGTGCCTCTGCCTGCCTATGGAATCAACATCTGGCTTAGACTGACAGTGGAGATATGTGTGCATTCGCTCTAGACTGTCACACAAAGGAGGCTGAGGTGTGCCCTGCATATCCTGATTCCCAATCACCAGGCTGATGGGCCTTCCTGAGCTAGAGTGGTGGAAGGAGCTGTCACTGACACCTGAATAGGGCTGTGCCTAGCCTCTCACAATGCTGTCTTCACTACTGTGTAGTGCATCTGGAGCTGGGTCAGGGCAAGGTAGCATCTGTGCACTACAAAGACTATCATTTGAAGTATGACTACTTCAAAAGCCAAAAGGGGTATAAGTATTGGACCTATAACCCCATACTTTAAGAACACTTCTGGACTGAGGACTCTGCCAAGAAGAAGAGCTGTCATGAAGAGTACTGTCCCTTTGCTATCTGTTGCTTTGCTGGGTTGGCCTGCATTTGCTGCTTCTGTCTGTGGGCAGTGAAAGAACTGGACTTTACTTTCTTGTATCCAGCTTTTTCAAATGTTCTCCAAGGGCTTGTGTGTGATTGCATTCCATTGGAAGTCTCAGGACCATAAAAGCCTTCAATTGCAGCCCCCCTTAACTCCATTGCTGGGAATTCTGACCTGCCAAGTGGTGCAAATTCCTGTTCTGCGCCCTTGGAGGTGGTTCTGTTGCTTGGAAATCCAAGCCTTGTCTTTCCAGAACCATGTTCTGTCCACAAGCTTGCTATGGTGCAGCACAAAAATGAATGCAGCACCTGTTCGTGGCCCGAAGAACCGCACCAGCATGAGTCCAGAGCACTATGTCTCCAATGTCCGAAACCCCTGCTCTGACTCCCACACAGGCCCTGCTGTGTGGCTGGAAAAATCAACGAATCACAGGTCTACGGCTGAAATACTTGATGCACTGCCTGTTTTGCCACTTTCTCATCAACTCCAGAGCATCCAGATTTCCATGCATTGCACATTTGCACTAAGTTTCCAATGCATTGCTCCGCCAAAAGGAGACACCTTCTGACATCGACACATCACTTCTCTTAGCAGTAAGGAATTGATACAGCACTTCTCCTGCATGCAGCAGAACTGATGACTCCATTCCAGTGGGACTCAAGAACTGTTGAATTACTGTGTATTATGATGCTTTCTCCTTTGTTTTTCTTCTAGAATTTTGAAGCATCAAAGGTAGTTTGTGGTAAAAATCAATCCATCCATAGAGTTTTACAGACAGAATTGCTTAAAACTTTAAAAAGTTATATTTTGAGTTATGTATGCTGGATTTCTGTTTGTCATTGTGGTCTTGTTTGACCAACTCAGACGTGAGTCCCTTGCTCACTTTGCCACTGGATTCAAGTAAGCCGGGCTGAAGACGGCTGGAATGCCAGAAACCGGTCCTCGGAAGTTTGTTTCCGGTCCAGGGAAGACATGGCTTGGCAGTTCGGGCTGGACTGTTCCCATAAGGCACAGGGTCAGACTGATTTGCATATAGCCATGTCTGAACTGGGGTGGCAGAGTGGGCTAAAGAACGGTGATGGATTCAACCCAGATCTTTTGACTGGGTGTGAGTGTTTGATTGATTCAGATGCTCCGTCCATCACCACCTCCTTTTGTACCGCTTTTGGCCGCCATAAGTGTGGCAGGGTATGCTCAGACGTGAATCCCTTGCTCACTATGCCACTTCATTCAAGCAAGCCGGGCTGAAGACGGCTCGAATGCCAGAAACCGGTCCTCGGAAGCTTGTTTCCGGTCCAGGGAAGGCATGGCTTGGCAGTTCGGGCTGGACTGTTCCCATAAGGCACAGGGTCAGACTGATTTGCATATAGCCATGTCTGAACTGGGGTGGCAGAGTGGGCTAAAGAACGGTGATGGATTCAACCCAGATCTTTTGACTGGGTGTGAGTGTTTGATTGATTCAGATGCTCCGTCCATCACCACCCCCTTTTGTACCGCTTTTGGCCGCCATAAGTGTGGCAGGGTTTGCTCAGACGTGAGTCCCTTGCTCACTTTGCCACTGGATTCAAGCAAGCCGGGCTGAAGACGGCTGGAATGCCAGAAACCGGTCCTCGGAAGCTTGTTTCCGGTCCAGGGAAGACATGGCTTGGCAGTTCGGGCTGGACTGTTCCCATAAGGCACCGGGTCAGACTGATTTGCATATAGCCATGTCTGAACTGGGGTGGCAGAGTGGGCTAAAGAACGGTGATGGATTCAACCCAGATCTTTTGAATGGGTGTGAGTGTTTGATTGATTCAGATGCTCCGTCCATCACCACCCCCTTTTGTACCGCTTTTGGCCGCCATAAGTGTGGCAGGGTATGCTCAGACGTGAGTCCCTTGCTCACTTTGCCACTGGATTCAAGCAAGCCGGGCTGAAGACGGCTGGAATGCCAGAAACCGGTCCTCAGAACCTTGTTTCCGGTCCAGGGAAGACATGGCTTGGCAGTACGGGCTGGAAAGTTCCCATAAGGCACAGGGTCAGACTGATTTGCATATAGCCATGTCTGAACTGGGGTGGCAGAGTGGGCTAAAGAACGGTGATGGAGTCAACCCAGATCTTTTGACTGGGTGTGAGTGTTTGATTGATTCAGATGCTCCGTCCATCACCACCCCCTTTTGTACCGCTTTTGGCCGCCATAAGTGTGGCAGGGTTTGCTCAGACGTGAGTCCCTTGCTCACTTTGCCACTGGATTCAAGCAAGCCAGGCTGAAGACGGCTGGAATGCCAGAAACCGGTCCTCGGAAGCTTGTTTCCGGTCGAGGGAAGACATGGCTTGGCAGTTCGGGCTGGACTGTTCCCATAAGGCACAGGGTCAGACTGATTTGCATATAGCATGTCTGAACTGGGGTGGCAGAGTGGGCTAAAGAACGGTGATGGATTCAACCCAGATCTTTTGACTGGGTGTGAGTGTTTGATTGATTCAGATGCTCCGTCCATCACCACCCCCTTTTGTACCGCTTTTGGCCGCCATAAGTGTGGCAGGGTATGCTCAGACGTGTGTCCCTTGCTCACTTTGCCACTGGATTCAAGCAAGCCGGGCTGAAGACAGCTGGAATGCCAGAAACCGGTCCTCGGAAGCTTGTTTCCGGTCCAGGGAAGACATGGCTTGGCAGTTCGGGCTGGACTGTTCCCATTAGGCACAGGGTCAGACTGATTTGCATATAGCCATGTCTGAACTGGGGTGGCAGAGTGGGCTAAAGAACGGTGATGGATTCAACCCAGATCTTTTGACTGGGTGTGAGTGTTTGATTGATTCAGATGCTCCGTCCATCACCACACCCTTTTGTACCGCTTTTGGCCGCCATAAGTGTGGCAGGGTATGCTCAGACGTGTGTCCCTTGCTCACTTTGCCACTGGATTCAAGCAAGCCGGGCTGAAGACAGCTGGAATGCCAGAAACCAGTCCTCGGAAGCTTGTTTCCGGTCCAGGGAAGACATGGCTTGGCAGTTCGGGCTGGACTGTTCCAATAAGGCACAGGGTCAGACTGATTTGCATATAGCCATGTCTGAACTGGGGTGGCAGAGTGGGCTAAAGAACGGTGATGGATTCAACCCAGATCTTTTGACTGGGTGTGAGTGTTTGATTGATTCAGATGCTCCGTCCATCACCACCCCCTTTTGTACCGCTTTTGCCCGCCATAAGTGTGGCAGGGTTTGCTCAGACGTGAGTCCCTTGCACACTTTGCCACTGGATTCAAGCAAGCCGGGCTGAAGACGGCTGGAATGCCAGAAACTGGTCCTCGGAAGCTTGTTTCCGGTCCAGGGAAGACATGGCTTGGCAGTTCGGGCTAGACTGTTCCCATAAGGCACAGGGTCAGACTGATTTGCATATAGCCATGTCTTAACTGGGGTGGCAGAGTGGGCTAAAGAACGGTAATGGATTCAACCCAGATCTTTTGACTGGGTGTGAGTGTTTGATTGATTCAGATGCTCCGTCCATCACCACCCCCTTTTGTACCGTTGTTTGACCAACTGGCTGACTGAGAGGAAGCTGCCTCTGCTGACCCCTAGGGCATGGGATCACTTTAAGTGTAAATCCCTAGATAGCCCAGGACCATCGTCCTCCCATCTGGAATAAAGCACCTGCTGAGGACCGCTGGCTCTTTGAAAGTCCGGAGACTTTAGTGGAGGTTCCCAGGCCAGTGGTGAAGCTCCCGAGCAGAGCAGAGACACAGCCACACCTGCAGAGACCATGTTGGAGGATCCTCCTCGGGAGTGCAGCAGAGATTCTCAGACCAGCAGTGAAGCTCCAGAATGAAGGTGCTTCCCCACCCACAGACACCACATCCGAAGATCACAGACCTGTTGAGCTACAGATCCTTCACTGGACCCGACACCGAGCAACCAGGAGGTGGGTTGTGCATTGCCTTGAGGGCTGAAGGTGACCCCAGGAGTGATCGCTGTGGAACAACAGAGGGATGCCAGGGACTGCAGCAGTCCCTCGCCGTTGTATCTGTCACTGGGCCTCCGAGATGCTCCATTCCCCAGTGTGATAATCGGGAGGACATGCAGTCAGAGACTAACACCCTTCATTCTTCTCCAGCAGCATGGTGAAGGGGTAAGGTGCCAGCTACCGCCCTGATCGTGGGTCTCTTGGCTCCCAACTTGCTGGGAGTGAAACTGGATCCATAAAAAAAAAAAAAAACAAGCATTATCTCAGACAGAACCCATCCCCCTGACCCCGCTAACCGCGCTAAACCTCTAGGGGCACACCGGGGCCCTGCAACATGTTTTTCCCTGGGAGTCATTGGACACAGGGAAGGAATGGTAAACTGGCAGACATCTTGCTTGCCCTTTTTCTGGAGAGCCAACCCACAGGTACATGCCCAAGTCCGAGGTTTTTACCTGCCTGTGCACTATCTTTCCTGCGGGAGGCCGGGGCACTGCCTGGAGGTACTGGAAGCGGTTGGCAGGGTCAATTGCACCCTGCTCTGTTGCCTTGAATTGAGGCTTTTGTTCTGATGTCACCCTTCTCAGCTTGGGGTACCTCTTAGTAGGAAGGATTTGTCTACCTCTTCTACCCACACCCAGCTTGGGCTATGTCCTCAGTAGGAAACTGACTTGGGCTATTTCATCATTTGACAGAAAGGTATTTGGGTTATCTCCTTAGTGGGATTTCTACCAGTCACTAGCATCTTTTTGAATCGATATGTACTTGGACTATTTCTGCAGTTAGATCTTCACCGCTCATTATGCTGTCACAACTACAGTTTGACCTGGCAGGGAATGTTGTTCCTCTTACACCTAATGAGACTCAATTTGATACCTGTTTGCATTTATGCCAGAACTTTACATTGCACACTTCACTGTTTACCCTGCACGTTATTGTACTTCTATGAACATGCTGTCATGAATGTTTATATATAATGTCCTCGCCAACATCTTCCCAATCCAGTTCAGCTGCTTGAACACACCCACGAATTTTGTTTTTTGCTTACCTCAATCACGATTATGTCAGAACTTTGCATTGTACATATTTATCTTGCATGCTTACAGCATTTTGCACACAGGATTACATGTGCTTAAATTGTATGGTGTATATTGCAACCATAATTATATAATATGCGTTTGGGTATGCACTGTAAATTGTTGCTCTCTACTCGCCAAAACGGTGACTGTATGTAGACATTGTAACTGCCTGCCTACACAGTCTCTAGTACGTATGTGACCCCTTGCTAGCAACAGTGGCTTACCTTCCTGACATCTGGTAGACCACAATTTACCCCAAATTCCAGACCACCGTTCCTTTGCAATACAACATTTCACCAAGGGCCCATAGCAATACCCTCATGGAAGGACACAGCCCCAACTCATTCTGCATTCGATTCCCAAGAAACCTTCCATAACGTGCCGCAAACCATTTCAAGCATAACTTTCTCAAAGATCCCCCTGGAATACTAATAACAGACATCTACCACAGTCCATCCCTTGGAAACCAGAAACTGGACTTCATCTTCAACACAAAAAAATTTGCCAAATGGAGAGCAAACTTCTGTCAACACCTCCACATAACCAACAATACCAAAGCACCCTATGGAGTAAAGCTTGATATATCCCGATCGCAGTCTTCAGAGGGGAAGTGTCCATAACCGTATATAGATCTGCGAACATACTAATCCAAGCCTCTGAGAAAAATGTTTCAAAAAGGGGGTGGTGATGGTCAGAGTATCTGAGTTAATCAGAACACTCCTACCCAGTCAACAGATCAGGGCTTGATCCATCACCGTTTTTTAGCTCACTGCACCATCCCAGTTCAGAACCTGGCTATATGCAAATTAGTCTGTCCCTGGCCCAGTGCATCATGGGAACAGGGCAGACCAAACTACCAAGCCAATTCTTCACTGGAAAGGAAACAAGCTTCCGGGGACCGGTTTCTGGCATTACAGCCGTCTTCGGCCCGGCTTGCTTGAATCCTGATGGTGCAGTGAGCAAGGGACTCATGTCTGAGCATATCCTTCCACACTTGTGGTGGCCAAAATATTTCAAAAAGGGGGTGGTGATGGTCAGAGTATCTGAGTTAATCAGAACACTCCTACCCAGTCAACAGATCAGGGCTTGATCCATCACCGTTTTTTAGCTCACTGCACCATCCCAGTTCAGAACCTGGCTATATGCAAATTAGTCTGTCCCTGGCCCAGTGCATCATGGGAACAGGGCAGACCAAACTACCAAGCCAATTCTTCACTGGAAAGGAAACAAGCTTCCGGGGACCGGTTTCTGGCATTACAGCCGTCTTCGGCCCGCTTGCTTGAATCCTGATGGTGCAGTGAGCAAGGGACTCATGTCTGAGCATATCCTTCCACACTTGTGGTGGCCAAAATATTTCAAAAAGGGGGTGGTGATGGTCAGAGTATCTGAGTTAATCAGAACACTCCTACCCAGTCAACAGATCAGGGCTTGATCCATCACCGTTTTTTAGCTCACTGCACCATCCCAGCTCAGAACCTGGCTATATGCAAATTAGTCTGTCCCTGGCCCAGTGCATCATGGGAACAGGGCAGACCAAACTACCAAGCCAATTCTTCACTGGAAAGGAAACAAGCTTCCGGGGACCGGTTTCTGGCATTACAGCCGTCTTCGGCCCGGCTTGCTTGAATCCTGATGGTGCAGTGAGCAAGGGACTCATGTCTGAGCATATCCTTCCACACTTGTGGTGGCCAAAATATTTCAAAAAGGGGGGGGGACTAATTTGCATACAGCCAGGTTCTGAAACTGGGATGGTGCAATGAGCTAAAAAACGGTGTTGGATCTAGCCCTGATCTCTTGACTGGGTGAGAGTACTCTGCTTAATTCAGAGACTCTGTCCATCACCACCCCTTGTTGTAAATTATTTTGTCCACCCTAAGCGTGGAAGGGTATACTCAGATGTGAGTCCCTTGCTCATTGCACCATCAGGATTCAAGCAAGCCGGGCCGAAGACGCCTGAAATGGCAGAAACCGGTCCCCGGAAGCTTGTTTCCTTCCCAGTGTAAGAATTGGCTTTTGTAGTCTGGTCTGCCCTGTTCCCATGATGCACTGGGCCAGGGACAGACTAATTTGCATACAGCCAGGTTCTGAAACTGGGATGGTGCAATGAGCTAAAAAACGGTGTTGGATCTAGCCCTGATCTCTTGACTGGGTGAGAGTACTCTGCTTAATTCAGAGACTCTGTCCATCACCACCCCTTGTTGTAAATTATTTTGTCCACCCTAAGCGTGGAAGGGTATACTCAGATGTGAGTCCCTTGCTCATTGCACCATCAGGATTCAAGCAAGCCGGGCCGAAGACGCCTGAAATGGCAGAAACCGGTCCCCGGAAGCTTGTTTCCTTCCCAGTGTAAGAATTGGCTTTTGTAGTCTGGTCTGCCCTGTTCCCATGATGCACTGGGCCAGGGACAGACTAATTTGCATACAGCCAGGTTCTGAAACTGGGATGGTGCAATGAGCTAAAAAACGGTGTTGGATCTAGCCCTGATCTCTTGACTGGGTGAGAGTACTCTGCTTAATTCAGAGACTCTGTCCATCACCACCCCTTGTTGTAAATTATTCTGAGAAAAATGTAGCCATGTTTGATTGTCCCTTCACCTACTCTCTTCAACTCCTTGCTGTTGGTCCCCAATCCCATCCCCACTCCCCGCTGCCAGTGAATAAAGCCCTACACTCTCACAGAGGACAAACCTCGCCCCCACCTTCTGGCCCAAACTCCGCCCCTTCCCTCTACCCAATGAGCCAACTCTCATGTTTCTGTCCTTGCCCACACTCACACCCCTACCCTCTTGTAGAGAAGCAACACCCCTCCCCTCATTCAGAGAATGGACCCACCCACCCATACTGTCCACTGTGCAGCCCTCCACCCCTCTACCCACCACACTGACCCCTGCAACTTGCCCCTATCAGCAGTTCACAACGTCAGACGGCCTGACAGAATTACCTACCTCGTCCCCATTACGCACATCTACTGCCCATCCAAAACTATCTCCTGCCTCCATAATCGCACAACCACCAATCCCAACAGGTGGGGTCTTTCCCGACCTCCCACCCATAGACTCAAATGAGCCCCAACACCCCCGTCAACTTAGAAACTCTAGCCACCTCTCAACTGCTCCCTACAATAGCCTTCCGTCAACACTATCCTAGGAGAAATTTCATCACTTCGTATGGAGGCTAGGAGTAAGCACTCCATCCTCTTACCCCTTGCATCTATGCCGAACTCTAACCCTGCACATCACACTCGTCCGGACACCCCAGACTACACCCGAAACAAAGTCACCCCCAAACGCATCACAAGACCAACACCAGAAACATCACAGTGGGACTGCCACAGCAGGTTGCAGATCTGTTGAGCAACACTTTGGACAGTGACCCCAACCAGCCAGACCACCGTAAGTTTCTGGTCATCCTCAACTTGAACAGGACCCTGAACGCTTCTCGCCCACCTAGGCCACCTATGCATCTAACCACCATCCAACCCTGTCTACCCATGTTGAATTTGCCACTTTTACTCCAATGCCTGCTCCTGAACTGCAAATCAGCTGTTAGACATGCCACTGAGATAGCGGATACTATCCTTCAACACAACATTGACATATGTTTTCTCACTGAAACAAGGCAAAACACATCCCCTTACGCCAACCTCCTCATACCACAGAACTTCTCAATCATCTGCAGCGATTGCCAGGATCACAGGGGGGGGCAGAGGTGCTGTTATACACAAAACCAATTTTTTGCCGGACACTTTTCCAGACTACCAACTACCTCACCTTAAAATACTTAGGAGTTCAGCTTTCCGCAAAAGGAACCACCACATTAAATGTCATCTGATTTATCACCCTCCAGGTGATAACTCAGGATTCCATGAAGATTTAGCTGATCTAATCTCGCTAACCTCCCTAATAGACTGTACTGACATCATGTTAGCAGATCTTAACCTACACCTAAACAATGTGAAGGATCCCCTAGTACAAACACTTACCACACTCTTCGAAGCCAATGATCCTACACAGCACTACAAGGATCAAACCCACAAAAAGGGCTCTACCCTCGACACAATCATCTCCAAGCACAACACACTATCCCTACACTCCATCCATCCATCCAACTGGACTGATCATCATCTAATACTTTTTCAACACAATACCTTCTATCTAGAGAACCTGCCCAAACCCAGCTATCCCAACATCCACCACATCCCCCAAGAAGAGTTAGAAATACTATTCAACTCCCAAATCCTACACCTGTACATCCTCTCCTCCACCAACGACCTCACCAGCCACTACAACACAAAAATGACAGAACTCATTAAAGCAGTCGTCCTTCAAACTCAAGAAGTCAAGAAGTATCCCCTCCAGATCCTGGTTTAACCAGACATTTAACAATGAAAGATGTCGGGAGGAGGAGCTTAGCGCGCACCCAAGATGGTCGCGTGAGCTCAGAGCTCCCGGACCTTCACCACCTCCATCGACTATCCTGCATCTAATCCTGATTTGAACGACGGGCTTCTGTGGTCGTGAACCTGCTGATCATTTATCCGTTGGCGGATTTCGCTTTGGTCTCCGGGAACCTAAGATATGGCTTTTTGAATATTTGCGGCCTGCTCCATGGCACTGCCCCGGGCTTGCCTACTCTGCCAGCCGGGTAGTAATTGAATAACAACGGCCTGCGTTAACCTCCCTTGCCTGGTCTTCTACTTTCGGTTTCGATTTTGATGATCCTACGTCATTGACCTTGCCTTGGTCGCCCTGGTTGCTCGCTTCACTCGTTTATTCGCAACATCGCTTGGAGATCCGGACTTTCTTGCTCTTTGCCTAGTGACTGGTCCTCACTTTATTCCTTGAGCTTCTGCGGGCACATCGAGTGTAGCCATTTTCACTAGGTCTCAGACTACCCTCCGGGGCACACGACCTAAGATGGCCACCAAGCCTGAAGCGGAGAGGCGCAAGACCAGACCGGCAGCTCGAGGAGGTTCTGTCCAATCCAACGTCATGGACCGATATACCCTCACTAAGAGCTCTCCGAGCGGAATGGCTAAACCCCCGGCCGGCATTGAGGACGAATCCCTGCTGGGTGATGACCCGTCATTGAAAGACGTCATGTGCGCCATTGCTGGGATGAAGGCCGCGATGGGACAACAGTATGAGGCCCTAACCCACAAGCTGGACACTGTTGCCATAGATGTCAATCTAATCAGGGCGGATCTTGCAAAAACCAACGAAAAGGTCAAGTCTCTCGACCTGAAGACTACTAGTCTCATCGCCGACGTCTCTGACCTACAGACGGAGGTCGGTAATCTGAGATCCGCCCGTGACTATCTCTCCCATCGCTTGGACGATTTTGAGGGCCGAGCACGACGGAACAACGTCCGACTGGTCGGTGTCCCGGAGAAGACGGAATCGTCAGCTGTGGACCTACTGGTGGAGGACCTTGTCCTAAATCATTTAGCGCCCAAGGGCCTGAGCAAGTTCTTTGCAGTAGAACGGGCCCACCGTGTCCCGGGTGGCCCGCCCAAGCTGGGTGCCTCTCCGCGCCCCATCATTGCGCGGATTTTCAACTTTCGTGACAGGGATGTGATACTGCAGGCTTCCCGCACATCAGTCCCCACGGAATATGAGAACGCTGCGGTCAGCTTTTATCCGGACTTCACCCAACAAGTCCAGAAGCAGCGGCTAGGATTTCAAGGAGTGAAGAAGAGACTGAGAGACAGGGACATGAAATATGCCATGCTTTTCCCGGCTCGATTGCGTATTGTCCACAATGATAGAACATTTTTCTTTGACCATCCTGAAGCGGCTAATGACTGGTTGGACTCGCTGCCTACGGGACGAGGGCGGTTTGAACAATCGGAACCTTCCGGTGGAGCGGAGGGCGGCCCGACGGAGCAGGAATAGGGAGCGACATCGGCTCCCGGACCAACGTTTTGACTTTCGGCAATGGTTCGATGCTATACTGATAATGATTGCTACTCCATTGTCTTACTGGGGTGTGGGTGAGGGGCGGGTGAGACTTCCTCCTCTGGGGTTCTTTTCGTAGATTAGTTGTATGTTAGGGCGACAGGCACGCTGCGAGTTGGGGTGGCTTTTGAGTCTAACGCAGGGGTGCGGGGTGGGGGGTATGATGTTGTTTTGGGGGGTTGGGAAGTTCAGGGATGTGTTTCTTTGTTTTTTTCAAGGCATAATGCTGATGATCTTCTGTGTTGTGGTGTCGCGGCTGGCGTGGGGGGAGACTTGGGGTGGACTCTGGGATGGGGGGTAGGGGACTACGGATACTGTGTTGGAACGTCAATGGTCTGGGAGACAGAATTAAACGGGGAGTGGTCTTGCAGTTACTGAGACGCTTGTCCCCTGATGTGGTTTTGCTTCAGGAGACGCACTTGCTGGGTAATACGTGCCACGCCATGAATAGGCGTGGCTATCGTCTCATTGCACACTCAGGTTTCACTTCTGGCTCCAGAGGGGTGGGCATTCTAATCCGGACCTCCCTCCCCCTCGCTGTTGACGACATTATACTTGATGATAGAAGGCGGTACGCCGCCATTGTGGGGCGTTGGGAGGGTAGGGTGGTTACACTATTTTCTGTTTACATACCCCCAGGTCTTCAAACTACGACCTATGCGGATTTGGGAAGAGTGATTCTGGGAGTCCCCGAGGGTTTGCTTGTGGTCGGGGGAGACTTTAATTCAGTAGTATCTGGGATGTGTGATCGTTACCCTCCCCGAGTTCTCGCTAAGTTCCAATCCTGGCTTGGGGACTTCATGGAGGCGCTGGGGCTGACCGATTGTTGGCGATTACATCATCCTGGGCAACAACAGTATACCTTCCACTCTGGGGCCCACGGCAGCCTTTCGAGATTGGATTATGTTTTGATGCCCTCCTCCCAGACTTCCCGTATAGGGGAGGTGAAACATCTTGCCAGGGGTATTTCGGATCATTCCCCAGTGTGGTTGGTTGTGAACGCACATGGGGGATCGGAGGGTCGAGTGGCCCCGATCAACCCATGGTACCTCAGTGTTCCTGAGATTAGAGCGGAACTACTTAAGACAATTGATCACTACTTTGCCGAAAATGTGGGGTCAGTATCCTCTTCTGTCTCCTTGTGGGAGGCGTACAAAACTGTAATTCGGGGGCAGGCCCTCTCGTCGATTGGCACTGTTAAGAGATGTAGACGAGAGGAGGTTGTTCGTCTTGAGACTGAAATTACCGTTCTTAAGGGAGAGTTTGATGCTGGAGTCTCCCCTGAGAGGCTTCATCTGTTGGACCTAAAACAACATGAGTACAGAGCTCTGGTGACTGATGCAGCGAAGGAGATGAGTCGTGAACAGCAGGGACGTCTGTATGATGTGGGAGATAAGGCTGGGAAGTTGCTTGCTTGGTTGGATAGGAGAGAATGGGCGAGTCGAGTGGTTCCTGTTATAGTTGACGCGAATGGTGAAAGTATCACGGACCCTGCTGGGATTGTTGAGAGGTTCGCCGATTATTTTCGGGTAGTGTACTCCCCTGTGTCCGATAGACCGGAGCAGGACTCCCACATGCTTTTACGCGATATCTCGCTACCATGTTTGTCTGAATCTGAGCGGGACCTGCTGGAGGCTCCGCCTACGGCGGATGAAGTTGCGACCGCTATCCGTTCGATTCGCTCCGGGAAGGCCTCGGGCCCTAATGGACTCCCTATAGAACTCTACAAGCTTCGTCCGGATGTACTGGCACCGTATATGCGATCTATGTTTCTGGAATCACTGGCGGAAGGGTTTCTTCCTCCTGACCAGAGATTGGCTTCCATAGTTGTTATACATAAAGAGGGTAAGCCACGTGACCGCTGCGAATCGTACAGGCCTATTTCCCTAATAAATGCTGAACCCAAGATCCTGGCCAAAGTTCTTGCTAATCGTCTGGTGGCTGTTATAGGCGATCTGGTTCATCCGGACCAGTCCGGATTTATACCACATCGCAATACGGCACTTAATCTTCGGCGCTTGCATGGAGTCCTTGCGCGAGCCGGGACATTGTGAGAGTCGGCCATCTTGGCGTCTTTGGACGCCACCATGGCGTTTGACACGATTGAATGGCCCTATCTTTGGGCGGTCCTCTCCAAATTCGGGTTTGGGCCCACCTTTATCCGTTGGGTTTGATTGCTTTATGCTGATCCCTTAGCCCAGGTAGTGGTGAATGGACGTGCCTCGGCCTCCTTTGTTCTCGGTAGAGGTACGCGCCAGGGCTGTCCTCTGTCCCCACTCTTGTTTGCCCTTGCTTTAGAGCCACTGGCGGCTTGGCTGCGATGGGAACCATCCATGAAGGGTATTCGATGGTCTCCGGACTTTGAAGACCGTGTATCTCTGTATGCAGATGACATCCTTTTGTACCTCACATCGCCCCGACAGTCGTTAATCGTCCTTTTTGACGTTTTGACTTCTTTCCGTAAAAATTCCGGCTTAGTTATAAATTGGTCTAAATCTTGCGTTTATGTTCTCTCCGGTGATACTCCCCTCCTGCCCCGTGATTGTCCTATTCCGGTGGTACTAGATGGTTTCAAATATCTTGGAATCTTTGTCACCTTGGACCCCACACTTCGGTAAGAGCGCAATCTGCTGCACCCTCTCAGACGCCTTTGGGCGGCTGTCGGGACTTGGAGCAAGCTCCCCCTTTCTCCCTTGGGACGAGCTGCGTTGTTTAAGATGATGTCGCTCCCCCGATTCCTTTATGCGCTTCAAAACACGCTTGATGTAGTGCCAGAGGAATATTTTCGTGAGATTGAGAGTCTACAGCGGCAATTGTTATGGGGGGGCCGTCCTCGCATCGCCCTCTCGAAGCTTACACTTCCTTGGTACGATGGTGGCATCGCTCTCCCGGACATTCGTCGCTATTACTGGGCCTCTCAATTTGGGGCCATCAACCATGGCACCTACACTTCCCCACTAAACCCGAATTTTGCGATGGACAGATGGTTGCTACCCGGTGGGGACTACAATAGGGCTCTATATGCGAAATCAGCTGGTGACACTCTTACGGGCCCCACCAAAACAGCAGTGCAGGTGTGGCGTAGAGCTACGGCGGCCACGGGATGGGCCGATAGGCCGACCCGGGCTACCCCACTATATGCTTCGGATAAACTGGGCTCCCTTTGGCAATCGAAGGGATTTGATCGGTGGGACATGATCGGGATCAGTAGGGTAGATGACGTATGGATCAAGGGCAGGGTCAAGACGTTTGAGGAATTGAAAGTTGAGTATGGGCTGAATGATAAGGAATTCTTCAGATATGCGCAAGTCCGGCATGCGGTCTTGTCTGTTTTTCCACTAGGCTCGGACGTGCCGGAGGCATCCCCGCTCGAGGATCGGATTCTGGATGGTCACGTTCCTGATAGCACGATCTCGCTAAATTATAAAAAGTTGATCAATACCAGGACTGATCTACTAGATAGTCTTCGAGGGTTGTGGACCGATGATGAGGACTGGCAGTCCGCTATTTCTTCCCCGAAGGAAGTAGCTATCCCGGCACGTCTTCGGTTCGTCCAACTGAAAATTCTGCATAGGGTGTATGTGACTGGCCCACGTCTGGTTCGTATGGGATTTTCGATGGATGGATTGTGCAGGCGTGGATGCGGTATGGTGGCTACGTTCCTTCATATTATCTGGGAATGCCCTGCTGTGATACGTTATTGGAACCACGTGCATGGAGTAATGAGTGAGGTCACGGGAGTGCGATTAATGCCTGAAGCGCGAAGATGCTTGTTGAATGTCTGGGAGCCGCTTGACTACAATCGAGCGCAGCTCCGCTGGGCGACCTTGGGAAACATGGTAGCCAAGCGTGATATAGCCCAATTGTGGGGCGCTCAGAAGCCTCCGACACTTCTGGGATGGACACAAAACATGGATTGGTGCATGTTTCGAGAAAAAAACTGTGTATATTTCCAGTGGCAAACCAGGCAAGTGGGGGAAAGTGTGGACCCAATGGAACGCATACCGTGGAGATATATGTACTCCCCCAATGTCGGAATTTGATGCTGATTTGTCTTCCTCCCAACCTGACGTTTCCTCCGCAGGAACATAGTTGTTTTGTATGTATTTTGGTCTCCTCCCCCCCCCCCCTCTCCCCCCCCAATTATTGATTGCACTACTGCTTGATTCCTCTATGTACCCCCCCCCCACGGACCACGTGATGATACGTTTTAATGTACTGCCTTGTTTTGTATTGTTCTTTTGTTTTCTTGTTTTAAAATCAATAAAAAGTTTAAAAAAAAAAAAAACAATGAAAGATGTCAACTATGTATAGAGGAAAGAACCTGGGACAGCAACCATCAGAATGTATTCTGTCGATCCTCTGGGCCAAATGCCTAAGATATAAAAAACATATCTTCAGAGAGAAATCCTCCTTTTTCCGACAACTACTGGACGGGTCCAAGAACAGTCCCAAAGAATTATTCAACATCTTCAAGCAGCAAACATAATCTTTCCCTCAGCATGCAAATAACAACAACAAATTTGCATCATATTTCCCTGAGCAAATACCTAGGATTGAACTCCCTCTTGAGCCTCTCACCCCTCTACCTTTCACTAAACATGGCCCCTGTGATGATGGCCCCTGTGATAATGGCTGACTGTCTCCCCATCAACACAGCTCCCCCTTTCAACACAGCTCTCCAACCTCAACTCCCTGCAACTGAAAAACAATGCAACCTGGTAGAAATTCAGCCCTGTCCGTGAAGTCGCCAGCAAAAATACTTGAGAAGATGAAGCTGACATTGCACATCTCAGACCCTCTCCTGAAGGTGCTTGTAAAACAGTCCAGTCACATCACCTCTCCTGTATGGACCAAAATCGTCAAAGCGGCTCCGTGCTGGCTCCCCTCAAACGTAGCCGAGTAACCCTTGTCATCAAAAAAACAGACACCGACCTAAATGACCTTAATAACTACAGACCCATAACTAACCTCCATCTCCTCGCCTAAACCATCGAAAAATGTGTACTCACTCAACTCAACACCCACATTGAAAACTCCAACTTACAAGACACCTTCCATTCAGGTTTCTGGAAAGGCTGCAGACAGAAACTGCCATACTTAACATAGTAGACGATCTCCACATAGCACTAGACGCAGGACAGGCATGCCTCCTAGTCTTCCTGGACCTATCAGCCGTCCTCAACACGGTCAACCACGATATCCTCCTGAACGCCCTCTCGAAGAGATTAGGCATCGAAGGAACTGTCCTCCAATGGTTCACCTCTTTCCTAAGAAAGCACACGCAGCTAATAAAATTCAAGAATGAAACCTCTCTAGGGCCAACCCAGACTCCTGCACTATTTAACCTATATCTGGATCCTCTCACAGTGATCTTGAAGCAAGCTGGAATTGACACTATGTGGATGACGCCCAACTCTACATGGAAATCTTATCAATCAGTGATATTCAGCACCTAATCAGCAGTCTACACACAGATCAATACTAGCTCGCCAGAAACCGCCTCAAACTCAACCCCAACAAAACAGGCCTCCTCATCAAACCCCCAAAATAATCCTTTCCCATAGCTAGCTGGCTCAACAACCTCACTGCCCCAAACTGAAAACTGTCCATCTCTGACTCAGTTAAATCCCTCAACATTCACCTAAGCATGAAGGAACATAGTACCGCCTCTGCAAATAGTGCCCTCTACGCACTGAAACACCTAAAAAAAAGTCAAAGCCTTCATACCCAGTGATGACCTAAGGACTGTGGTTCAAGCCCTCGTCCTCCCCAAGCTAGACTGTGGCAATGCTACATTCACAGGCACCCCAAATGCAGATATAGCCCCTCTGAATGCAAAACTCCACACAGCAGCCAGGCTATTATCAGGAGAGAGGCATAATGACCACATCACTCTCTAACAGCTCCGCTGGTTTCCAATAGAGTCAATGTAGCCTGGCTGATGAGGGGTGATGCCCTGAAACTGACCCCAGGATGCTTGTTTCCAGTCCAGGGTGGAGCTGACCTGGCAGTCCAGGCTGGACTGTTCCCATGGGGAACTGGGTAATGACTGATTTGCATATGGCTGAGTCTGAACTGGAAAGGCATGGGGAGCAAACAACGATGAATTTAGGCCCAGATCTCTGTACTGGGGTGAATGTTTGACATTGTGCAGCATTCTGTCCATCAATTGTTCTTTTTTGCATTTGTCACCCCGAGTGGGGTGGGTATACTCTGACGTGGGTCACGTGCTCTCCATGCCACTGGAGTCAAGCTAGCCTGGCTGATGAGGGGTAATGCTCCAAAACAGGTCCCAGGATGCTTGTTTCCAGTCTAGGGAGGATCGGGACTGGCAGTTCGTGTTGGACTGTGGGCATGGGGATAAGGGTCAAGACTGATTTGCATATGGCTGCGTCTGAACTGGAAAGACATATGGAGCAAAAAACAATGGATTTAGGCCCAGATCTCTGAACTCGGGTGACTGTTTGACATTGTGCAGCATTCTGTCCATCAAGTGTTCTTTCTGGCTGCCAATAAAGACAAAAGCTATATTAAAAAATGCTTCCATAACTCGCAAGGCTCTATACATGGATAAACCAATCTATCTCGCTAATAAACTATTAAAAGCCGTACAAAAGAGACCACCTGGAAGTTCAAACATCCTTCTCCTGATCCCACCAAAATTCAAGAAAGAAAAATCCTGAGCCTTCTCTTTCTCCCGAAATGCCCCCAGAATCTGGAACGCACTGCCTCAAGACTTATGCGGCAATCAATCCTTCTCCCACTTCAAGGCAAAATTAAAACTCCTGCTACTCACAAATATCTATACCCACCCTCCTAAAGCTGTGCTGCTCAGCACCATTATCATGGTGAACACACTTATGTCCCACTCTCCCCCTGTCGCAAAGTGGCACACCCGTAGCTTGCCCCGGTGCTATCTTGCCCATCCACTCTACTGCATGCCGCAGCCCACTGTTAGTATTTGCCCTATGTACGTTCACTTATTCCCAGTGTAACCCTATGTAATTGTATCTATGCGCTGCTAAAACTTATATATATATTACCTACTGGCGGTCGCCAGTAGGTATATATAGTTAGGATTTTTTCCCTATGGGATTTTTGAAAATTCTATGTCTAATAACTTTGGCGTTTGTGGACGGAATTGGCTGAAATTTTCTGGAAAATGGAACATTTTGTTTCTGAGGAGCCCCAGAAAATTTGGGGGGGGTTTGTCAAGGGGGGGCCGAGAAAAAAGGGGGGTCCCAAAACGTGTTTTTAACATTGAGTTTTCCATAGGGCGGTTAGCCTTACTTTTAGCCCGAACGGCTGAATGGATTTGCACGAAACTTGGCAAAATTGTAGGGACTGGTAGCCCGATGTGCCTTTTGTAGGTCTCAATATATGTGCTGCAGTGGATTTTGAGAAATTAACGTTCAAAAAAAGATATATATCTGTAAGCGCGGACCAGGCAGCGCCCCGGTTCGCGTACTTGACGCGTAACGGAACTTCGCGTAGCGAAGCTGATTGGCTCTCCGGTGTCTGTCAACATTCTAAACAGTCCGGAGCGGCCGCCATCTTGTCTCTCGGTAGGATCGAGAGACAAGAGGAGGCCAAAACAAAGGGGGAAATAACTATAAGGGGGCATAGTAGATCCTCGCTGACCCCCTAGGTTTAATGTGGAGGTTTTAAAGGGGCCCCGCGGGGCAAAAAAAAAAAAAAAATTTTTTTTGTTTTTTTTTCGTGGTTAGCGCCCGGTACGCGAACCGGAAAGCGTTCTGGGGAGCGTACTACAATGAAAAATGAATGATAGTCTTTTCAAATGCTGTATGTTAATTAATTGTTGGATTTTTTTATTATTTTTTTTTTCCTTTATCTTCCCAGGGAGTGACCAGGTACGCGAACCGTTGAGCGCCTCGGTTCGCGGACCTTAAGCGTTCCGGGAGTCCACCATTTTGTGTTTCGGTCGAATTAAGATACAAGATGGAGGGCAATTAATGTTCGGAATGGGTAGAAGGGGGCACTGTAGAGTTATCTTGACCCCCTAGGTTTTCTGAGGGTGGCTGAGGAGGTTTATATGTGCGAAAAAAAAACATTTTTTTTAAAAATTTCGCAAGGTTAGCTCCCGGTACGCGTACCGGGTAGCGCCCCAGGGAGTGTACTTTGTTTAAAATTAGTGAAAAAAGTTAGAGTAAAATAATAATTGTGAGTGATCAGATGTAGGGTAGCTCTGAGAAGAGCTTTTGGGTTTATGGTACATTTAGGTACTTATAAGTAGGTACCAATGCACATTCTTAAATTCAGAGTGAAAACTCTGTTGCCCTCATCTGAGAAGTGAACTCCATCTCCTCTGTAGATATCTTGCATGTAGTAACGCAAGTTATTGTTGTACAGGGAGCCCATTCCATGGTCTCTCATGTAAGCTGAAACAGATTTGTTTACATGCTTCCTCGACTTCTCAATTTGTGGACAAAATTGGTTTGACCACCTCCATTTCTGTCTTTGGCATATATTTGAATATACCAAGGCAGTCTGAGGAAAAAGTGCCATTAATTGCTCAAAGGTGTCCTTTAAAAGCATTTCCAGACCTACACCAGTCAAAGTGCCCAAGTCATTACCTCCACAGTGCACAATTAACAGGTCAGGTTTTGGCAAATGCATAAAGGTTTTCACCAATGGTATCAATTGGTGACATTTTAATCCTCTGTGGCCAAACCACTTAATTTCCACATCTTGTAAATTGAGGTTAGGTAAATTCCTGCTTTCAACGTACCTTTGAGCCCAGTGAATATAACTATGACCAACAATCCAGACAGAAAACATGGTGAGAGAAGGTTCTCCTGCAGTCAGATGAAGTGTGGCAATGAAATGGCAGTTGAAAAAATGAGAGTGTAAAATGAAAAAAAAACTGTGGAGTTTCTGTGTTCATGAAGCAGTAACAGTGATTGGTGGATTTTGATTGATGAAAACAGAAAGTTAGGGTGTACAGATGTGTTGTTTGAAAGATGTATTTTGAGTGGTCAATAAAAAATCATTAAATGAAAGAAAGCACTGGATATGCAGGTGCACTGAGAGTTCAGAGTTCAATTGCAACATTGTTGTGTGAACTTGCAAACACCAGAGTTTCTCCAAGAGGTGGTTGCTATGGAAAATAGGCAGAAAGGGCAGAGGGGGAAGGGTTTTCATTTGAAAAAAAGTGAGGGAAGAGTTTTGATTGGGTGACATGAGAAATATGTGTGAAGAATTACAGCATTTCTGTGCTTTAGATAGCTGCAGACTCTGGAGTGCATACCTTTTGCTCTGCTGAAGACAAATTGGTGTGTTTCTTAGACTGTTTTCAAACTCAAAGTATTTGCTAAGGTGAGAAAATATTTCTTTACTTTAGATAGAGAATAATATGCTTTAAGGAGAAAATTATGATTTATGTGGCGCAAATTGCTTGTATATATGCTCTCACATGTGCATGGAAAATTTTGATTTTGAATGTTTGTGTTACATAGCCATGTTAAAAGTGACCCAACCATGCTGGAAAGCCAATCAAAAAATGATTTCATGTGTTTTAATGACATTTTAAGTCATTTTCCCATGTGCAGTGTTTAGAAATTATGATTTGAAAATCGTTTTTGTGGAAAAGGAATTGTTTTTAAATTCATGACAAGGACATAATGGTGTATGGTTCTTTATAAGGCAATTGACTGTCCCTGATGTTATTTTTCTCATTTTAGTGTAAGACCTTTCTCTGTGGCGCAAATTGCTTGTAAATATGCTCTCACATGTGCATGGAAAATTTAGATTTTGAATGTTTGTGTTACATAGCCATGTTAAAAGTGACCCAACCATGCTGGGAAGGCAATCAAAAAACGCTTTCATGTGTTTTAATGACATTTTAAGTCATTTTCCCATGTGCAGTGTTTAGAAATTATGATTTGAAAATCGTTTTTGGGGAAAAGGAATTGTTTATAAAATCATGACAAGGACATAATGGTGTATGGTTCTTTATAAGGCAATTGACTGTCCCTGATGTTATTTTTCTCATTTTAGTGTAAGACCTTTCTCTGTGGCGCAAATTGCTTGTAAATATGCTCTCACATGTGCATGGAAAATTTTGATTTTGAATGTTTGTGTTACATAGCCATGTTAAAAGTGACCCAACCATGCAGGAAAGCCAATCAAAAAACGCTTTCATGTGTTTCAATGACATTTTAAGTCATTTTCTCATGTGCAGTGTTTTGAAATTATGATTTGAAAATCGTTTTTGGGAAAAAGGAATTGTTTTTAAATTCATGACAAGGACATAATGGTGTATGGTTCTTTATAAGGCAATTGACTGTCCCTGATGTTATTTTTCCCATTTTAATGTAAGACCTTTCTCTGTGGCGCAAATTGCTTGTAAATATGCTCCCACCTGTGCATGGAAAATTTTGATTTTGAATGTTTGTGTTACATAGCCATGTTAAAAGTGACCCTACCATGCAGGAAAGCCAATCAAAAAACGCTTTTATGTGTCTTAAGGACAATTTAAGTAATTTTCCCATGTGTAGTGTTTTGAAGTTATGATTTGAAAATCGTTGTTGAGGTAAAGGAATGTTGTTAAAATTTATGTGCGCCATATGCCCCCAAATTTCTTTTTTAGGGTTGCAGCAGGGTGTTCTTGAGACACCCCTGCACCTTTGGAATAAATTCCTAATTTGTGATGAGCAAATTGTTAATCGCAAATTGCACCTTCATTTATATGAGCCTCCTAGCCCATGGAAATGAATGGGTAAAATAGCAATTAGCAATTTGCTCATTGCAAATTAGGAATGGTAAAGAATTGCTATTTATTCCTTAAAATTCACTATTTAGGAAATGCAAAATAGTTTGATGATACATATGGCGGTTGATCTCTAACAAGATAAGAAGCTTATGGATTCATTTATGGTGACTGGCGCAATGAAGTAGACATCACTTACTTCATTGGTAGAGCTTTACATATATTATCTCCTCTGTATTCTTCATCATGCGTAAATTTAATCTGGAATCCTGAGTAGGCCTCACTTTAAACAAACCTCTGGATAGGCTACATCTTATTGTTATCCTGTATTAATCATTTAAAATGCTAGGGACAGATTTATGATAGGTGTATACCTCTTTTGTGCCACTTAGAAAACATTGTCCATGGGGAAATGACTTAAAATGTCCTTAAGACACATGAATGTGTTATTTTAAAACGTTTGCAATTTTTTTGGGTCACTTTCAACATGGCTATGTGACTGAAACAGTCAAAATCTAAATTTGCAATGCACAGGTGGGAGCATATTTACAAGGAATGTGCTTCATGGGGAAAGGTCTTATAATGTAATATGGGAAAAATGACATTAGAGACACTGAAATGCCTTATAGAGAAGCATACACCATTATGTCCTTGTCATAAATTTGCAAACCATTACTTTTCCCCAAAAACGATTTTCAAATTATATTTTGAAAACACTGCACATGTGGAAATGACTTAAAATGTCAATAATTCAAAATTTGCGATTCCTTAAATGCAATGTATCAAAAAATATGTAAAAAATGATATTAAGGATTTGAAAACTACCACCAACTTCTAGTTTGTGGTAATTTGCGAATTCTTTTCAAAAAGCATTTTTTTCAAAAAAAAAAAAAGGTCCCATATGACGCCCATACATGCCCTTAGGGCATGTATGTGTGCCATATGCCCCCAAATTTCTTTTTCAGGGGTGTAGCAGGGTGTTCTTGAGATACCCCTGCACGCTTGAAAAAATTCCTATTTTGTGATGAGCTAATTGCTAATCGCAAATTGCAACCTTCATTCCTATGAGCCTCCTAGCCCATGGAAGTGAATGGGTAACTTGCAATTAGCAATTTGCTCATTGCAAATTAGGAATGGTAAAGAATTGCTATTTATTCCTTAAAATTTGCTATTTAGGAAATGCAAAATAGTTTGATGGTACATATGGTGGTTCATCTGTAACAAGATAAGAAGCTTAGGGATACATTTATGATGACTGGCGCAATAAAGTGCACATTACTTACTTCATTGGTAGGCCTTTACATGTATTATCTCCTCTGTATTCTTCATCAAGCGTAACTTTAATCTGCAATCCTGAGTAGGCCTCACCTTAAACAAACCTCTGGATAGGCCACACCTTATCGTCATCCTGGATTAATCTTTTAAAATGCTAGGGACAGATTTATGATAGGTGTATGCCTCTTTTGTGCCACTGTGCGTCACTTTTATGATGCAGCGGCGGTGCAAAAGATTTGCTATGAGGCGACAACATTACAAATTGATGCATTTAGGCAGATATGTCATGGTGTAAAAAAAACGTACCACATGAAACCGATGCAGCAGTGATGCAAAAGATGCACCATGTCGCAAGACAGGCCTCACTTGGGGCCATATGTATCAAGCTAATTAGCATTTGCAAAGATCAAAATTCTATGAATTTCGGCCTTTGCGAATGTTAATTAGACAAATGGTATGTATCAAACAAGTTTGATGCAAAATAAGGAGTAGCAAAATTTGCTATTCCTTATTTTTGCAATTGCACTGAAGGATTTGCAAATTTTGTGACTACTTAAATGCAATGTATCAAACAAAAACTATGTAAAAAATGACATTAAGGATTTGGAAACTATTGTGGTAAATTGGTGGTAATTTGTGAATTCTTTTCAAAAAGCTTTTTTTCAAAAAAACAAAAGGTGCCATATGACGCCAACACATGCCCTTAGGGCATGTATGTGTGCCATATGCCCCAAAATTTGTTTTTCAGGGGTGCAGCAGGGTGTTCTTGAGACACCCCTGCACCCTTGGAAAAATTCCTAATTTGTGATGAGCAAATTGCTAATCGCAAATTAAACCTTCATTCATATGAGCCTCCTAGGCCATGGAAATGAATGGGTAACTTGCAATTAGCAATTTGCTCATCGCAAATTAGGAATGGTAAAGAATCGCTATTTATTCCTTAAAATTCGCTATTTAGAAAATGTAAAATATTTTGATGATACATATGGCAGTTCATCTGTAACAAGATAAGAAGCTTAGGGATAGATTTATGATGACTGGCGCATCACCAGGGATGTGACAGTCCTCCTGCGCCGCTGTTCCGCCACCCATGTTGTGCTGCATTTACAATGCGGCGCAGCATGGGACAAAAACGGCACAGATGCGTGACGCATCTGTGCCGTAAAGGTGGCGCATTGCTGGAGTTGTATCGCAAGTGCGATGCAGCTCCAGCAAGGCTCAGGGGTGCCCCATCTCCACAATGCTGCTTCAAGACCTATGCCAGCTTCAATCAGGCGCAGGGTTTTGACGCAGCTTTCTCCTATCTGATTGTAAATGCGGCACACCATGGGTGGTAAAGCAGTGGTGCACATTAACTGGTGCATGCCTGGGGATGTGCCATTTAATATAAATCTGCCCTTTAACATTTAAGTATGTGCAGGGGACACAGAGTCGTTGAGGCTTATCCAAGGTTAAGAAGAGATGAGTCCTGTTCAGTGAAAAATTAGACATAGGCTTCACCTGCTCAGCATTGCTGGACATGGCTAAATAATAGCTGCAAAATGTTAATCTTGTTAAACAATTTTACTATTATAATCTCTGAGATTTGTTTCTTACTCTGCAACATCTCATTGTTGTTATCTTTCTTTAAAGATAAAGACAACCTCAACATGAGCGACAATCTGCAATCAGTTGATTTTGACCTCATCATTGAACTTGTAATTGAAACATCAGTGGATGTTGATCCTTTGGATGATTTAAATCCTGAGGATGAAGAAGAGCGTGATGAGGATGCAGATTTGTCCGAATTATATGATATAGGATGGGAAGCTGACCTGCTTGAGCCTTTGGAATTATAAACATTTATTTTTAAAATTTATAATCAATAAAAAGTAAAAAGGTAAACCGTTTAATTTAAAAATAAAGACACCTTCAAAAACAGGTTATGTGTAGTGTCTTCAATAAAATATTAAAATATGCTCATAAAATTAGATCAGATTCACATATAAAATAGCATAGGTAACATAAATATAAATGTCATTTCTTTTCTGGTATTTCTGTATTGTAAAATTGCCAATGACTAAAAAATCTTCAAATTAAAATGTCAAGTAGTGTGTTATGTTTTTGATCACTATTACTGATTTACTGTTTGATAATAATGTTTATTAACATTTTTTATTATATTTTTCCTCAGATTCAACTGCAGATCATTTCAAGATTTCAATATGCCTACAATACAAAGACAGATAAAGGCTGCAAAACGTCAAAGACAGCAGGAGAAAAAAAAAACGCAGCAGTCCTCTAACAAAAAGATTTCTCAAGCCACGAAGAAAGCACCGGGTAAGAGCTCTAAATATTTCATAAGAAATATTTGTAATAAAAAAAATATTACTACAGAAAATGTTTCAGTCCATAACACGAGAAGTAAATCAAATGGAAAGAAAAGGACAATGAAAAATGTTACTGCTAGAGCAAGAGATAAATCTGTGCATGATAGTAGAAGGAAACAACAGTTTAGGGAGATTCGTAAACGAATGTTCCGCAACAGGATAATTGGCAATTTGTTAAAAAATATTAAGAAAGGTCAACAGAAACTAGTTTTTTATAAGAGAAAAAAAAAAGTTGAGAAAGTTATTGATCAGGCATTTGAAATTAAACGTAAGTTATTTATTTTGATAATCAATAGAATTAGGAAGCTAAACAAGGCAATTTTTGATTTCAAAAGAAATAGTAGATGGAAGAGAATAGTTAATCGTAGTAATTTTTGTGAAGTTTTTTCTGGAGAATGGATGCATAGTTCAAGCTGTGAGGCATTTTTTAATGAAGAGAGTTATTTCCAGGATAATGATTTGGTGCATGCAGTTGACACCAGTGGTCGTGCTTATGAAGTGAAAGATGGTTGTCCAGTTGAAAAAGAAAAACTTGTGACAACAGAGGCAGAAGAGTTGTTAGGTAATGAGGTTTTAGGAAGACGTGCTAAGGGTCCTGTGTACACCTGGAAGTGTAGTAGTATTTGCAGTGTGCGACAGGATTCCATCAATTTGCTTTGTGATTTTGTACGGTCATTTAATAAAAAAAGTTTGAAGCAGAAAATGATGTTGTTGCAAGAATTAGATCCTTGCAGAGTAAGAGAAGTGACAGGTTTGCATGGTCATTCACTGGCTTGTCTTTCCAGGAGAGTATGCCAGAGTGTTTTTCATCATTTCAGGATGCTAGCAGTGCATCATAACAAAGTGAGGAAATTAGTTAGAATGTTGTATTATGCTAAGAGTCCAGCAATTATGCTGAAACAATTATGCGCTGCTCTTTTGCATGGTTCTGAAATAGATGTGAAGAATATATGTGAAGAAATTGAGTTTTGTTACTTTGGAAGTAAAGAGGAGAATGTTGAAATTGAGCAAGAAGTAGAGGGTCATTTGGAAGATAGTGTACATGTTTCCAGTACAGATAATTTCCAGAGGGAAATTGCGACGTTTGACGTGAAATCAAGTGAGAGGCCTAATTTCACTTGTGTGTGTTGTAGACGCACTTATTATAAGAATCAGACTAAGTTAGTGGATTTATATGCAAAAAGTGAAAGGGAAAATAATAGTGAATGGAAGGATTTTGCAACATACTTGATGGTAGAAAATTGTTTTGATTTGGGATTGTATCAACGTGTGTGTACTTATTGTTGTAACAAATTAAAACAAAACCAGATGCCTGCTAGAGCAGTTCATAATAATCTGGAATTGGTTGAGATTCCTTCTGAATTGAAGGACTTAAATACTTCTGAATCTATTTTGATTCAAAGTATCCATCCCTTTCAGGCTATTGTAAGAATGGAGCCAAAGACAGGGAAATTGCCTCCATCAGATTTACAGAGAGGATTAAAGGGAAGAGTTGTTTATTTGCCTCTAGATTTGAAGAAAAACATTAACACAATTGGAGTAGAAAAAGTGGAAGAGGAACCTCTGGTTATCTTAGTTAATGGGGTTCCGACAAAGAATAAGAAAATATGGCAAGATTTAGTAGATGTTAGGAAAGTTAAAAAAGCAACATTGTATTTGAAAAAAAATAATAAATACTATAAGAATGTATATGTTGCAGAAGAGGAAGTAAGTGAGGAAGAGGATAGCGATTTGTGTGCTGGTCAAATTGAGAAAGTAGAACCCTCTACTAGTGAGGAAATATATGAACATTATAGTGTTCATCCTTTGCATTCCAAGGAAGTCGTGGGGAATGCTATTGAGTTGTTTCAAATGAAACAAGCCAAAGGGAGTCCCATTAGTGTTTGGGAGGAAAGTTTGGAAGCTCGGTGTTTCCCACAGCTTTTTCCAACAGGTCAGGGAGGAAGATATGATGAGCGACCTCATCAAATTCCTGCTTCTGAATACCGGACTTTGCGATTGTATGCAGGAGATGCTAGGTTTCGACAATGCATTCCTTATTTGTTTCATCTCCTGTTTGAAAGCGATCTGTCTGGACTGTCATATGCAGTGAACCACATCTTGAAAAGTGGTATACACATGCAAAACATCTCGGCAAGTGATTTTATGGATAAAGTGAATGTCCAAGATAGTATTTTGGATTCTCACCTGATTAATCTCATGGCGTGTCAGCGTGGTACTAATGAGTACTGGTACCGTCGTCATGGTGATTTAAAATGTATGCTGAGGAACTTAGGTACTCCCACATGGTTCCTCACTCTGAGTTGTGCCGAGTATGGCTGGGAAGACTTACTTCAATTTCTACGAGAGGCAAATGCTAACGTAGATAACATCGAATTCAAGACACCCGGAGAACTGTGCTCTTTGGATCCAGTCAATGTATGTAGGTACTTCAATCATAGATTTGAAGCTATGATGTCTTTCATCATGAATAAGAAGAATCCACCTCTTGGAGAGGTGTTGGATTTCTTCTGGAGAAAGGAGTACCAAGCAAGAGGTGCTCCTCATATACATATGTTGCTGTGGATCAAGGATGCACCTAAATTTGGAACGGATCCAGAAGACTCAGTGATGAGTTTCATCCAACAGTATTCTACGTGTGCTGTTCCAAACGCAAAGGAGAAGAAAAGCCTAAGAGAAAAAGTTCTGCGTTTCCAAAGCCATCGATGTGGAAAGTACTGCCGTCGTAAATTCCGAAACAAAGACAAGTTCTACACCAAATGTCGTTTCGGCTTTCCACGACCGGTGATTTCTAAAGGAAGAGTAAACAGTTTGATGTCTTCGCTGCGACATAATGTGATGAAGAAATCACCTAAAAACACATACAATTTGAAGAGGAACGAAGAGTCCAAGTACATCAACGACTACAACCCGGTGATTTTGTCCATGTGGAATGCTAACATGGATATACAGTTTGTGGCTGATAACTGTATGGCTGTGGCTCGGTATGTGACGTCTTACATCACCAAAAAAGAGAAGACAGAATTGAAGGATATGTGGGAGGACATTTCCCATGAAAAGAGCCTCAGCAAGAAGTTGTACAGTTTCAGTCTGAAGATGTTGTCGCATCGAGAAATCGGAGCGTACGAATGTTCTGACCGGTTGTCTTCAGCAAGTCTCTATGCCAAGTCCAGGAGTATCGTTTGGGCGAGTCTTGGTCTTGCTGCAACGCGTAATCGAGTTCTCAAACCTGTGCGGGAAATTGAGTATTTGGCGGAAAAGGAGCCAAACAGTACCGACATTTTGAAGACAAACATGTTGGATACATATTATCCAAATCGAAGCAGTCACCTAGAGAATGTTTGTCTGTATGAGGTTCTGCAAAATTACATATTCAAGAGGAACATCAAAGAAGATACTGAGAAAGGAGTGTATGCTGTAATAGGAAGTGAGGGATGTCTGGTCAAGCAAAGAAAATGCCACTTGATAAACCATCGAAAATTGAGTGGCGAATCTCCTGAAAAAAAGGAGTTTTTCTATTTAGCACTTTTGCAACTTTTCAAGCCTTGGCGTGCAGAAGAGGAACTGCTTGGAGATTTCCTCTGTTACGAAGACTCTTTCAATGCCGCCAAGGAGACCATAGAATGTCCTGCTTTTCCCAAATATGTAGAAATGTTGAATGCGGAAATTGAGCAGGAAGCAACGATTGCAGCCGAGATTGCCAGAGACAGTTCTCAGGACAGTCAGAGTTCTGCTTCATTGAGTCAGGATCCACTAGGAGGACCTCTTATTGAAAATGAAGCTGCCACTGCTATGAATGAAGTGGAAAGAGCCATGGCACATGCTCAAGAGGATGCGGTTAACTTAGAAGAGTTGGAAAGGCAACTCAACGTTGAGCAGAGGAAAATATATGACGAAGTTACCATGCAAATTGATCATGGATTAAGTCATGATAAGAAAGAGTGCTCATGTACGTCGTTGAAGCCTGTCCGACTGTACGTGAGTGGAGAAGCGGGAACTGGAAAAAGTTTCCTCATTAAAGCAATTTCATGCTATTTGCAGGAAAGGACAGAGTCATCGCTGTCTTGTGTTGTCACTGCTCCAACTGGACTGGCAGCACATAATATTAAAGGGATTACTTTACATCGTTTACTGATGCTGCCAGTGGAGCATGACAACAAATTAGAATATCACAAGCTATCTGGAGATGCTTGTTTTGAAGTTTCAAGAATCTTGAGGAAAATGAAACTTCTTATCATTGACGAAGTAAGCATGGTTTCCAATGTCATGCTTGCCTTTGTGCATTTGAGGATGCAAGAAGTTCTCAAAACAGAGTATGATGTGTTATTTGGTGGCAAACACATCATTGTTTTCGGAGATCTTCTGCAGCTGACACCAGTGAAAGGGCAACCTGTGTTCAAAATGCTCACGCATGAAGATACCAGGAAGTGCCTAGGCAGCATTGGCAACGTCAATATATGGTTAAACTTCAATTATGCTGAACTGCATGAAAATATGCGTCAGGCGAAGGATGAAGTTTACAAGACTATTCTACAAGATGTTAGAATTGGAAAAGTGACTGAGCATGGGAAAGAAGTTTTAAATGCACGATTACTGTCAAATTTATATCCAGAACAAGATGTTGTGCCTGAGAATATTTTTCAGAAAGTTACTGAAAAGAAATCTGGAATATGTTTGATGCCAACTCTTGCAGAATGTGCCAAATTTAACAACAAAATGTTGCATTTAGAAAAGCAAGAGATTGTGAAACTGGAAGCTATTGATAGAGTAGAGCATATGGGATCAACAATTATTTTGTCTGAGAATCTGAAAACTAAATTGGATTCATTAGAGAAGAGTATATCTAAAACTGCAGGTTTTGAAAAGACTCTGAATGTGTGCTTGAACTGCCGTATAATTTTAAGAAGGAATTTACATGTTGAAAGAGGTCTGGTAAATGGATCAATGGGTAATGTTGTTGATTTTGTGAAATACAGAAATAGAGATGGAATTGAATTTTTAAAAATTAAATTTGATGGCATTGAGGAAGTACAGCTAATTGCTCGTTGTTCTGCTAGATTTTTGCTTGTAAAAGACTTATATGTTCGCCGTAAGCAGTTCCCTGTTTGCTTGGCATATGCGGTGACAATCCATAAATCGCAAGGTTTAAGTGTAGACAGTGCATTGGTGAATATTGGCAGTTCTGTGTTCAAGGAGGGTATGGCATATGTGGCATTGTCACGAGTTAGAACTTTATCGGGATTGTACTTGATTGAGTGTGATGTCACAAACATTTGTGCAGATCTAGATTGTGTTAAGGAATACAATAGGTTAAGAAGAGAGTATGCGCCACATTTGCCTCAGTTTCCTTTGTTTCAGAAACGTCTGGTAGGCCGGAAACGAAGAAATGAGAACAATACTGGGGAGGTTGTAGCAAAAAGACAAAAAGTGAATGAACCTAAAATTACAAGCAGAAACAAAGAGGATTCTGTTGAAGATGTTGTTGGTTTTCAGTTTGAAAACAGTTCTGGTGTCAACTGCTATGCTAATGTAGTAATTAATGTTTTGTTTTCTCTAAAAAATGTAAAAGAAGAGATTGTGGTCAATTCTGATCAAAGATTTTGCAGTTTGTTAAATTCTGTGTTAGAGAAATGTACCACTGATAGAAGAAACATAGAAAGTGTGTCTGAAATTCGAAATCTGTTAGATAGATGTTCAGGCCAAACACAATTCTCTCAAAATATTCAGCAAGATTGTCAGGAGTTTTTAATGTATATGCTTGATGTATTACATGCTGAAGGTGTAGATGTAGATCAGCTGTTTGGGCTTTCTTATCAATGGCAGCATGACTGCGAGAACTGTATGGTATCAAGTACTACTAGTGTAGACTCAGAAAGATTTATATATTTAACTTTGCCAGACAGTAAATCAGTCTCCTTTAATAAGCTAGTAAAAGCTGCTAATCACAACATGGAGTGTAGCCAATGTAAATCTGAAATGATGTCCACATTATTTATACGAACATATGGCCAGTACGTCATTTTAATGTTCCAACGATGTAGGACTGATGGAACAAAATTGACAACTTTAATAAAAAAATGTGTAGCTTCGCAGTTGTCAATATCAGGAAGGACTTTTGTAACTACAGCAATTATATATCATGACGGCCCTTCAATAACATCAGGACATTACACAGCTTATTTAAAGTCTAGAAATGGCTGGTCATTCTGCAATGATTCTGTTTTAGTTTTCAAAAAAAAATTGCCGTATGACCTTAAAAACTCTTACCTGGTGTTTTTAAAACCAACATTTTAGGGAAATAATCTCAGGATGTGCTCTGTGGAATTTCAAGAAGTTCTAATGGCTCCTACACAATTTGGCCTTGAGGATAAGTGTAGTTCAGAGACATAACTTCTAATCATAGGACTGGACATCATGGAGATATATGTGCACTTTGAATGAGTTCAGAAAAACTGTTTCTTTTTATAAGCTAATTGAAGCAGCCAAGTCTGCAATGCTGTCTACTGTTTTACATTGCTTTGTGATTAAAAGTGATGTAGAGAATTAAATAATTGTAGTACTCATAGAGGTAGTGTAAGTCTGCTTCATATTAAGCAGTATCAGTGTCATAGGAAATGTAGAACATGACTGAGCAAGAAGGAGAAGATATTACTATTCCAGGATTGTGAAAATGATCTTCAACATTTTAATTGTGAAAGTTGCGGAAATGCCAAATGATGGGATTGGCTTACAAGAAATCCAAGAGTTATAAATAGCTCTGACTAGATTTGGCCTTGTGGAAAATAGTGGTAGAGAGCAAGAAGTCATTTATTGCATGTAACGTGTTTTTAAAAACGATGGAGGTTTTCTTTCAGAAAGTGGCGGGCTGAAAGTAATAACAGCACAAAAGAGTGTAAGCTGTTCATAGGACATCCTTGGACGTCATGGAAAGTAAGTTAACTTTAAGGAGTTCTGAATTTTGATTTCTGATGTTGTATGGGTTTTTTAAACACAATCATTTTGATTGTGTTTTTTTTTCCCCGCTGTTACATGATGAATACCTTCAAGTCACTGTTTTTAGTGAATTTTGATACATTCTGAGAACAGCAAAAATAAACCATTTAACATGTATAATTAATTCTGTACTGTTTGCATTTATGATGTATATGTAGAACTGTGTAGGAGGCATGGAGAAGGTGAGTTTTCTGTAAGTGTTAAATTTATTGCATGCAGTGCTGCACTTCTACGTATTCTTTCATATGCTGGACTACATCTGCACAATGAGATACCTAAGCAAAGGAAACACAAGTGATGTGATTGTGAAATGAGCAAAATAAATTGCACATATTTCAATTACATCACCTGTGTTTCCTATCATTATGAATCACATTGTGCAGATCAAGTTTAGGTCTGTCCAGGGAAACATAGGAGGTTTCTACTTTGTTGAAGAGTGCAGTGGACATGACTCACTTCACTGGTAGACTTTCACAGATATTATCTCCTCTGTACACTTCAACAAGTGTAAATCTCATCTTGAACTCTGAGTAGGCCTCACCTCAAACAAATCTCTGGATAGGAGACATGTTATTGGCATCCTGAAGCGACACTTTTCTGAAACAAGAGCAATGCAAAAGATGCACCATGTTTTAAGATAGGCCTCACTTCATCTGCATCAAGATACTGTTAGTTTAAAATGTATATCTTTAGGATTGTGTAGGGGACCTGGAGAAGCAGAAGCTTCTGTCAGTGTCAAAGTTGTTGAAAAACTATTTGTCCTTCAATATTTTCCCTTGTCTTTTGTAATTTTTAAATACATGTTTTAATATTTTTCAAATGTTGGTTCTCTCTTTCACAGATTGAAAGTATAAAAATAAAAAATGAGGAATTTAACGACAATTATAAGGTAAATATTTTGTACTCTTTTCGTTACATTTCTATCACATTCACCTACTATTAGATCCACTGCTTCACTTCTTTAATCCTCAGTTTCCTGCCTTTGCTACTTTCCTCATTCCTTTCTCTATTACCTACTTACTCAACTCCTTCCACTCTTTTTCTCAGTCCCTCTGTTCTCATAGTTCCTCAGTCTTGTTCACTCACTCCATCTCTATTACTCTTAGTGTCTGTGAATTACTTTCCCACCTTTTTTTTTGGACCGCTTCCCGGGAAGTGGCCCGGTTCGCAAACCAGCAGCGTTATGGGAGTCCACCATTTTGTGTTTCGGTCGAATCAAGATACAAGATGGAGGGCAAATAATGTTCAGAATGGGTAGAAGGGGGCACGGTAGATGTATCTTGACCCCCTTGGTTTTCTGAGGGTGGCTGAGGAGGACCATAGTTCTTCACTCTTGTTCACTCTCTCTGTTTCTATTAATGTCACTGTTTATGACTGATCAAAATTTTTTTTTAAAAAAAAGAACAGTAACTATAAGGGAAGGAAACAGACAGTTATGTTAAAAGAAAGACAGCTATAGGGAGTAAACTAAGGATACTGTTACCTACAATCCACTGCTGTTGATGTTACTGACCATGTCATGAATGATGTAATATGTGACATCATCAGCAGTGGATTGTAGGTAACAGTATCTCTTGTTTACTCCCTAACGCTGTCTTTCTTTTCACATAACTGTCTGTTTGCTTACCTTATACTTACTGTTCTTTTTTTTTAAAAATATTTTTTTGGGTTAGCTTCCGGTACGCGTACCGGGTAGCGCTCCGGGGAGCGAACTAAGAGAAATAGAGGTTGGCAGAGTTCTAAATATTCTACCAATTTTTTTATAATGGGGAGGTAGTTCTGAAAAGAACTTTTTTTTTAATGTTTTTGTTGTTTTATATTTTTTTTAGTATTTTTTGAACATTTTTTACTTTTTTTGTATTTTCTGAACGTTTTTAAATTTTTTTTGGTTTTTTTTGGGGGGGGGGAAACAAAAACGATCCATTATAAAGGGCTCAACAGGAGCAACAAAAAAAAAAGAATTTATTTTTTGGGGCGTCTCCGACAAACATTAACATGATTTTGAATAGCTCGCAAAATCAAAGTGATGCTACTTTCCCTGTAGCAGATGAAATCGCCACATTCCACGCACACTTGCTTTACGTGCCCAAACAACATTTGGATGTTTGCGATCATCTCCCTCGCCTCTGGTCCCGACACCTCTGGAACAACCGATCTTCTTGCCATTGGGAGGGGATTTTGTTGCTCGTCACGTAGCTGGGCAGCACTATAATTATTTGGGTGCCACCTACTCATATGCCGATGCATAGTGTGATTGCCGTAACTGTATTTTTTATCAGTTCCCCTTGACAATCTATCACCGCATATACGGCAAAACACGTAGCGTGCATTCACTTTTTTTTGCCCCTCAGGAATTCTATAGAATTGCCAGATGTAATTCTCCTTTCGATTGTACCTCCTGGGCTCCTCTGGCAAAAACCTTGGCTCTTCCTCCTCTTCCTCCTCTTCCTGTTCTTCCTCTTCTTGCAAAATTACTTCTGCAGGTGGTCCTCTCTTTCTTGGATTTGGTGGAGGTGGTGGGTTAGCACCAGCTGAAGCTACTAATGAAGCCATGTCAAACTCTAAATAAAGGGTCTTTCTCTCACCAAGATGAAAGTCAGAGTGAGGAAAGAAGGAGGGGTTTTCATCATTTGGGAAAAGCAAAAGTTCTAAACCAATGAAAAGTGTTCATTTTAGATCACATGACCTAGTATTACATCATTAGGAAACCAAAAGTGAAATGAACCAATGAAAAGTGTTATTACCGAGTCACATGACCTGCTGTGTTTACCTTACGCGGTCGGCGCCGCGCCGCGGATCGCTTCCGATTCGCGTACCGCTGCGCTTCCGGGTACGCGAACGTAGCACGTAATATGACGTATTACGCGAGAACGCGAAACGTCATGCTGACGCGACGCGTCACGATGTTGTTTTGTAACGCGAGAGGTGCGCAAAAGGAACGTTTACCGGTTCGCGGACCGGGTCGCGCCTCCGGATTGAGCTAACGGGAAGCTAACCGGTTCGCGTACCGGGAGCGAAACAAAAAAAATAATTAAAAAAAAATTGTATTAAAAAGATGTAAAAAATATTTTTCTATTTAAAGAATAATACATTGTAAAGGTTTTGATATTAGCTATTAAAAAACCAATGAAATTCACTGAAAAAACCATAGGTTATAGACCATATATAGTTAGGAATTAGCATTTACAAAACCTTGAAAATTCACTGAAAAAACCATAGGTTATAGACCATATATAGTTAGGGATTAGCATTTAAAAAACCTTATTTTACTCACACAAAACCATTGAAATTCCATATATAGTTAGTTGCACTAACTATATATCGCGCACCCGCAATCCACTGCTGATGATGTCACATATTACATCATTCATGACATGGTCAGTGACATCACTGATGACATCACTGATGACATCTCAAATGACATCACTGATGACATCATCCAGTGACTGTGTGTTTCTGTAAAGTTTAAATATGTTTTACATATTGAAGAATGAGTAGATGTAGAAGTGTCTGGATGAAGGATTTAGTAGGTGCGTGACTGACTGTATGAGTGAGTGATTAAATGTGTCTCACTGAGTGCATGGGTTAGTGACTAAACTGTCTTAATTTGTGCATCATTATGTCTGTTGTTCTGTAAACTGCTGCATGTGTTGTTCAGTAGCTATATGAGTAACTATATGGGTTATTGATTGATTGCCCAAGTATTTGTATGGGAGACTGAGTGTGTGTGTGGCTGGCTGGGAGGTGTGTGACTCTGTGCAGATCAATGTGTACTTGTATCAATGAATGTATAAGAGAGTAAGTATGTGTTAGTATATGTTTCAAAATGTAAGGTGCTCTATGTTTAACTGTATAGATTAGAAAATGGAAGTGTGATTGATTATTTACAGGACTGACTAGGTGTGTGAGTAACTCCATGGAAGAGTGACAGAGTGTGAGAGTCTGTATAGGTGTATGAGTGCATATGATAGTGTTGTAAAGATGAGTGATTGTATGTATGAATGATTGTATGGGTAAATGAGTGAATGTGTGTGTAAACATAGGAATCACTGAGTGCGTATGTAGTAACTAGTATTGGTGTGTCAATGGTTTCAAAAATTATACTCTGTATTTAACACTGGGTGTAACAGAGGTTATATTAAAGTGTGAGGAGATGCATTGTATTGTCACATGAATGATATCATCAGTGATGTGGTCATTGATGTCAAATGAGATGTCATCAGTGATGTCATCAGTGATGTCATTTGAGATGTCATCAGTGATGTCATTTGAGATGTTATCAGTGATGTCATTTGAGATGTCATCAGTGATGTCATCAGTGATGTCATTTGAGATGTCATCAGTGATGTCATCAGTGATGTCACTGACCATGTCATGAATGATGTAATATGTGACATCATCAGCAGTGGATTGCGGGTGAGCGATATATAGTTAGTGCAACTAACTATATATGGAATTTCAATGGTTTTGTGTGAGTAAAATAAGGTTTTTTAAATGCTAATCCCTAACTATATATGGTCTATAACCTATGGTTTTTTCAGTGAATTTTCAAGGTTTTGTAAATGCTAATTCCTAACTATATATGGTCTATAACCTATGGTTTTTTCAGTGAATATATATATATTCACAGAAAAAACCATAGGTTATAGACCATATATAGTTAGGAATTTGCATTTACAAAACCTTGAAAATTCACTGAAAAAACCATAGGTTAGAGACCATATATAGTTAGCTGGACATTTTATTGACATAAAACCAATGAAATTCCATATATAGTTAGTTGCACTAACTATATATCGCGCACCCGCAATCCACTGCTGATGATGTCACATATTACATCATTCATGACATGGTCAGTAACATCACTGATGACATCACTGATGACATCTCAAATGACATCACTGATGACATCACTGATGACATCTCAAATGACATCACTGATGACATCATCTAGTGTCTGTGTGTTTTTGTAAAGTTTAAATATGTTTTACATATTGAAGAATGAGTGGATGTGTGTGTAGACGTAGGAATCAGTGAGTGCGTATGTAGTAACTGGTATTGGTGTGTCATGATGTCATCAGTGATGTCATTTGAGATGTCATCAGTGATGTCATTTGAGATGTCATCAGTGATGTCATCAGTGATGTCACTGAAGTATGGTGTTCTGTGTTTAACTGTATAGATGAGGAAATGGAAGTGTGATTGATTCTTTACAGGACTGACTAGGTGTGTGAGTAACTCCATGGATGAGTGGCAGTGTGTGAGTGTCTGCATAGGTGTATGAGTGCATATGATAGTGTTGTAATAATGAGTGACTGTATGTATGAGTGATTGTATGGGTGAATGAGTGAATGTGTGTGTAGACGTAGGAATCAGTGAGTGCGTATGTAGTAACTGGTATTGGTGTGTCATGATGTCATCAGTGATGTCATTTGAGATGTCATTTGAGATGTCATCAGTGATGTCATCAGTGATGTCACTGACCATGTCATGAATGATGTAATATGTGACATCATCAGCAGTGAATTGCGGGTGCGCGATATATAGTTAGTGCAACTAACTATATATGGAATTTCATTGGTTTTATGTCAATAAAATGTCCAGCTAACTATATATGGTCTCTAACCTATGGTTTTTTCAGTGAATTTTCAAGGTTTTGTAAATGCAAATTCCTAACTATATATGGTCTATAACCTATGGTTTTTTCAGTGAATTTCATTGGTTTTTTAAAAGCTAATATCTATAGCTGTAAAATATATTCTTTATTACGTGACGTATCACGTAGCCACGTGAGACGCCTCATGACGCGTCGCATAACCGTGACGTATCGGCTCTGCAGCGCAAACAAAACCCGTAATGTAAGCGTGCCAGAGCACGCTTACAGATATATATATTTTTTTTAACCTTAATTAGACAAAATCCACACGTGCACATATCTTGAGGCCTTGCAAAGGCACATCAAACAAACAGTCCCTACAATTTTGCCAAGTTTGCTGGAAATCTATTCCCTTAATTGTTTTTTTACTGTTTCTCTTGGTTTTCCCCTTGTTACGCTTACCGGGACGCTACCCGGTACGCGAACCGGACGCTCCAAAAACACAAGATGGCAGACTCCCGCTACGCTGCCGGTTAGCTGCCCGGTTCGCGTACCAGGAAGCGCCTCTACCGCGAAAAATCACGGGGGACTTTAATATCCCCCTCATCAATCCTAGGGGGTCAGGAGGGGTTTACCTTGCCCCCTTTCCTTCATTTCCCCCTTCTTTTTTCATCACATATTGTCTCAGGAACCTACCGAGAGACAAGATGGCGGCCGCTCCGGACTGTTTACAATGTTGACAGCTACGCTGCCGGTTAGCTGTCCGGTTAGCTGCCCGGTGAGCTGCCCGGTGAGCTGCCCGGTTCGCGTACCGGGACGCGCCTCTAAGGCGTAAAATCGCAAAAAAAATTTTTTTATTATTTTTTCCCCCGCGGGGCACTTTAATATCCCCCTCATCAATCCTAGGGGGTCAGGAGTGGTCGACCTTGCCCCCTTTCCTTCATTTCCCCCTTCGTTTTTCACCTCATCTTGTCTCTCGATCGTACCGAGAGACAAGATGGCGGCTGCTCCGGACTGTTTAGAATGTTGACAGACACCGGAGAGCCAATCAGCTTCGCTTCGCGAAGTTCCGTTACGCGTCAGGTACGCGAACCGGGGTGCTAACCGGAGCGCTGTCACAGATATATATATTTTTTTAAACGTTAATTTCTCAAAATCCACTGGAGCACATATATTGAGACATAGCAAAGGCACGTCGGGCAAACCATATCTACAATTTTGCCAAGTTTCATGTAAATCTTTTCAGCCGTTCGAGCTAAAAGTGAGTCCAACCGCCCTATGGAAAAATGAATGGGAAAAACGCGTTTTGGGACCCCCCTTTTTTCTCGGCCCCCCCTTGACGAAACCCCCCCAAATTGTCAGGGGCTGCTCAGAAACAAAATGTGCCATTTTCCTGAAAGTTTCAGCCAATTCCGTCCACAAACGCCAAAGTTATTAGACATAGAATTTTCAGAAATCCCATAGAGAAAAAATCCTAACTATATATACCCACTGGCTATCGCCAGTAGGTAATATACATATATAAACATATATAATCTGCATATCTATATAAATATAAATGCATGCATACATATACATATATGCATACATATGCATGTTATTTACATGAAAGTTTTAAAAACACTAATAAAAGCAAAGCTAAAAAGCCACCTCATTACAAACAGAATGGCTTTAACTTAAACGAGGGCGAGATCTATTGCATTTTCAATGCTTGTTTACTTTGGTTCTATCAAGAAGGCATTCAGATGTGTCACACATTTGCCATAAATTCTAAATGTTAGCACTCTAGTTGCTCATTAGATCACTGTAGTAAAGCTAGTGCTCACCAGGGAAGTCTGCTGCTAATCATGGTTTGCAGCCATTTTCCCGCATTTTTTATCCCGCAGACTTTCAGTCCGCATACCATTATCCCGCAAGGTCATTGACCTCGCATACCATTATCCCGCATTTTTTCAAAACGCATGTGCATTTATCGCGCATGCCTTTACAAAGAATTACGTTTTAAAGGCATGTATGGTAAATGCATTTGCGTTGTGAAAACCACGATGACGAGAGAGGTAAGTGGGTTTGTGTTAATTTTTTTGTGGGTTAGTGATTGTGTAGTGTAGTGTAGTGTTGTGTAGTGTAGTGTTGTGTTAGTGTAGTGTAGAGTTGTGGTGGTTGTTTAGTGTAGGGTCATGCTGGGGGTAGTGTTTTAGGGTTTAGGGTTGTGTTGTAGTGTTTGCGTAGTGTAGGGTCATGCTGGGGGTAGTGTTTTAGGGTTTAGGGTAGTGTTGTAGTGTTTGCGTAGTGTAGGGTCATGCTGGGGGTAGTGTTTTAGGGTTTAGGGTAGTGTTGTAGTGTTTGCGTAGTGTAGGGTCTTGCTGGGGGTAGTGTTTTAGGGTTTAGGGTAGTGTTGTAGTGTTTGCGTAGTGTAGGGTCATGCTGGGGTATAGTGTTTTAGGGTTTTGGGTAGTGTTGTAGTGTTTGCGTAGTTTAGGGTCATGCTGGGGGTAGTGTTTTAGGGTTTAGGGTAGTGTTGTAGTGTTTGCGTAGTGTAGGGTCATGCTGGGGTGTAGTGTTTTAGGGTTTTGGGTAGTGTTGTAGTGTTTGCGTAGTGTAGGGTCATGCTGGGGGTAGTGTTTTAGGGTTTAGGGTAGTGTTGTAGTGTTTGCGTAGTGTAGGGTCATGCTGGGGGTAGTGTTTTAGGGTTTAGGGTTGTGTTGTAGTGTTTGCGTAGTGTAGGGTCATGCTGGGGGTAGTGCTTTAGGGTTTAGGGTTGTGTTGTAGTGTTTGTGTAGTGTAGGGTCATGCTGGGGGTAGTGTTTTAGGGTTTAGGGTAGTGTTGTAGTGTTTGCGTAGTGTATGGTCATGCTGGGGTGTAGTGTTTTAGGGTTTTGGGTAGTGTTGTAGTGTTTGCGTAGTATAGGGTCATGCTGGGGGTAGTGTTTTAGGGTTTAGGGTAGTGTTGTAGTGTTTGTGTAGTGTAGGGTCATGCTGGGGGTAGTGTTTTAGGGTTTTGGGTAGTGTTGTAGTGTTTGCGTAGTGTAGGGTCATGCTGGGGTGTAGTGTTTTAGGGTTTTGGGTAGTGTTGTAGTGTTTGCGTAGTGTAGGGTCATGCTGGGGGTAGTGTTTTAGGGTTTTGGGTAGTGTTGTAGTGTTTGCGTAGTGTAGGGTCATGCTGGGGGTAGTGTTTTAGGGTTTAGGGTAGTGTTGTAGTGTTTGCGTAGTGTAGGGTCATGCTGGGGGTAGTGTTTTAGGGTTTAGGGTAGTGTTGTAGTGTTTGCGTAGTGTAGGGTCATGCTGGGGGTAGTGTTTTAGGGTTTAGGGTAGTGTTGTAGTGTTTGCGTAGTGTAGGGTCATGCTGGGGGTAGTGTTTTAGGGTTTAGGGTAGTGTTGTAGTGTTTGCGTAGTGTAGGGTCTTGCTGGGGGTAGTGTTTTAGGGTTTAGGGTAGTGTTGTAGTGTTTGCGTAGTGTAGGGTCATGCTGGGGTATAGTGTTTTAGGGTTTTGGGTAGTGTTGTAGTGTTTGCGTAGTTTAGGGTCATGCTGGGGGTAGTGTTTTAGGGTTTAGGGTAGTGTTGTAGTGTTTGCGTAGTGTAGGGTCATGCTGGGGTGTAGTGTTTTAGGGATTTGGGTAGTGTTGTAGTGTTTGCGTAGTGTAGGGTCATGCTGGGGGTAGTGTTTTAGGGTTTAGGGTAGTGTTGTAGTGTTTGCGTAGTGTAGGGTCATGCTGGGGGTAGTGTTTTAGGGTTTTGGGTAGTGTTGTAGTGTTTGCGTAGTGTAGGGTCATGCTGGGGTGTAGTGTTTTAGGGTTTAGGGTAGTGTTGTAGTGTTTGCGTAGTGTAGGGTCATGCTGGGGGTAGTGTTTTAGGGTTTTGGGTAGTGTTGTAGTGTTTGCGTAGTGTAGGGTCATGCTGGGGGTAGTGTTTTAGGGTTTTGGGTAGTGTTGTAGTGTTTGCGTAGTGTAGGGTCATGCTGGGGTGTAGTGTTTTAGGGTTTTGGGTAGTGTTGTAGTGTTTGCGTAGTGTAGGGTCATGCTGGGGTGTAGTGTTTTAGGGTTTTGGGTAGTGTTGTAGTGTTTGCGTAGTGTAGGGTCATGCTGGGGGTAGTGTTTTAGGGTTTTGGGTAGTGTTGTAGTGTTTGCGTAGTGTAGGGTCATGCTGGGGGTAGTGTTTTAGGGTTTTGGGTAGTGTTGTAGTGTTTGCGTAGTGTAGGGTCATGCTGGGGGGTAGTGTTTTAGGGTTTTGGGTAGTGTTGTAGTGTTTGCGTAGTGTAGGGTCATGCTGGGGGTAGTGTTTTAGGGTTTTGGGTAGTGTTGTAGTGTTTGCGTAGTGTAGGGTCATGCTGGGGGTAGTGTTTTAGGGTTTAGGGTAGTGTTGTAGTGTTTGCGTAGTGTAGGGTCATGCTGGGGGTAGTGTTTTAGGGTTTAGGGTAGTGTTGTAGTGTTTGCGTAGTGTAGGGTCATGCTGGGGGTAGTGTTTTAGGGTTTAGGGTAGTGTTGTAGTGTTTGCGTAGTGTAGGGTCATGCTGGGGGTAGTGTTTTAGGGTTTAGGGTAGTGTTGTAGTGTTTGCGTAGTGTAGGGTCTTGCTGGGGGTAGTGTTTTAGGGTTTAGGGTAGTGTTGTAGTGTTTGCGTAGTGTAGGGTCATGCTGGGGTATAGTGTTTTAGGGTTTTGGGTAGTGTTGTAGTGTTTGCGTAGTTTAGGGTCATGCTGGGGGTAGTGTTTTAGGGTTTAGGGTAGTGTTGTAGTGTTTGCGTAGTGTAGGGTCATGCTGGGGTGTAGTGTTTTAGGGTTTTGGGTAGTGTTGTAGTGTTTGCGTAGTGTAGGGTCATGCTGGGGGTAGTGTTTTAGGGTTTAGGGTAGTGTTGTAGTGTTTGCGTAGTGTAGGGTCATGCTGGGGGTAGTGTTTTAGGGTTTAGGGTTGTGTTGTAGTGTTTGCGTAGTGTAGGGTCATGCTGGGGGTAGTGCTTTAGGGTTTAGGGTTGTGTTGTAGTGTTTGTGTAGTGTAGGGTCATGCTGGGGGTAGTGTTTTAGGGTTTAGGGTAGTGTTGTAGTGTTTGCGTAGTGTATGGTCATGCTGGGGTGTAGTGTTTTAGGGTTTTGGGTAGTGTTGTAGTGTTTGCGTAGTATAGGGTCATGCTGGGGGTAGTGTTTTAGGGTTTAGGGTAGTGTTGTAGTGTTTGTGTAGTGTAGGGTCATGCTGGGGGTAGTGTTTTAGGGTTTAGGGTAGTGTTGTACTGTTTGTGTAGTGTAGGGTCATGCTGGGGGTAGTGTTTTAGGGTTTAAGGTAGTTTAGTTGTTTAGTGTATGCTAAAGGCATATTCGTTCTAAAAGTTTTTGTTATTTTAATTTGCGGCCTAATAGTACATGCAGGTTTTTTTTTGCGGACTGATGGTATGCGGGATTTCGTCATATATTCGCTAATCATACTTTCTATGGCAAAATGAACCCCCTCATTTTGTTCCTTTTTAAATTAAATGTTTTAAGAGTTACCACTTTATTCCAATCAAGATGGCTTCAGGTGTGCCATACCTTTGTAATAAGTAGGACTGTTAGCACTCTAGTTGTTCTTTAGAACACTCTGGGACATTCTGTCATTGGGCTATAGTTGGGCTACATCTGGCTGATATTTGGGCTACATTTGTTTTTTTTGTCTCTGGTGGCCATCTTTGGGCTACATTGGGCTACATTGGGCTACATTGGGCTACATTTGGGCTCCAACATATATATAGCCCAATGTAGCCCAATATATATTTTTCAAAGTTAATTTTCGTAAAAACCACTGGAGCCTATATCTTGAGACATAGCAAAGGCACATCGGGCTACCAGTCCCTACAATTTTGCCAAGTTTGGTGTAAATCCATTCAGCCGTTCAGGCTAAAAGTGAGGCCAACCGCCCTATGGAAAATTGCATGGGAAAAACACGTTTTGGGACCCCCCTTTTTTCTTGGCCCCCCCTTGACGAAACCCCCCCAAATTTTCAGGGGCTGCTCAGAAATAAAATGTTCAATTTTCCTGAAAATTTCAGCCAATTCTGTCCTCAAACGCCAAAGTTATTCGACATAGAATTTTCAAAAATCCCATAGGAAAAAAATCCTAACTATATATACCTACTGGCTATCGCCAGTAGGTAATATATATATATATATATATATGACGCTCAAAATCCTCTCCGTCGGAAAGGAACACAGTAATGCGGGGGTAGCAATGAAAGCGGTTTTATTACTAATAAACAAGACACGTTTCGGCGTTAGCCTTCATCGGTGTTACTGACCACACAAACACAGAGCTCCTAATAAAGTTGTGTTACGATGGTAGACATGAACAAGGGACCAGCCCAACCATAGCTAATAGTGACGCCATTTTGGAGCGGGTTCCCAGAATGAGAGCCCTAACACAATAGTACCGTAGATCGGTAAAATGGTGAAAAGAAATTGGGCATTCCTAGATAAAATGTACAATTTCATAACATAAAGCCGCGGATCGGCGTATATCCCTTGGAAAACATGTACCATACGAAGGATACCAACATGCATGACGGTGTTATAATCATAAACAGGAAAGCGCTGTATAGATGCAATACATAATTACACGATTCCCAGCATCAATTGCAAAAGGAAAAACCGCGTTTAGCCAAACAACTTCCCCCTGCCACAGGAAAAGTAGAAATTAAAGTAGAATAAAAAAAAATACAATAGAATAGAACAGACAGATCTGAGTAGGGAGACAGTTCATACAGTAAATACAGAGTAATCCTAAAGTCACTTTTTCAAGACATAATTAATCCGAGTAATTAATCAAATAGAGCCATAAGTCACAGCAAAAGTCACAGTAATGGATCGCATTGATAAGTCGCATCACAGGGCTGAGTAGGCAGTGGTCTAACCCTAGTGTAGTGAATAGAGTTCATTTTCCTAATTGGACTGCCATATCCCCCCACTATTTAGACCCTTCGGGTACTTGGTAGCTAAATCAATATTATACCTAGATTCTAGGCATCTCAACCGCCTTAGTCTGTCACCACCTCGTGGATTGTGTGGAACATGATCCAGCTTAAAGTATTGTAGTTTGTTCCTATCTTTCTTGTGGTATTCTGCGAAGTGCCAGGCTACTGGGTAAGAAGGGTCTACCCTATCTATGGCCCAGGGATGTTCTAACACTCTCAGCTTGAGCTGGTTGATGGTACTACCAATGTAGCGCAGACCACATGGGCTCACTAAACAATACACTGCATACGTGGTGCTGCAGATGATCAATTTGAGTATCTTATTGGTCCTCCCTGCATCTGGGATGTCATAATGCAGTACCCTCCGGCTAGTTGCGCATGCCTTGCAGTTCCCACAGGGATAGAACCCACTCATTTCCTTAAGAGTTTTAGGCTTGGACATAGGTACCTCTAGGTTGCTCCGTACCAGCATATCCCCCAGTGATCTAGCCTTGCTAAAGGTTACTAGCGGGTATGGTGGCAGGTCTTCTCCTAGCACACCATCTGTCAGCAGGATGTGCCAATTTTTGCGCATCATTGCCTTCAGGTTACTGGCTCGAAGAGAGTATGGTGTTATCATTCTGAATTTGCCCTTCTCTACAGTGTTGGTAATGACAGGCTTCTTTTTAAGTAGGTCCACCCTTGGGATCCTCTTAACTCTCCTCAAAGTATTCTGCAGTAGTGGTTCCTCATAGCCTCTGAGGCGAAAACGATCCAGGCATTCTGAGGCAGCCGCCTCGAATTCCCGGTCCTGTGTGCTGTTTCTTTTGATCCTCAAGAGTTCCCCATAGGGGATGCTCTTGATGAGCTTTGGTGGGTGACCGCTTTTCGCGAAGAGGATGGAGTTGCCCGCTGTCTCCTTCCTGTATAGCGAAGTGTGGACTTGTCCATTTTCAATGTACACCCGTAGGTCCAAGTAGTTTGCTGCCACCCCACTAATTGTCCCTGATAGGTGCATATTGAAGTGGTTGTCATTAAGGCATTCAATATACTTCTCCGCAGTGTTCCTCGTATCCTGCCACACGATGAATAAGTCATCAATGTAACGGTACCAGTGTACCACCCTCCCATTTTCAAGGTCAATCTTACAGTTCCTGGGCACCTGCTCCTCCCACCAGCCAACGAACAAGTTCGCGTAGCTGGGGGCAAAGCAGGTGCCCATCGCCGTGCCAGAGGTCTGCCTGTAGAGTTTATCCTCAAAGAGGAATATGTTATGAGTTAGACAGAATTGTATAAACTCAAGGATCATCACATTATGTTGTGCAAAGCGGATCTGACGGTTGTCCAAGTAGTATTTAACAGGAGCTAAACCGTGTTTATGGTCTATGATGGTGTATAGGCTGGTGATATCCATCACCAAGAATAGATAATCCGACTTCCAGTCCATATCCGCCACTTTATTCAGGAAATCTTTAGTGTCTTGAATATAAGATTCCAAGTTCATGACCAAGGGGAAAATGATATTGTCAATAAATATGGACATGTTCTCGGTTAGTCCATCAATCGAAGCAACAATGGGACGGCCTGGCGGAGAAATACTGTTCTTATGCAGCTTGGGCAAATGGTAGAATGTCGGCGTCATTGGATTACTGCTGCGTAGAAAGAGATTTTTGTCATTACCTAGCATTCTAAGATTATACCATTTCCGAATCAGGTCATCATATTCCCTGATGCTGGATTCATAAGCTTCCCTTGTAGTGATGGTATAATATTTATTGTCTGAGAGTTGCCTAATGGCCTCTTGTTGGTAGTATTCTCTAGACAGCAGGACAACGTTACCCCCCTTATCCGAGGGTTTTATTATGATTTCGTAGTTGGTCATCAGATCTTGCAGGAATTCGTTGCTTTCGTGATGTTATGGGCGCTCGGGCTGGTTGCCTTCCTATGCTTGACCAAATCCATAGTCATAGCTTCTGTGAAAGCATCAATTGCATCCCATGGTGATTGTGGGATGAATGTAGAGGGGGGTTTGAATGGGCTTTCTTCCCTCTCCTGTTCGATCCCCTGTATTGCAGCCCTCTGCACCATATCCATGCCTGTAGCCTGCACTGATTCCATCTCGGTTCTCAGAGATTCCATAGCCTCAAGGCATGACATGTCTTTGCCACTTAAGGCAACAGTAGCCGTCAGTCTAGTCCCTTGTTTCGTTGACACCTAGGTATGTGATCTTAACTTGAAATGTTTGTGCAGTTTTAGTTTCCTGGTGAAACGGAAAAGATCGATTTTGGTTTGTGTATACTCCAGATTGGTGTTGGGGCAGAAAGTGAGTCCCAGGCTCAGGAGTTCTCGTTCTTCCTTAGTAAGGACTTTGTTCGTAAGGTTGACCACAGTCAGATTGGTCACTCCTACGCTCTCATTGGGCCTTATTTCTTCTTGCTGCGGCCGGTCCAGTTCTGGGCCTTTGCTCTGCCCGGTCCTCTTCCTTTTGCCGCCGCCCCCTGATCTCCTGGTCCTCCTTTTTCTGTCTCTGGGGGCTTGTTCTTCCCCCCCTCAGCCAATTCTGCCTTATCAGTTGGAACTTGACGTGAAAAGGGACAGCCACTCTCCTACGTTCATTGATGGGGTCCCGCTGCTCATCACTCGATTCACTAGCAGTTACTTCGGACTCTGAGGTCGCCGCACTTGTGCTTGGTGTAGATTGTGTAGATTGTGCACCTTGGGTACCTTGGTACATAGCTTTTCTAGGGGCATCCTACTTCTTGGCAAAGGTTAGTACACGTCCCTGGCGGTAATCGTTCTCATCGCGCTCAAACATCTCCTGCTTGCGCGTCATGATCTTCTGTTCGTACCTCACCAGGCGTGTTTTCATTGCCTCCTTGAGGTCTTGCACCCTAGTTGCATCCTCCTCCTCATCAACTTCATCCTCAAGGGTTTTAATTTCTGCCAGAGCCTTTTCTCTATCGCTCCAGGCGTACTTCACCAAGATCTTGAGTGTACCCTCGCAATATGATGCCGTGTGTTCATGCCAATCGGTGAGCAGTTGGGGGTCTTGGTGCTCATATGAGGGGACCGTATATACCCTCAGCCCTCGTGGTACCCATTTTTCTTCAATGTAGCTACTTAAACTGGTGGCCTCCCACCACTTACGAATTCCCCGTTCATGTAACTTCTCCAATTTCTGCATGCTGTCATTCAGTTTGCTACTCCCCGTTTCGGAGGGCAAAGCTGTCACAGTTCGCGGTTTATCGCGCTTTTTAAACATATCCTGCGCCAGAGCCCGACGCTCTGTTTCACCAAGCATGTTCATGTTGGTATTTTGGTTGGTAGTCAGTTCACTCTATGTTATTCTCAGATCCCAGTCGATATACTAGCTTACCCGTCGCGCGTTGCTGCGATCTCAGAAGAAATGAAATTTAATTAAACTTGTTATGATAACATTCAATTTACATTGTGTGATTTTTTAGTGAAACGTATTCATTTTAATATGGAAAACATTTCAAAGTGTTGTTTTAATTCTATTTATTTATTCGAGTGCTTGTGGATACACGATATTTTTTGTTTTTCTGTCTGGTGCGTACACGAATAAATCAGAAGGTTTTCCGAAGCGTGAGCTGGCCACATACAGTTGTCCATTTGAGAAGCACGGATTCTCCAAATCTAGTCCGTGGCGATCGGAGGAATGGTGTAGTAATGCATAAAGGACAAACAGACAGACAGACAGAAACACATTCTTTTTTATAAAATCTTTTATGCCAGAAACCTTCACGGGAGTGTACTCAACAACTTCCCAAAGTTTCATGGCGATCGGATCAATGGTGTAGTAATGCATTAAGGACAAACAGACAGACATATATTTGTTTATATATATAGATAGATATGTGCATAGGTGAAGACCTTTATAATTTTCTATAGATGTGGGCTATCGCTCTAGCTACTGTAACTTATGAGATATCAGTTAATCCCCTTTATGATACTCTAGATAACATCTTCAGAGGTATTTTTCCATTGGGAGGTCAATCTTTACATATTAGAGTTTAGATTTTCTATACTATATATTTTTTCAAAGCATATGGATACCCCCTTTTTAAGTAAGTGTCCATACTTTTTATCGGGGGGTTTTTCCTAGTGTTCCTGAGATTTTTAATCTAATTTTGTAATATATGGTTTCTAACTTAGATATAACACATGGACTATTACCGTTCTGTTTTACTTGCTCGATGAGTAACTCCTGGAACCCTGGCCCTCTTGTGGACCATAGGTGGATTTTTTGTGATGGACTCCCATCCAGGTGTAGACAGTTTATGGATTTATCCGAGTCATAACTTATGAATTACCCACTTGGTTTGTGGAAGTCTAGGCTTATGGATACCCCTATGTGTATTTTGATCTATAGGAAGTATTGCTGCCATATATCCCATGTTAGTACTATTTAGTAATTTTTTTAATTCATTTGGAGCACATTAGCACTATTATTGCAACTTTTTGCATTATAGACACATACAGAGCTTTGATTGGGATTGTGTTAGGCTTAATGACAATCACCCTTTAGCTAATACATTATGAGCTATCTTTAATAGAGCATATGTTAACATGTAGCCTATGTTTTTAAATGTGTATGGATTGGTATTGGTACCAGATACTCATACACACAACATCAGTTCTAGCGTATTTGCACAACTGTATAGTTGTATTAGTATAATTAAATAATGATATGTTGCACACTATCTGACATTTAAAATTGTCTTCATGATCCACGCTTGGTTTACATGATTCTTGCGACTTTTGCTCAAAGCGTTCTTTGCACATTAATAGTAGCTGTTTTATGAACGTTTCCTATGCGTTATAATTTCATTCATTTGTGACTATGAAATGTTTTATATATTGCATTCTGCATTTTACATATGAATCAGCATAGATATTTCAATGGATATATAAAGACGTGCGTGCATTAGAGCACTACATATTAGCCCTCTGTACAAGTTCTTCTAATATTAACCGAGGGGAGAAACAAACAGTACGTATTTCCATGACAGCGTGTGCAACCACGTTTTTGGTGTTTCAATGCAGCTCTGTTAAAACTTTTATATAATGTCTGCTTTTATGAATAGCCATGTTAGGCTGACAAAACGTTTTACATTTAGTATGTTATCTATGTCCATTGAATGCCGATCGACATCACTGGTCCACGCCATCTTTGTGCCTTTAAATTGCATGTTTTAGCTTCCTTTTTGTTAAGTGATCAAGGACCCAGCCTAGTGTCCGAAACGCGTCTGAGGCAAGCACCGCTTTCTTCACAGCAATATTTAAAGTGTCCTATTCCTGTTTGTACAAGGAAGCACTAAGGAGAAGTGGAGTGGATATATATGTGCTTATCTCCCTCAAAAGGTATCAGCTATTGATCCTAATGCCTTCATATACCTCGCCTGCACACTGCCATTTGTATGTATGCCCACCCCAATATGTTCTGCTAATATGCATTGTTAAAACAATATTTATATCTATAGGTTGATTTTACCTCCAGAACTCTACAAATAATCCATTCAACTGCATACCACAGCCCATTGTTATTTGGCTCTATGTATTTCTACTTATTCCCCATGTAACTCTGTGCAAATAAAACTATGTGCTCCTAAACATTATTTATAAACATGTACTCCAAAAAATTATATATGTGACTGATCCAAATGTCTTCATACATTTTGTCTACACAATGCCACTATGTCTTTATGCCTGTGCAAACATGCACAGCTAATATGGACTGTTAAAATATATATATATATATGTCTATATTCATGTGCTGTTTCTACCTCAAAAATCTGGTACCAGCTACTGATAATAATGCTGTCATATGTTTCGCTCACGTACTGCCAATTTTGCCTTTATGTCTACCTCAATCTGCAAACAACATAATTACGGCTTTGCAAATATTGTGAAGTGCTCTCATGCCTTCAGGTCAAGTTTGCAATATATAAAACTCTACAAATAAATAGAATAAATAAATCAAATAAAGATTGTTTATGTGGTGTCCATTTTACAGTGTTTTCACTGTGTTACTGTGGGTGTTCTGTACACATACTTTACACATTGCCTCTGAGATAAGCCTGAATGCTCGTGTCAAGCTCAGCCGCGACCCGTGGAGGGAGTTGCGGTGGGTCAAGAGGCGGGGTGGGGGAGGGGCAGGGTGGTGGTTGATAAAAACCGGAATATGGATAATTGCAGGTAAGTAACGAATGTAATTAATAAAACGAATTTCGTAGCGCGCACTGTATCGCATTTTGTGATGCAGTGCGTGCTACGAAATTCGTTTTATTAATTAAATTGGTTACTTACCTGCATTTATCCATATTCCGGTTTTTATCATCCCCCACCCTGCCCCTCACCCGCTCCGCCTTTCGCCCCACCGCAACTCCCTCTACGTGCCGTGGCTGGTCAAGCTACCAAGAGGGTGAGCAGGGGATGTCTTGGGTGTGTTTACATTTGATATCCTGATTACTTTTTATTCAGTGTTGCACAAAATAAGACTCTTTTGTTCATTAGCTTCTAATCATGATTCGAAAAAGAAATAATTAGTTTTCTGAATCTTCAGTGACCTATTTTAATGTGAGGAACTGTAAGTATTGTATAGATGGAACCTGATACGGCCTCTTAGAACAGGCAGATTTATAATTCCCAAAAATTCTGAACATGTCCAAAATCCCTTAATGGTTTTGATATAATTATGAATTGAATGGTGTTGGCGTGAACCCATCTCAATAAAAACCCGATCCATGTTTTAGCTCAAGAAAATATCCTTAGGTATTACAGTATATTGCTTCTAAACATGATATTATAATCCATGAAGTGAATTGTTATAAAGGAAGAATAATGTTTCCACCTACTCAGATAAGCTGCCAATACAGAACTATAGCTACTAGCTGCATAATGTGTTTATCCATTTCACCAGCCGCGGCCCGTGGAGGGAGTTACGGTGGGGCAGAGAGGCGGGCGGGGGAAGGGCAGGGTGGGGGGTGCTAAAAACCGGAATATGGATAATTGGAGGTAAGTAAACAATTTAATAAATAAAACGCCTCTCTGCATTTCACTGCACTCTCCAGGTAAAACTGTCTCTAATTTTCTTATCACAGTTTAGTTGTAATATACCTGTCAACTGTAATAAGATGGCATAGTTACTCTATTGCAATAGTTTATTACACGTGCATTGTAACATCACAACTTATCTGCAAGAGCGAGCTGTTGCTGTGATAAGCAACGTCCCCAGCTAAGATCTTAATTGCCTTACACAAAAAATTAAAGACAAGACTCGTTTTTCAGACCCTGGTTTGGGGGTATTTTTACGTTGTGTTCGTTACTTTACCACCGTTGGTTCTGCCTGAACTTAAAACGCACTTCAACGAGGATTGCCTGCTGTGTGTACACTCCCTTCGAGAGCATGAGCACATATTCTATCAGAACTAAGGATGAACTGAACATGATTGTGTTCATTATGGTATTAAGGTCACCAGTCCCAAATTAAAAACCCAATTTCTGACACCAAAGTATTCACCTTATTTTCCAGCAATATACGAGAAACATCTGCAGATCTAGGATTAACACAAGCACTTATTGTGTTCATTTATTATAAAAACTGGCATCTACTTTGTAATTAAAAGACAACAATCTGTTGCGTCTGGGATATTGCCAGTAAAAGTTTTTTTACCACGAAACGGTCACGAGGGTTGATTGCAATTAAATGTTACCAATAATTAGTTTAAAAACAGATGTTCATATTTGCTCTGCTCTATTAGATCAAATAACCAGAGTAACTGCCTTTACCACGAGTGTTCGTCGTAGTTCATAACATTTATAAACACTAATCCACTGTCAAGTTTCTGTTTATAATATTAGCTTGAACCGGAGAAGTATGTTCGATTAAGACATGGATTATGGAAGAAAAAGACAAAGCAGGAAACAAAGACGTGAAAGAGAACCAATCAACCAATCCAATCCACAGAATTTCGTCTTATTTAAATGTTATCATAACAGTCCAGAAAATGAGTAGGGACTAAAGGCAATGTACCCTGCAGTTGTCATTTCAGAAATACAAATGTTCCTCCTATGTCAGTTCTGAAAGATTTTGCGTACAAGAAAATATATCTAATTTATTCCTAATTTTCCAATTTGTTTCAATTACTTTCTTATACACTATTAAATCTCTAATGACCCAAGTTCTGCTTCCGTTTAATGGAAAATTAACCTGTTTCTTTACTGCAACCTCAATGCAGTAATCATATTTATCCTACCAAGTATCTTTTCCACAAAATTACAAATATTAAGGAACATACACTTACTGTAAGTGAATTGGTTCACATACCATTGTGAGTTAAACTATATATGTTAAGGATCATAGTAGTGGAGTCCTTGCAGAGCACAAAAACGGTACTAATTTGTTTACAAAAACTGTATTAGTTTGTTTTCATATACAGAACATGTGCTAATAGTTAACCCACTCATGGGTATATTCGTGCACACATGTTGAGCGGTGGGTATGCATGAAAAACAGCAAAGATGTAGTATGTGTGTTTTTGTGTAAGCATGTGCATTCACAGACTGGCAAATGTGGTGACAGGAAAAGCAGCAGATTTATTCAAATGCAATGCATCTGAGTTGTAAAGTACCCTGCACAGAAAAAGGATAGCTGCAATTCATAGTATGCAACTACACTTTAGAACTAGTTGGCTATGTCAGATGAATATGCATTATTAACATACATTACATTTGAGGGTATACTTTCCAGGTAAATTTCAGTCGTCATAAAGATGGAAAAAAAAAACCTTAATTGCAATATGTTCTTGACATCACATTTACATCTTTTGTTGGCAAGAATGAAACCAGACAAGGAGTATGTGTAGGTGCTCAAGATCATTGATTGTTACATGACTTAGGGCTTGATTACATGTTTGGCGGTCTTACCGCTGTCTCGCTGGTGGTCTCTTTAAGACCGCTGTGGCAGCAGTCCCCTCCCCACCGTATTACGATGTGACCGCTGGTCCAGCTGCAATGTTTGACGGCGGTGTATATTTTTTCATATCTGCCAATGCTGGTGTGTATATTTTGACTGCCGTGTACACATATGCGTGACACATGTAAAAAAATACCTACTATGAGTACTTACCCATTGATCGAGTCTGGACCAAATGTGCCCAGTCCAGTCAATGGGTAAATGGCACAAAACTGACTTACCTGAATTTCGGCGCCAACCGGTTTGTTTTCTTTGGGGTAAGCATGCTGCTGTGAAGGAGGGACCTGGAGAAAGGGATCCACATGGGAGACAAAAGCAAATGGGTGAGTATGCACCCCAAATCCTTCGATTCTGCTGAATCAAAGTAGGCGGTCCCACCATCATGGTCGGCTCATTGGAAAGCCAACTCATAATTCGGATGACAATGAAACTTCTCTGTAAATCCCTATTACTATGACTACAGCCAGAACCTCTGGATGGAATCACACCAAATTTGGCAGAAAGCTAGCTCTTGGTCCAGAAAGAGTGCTTTTTGTTGTTTGGTGTAAATTCATTCAGCAGTTTTATGGTTATTAAAAGATAGCCACATGTGGATATCTAGGGACGCAGATCCTTTGCAAGGCCTATGCAGAGCTTCATTAACCCATCATTAGCCCACTATTTTATTAAGAGGGACTTGATCCCGGGGATGGAAAATATGGTCAAGAAATATAGAAGGGGTCAGGGTAGGGTTACTCTGACCCATGGGCAAATTGTATGGCTGTGTGAGGGAACCACTTATGAGTTTGAAAATGAAACAAAGTTTTACACATGGTTGGAGTCATCAACCCATCGTGATGCTCAGTACAGCCCCCCGTGAATCATCATGGTAGAGTCACAAACCTTGCCAGCAAAAAAAATTCACACACTTACTTGCTCACTAATGCATGCACTCACTGGCCAACATCGAGTCACACACTTAGTCACAGATCCACTCAGAGACTTCTGCAATCACTCACAGACACACTCAGACTCAAAAACCCACTCACCGACCAACTAAGATACTCATGCACCCACTCACAGGCCCACTCAGAGACCTATGCATCCACTTAGAGACCCACTCATGCACCCACAGACCTACTCAGAGACTCATACTTCAACTCTCAGACCCACTCCGACAACTCAAATCAGAGACTTATGCACCCACTCACAAACATCCACTGGCAAACCCACTAAGACATTCATTAATCTACTGCCAGCCCCACTGAGAGAGACATGCACCCACTCACATAGCCACTCAGATAAGCATGGGCGGATTTTGCGGATCCACGATTCGCGTATTTACGGATCGTGGATCCGCAAAATCGGCGGATTTTGCGGATTTGCGGATCCGCGGATTTGGGGCGGGGCTTCCATGCGAGTGCACATGCCTCTTGTGTGTATAAAAGGTCAGGGACTGTTCAGAGCAGCAGATGAAGATACAGAAGCTCCTGGCCACAGGAACAGCACGAGGATTGCGCTCGTGAAAGTCAAGGATGCAAAGGCCTCTGTCCAGCATCACAGCTGATTTTCGATGGTATATTTGGGAAGAAGGCACATCTGCCCAGCCTTGACAACGCTCACGATTGTTTTTGGGCTGATGAATGAGTCACTGAATTTAAGCTTCAACTAGGGCACATGCTTAATTGATATCTGTAAGTGCCTCCGGTTGAGGTATAATTTTTGTGCCAGGACCATCGTGCCAGAATGAACCCTGCCCTTCATATTTATTCAAGAACACGCCACCATTTTGTGCCATACCTCTACTCAACTGGAGTACTTTCTACTGGATAATCAGTAAGTGCTACCTCGTTGGGTAGATGTATAGTGCTTTTACTACACTACAGCTGTCTAAAGTGCCAGAGAGTTGTCTACAGCGACCAGGTGTGTGTTACTATGCAATCGCGCCGAAGGGCGCAGGGGTCCCTTGAGTGAGCTGTCCATCATAGTGGGTAAATGGCGGGAAGACGGTGCACACCGCGAGTGTGTGGGCGGGGCCAAACGGACGGGGCTTCCATGCGAGTGCACATGCCTCTTGTGTGTATAAAAGGTCAGAGACCGTTCAGAGCAGCAGATGAAGATACAGAAGCTCCTGGCCACAGGAACAGCACGAGGATTGCGCTCGTGAAAGTCAAGGATGCAAAGGCCTCTGTCCAGCACCACAGCTGATTTTCGATGGTATATTTGGGAAGAAGGCACATCTGCCCAGCCTTGACAACGCTCACGATTGTTTTTGGGCTGATGAATGAGTCACTGAATTTAAGCTTCAACTAGGGCACATGCTTAATTGATATCTGTAAGTGCCTCCGGTTGAGGTATAATTTTTGTGCCAGGACCATCGTGCCAGAATGAACCCTGCCCTTCATATTTATTCAAGAACACGCCACCATTTTGTGCCATACCTCTACTCAACTGGAGTACTTTCTACTGGATAATCAGTAAGTGCTACCTCGTTGGGTAGATGTATAGTGCTTTTACTACACTACAGCTGTCTAAAGTGCCAGAGAGTTGTCTACAGCGACCAGGTGTGTGTTACTATGCAATCGCGCCGAAGGGCGCAGGGGTCCCTTGAGTGAGCTGTCCATCATAGTGGGTAAATGGCGGGAAGACGGTGCACACCGCGAGTGTGTGGGCGGGGCCAAACGGACGGGGCTTCCATGCGAGTGCACATGCCTCTTGTGTGTATAAAAGGTCAGAGACCGTTCAGAGCAGCAGATGAAGATACAGAAGCTCCTGGCCACAGGAACAGCACGAGGATTGCGCTTGTGAAAGTCAAGGATGCAAAGGCCTCTCTATCCAGCATCACAGCTGATTTTCGACGGTAGATTTGGGAAGAAGGCAGTGGCACACCTTCCTGGCCTGTTGTAACTATTTTACAATGGCGCCGGCAAGCTGCCAGCGCCATCCTAAAATAGTTACTAAATTAGCTTCAACAGGAAGCTCTAATAGATAAAATAAAGCAGGTGCTCGAGCACCTGCTTTATTTTATCTATTAGAGCTTCCTGTTGAAGCTAATTTAGTAACTATTTTAGGATGGCGCTGGCAGCTTGCCGGCGCCATCGTAAAATAGTTACAACAGGCCAGCAAGGCTTGAACTTTTGCCCCCGGAAACCGCCGCTCGCGGATTTGCGAATTCGCGGTAAATTCGCGGGAGTTCTCGGATCGCAAATTTACCGAAAATTCGCAAAATCCGCGAGCGTAACGGATTTTCCGCCCATGCTTACACTCAGACTCATGCACCCAGTCACAGACCCACTAAGAGACTCATACACTCACTAACAGACTTACTCAGAGACTCATGCACCCACTCACAAACTAACTCGGACTCATGCATCCACTCACAGACTCACTCAGAGACTCATACACCCAGTTACAGACCCACTCAGAGACTCATGCTCCCAGTCAAAGACCCACTCAGTCACGCACAAATCCAATCACAGACCGACTCAGAGACGGATGTATTTCATTACATCACATACCAATATCACGCGTGCCATTACAACACGGGTATTACTATGCGAGTCAATGACAGCGACATGCCATTACATCGCAAACTTTTACCATGACTATGCTTTTACCACTTATGCCATTACAACGCAAAGGCATGTGTGGTAAAGCTACGGTCGTGGTAAAGGTTTGTAAGGTAAGTGACTCTACTCTACCCTACCCTAAACACTAATATAGTACCCCTACACAACCCTCCCCTGACCGAGTACAATCCCTACAATAACACTACACAACCCTGTACGACCCCCCGGCACTACCCTAAAACACTACACAAACACTACCCTAAACCCTAAATCACTACAAAACACTACCCTAAACCCTAAAACACTAAACTACACAAACACTACCCTAAATCTTAAAACACTACACTACACAAACACTACAACACTACCCTAAACCCTAAAACACCACACTACAAAAACACTACAACACTACCCTAAAACACTACACAAACACAACAGCACTACCCTAAACCCTAAACACTACACTACACAAACACTACACAAAACCCTAATACACTACACCACACAAACACTACAACACTACCCTAAACCCTAAAACACTACACAAACACTACAACACTACCCTAAACCCTAAAACACTACACCACACAAACACTACAGCACTACCCTAAAACCTAAAACACTATACAAACACCACAACACTACCCCAAACCCAAAAACACTACACAACACAAACACTACAACACTACACTAAACCCTAAACCACTACACAAACACCACAACACTACCCTAAACCATTAACCACACTACTCCCACTCATGCACAACCCTAAACCCTAAGACACTACAAAACTACCCTAAACCACTACCCACACTACTCCCACCACTACACTACCCCTAACCCTAAAACACTACCCCTAGCACGACTCACTACACACCCCAAACACGACTAACCCTAAAACACTACGACACTACAGCACTACCCTAAACCCTAAAACACTACAACACTACCCTAAACCATACCCACACTACTCCCACCCCTAAGCGCTAAGACATTACAACACTACCCTAAACCACCACCCACACTACTCCCACCCCTACACTACCCTAAACCCTAAACCCTAAGACACTACAACACTACCCTAAACCGGATGTATGACGTTACAACGGATACTTTTACTACGCATACCTTTACAACGCATTTTTTACAATGCAACATCCATTACAATGCATTCCATTACAACGCATGCCATTACAACGAATTTTTAAAAAACTACCTTTACAACGCATTCCATTACAACGCATACTACCTTTACATTGCATACCATTACAAAGCATAACATTACATTGCATGTATGGTAAGTATTGGATAGTGTAGGGGTAAAAATTACTATTCTAACTCCAGGGGGGTGCAACAGTAGGGTAAGTGTTGGATAGTGTAGGGGTAAAAATAACTATTCTAACTCCAAGGGGGTGCAAGAGTAGGGTAAGTGTTGCATAGTGTAGGGGTAAAAATTACTATTCTAACTCCAGGGGGTGCAACAGTAGGGTAAGTGTTGGATAGTGTAAGGGTACTATGCGTTGTAATGTTATGCGTTGTAATGGTATGCGTTGTAATGCCATGCGTTGTAGTGGTATGCGTTGTAGTGTTATGCGTTGTAATGGTTGCGTTGTAATGGCATGTGATGTAATGGATGTTGCGTTGTAAAAGTTTTGTTGTAATGGTAGTGTGTTGTGAAAGTTGCGTTATAAAGGTTGTTTCCCCCCTAAACCACTACCCACACTACTCCCACCCCTACACTACCTTTAACCCTAAAACACTACGACACTAAAACACTACCCTAAACCACTACTCCCACCCCAAGCACAATCACCCTTACCTCTCTTTCCTGTGGTTTCTTTCCAGCGTCGCCGTCTCTGCTCCCGGTTCCTGCTTCCTGCTTCACGTCCTGTGCACGTCGTTTTGAGGAAACAGCCTCAGTTTCCTCACAACGAGGTGGATCGGCATTACATCTGATGCATTGTAACAGAGCATGCAATATAATGGTATGCGTAGTAATGGCTACGCGTAGTTACATAGCATGCGTTGTAACGCATGCGATGTAATGGCACCGCGTGGTAAAAACCACATTGTGATTGCTGTTACCCCTCAGAGACTCATGCACCCAGTGACAAGCCCATTCAGACTCTCATGCATGCACTCACAGACCCACTCAGACACTAACCCACACAGTCAGAGTCGCACTCAAAGACTCACGTACCCACTTATAGACACACAAAAAGACTCTTGCACCTATTCAAAGAACCACTCAGATATTCATGCATCCACTCACAGACCCTCTCAGACAAGCATGCACCTACTCACATTTACACTCAAAAAGTAATGCATGTAGTCAGACACTGAGAGACTTGTGTGCCCACTTATGCACACACTTAGATACTCATAGAACTACTCACAGAGCCGTTGTCACATGCATAGAGTCAATCTGAGAGTTATGAATCTTAAATGTCCTGTTGTGCATTGAATTCATGCTTCTGCTTTGCGGCTCCGAGATGGAGTCACAACTTCAAAATGATCTTCTTGAAATAAGGTTTTAAAATGAAAATGATCTAGTGTTTGGTAACAGGGTGGCTCTTAGTAGAGCCTCTGGGTTTATGTGTGTAGATGATAACTACACACAAAACAGGATGCAGTCTTTGAAGTTGTTAATGAATATCCTGATGCCTTTCTCAGAGAAATGTACTCCATCCCGTCTAAATATATGCTCCATGTCAAAGTGCAAGTTGTTGTTGGAGATGGAGCCCATGTTGTGGCCTCAAGGAATGCAGAAACAGTTTTATTAACATGTTTCCTGGCTTTGTCTAATTATGGACAGAATTTGTCTGACCAGTTCCATTTCTGCCTTTGGCACATGCTGGAGTGCATGGAGGCAGTCCGAGGGAAAAGTGCCAATAATTGGCCATACCCCAGTAAGAGTGCCCAGGTCATTGCCACAACAGTGCACAATTAAGAGGTCTGGATGTTAGCAATCTGCAATGCTCTCATTCAGAGGCAGCAATTGATGCCACTTTCAGAATCCACGTAATGTCCACATTAGGCACAGGTTCCAGTCAAAACCACCCTTTCTAGCATACTCTCTAGCCCACAAAACATAGCTGTGACCTACAATCCATACTTTAACCATTTTGGAGGAAGGAGCAGTAGCACACAGGAGGAGGCTGCAGCTGAATGTGACAGTTGGTAGAATGAAAGGCAGTCAAATGGACAAGTGGACCTGGTTTAAGAAAAGGACGTACTTGATTGAGTGGTATAATTAATTTGGTAGCTAAAAATAGGTAACGTTTTAATACCTAAAGTTAGTAGATCTGCAATTGTTTCTGAATAAATTTAAGGGAAGTTTACGCTATTGTTGATTTGCTTAGATTTTCATGCAGCCACCACACCTGCTACAGTTGAACTTGAAACTAGTATGATCATGTTATAAAGTGCTGTGAACATTTGACTCACAGGTACAGTAGCGTGTTTCAAAGGAGGCTGCTATGACAACTGATGTAAGGCAGTGTGGGGGACAGATTACAAATACACTGTACTTTAGTACTAGAAAACAAAGTCCTTTTGAAATAGTATATATTGTCAAATAGCAATGTCCTAATTCAGTATTATGATTGGATCTCAAATGTAGTTGAAAAATGATAGGGCTATATGTCTAAATGCTTTAACAAACTCCTGTATGGTTTTGTGACACTTTCATGAAGTTACACGAGGACGTCACGATGGGCATTGAGACAGAGTTATGAGGATAAAAAAAATTGACCAATGAAAACTAGTATAAGAAAGGAAATTAGGAAGGGTGTCTTTTGTTTGCTAACTATATCACTATTGGTGGAAAAAGAGAAGGACAAATTGCCATTACTAGTTCTTTCTTATAGAGAGTGGTACTAATCCTTTTCCATGACAAAAAATTTGAAGTGAAAGTGTGTTAAAGTTTGACAATCACCAAAGCGAATTGAGATGTATGTTAAAAATAGGGACATTGATAATATATATATGCAAACTATTGAATAACTCCCCTGAACTGCTGACCGGACTCCGAAAAAGCTGGAAGTGTGACCTAGGGAGTCTGGAAGAGAATGAATTGCTGGAGACAATTGCATTCCCAAGGGAGGTGGCTATATGCTCACGATTCCGACGAGTACAACTTAAAAGTTTACACAGGTCTTACTATGCCTGCACACCAGTAGCTAAAATGGGCAGGGCTGAGTCTGCGCTGTTCCCCAGGGAAAGTGCCCAGGAGGGGGCGATCTTCCATATGATATAGGACTATCCAAAACTCCAGAATTATTTGGTGTTGGTGACAGCCTGTCTAATGAATGTTTGCCAGGATGACATGTCACCATCAGCAAAGTGGTGTCTCTTCAATATTTGGGATGAAAACGACCTGAATAGTAGAGAATGCCGCTGGGTGATGCTGGGATTTATTGTGGCCAAACGTACATAGCCAGGATGTGGAGGGCTACATCAACTGTCACACTGATGGGATGGAAACAAGACATGGATTGGTGTATGCAAGTGGAAAAGGTAGTTTATGAAAGCAGAGGTTGCCAAATAAATGGACAACATCTCAAGAAAGTGGAATGAATATAGGGAGATGTTGTGTGCTCCTATTGAATGGGTTAACCCTATGTTGCTTTATTAAAAGTGTGTAGATCATATGGTTTAGGTGTTTGATATTATTGGGGAGGAGGTGAAACTGTGAGTATCTGAAGACCTGGGGCAATTGGTCATTGTATCAATGCCAAGTGATATGATACTACTGTCAGAGCAATGTTGTTTTCTCTACTTAAAATAAAAGGATTAAAAAAAAGAGTATTGAAGAAACAGAAGTTTTTGATCATTAATAAGGTGAGAATGGTTTCAAAGTTAATGCTTCTCTTCGTACACTTACGAATGTGGCAGTTTTAAAAAAACAATGGTAGGTAGAATTAGAAACAGAATTTACTCTTTTAGAGGAGCTAATTTGTGACAGTGGTTATCTTAAAAATTCAAAAAATCTAAAAGATCAGTTGACTGGTTCAGAATATCAGATATGGATACCAGCTTAATAGCACCCACCACACCCGCAGCACTGCTGTTACTACCACTGTTCTTAGGTGTTATGAAGCTGAAACAGAGCGTAAATAGGACTGTCAGAGTCCTGCTAAGGTTCTGTAATATCCACTTTGTGCCATTTCCTGTTCTCTGCTGTAAATTGCACAGTTCTGTAAAATCACCAGTGGGTCTAAATGGTAAATCAACAAAGGGAATTGTGTCTCTGAGACGGTGCATAGTTTCTGTGATACATAATTTGTCCTGGTTTGAGTTTTAAATTAGAGTATTGCAACTTTGATGATAAAAGTAAATATGAGGATATATTTTCAAGAAGCATTTCATCATCTAACATTTCTGATGTTTGAATTGAAACATGGATAATAGTGACACTTTGGTAGTCCAGAAGCACACGTGATGCCATCAAGGTAATTTTAAGCAACCCTTCCAATAGTAATATTAAAATTAATTAGATGCAGTACAGAGTTTCCTAATCATCCCTGTATGTTATAATAAAGAAGTCTTGTGAAAATTATTACCAAATCCTTAGTAAATTGAGTTAAGATTGAGTTTTAAACACAAAGGTAACAGGTTTCATATGAAACATGAGCTGCAACCACACATGCACAATAATAGCTGCACATGGATGCTCCTAATATTGTTCACATTAAGAATTTGTGGCTTAGTGAAAAAGTGTATTTTGAGATGTGACAAAAGCGCTACATGTGGTAGGAAATGGTAAATGATTGTCCAGACATTGGCATATACTGAAGAACATGATAAATTGTTTACATGGATAAAAGAATAGGATCATCATCGACATTCTTTCATACAAGAGCATCTCGGTCTCATTGGTATTTCACTTCATGAACTATATTTTTTGGGAGGCAATAGCTCCAAAGTGCTAAATAATGCAAACATCAATCACAGTTTTTAAAATATTGATCCTTGAGCTTCCAATCGCTAAACATATAGTCACACTTGCAGCCTAACTGTAGTGTGCTAGACAAATACACTCATGCAGACTCCCACAAGCCTACCTCATTCATTGACTGTTCGTAAGAAAACAGTGTTTCAGAATTGAAGGATAATTTGTACTACTATGGACTCTATGTACACATATGCACCTTGAAAATAGTTGATGAATCAGATGTATGTTTGCTTGTATTCAGTGCTTAATTTATGCTGGTGGCTGCTGCTGGGGGCCACTTGCACGCTTTTTTGGGGACCGGCACTTATTTTTCGTCATCAGACATTTTCCAGTGAGGAAAAGAGTGAGATAAAGGGGCATAAATCGTCTAGCAGTGGATTAAGGAGGCATGAGATGGATTAAATGCAGCCTTGGTCTTCGGTGAACTGACATTTAATAGTGGTGGCAACTGGGTTCTGAGCACTTCTTCTGGCGCCAGCACTCATCATTTTACACATTAAGCATCATAAGATCATCCTTAGGTTACTGTCATAATATTCCGATCTTTGAGTCTATTCTTTCCTTAGGTTGATTTAATTCCTTTCCAACAGCTCAACCTATGAGTGCATACAGATGTCACTCTGGTGATTTACATAATTGAGTGATGTGGTCCTTATGATATTTGTGCCAAAAGACTAGTTATTTATGTGATATTTTGTGACTTGTGACTTGAGTGATAGACACGCGATATGAAGGTTTCTCAATGATATGGAATGCAACTAATAGGACTACACATTCACTATGAACTGAAGTATAAAAGAAATGTTTCACTCTGTCCGTTCACCACACATACATGCACACATACAGGCATACACAGACGTTTTAACATTGCCATCATTTCAGAATATTCTCACTTGTTGAAAAGCAGTAGTATTTTTGAAGCTTTTGCAGGTATATGTATGAGTATGTTAAAAGCTGTACATGGTCAAAGGAAAGCTTAAAGTTGGTGAGTAATAGGAAAGGAAGCTGACATGTGGATTGTTAATGCATTGTAATGTAGATGCTTTAAAAAGATGAGTTTTTCAATTCATTCCTAAATTGGAGCTGCGCTGGGGTGGTCTTGATAGATACAAGGATATTGTTTCAGATCCTGGGCGCATAGATGGAAAAAGCCTGCTGCCTTGCTATTTTTCTTTCATACTTCTTGTCCTGCAGTCTGATGGTGTCCCGGCTGTGGGTATGCCAAGATCAATTAGTGTTGGTGAGCTTGCTTGCAAGATAAGGGGGGTGCTGGTTGTGAACGGCTTTGTAAATGATGCAGCTGATTTTGAAAATGGTACGGTCTGGTGATGGGAGCCAGTGCAGGGTGAGTAGAGAATTATATGTTGACTGTGTTACATTGTGTAAATTAAGCACATTTTCAAATGTGTAGCAGTGATTTAAATACATTTGACATTGAGGCACCTAGGGGTGAGGTGAAAGCCAGTAGTTGAATTTATAATTCAAGTTTGAAGAAAAGCACTTTAAGGGAAATTTTGAGATGACAATTCACACAGGGAGTGAGTTTCAGTGAAGAGGACCCAACCTGGTAAACTAATGGAATCTGGACATCGTGTACAGAGCCTTGCAGTAGCAAAGAGGCTCCGATTAGCCAGAGGGTGATTGAGAATTGGGCTGTACTGGTTGAATAATTGTGGTAGACCTAAAGAAAAATAACACATTTCTCCTGCCGATAATATGTTCTCTCACAATGTTTGTTAAGTGGTGCTTTTTTCTAGGATTTGAGTTAAGCATATCAGTAATTATAAGGACGGCACATAACTCACAAAAAGTAGCAATCCCGATTTGTCTCAGTTTATTCCTAGCCAGAGTTTAGGGGAAGAGTCTGGCTTGAAGCTATTAGTCAAATGAGTTGTTCTTACTGATATTGCTCATGGAATATGAGTTGTCTGAAGACTAGTGTCAAGGTGGAAAATGGATCTCGTATGAGTGAGAAAATGGATGCTGCTAAAGATACTTGAAATCATCTGGCAAATGATGCTATCAGATGAAGACATGTTTCACTCCTCCCCACCCAACGAAACTGGAAAGATAATAATGCTCCACCATGTTCCTTCTGGTCCTAATATTAGCAAGCAATGTATTGTATATATAAGGATACCCACATTTCTCACAAACTGGTGTATTCAGTGAGCAAGTGAGGGAGAATACTTAGAATCTAGTCTTCAGGGTGGCTACACGGCAAATCACCTAAGAAGGCTTCCCTAGTTCTGCAAAGCTCTAGCAAAGTTACTTCAATATTAGCTTTGGTGAAGCCTTGGAATTTCATCTAAATAACTAGTAACTTTACAGCAAGTTGCATTTCCAAATTTCGACATTTTTCAAGGACAGTTATGACTTCAATAGGAAGTCCAGCTTTTTATTATGTAGTAGAGCTTCACATGACAGAGTAGGACAGAAAAGCTTTTTCTCAAAACCTAAATGGCCCACATTTGGAATGGGGGTGAGCAGTGGCTGAGCAAGATTAGAGAAAACTATAATTCCTTATTGTGTCCTGCCTGGGACAGGGCAAGGCATGTATGAAAAGGGAAGGAAGAAAGCAGGATGTTATGGTATGCAGCCGCGGTCAGTAGGGGAGTACCTGCCGGGGCGGTGACGTGGGGAGAGGGAGGGGCAGGGTGGGGGTTAGTAATGTATGGATAATAGAGGTTTGCAGGTAAGTAAACATTTAAATAAATCAAACGAATTTCGTTGCATGCACTGCATCCCCAAATGCGATGCAGTGCGCGCAGCGAAATTCGTTTGAATTATTTAAATGTCTACTTACCTGCAAACCTCCATTATCCATGCATTACTAACCCCCACCCTGCCCCTCCCCACGTCACCGCCCCGGCAGGTACTCCCCTACCGACCGCGGCTGATGGTATGTTAAACTTTATTTGTATAGCGCACGTACACCAGTTTGATTTCTTGGCGCTGCTCCGAAGGTGTTAGAATAGTATGCCTGTTTAAATAACCAAGGGGCATATTATCAAGGGGGTTTATCTCCGCTTTTTTGGCTTTAAAAGCCAAGAAAGCGGAGATAAAATTATCTCCCTATTACCTAGCTATCGCTAACACCAGTTAGCGACAGCTAGTAGGAGATAGCGACCATCTTGGGCCCCACTTTGCATGTCAGTGATATTTATCACTAATGACATGCAAAGTGGGCGTGCCAAGATGTTAGCAACTGGAAACAGTCACTAACATCGCTATCTCCTATTACCAACTTTTGGAGATATTCGCGCTAAGCGCGAATATCTCCAAAAGCTAACACCTGCCCTGAGCAGTTCTTAGCCATGTTATCCAATGGGAGGTGGATAACATGGCTAAGAGCATTAGCTCGGTAATGCATGAATATCGCTGACTTTTCAGCGATATTCATGCATTGCAGCCGTTTTTATCGCATTTGCGATAAACCTTGGTAATACCAAGGTTTATCTGCGATAAAAATCGCCGCAGCTCATCGGTACATTATTGTCTCTAACCAAGCAATAGCGATAATTATCGCTATTGTTTGGTAATATGCCCCCAAGTTTCTAGGAGTTTGCGAAAGCTCAAGAGGTTTGTGCAGAATGAGTGCTCCTATTATTTGTTTAATTCCATTTTCCTAATTTTAAAGTTCCACCCACACACAGACTGAAAGCAACCTCACATCATTAACCAACAGAAGAAAAAAAATCAACCTGGTCCGCACAGGCAGTTCCAATGCGGCTATTGCATTCTGTACTACACAGCGTAGCCACCAAATTTGCCAGCACCGAGTACTTCTAGGGCATTCACTACATAAAGTGCATGCATCCCAGTATAAAAGAGAGAGTAATTAAGATAAAGATGTCCCAAAAAAATGGGAAAGCTATATGTGCAGACGGAATTTTCGTGGTCAAAGAAATATGCATTTGACTTTGAGCACACCTCTCTTTCTGTCTCAGTATTCTGTAGACATACTTATCTGTACACAGCTCAACATGGAGATGTTATGTCTCTCTTCGATCCCCATCACTCATGTGTGCCTATGGCATAGATGTTTAACCATTCCCAACTGAAGACATATATGCCGATGTAGATATTTTCCTTCTCAATATTTCTATCTAGTAAATTTGCTTATCTTCACATTTTTTTTAATCTATTCTAATCTCTGAGATTAAACCGTTCTTGAAAACATCTATGCTGGGTGTTTAAATGCACAAGAGTGGGAAATAGGGATGTTGTAATTCTGTAAACTTTTAGCTTTTTGAGGTTCTCTACATTTGAAAATGATAAGTCTTCCATTCCGGCTGTAGGCAAATCTGAACACTCCTAACAACAGGTCCAGAGAAAAAGGTCCGCTTTGTTTGTTACTGAATTGTATTAAAAACTGCTTCCACTAGTAAAAGGTACTTCATTCCATTATGAAACCATCGTAATATTAAAAATAATAGCAAAATAAACCATATCCAGGTGCATTAGCAAGAAATAAATTACGACATATATACATGCGTACATTTGACACACAGTAAGACAAATACACAAAAGTTGATAGGTATGCATATGGTAAAAAATCTATGTGTTATACCACGCTCTAGATATCAAGTGCAAAGTGAATAAAAGTGCAATCTAATAAAAATTCACCAGCAATCCAACTGGGACTCTCCAGAAGCCAAATACATTATTAAAATTGTGCATACTTTAACGTACTAACTCCAGAGACATTAGTAAAAAAAATATAAACAAGAATTCTAAAATACATGAAGCAGATAATTTGCTGGTGCAAGAGCTAATAACAAAGAACCAGTTGGCAAAACCTCAAGACAAGTTAGGTAAGATTCATAGCCATCATGGTGCTATAGGAAAGGACTAGTACTCAATCTAAAATCTAAAATTGTTCCCCTCATATACCAGACACCTAACAAAAAATGGCACACAGCAAAGATTATATCATTAGAAGTAACAGTTTTCAACACTGTGAGGGCAACAGAATATATCCTGGTCCCTGAATTCAGGCACACAGATTAAATCCATTTGCATCGGGCCTTTAGGTACATGAGACAACAAAACAATATATGCTCCTCAGTTTCGGGACCTTTACCACAGGCCAGGCAGACACTAAAAGAGAATTCATTTTGTTGTTTATAGTGAAAGCTTTATGGGATAAATTCCCGTTCCAGAATCTGACATACAGACTTTTAGCAAGGGGGGCGTAATGTTATCTAGGAATGATTCAAAGTGCAGTGCAATCTTAAAATCAATATATTGTTTGGTTAGGCACCCTTTGTCTGGAATTAAAATGTAATGATCTTAAAGAAGGTCCAATAACTTCTCTTTGAACAAGTTGAGTCTATCTTGAAAAATAATGAACTAATTCCGGTTGCTAAGAATGGGCAGAAGCCTGTGAATGCCATGTGTAGACAGAAAAAACACAAAATAGTGGTGATAATAGTAATGGGGAGGACGTAGCGCTCCCGTTGAAACTGCAGATTCTGATGGACCATCTTTGACCGTGAATGTGCCGATCTCCCCATAATCAGCATTCTTCCTTATATCCCATGACATAATACATTTGCGCTATTGCATATAGTGAGCCCTGGGCCTCAAACAAACCCTGTGGGTGCTTTTGGGTTACATTCCAGACCACCGCGAACACTTATCAAGCCACTAATATCAGTGTTGTAATTTCAGCAGAGGACGGCGTAGGAAAAGGCTTAAGTACTTTACGTTACCATGTATAAGAAATAAAATCATTAGTAGGGAATCTTATTGCACAAATTGAAGATCTTATGAAATCGAAGCTCACCACTAACCAAAATCGTAATTGTGGGGCGGGTAACATCATTACTGGGAACCCGAGTCCAAATGTTGACTCATCCTGAGCTAGGCAAGTCTTTAATGACCACTGCCCTTAATTTACAGCATCACATCATGGTGCCCACTCTCCCTCTGGCTAGCTCAGTCCCTGTGCTTACACCTAGGGCAAACTTGGGTTTGATGCCTTAAGGGAGTGTTTCATATATAAATCAACATTATGAAGATACCAACCCTGACATCATGAGTAACAGACCTCCAACAGGGTCCAAATGGACATGGCAGTCTCGTGGAAAATCGATTGGCCAACCCCTGGGAATATTGGTACAATTGAATAAGCTACCCAAACCACATTATAACATCCCAGAACATGTAACAGCCCACCTAGGGTGTCTAGCGGATCCAGTAAGGTAGTTTATATGACCCGGTCCCCAAATTTGCACTGATTCATATGGGGACACATAATCCTTAGCCAATAAGGTCATATAATGAGTTAGAACTAAGTGTAAATGCTTATCAGTAATAAGATCTGATATGTTAAACGCTACCCGCTGGGCTCCTCAGGGGTCTACTATATATCTGTGGTTGATGGGCCTATTAGGTAAGGTAAGCTCCACGGTTGGACCTGTCCCTACTGCCATTTGATTCAGGTTACATCCCGTCTCCTGCTTTGAAGTATCCAACCGTTGCTGGTCTCTCTGCAAACCCTCAGGCACTTTAGAAGACACTGGACTGGTGGGTACGAGTGCTGGCTCAAATGACTGATTAGGTTGCTAGGTTGGCGGGCCAACCAGCAATGTTGAACCAGGTGCAACTGATAGTGCGGGCTTTCTGGTAACTCCTTTTTGGGGGTCGAAGGTTGGGATTCCGAGTGTCTTAGTGGGGTGGACGGTGCAACTAGTCAAACTACTAATGCAGAATTAGGAGCAACTGAAGATGAGGGCCTCAAGGTGACTCCGGAGTGCCCTAGGGTGACAGAAGAGTTTAGCCAAGACAGTCACTCACAGGAGAAGTGTATGGTTAAGGTTGCATTGAACCAAGAGTCAAAATGTTCTCATGTCATCTGACTGGTATTAACTCCAAACTGATGCTGAGTGGGGTACTTATATTGGGGAATTTGATGCACGTGCTTTTCAAGATACTTGGGCCATGGATAAGGAGTATCTTACTGGGTTCACCTCCTATAATGATGATGCCTTTCCACCCTGGAAATTTGGTCATTCTTCAGGGGGGCTATTGATCCTGGCCAAGAACTTTGCCCACTGGTCCATTCACTGATTCATGTAGATTTTCACAATCTAATTAGAGTTTACCTCAGGTATTTCTCAGGTCTGAATGCATTAATTGTCAATGTTTACAGAAGGTCGGCATCTGCCAATGTGGATTCACCAGTTTTAGAGCTTTTAGATGTCCTTATAGAATCTCACCAGAAGTATGCTAGAATTATTATTACTAGGGACTTTAATGTCACCTTTGAACCCTCATGTTGTATTAATTCCTTGGTCGAGTTGGGGGATGAGCAGTGGAAAATCCCTACTCTAACATGTAGACCTTTAAGGTTTTTACCCAATATTTCTCTCCAGCTAGCTTCAATTGTAACAGGGAAAGGACTAAGAGCCTGTAATGGAAGTACCTGCTCTGACCCTGAGGTTGCATCCACCTCCAAAAGGGGGGCATACAGGAGTAACAATGTTTATGTCCTTGTGAATCTCAATCCACGACCGTTCCTTGAGGACATGAAAATTGATAATTGATAGTGACCATAACTACTTGATCACCTCTTTAAAAGGGGATGCTCCTAGTCGCCCAGCCACCCAGCATTACACAGAGGTGCCCCTTCCCTTACTAGCCAACAATTTTAGATGAGTATCTTGGCCCCAGGTTTTGTCTAAATTTAAACTTGTTATCTGAAATATACTTTTGGTTTGCTGAATATTTGGCAATTTGTTGGGTATCCCAAGGGCGCAACTCCCATTAAGGAGATCCATGCCAAGCTGTTCCCAAGCTGTGGGAACTGTTTTATAAAAAGGTTATGCATAAGAAGCTCCCCTGTGTCAAAATAAAGTTATTGTTTAACAACTAATGTGTGCAATCTAATAAAGTAACTGCATACACTATTGTACACTGGATTCTCTGAAGTGTTCTCTCCCTAAAAGTTGTGAATAGAGTAAGAAAGACAGAGAGGCAAAAGTGAATTTAGAAAAATTACTTTTCAAATATCTTTCCAACATGTCATATTTCATTTTTCAGATAAGGCAAGCTAAAATAATTTTTCTTAGTACATTATCCTAACTGACAAATTGATACATTCTTACCATCACAAGTTGGAAGAGGATGGCTCCACCAATGATTTTTTTCACACAAAAGAGGTTCTTCATGGCTTAGTGTATATCCTGGATGGCAACCAAATGACACAGTGGAACCTATAGAAAAATCTTGGCCATAACGTAATCCATGCACAGGTATGCCAGGATCCAGACATGAGTATGTATCAACTGTCACACCTGTGAAGAAAGGCATGAATGCAAAAAGCATTAAAAGCAGGTCACTGCTAAATTTAAATTGATGTTTTATGCAGCTGTCCAATCAAATACAAATGACATATTTATGCTTTTTTCCATCTTGCCACTAGGTAGCCGAATTACACTTAAATCAAACAGATGAATTAGTAAACAATATTGCTGGTAAAGTTCTATTAAGGTATTTAAGAAAAGTTTAAAATGTACTATCTTTGGATTACTCCTTTGCTTGGCACAAATGGCATACTTACAGTGTTGCTGAGTGGTCTTTGAAATTATGTGGCGTAGCACTTTACCATGATTTACCACTAAGAGCCTTTTCTCTTTCTCATAACCAATGCTAGTCATAGATCTTCAGGAGTACTTACATTTGTAAAATGTATGCAAGTGGAATTCAACCTGGTGGCAAATTATGCAAACAAAAGTGTGACACATTTACCTTTTTTTGCCCACAGAGGAAATATTTGCTTCACTTGAGAAACCATTCTATTAGGCCCTCTGTTGGATATGGTATGTGCTCTAACCATGGGACAACTATTTCTAACTTTGAATCCCTTTTGCATATTTTAGCAGAATTGGAAAATACTTTCAAATTACACTGAATGCTCTGAAAAACGTATAGGGCTGTATGTGTTTACTTAATACTCTAGGCTGCACTTCCAAGAATTATCTACAATCCTTGGACATGTTCTAGCTTTACAAATGCAAAAATCCTTCGAACCAATGGATAACACCTCTTACCTAAGCAATTTGTGAATGCAAAATTCCACTAATCCTGTTTCTGTGAAACACAACTAAAAATTCACATTTGGAGAGGTGCAAATTTGAGCAGCTAAATTCAGCTTAGCAAATATTTTTAAAAAATGATTGGCCAGTTCAGAATTATCACTTCTTTCCAGATCCCAGCATTGGTGAGACATTCTATGATAGATAACAACCTTCTCTAAATTTCTGCCTCAGAGAGAAGGGGCAAACACAGATCCAGATTAACTTTAAAAACGCTAATAATGGATTTTTCAACTACAATATTGTATTGTATCATGCTACCAAAATATCATAGCAAAAACATCAATATAACAATATTATGAAGGTAACTCTGAATAGTTAAATATATTTTACTATTGTTAACTTAACATTTATATCCCATGATCTTCTTGGTGTTAAGCGTAGTAGTCTACAAAAGATAATTGAATGAAATGTATTAAATATTTTAATCCTAAGGTTAGGGGGTTACAGATATAAATAACACTAAACTTAATTGAAAAATAATTATTCTTTAGACAATAAATATATTCCATTAAAATTTCTGCTGAATTTGAGCAAAATGCACTGTGGTTATCGTGGGAAATGGTGTAATGCTCCAGTGAGTAAACTCATGTTTAGTGTAACTCATGGTTTAGTGTAACTCATTTGAGAATTCCAATAGAAGTCCATGTTCTGGTGTGGAATTCTACAGGGCATATTATCAAGCTCATTATCACCGCTTTAGCTGCAGTTTTCTGCCGCTAAACGGGTGATAATTTTAACGCCGTTCTTGATAATATGCCCCTTGAAAAGTAAATGTTGGTGAATTGTAGAGACCATGGTACTGCATATAATAGGCATTAATGAGAACCGACACTTAACCTTTCTTGAAGAATAAGTGTTCATTTTTGCTAAATACAGGCGACTCATGTTTTTGTTTTATTTTTTGATGCCTTGTTTAATAGCGACTTTAATTGCCTTATGTGATTCTATATTGTGTTTTATTTAGATCATTTCAGTGTCAGCTTGTATGCCTTTTTCAAGCACTTGAAAAGATATGAAATGTTTTGAGATGGTAAAACGGTGATACCTACAGCCCAAGAAGATTTGGGTGAATCAAGCTTTTATGTACATTAACAGCATGTTATTCAGTGAAAACAAGTATAAGTTCAGGAATTACTAATTAAATGAATTTAAGTATACATTAAATTAATTGCAATATGTTAATAGTCTTGGACACTACTAATTAAGAAACAATCTTGTAATTTATATTTTCTAATTTATGGACGTTTTTGTAATGAAAAGTAAATTTTTAACTTTGCAATTTTATGAAGCTTAAGAAACCAGAACAAGATATATATTTTCTTCCAGAGCTTTTATGTATCTAATAACTAGTGAATGTACTTAATAATCTGGATCATTTGCTCAACTGTCATAATGACTATAGACATAAAAAATATTAGGATGAAGGATAGGACACTGTATCCTTACCACACAGTTCAACACAGGACTGAAGGTATTTTTGGCTCTATATGCTTCTACCTATTATACGTTAATATGTATGATAACATAAAACAATTGTGGTTATTCCCAGATTTTATTTGTATTTGATCATTTAGTGGATGTTTACATTTGCTATTTATGTTTACTACTGATGATTACGGACAAGAGTTCAAATGGTGCTGAATTTGGTGTAGCTAAATGGCAATGTTGAGGTTGTTTAAATGGAGTTTGGTGCATTGGTCATTTGTCTCCTTTTAAAACAATATTCTCTAACTATATATGTCTGAAATTCTGTCTGTTGCATATTACTCTTTTCAGCTTTATTTCAATCTTTGGGTCTTATGTTAAACTTGTTTTTTGTATATATTTCTTAAATCCCTGACAAAGAAGTCATAAAGCAAAGCACAAAATGTGCTGGCCTATACTTTTTGATTGCAAGGAACATTGCCAGAGAACTATTGTAGAAGAGGTTTTTTTTATTGACTTTTAATTACTTCTGGATGTGATTCTGTTTAAATGAACTTGATGCTATTTTTATTGGAAATAATTCAAATGCTCTTAATGGATTGATAAGTGCAGCTTTCAACGGAGGAAGTGATATATCAAAGAACGATGCATGTTTTTGAATAGTTTAGTGACATTTATATATGTACCTCAGCCCCCCCAAAGTCTAGAATTTACTGAGCTAATGGATGGGAATCCAAAAATAAACTATATACGAGTTTCTTATTGTTTACCTCTGGTTAGACCTGCCAGCCTTAGGTTTGTCTCCCCCCAAACATTTTGCCTACTCCCCTCCTGCTTGCTAAAATTAATTTTTGTTGGCTTTAAGACTCTGTGCACTACACCATTGCTAACCAGTGCTAAAGTGTTTGCACTCACTCCTTAAAACAGAGTAAAAGTGGCCTACATCTGTTTGGCACATTTAACATATATAAGTCCCTAGTAAAGTGGTACAACATGTACCCAGGGCCTGCAAATTAAATGTTATTAGTGGGCAAGTAGCACTTATTGTGCCACCCACATAAACAGCATTTTAAAAACATCCTCAGGCCTGCCATTGCAGGCTGTGTGTAGTTTTAAACCACAGTTTTTACCTGGCAACATAAACCTATTATCAGGTCTAGAATTTCAGTTTTAATACACCCCTAAATTGGGTCTTAAACAGCCCATGAGACAGGGTGCATTGTATTTAAAAAGTTGGACATGTATTTTTAACTTTTACATGTCCTGGCAGTGAAACATTCACAAATGTGTTTTTCACCACTGTAAGGCCTACCTTTCACACTGGGTTACCTTATTACATTTCAATAAATGATAATGTTTATTTCAGAACAGGTAGAAATGCCATGTTTGGTGTCTTAAGAATTGTAATTTAAAATCCTCCTTAATGGTAGAGTTGGATTTTAAGTCACAATTTAGAAAATGACACATTCATAAAGTTGCCTTTTTCTTGTCCTAACCATTTGGTGCCTGCAGCCTGTGTTCTGGGTCAAATCACCTTCATTAGAATTGCAGTTGGTCTTTGTGTATTCCTCCCAGACACTGACACATACAGGGACTTACTGTTGGCAGGATAGGCAATCCTGCCAGGATAGGAGGGGTAGAGCAGTGCACAGCGCAGAAAACACTCATAAGGCTTTGCTGCACTTCAGAGGACTGCCTTGCTGCCTGAGGCACTGCGTTGGCCCCAATGAGGTCACTGAGCAGCAGCTGCAATGCTAGGTCCTGTGTCGGTTCTGATGTGGCCTCCGATCAAGAGCTGCGAGGGGATGCGATGCAAGGTCTTACGTCAAGTTGTGTTGCGCTGTGTTGGTTCTGATGGAACACACAATTAGGCACAGAGATGTACACTCTGATACCAGCCAAGGATCTAGGATCTGTCCTCTGCATCCCTCCCAATGAGCCATCTGGGGCGCAGCTAAGGGGTGACATAGAATTTAAAAAGAAGGTTTAGGCAAATGCTTTATTTTTCTGGGTAGTAAGGGCAGTTAAAAACTACATAATAGACTGCAATGAAAGGCCTGAGACATGTTTTGAAAGGCTACTTTAGTGGGTAGCACAATGAGCGCTGCGGCCCACTAGTAGCATTTACTTTACATGCCCAAGCTTCACCATGTGTGAAGTAGAGAACACAAGCACTTTAGTACTGGTTAGCAGTGGTGAGGTGCACAGAGTTCTAAAAGTCGATAAATCAGGTTCAGCAAAGCAGGAGGGTGAAGGCAAAATGTTTGTGGCTGACCCTGCTACTGCTGTCTCATAGGATGGGGGCATTTGTGGGTGGGGGCCCTGCCTATGTAGATGAACTCCAGAAAACTTGCCGTTTTTTACTATTATCAAAAAACTGCAAAAAGTTCCAACTCTCCTAGGACTCCTTAACGTAATACTACCAATAAAGGGAGTAATACTTTGGGAAGTAATAGACAACCATCAACACGGATGGGCAAGTAGGATAAGATGCTGTAATAGATAAAGTATTTTCCCATGGAGAAAAAGGCAAAAAGTGTAAAAGGGAAAATGACATTCAGAGGCTCATAAACATGCAGGTACAGGAAACGTGTGCGCAACTGGTAACTCTTGTGTGCAACAAGGAGTTCACAGTGAAATTACATTGCTGCTCATGGACCTCTGCGACATTCACATCAAATGTACTTTTATCCTTGCAAGTGTAAACGTCCCACTATCTGTTTTGAAAACGTCTTTTAGCGTGCTCGTGCTAATCATCCTAAGCCTTTTTTGTATTTTTACAGAACAGGACCCTCTGCAGCTCTGTAACAGATGGATAGAAAATCTCATGAACCCACTGCAATGTATTCTTTTTTTTATCAATTACCAACTCTACAGACCTAAGTTCTGCCAACCCCTCATGCATGTCGTAAACCTGAACAGCAGGTTTATGAAATGCAGAATAACCAGCTGCTCAGGAGTTCCATGCCTAATCCGTTTTCGTATTGCACCACAGAATGTCTTTCTGCAGTGGGTTGCAAAAAGAGAATTAAAGAGGTTTGTATCACTTAACAACATGGAAATAAGAACCATCTGTGTTTAACCCAACCCCATTAATCTTCCACCTATGCATAAAATTATACTTACAGACTGGTATTGTTACACGACATTCCCCTGTCCCATTAGATTTCTTCCATTCTTGGAAGTAATTAACATTATCTTTCTCATTTTTGCTAATAGCCCGACGTTATAATGTAAGAGGATGGTTATAAATTACCAAGAGATCAAGGCACATGTAAAATACAAAAAATAATAACGAAAATCTGCACTGCATGGATGATATCTGTTGTGAACACGTTTGTTTACCAAATAACACAATATATTTTTTTATATATTGAGTAATGTCGTTGTTTGTTTTGATGGCGTAAGTTACAGGTAGTATGAATTAATATAAGCATATCGGTATCATGATCTTGTATATCCTTTTATAAAAATATAAGATGTGGTGGTTTTTTTTTTTTTTATACATTGTTTGGATAAAATCCCTGCTCCGGATCATAAATTAATTTTATTGTATTTTTCTGTATTTTATAGTATGCTTTTATGGACATTTTTTGTATGATCCGAATAAAGCTTGATTTGATTTGATTTGATTTACAGGTAGTGTGCATATTTTCTAAGTACTATTTCACGTATGGAAAAATAAGTGCTTACATATAATTGGATAGCGAATGTGAACCACACTTTTTATTAATAACAAACACATTCTAATGTCTTCATGTAACCCACTTAATTAGAGCCATTTATCAAGTTGACATTGTCTGGTTTTCCAAAGTGGAATGACATTTTACGCATCTGCAATCAAAATTAATCAATTCATTAATACATCAATATTTCCAGCAAATAGGATGTAGCTCATATTGTGCCAATAAAGCAATGCATCTGAAAAAATATATAACAGGCAATTTGAACTTTTGCAGTATGCGAGTCAAACTACCAATAATTGTGTGCCATCACACACTTCTAGCTACTTCCTTAAGTATGTGTATCGATATTTTTAAAGACTTATTTATTTGTGGTTTTCTGCTGCATGAACTAGACATACATGCAGAGAGGTTACTTACAAATAGGATATACTGGACTTGTAATAGACCTGGGGTAAACATAGTTAGATTAGTTCACAGGTGATTTTGGAACGATTGACGTTAGTTGAATAGCAGCTTTTATTCTAGGCTATTGCAAAATAAAAATAAAACATACCATATAATCAAGTTCACATCTACAGTGTTTGGAAGGTGGTACCGTAATGTTAAGGTAGGACCTTCTTGTTGTATGGATGGCTCCGCTGAAAGTAATGGATTATAAAATGGTGATTGATTAATAAGGGGTGTATTGTTTGAAATTTGAGCTACATTAAAGATGCAATCATGAGTGACGGAATATGCGAGGCCATAAGCAGTGCTTGATCTGGGCAAACGTTATAGTTAGCAAGTAGACTATAACTGGATAATTTGATAACATTTTGGTTTTAAAGTATTAGTGTTTATTTAATTTCAACATCAAAAGATATCAATCATTGTTACCTTTGTTTTTTTTTAAATATTATTTAATATAAGAAAATAGATCTTGTTAAAGCGGTAATTTAGCAGGCTAATTAATATTGAAAAAAGTGATCTCAAACAGTTTTTAGAGTGAGAAGAATACCTTGGTGGCCAAATGTGCAATTTACTACATTTTGTAGCGTTCACAAAGTGCTAATAAAAACTGTTGACAAAATTCTAATTTTGCCCACCTCTACCTTGTTTAATGATGCCAAAATTGACACTGCCAGCATTCAGTGTTCCTTTAGCTATATTAAGATTGGAGTCATGAATGCTCAACAGGTACTGCAGGCCTCTTTTAGCAACACAACAGAAATGTTATTTGTACAAAACCAGAGAAATTCAGTTGTTATAGTTAACTTAGTTAACTATAACTTGCGCCCCCACAATGCACTCACATATTACATCACACATCACTCAGGACATCACTGATGACATTAGCGATGATATCATCCAGTAGCTGTAAGTGTTTAAAAAAAGTTTATGAGTATTAAATACATATAGTTGGGTGTATTTGTGAATCAGTGGGTGTATAAGTGAATGTGTGGATGACTAAATGGGTGTGTTACTGGCTGTATAAGTGAGTGATTAGGTGTCTCAGTAAATGTATGGCAGAGTGACTGGTGGTGTGAATGTCTGACAGTTGATGTCTTAGTTGGTGTATGAGTGTATTAGTGGGTACGTGTATTGTTGTATGGGTGATTTATTGATTGACTATCTCTATGGTTGTCTGGGTGTCAGTGCATGGGGGAGGAGGTGTGTGACTGCCTGTATGGATGAGCGCATGGGTGAATCAGTGCTTGTATGGGGTAGTGAGTGTGTGTGTGTGAGAAGCTATATGGGTGAGTGGAGTGAGTGTCTGTATGGCTGTGTCGGTGATTGAGTGCTTGTGTCAGTATGGGTCAGTAACTGTGTGTGTGAAAGGCAATATAGGTGAGTGACTGGTTATATGAGAGACTGTATGCATGAGTGACTGGATGTGAGAGTGGCTTTATGGATGATTACATGCTTCTATCATTGACTGTTTGGGTGAATTAGTATGTGTTACTATTGTAGTGTAGTTCCTATATTCCCAATAGGCTCTGAGCATTGGAATAATACACACTAGATTTGACATAGGACTTAGGTCAGTATGTCTCTATCGAGTATATTAAACTTAATTGTGTGTGCCAGCTAATTCAGAGGTCACTAGAAACTTTCTTGAATAAACAAGAAGGGATTAGTCTCTGACAACCGCATAAACATGACAACTTTGTTTCCCCTAGAATCGAAACGATATCTTCGGAGTCGTGGAAACAATAAATAACTATTTCACTCCGTCAATCGTGCATGCTTCGCTTCTACAGAGTTGCATAGAAATAGAGAGACAGGTGTTTCAATAAATAGGGTTTATTGAACAGTCTTATTTCTGATGCAAGAGATATGAACTGCTACAATCGTTAGACAGAATGTGAAGTATAATGCGTACAGCGTAAACAGTAATATAAAATAATACTGTAATAGCATTGTCTGCTGCTATGACATATATAAAAATACATACATAAACAACACAGGCTAAACTACTCAACTGGTGCTTCTAAAATACGCCTACCCCAGTGCACCTAACCTAGGTCTAGTACGAGGGAAGAAGTAGAGGCCAGATGTAGGTAATTCATATTTACCGACTCTTAAATACCGAATTTTACCGATTCGGTATTTAAGAGTCGGTAAATATGAAGGGGGGAGATGTAGGTATTACAGAATCGGTAAATACCGAATCTTTAAGATTCGGTATTTACCGATTCTGTAAATACCGAATCGGTATTGCCCATTGATTCCTATGGGCCTTGAAGCCCATAGGAATCAATGGGCAATACCGATTCTGTAATTACAGAATCGGTAAATACCTATTTTAGCAAGGGTGCAGGGGGTGTCACTTTGACACCCTCTAGCACCCCAAAGACGGGCATGTGAGCCATGTGGCACACAGACATGCCCTAAGGGCATGTCTGTCTGTCACATGGCTAGGGTGTGCATGCACACATGTGCATGCACACCTGGATTCGGTATTTTACCACACAATTGGATTGTGTGGTAAAATACCGAATCTGTAAGGCCTGTGGCACTCTCAGGAGTGCCACCTACATTTGGATATACCAATTCGGTAAAAAATACCGATTCGGTATTTTACAGAATCGGTAAATTTACCGAATCGGTAACTTTACCGATTCTATAAAAATATGCCCCTACATACCTATTCATACATACCGGTCGGTAACGGACGAAAATACCGATTTTCGGCCGTTACCGACCGACCTACATCTGGCCCTAGGTGTTGTCTTTAGCATAGGTTTAGTTTAGCCAAGAATTGCCAAAGGTTTTTCTAGGTTCTAATCAGCTCCATACCTTAGAATGAGAGAGGTTGGTATCTCTTTCTTTGGAGTCGATTTCCCAACACCCCGCAAGGGGAGTCAGAAACACTGGAGCTGGACTCTCGGCAGGAGAATGACAGCTTCTGGTCAGTGCGTCAGCTGGAGTGTTGGCTTCCTTCGGCACTTGCTGTAGAGAGCTGCGTCGTGCAAGTAGGTAATCGAACTGCACCGAACCACACTGTGCTTTGCCATAGCAAGTTAAGGTATATTTATACCTTGGAGGTGTTTAGGAATGCCAGAATTGATGTAAAGTCGGGCATATAAACGTCATGAATGAACTCCTAAGGAATAGATGTTCATGCATAATAAATGAGTTCTTGGAGAAATCAATATCCAAGCAAGGGGAAGTCACTAACGGCTTAAGAGTCTGGTTTTCCAAGAAATCGTTGTGACGTAGATGAACGGATGGAAGTAGCCATGCCTGTATTTGGGTAGCATGGACTATGCCTAAATAAGGACTGGATTTCTATGCCTGTATAAGGGCAATACGAATTGAACCTATATAAGAGCATGAATTGGGAAAGTCATTTGGAATCTAAAATCGAACAAAACACCCACTCCACTTTCTTATGTACGACTTTACTAAATTCTAAACATATCTAAAACATATCTACACAGAGTGTGAAAACCCACCAGAAACACATAAAAATGCATTAGAAAATGGGTGTACATATAATGGACGCATAAGTGCTGTACACATTAAAGCAGTGTTTCATTCTACGCATATATTCGACATTGGAATGCTAACTGAAAGAATCATGAAAATATACATTTATGAAATGGCTCGTTAAATACAGGAGAAAAAAAGGCCGAAACCATTTAATGTCAGATTACATAAAACTGTTTGTATGTGGACAAGGTCAAATATTGTTTCTGGAAGTATTCAAATAATTCTTGTTCTCTATGAATAGTTCTACTCTAAGCAGATTACTTGTGCCCAAAAATAAAAAATACAAATTTTGAAAAAAAATTAATCATAGAAAAAAGAGTTCCAAAGTTAGTACCTTGTTTTGAAAAATGAAGGTCAAATTCAAATTCTCTCAGAACACTGTGTGCTGAACTCAAATGTCAGTGCTAGTGCTTGGAAAAAACATGAAATCTTCTAAGTCCGTAAAGAAATCGTCTATCATTGTAGGTGATAGTTGGATTACCTCGTCCAGAAGATTAACCGCACATAGATGTGAAGCATCACTGTCAGCATTGGTCACATTAGCAATGTTCATAATGGATGGTACCTGCACGCCTGTTTCCTCCCGTACCTCAGCAGTTGCAGTTTTCTTCTGTGATATCTCAATGAATGCCGTCATCAGAATTGGTAGCCGCTGGGGACAGCACTCTGCATGGGCCATTACTGGGTACAGCAAAGAATCACCATCCGTTGGTTTGACTGATGGAAGTGTCAGACAGATGTCTAGCACAAATTAGCAGGCAGCGTAGAACAGGTAAGATGCAATCTTGCCAAATTGGTCTGAATGACAGAAACCATGTGGTATTGAATTCTCGTAGACCAGGTAGTCCTAGAATTTGGACTATGCGCTCACGACACTTCATCGCCAGTAGAGTTGTCTCCATGGAGAACTGGGTGTCGCTGATGTTTGGCTTGCCATATCGCAGCAGTAGGAGCAAAAATGGTATCCCAAAAAGGAGGGGCAGTCCACCAAACACAGAGTGCACGAAGTTTGGAAATATTCCTAGGACTGCTTGAAAAGGTGCTAACAGTCCAGAAAATACAGTCTTAAATACACTTATAAAACCGCTCGTATCAGACATATTTAAGATACAACAACATTTCTGAGAAATGTATAGGGCAGTTTGTAGTTAAAAGTGCATGTATGTCGGCAGAAGTCCTTGCGACTTGTAGATCATAGGTCTCTTTGGCCGAGGTCAGTGGCACCGTTTTTTGCAAAAGAATGGCTTTCATTCTGCTTAGAGTATCAATTTGTATTGAAGAGATGTTCAGTGAAGGCCAAAGTGGTGACTCCCTGACTAACTTGGTTTTTGGAAACAATACTTGTATACAGCAAGTGACCCTGGATGACACAGTTACTAGATATGGTATTCCTGGCAACATGCCAAAACAGCTGTGATCGTTCAACATGAGGTAACTTCCATTTGAAAGCTTTTAAAAAAATGGATCAATCACTGCAGCTGGTGAATCTTGCAGGTGGAAGGATAAATTATTAGAGGGACCATCGCAGGCCCCGTATAAGTTTATACCCTGACAAAGGAGAGAACCGCTTAGTGCGTTTTCACAGTTTGAACCGCTAAGAAACACTTCACGTCCCCCACTCCAACATCGGTGTGTGTATGGTAATTCCCAGGATGTCTTGATGTATTCTTTACCCAACCTTTCATATGTGCCTGCTGGTATGTGTTTTAGACAATACTGAGAATTGAAAATTTTAACAGGCAGAGTGATTGTTCGGTGTATAATCCATTCAGTAGCTGGTTTCTCTGCTACCGTAAATGGCAATATTTCCAGTTTTTCAATGCTCAGCATTGAAAAATAGTCTGCTCCCTTCTGTGCCAGTTTGATCTGTTTATCAGTGAGATTGAATTCTGAAAACAGTGACATAGTATTGTTTAAACGGCAAGGTACATAGCCTGAATGAAGTTTTCTCAACGTCCAGCCCAGTAGCATGATAGAACGTAGTTGCGACTGACCATGTTGTAGCATGACCAAGTCCTGTTCCATGATCTCTATGACAGAAGACACTATGCTGTCCAGTGAATTTATCCTGGACGACAGAATTGTTAACCCATTGTCAACCACAGTGAGAGTTTTCTCTAAATTAATACGATCAATTTCTCGTATTCGTTCTGCAGTCTCTGCTTGCGTAATCATTCTTGCTTCATTATAAGCAGCATAGATACTGGCATATATAAAACATTTTTGATGCTGTTGTCTTGGTCCTAGCAAGAATTCCCTAAGATCAGTGCAAACTTTATATAAAGATAAGTGTTGCTTTACATCCTTAAGTGTAGATCTTTGTAGCCAATCAAGGTAGAGCTTCCCTACACTGTATGTTGTTACTATTCCTGGATGCTGTCTCTGAATGTATATTGGGTCTGGCCTATTGAATGTGAAACCCTGTGTTTTGTTCAGTAAATCTATCTTGACAGTTGTTTGTGCCTGTGGGCCAGATCAACCATTTATTCCAATCTGGATCTGTTCTGTTGTGATGCAAAATAGTATGTACGTCGACCTCCCCCTCTAAAGTGTTATTACTATCAGTTGTAGGTGTATGTATGGACAAATTGTTCATGTCTTTGATCTTGGCTCACCCAAGGCAAGACGTATGTTGGACAGTGTCATTCAAAAACATAATTTGCTCAGGGATGATGCAGGCTCTAAATAAAGCTTCTGGCCCCTGTACCTGCCAATCTTTTGTACCCCGGACAGTTTTTGTTTCAATGTTGTCTTCCCAAAAGTTGAAACCTAGTTTAGACAGTTGGGCATAAAAGGCTGCAGAATAAATCTGTTTGGTATTCGTTAACATATTTTTCAGTCCCGTTTTATTACATTTCTAAAGTAAAATGATTCTGGATTGGATACATTGAACCCTGAAAAGTATGGAAATTTCATAGCAAAAGTTTTTGAGCTACCCTTTGGTGGCCTAGGACAATGTTCCAATTGGTTATACATTAATACATTTCTAGGATTTGCAGATTTGTGCAAGAAATGATGACCATAATGATTATAACAATACATTTCTTCATAGTCTGATGAACCTTCTAAATATTCATGATTTGTAAATACTGCAGACATTTCCAGATCTGACATCATATTATTAATAGTCTCGAAGTCCCAATCATAAGGAAAGGTACTAGATGAAACAAAGTCACTTAATGAAATCTTGAATAAGTGTAGAATCTTCAACTGCTCTGATGGGCCAAAAATGACATAATCTGTTTTGTCCCAAGCTATACCACCAGGTATAGGAACAGCTGTGATGTTCACGGATGACAAGTCTCTTTGTTCATGATGGGATGATTTGTGTGGCTTGAGGAGTAAGTTGACGTTCTTACTAGCTGTGTCCATTTTGACATATCTTCCATTTACCAGAGTCAACCAAAGTAGAAGAAAAAATATGCCCAACACAATCCAAAGTTCAATCCATGGTGAAACCAGATAAGTCTTTTCCAGGTGATGAAAAAGGTCTGTTGCTTGTTCTTTGAAAGTTCTTTTTGCTGGAGTTGTTTCAGGTTCACTGGGATCCTCAGAAAACGTTTCAAAGTTAATGAAATAGCTAAAGGCAGTTCTGTCAATTGTTGGGATTGCATCAGGATTCATTGAAATCGCTGGAACCACTCGATCACTTGTTACTTCATTGTAGACAGGTGCTACTTCGTTGTAGACAGGTGTTTCTTGACAAACTGTTATTTGAGTCTCAAGAGGTACAAGTTCCATAGCTTTGTTGCATAGTCCTTCTTTTCGCACTGCAGATTCCTCAAAGGTGATGAGTCTCTCGGTTTGAACCTCTTGGATTGTAGCTAGAGCTGGGCATCTGCTACTTGGTCGGAGTCCACTAGGCCTACTGCTTACTATCAGCCACATAGTGTGGTTTAATCAGGTCAATGGACACAAACCTGTTCTCCTTTTTACCAGCAAGGGGCGGCAGTAAAACTGTTCTTGATCCGTGGATTGCTAGGACAGGTACTGGTTGTCTGTATGAAGGGCCATATTCCTTCTTGTCCGCCATCTTCTCTCTGACTAGATCACGAAGCTTTGGGATCCCTTGCTGGGACGGTCGGTTTTTCTTCAGTGGTGGTTGGCTTCAGGAAAACGTTGCTTTGTTTCGTTCTTAGTTCATTTAAGTCCTGTAAAACAGCCAAACAATCTTTGATATCAAATGTTTTTTGTTCCACCACTGTTGTCTGACAATCAAGGTCCGTGACCAACATTCTTGTCCCAAAAAGAACCTCATATGGAGTGATACCCCTTAAAGAACTTCTTGGCAAGTTATTAAGACTACGTTGGACACTTAATAGATGTTTGACCTCCCGTACCCGAACCTAATAACCTAGCTGCTATAGATTGCTTTATGTCCTGGTTTTTTCTCTCCACAACCGAATTTCCCTCAGGATAGAATGGACTAGAATACCCCAATGCAACACCCAAATTGTAAGCTCGAGAGCTAAACGCAGAATCCTGGTCAGAATGTAGCGTGCCGATTGCGTATGTACCGATAAAGACTCGCAAATCTTTTATAACAGTTTGAGCGTTAGCCGAGCGCTGAGGCCACATCCAAATGAGCCTTGTCTTAATATTTGCGGGACCGCATTTGTCCACAGGGACGTCTGCGTGTAGAAAGTCTAATGCTGTCTAACATTGGTGTCTGTACTGGGCTGGCTATTCTATAGTCAGGTATCTGGCGGCGTTCTGTGCTGCAATCTCTATTGCAGTCTATGCAGTCAATGACAAATATATGAATGTGAGCATTCATTCCTGGATACCAGTATGTCTTTTTTACAGTTAATATTGTGTTAGAGATCCCTTTATGTATCAGACCCTCTCCCAAATGTGCTTCGTATATCAAAGCCACTATACGTCTCCTGTTTGGAATTACCCTATCCCCAACTCCAGGGATTAGAGCAAAAGGAACGCTGTTTGCATCAATTATATATGAGTATTTGAGTGGAAATCTATTAGGTAACACTGCCCACTGCCCTTACATGTAGCACTGACAGCCAGCATTACTTCGCTGTCTATTTTAGTTTTTGAACGAGTGATTGCAGCTACTGAAGCCGTTTGCACAGCTGCCTTCGCGGCATCATCAGCCAATGAATTCCCTTCAAAGTGAACACCATCACGTTGATGACTCGGCGTATGTATCACATGAGTGTTTTGTAGTCCTTTTCTTAACTGAACTACTTGTTCCCAAAGCATTTTATGCTTGACTGTGCCACCTTTTGTATCTTTGAAACCGTTTTGAAGCCAATTCTGTATATATTCATTGTAAGATTGAACACAATAAAACAAATTGCACACTATGAGTGTGGGGAATTTGTAGAGAGGTTTTACCATTTCTGCATAATTTAGAATGTAAGTTCTTCCGAAATTCAGGAAACCTAGAATTGACTGTAAGTTTTTCAGCGTTTTTGGTGGTTGGAGCAGCGCACACTTTTCTAAAAAGTTGGTTGCCTGGCTTTTGCCTTCACTTGATAATTCATATCCTAGGAAAAGGACGTTGAGATGTGCAATTCTTGATTTCTTAAAAGTTAATTTGTACCCCTCAGAGGAGAAGCCCAGTATAATGGTGTTCACCCGGTTCAAGTGCCTATCCAAGTCATCGTCTGTCAGATAGAGGTCATCAACATATGACAATGCCTCGTCATCATAAATTTGTAGTAACTCTGTTACCCTTGCTGAGAATAACCCAGGACTATTCTTAAATCCATGAGGGAGCCGACAGAAGTGACGCTGTGTCCCCATAATTGAGAAAGCGGTCTAATACCTACTTTCTGGTGCAATGTTTTGACAAAACAAAAACCGTTAGAAATATCTAATGTGGCTACTCTATTTCTATGAGCAAGTAAATTAATGTGTATGTACCTGAATAGATTAGTACTTACCTGTATGATTGACAGTATGGGTGAATGTGTAGTTGTGTGAGTAGTTCAATGGGTGACTCACTCCGTGTGTCAGTGCTTGTATGGGTATATGAGTGGATATGTCAATGGCTGTATTGGTGACTGAGCAGGTGTGTGAGTGGCAGTATGGGTGAGCAAGTGGATATGTGTGTATATCTATGAATTAGTGAGCGGCTGTGTAAATACTGTTATAGCTCTGTCAATGGGTTTGTGAATGGCTGTATGGGAGTGGCAGTGGGTGTTTAAAAGTTTCTATAGGGGTGTGATTGGGGGCATCAGAGATTGTGTGGATGAGGTCATCAGTGATGTCATTTGAGATATCATCAGTGATGTCACTGACCATGTCATGAGTGATGTAAAATGTGAGGTCATAAGCAGTGCATTGCGGGGGCGCAAGTTATAGTTAACTCAGCTAACTATAACGGCTGAATTTCTCTGGTTTTGTATGAGTGAAATGTCAGCCTAACTATAAAGTCCCTGTAACTGTTGGACTTGGCCCTTTTTGCAGGGTCATCCCTGAATATTTTGCCTTCCGCCTAGGTTTTTTGTCTAACATGGTGTTGGTGGTTTTAGGACTCTGGGCACTTTTGCACTGTTTAGCAGTGCAAAGCGCATGTGCTCTTTGCCCTCCATAGGCTAACATTGGGAACCCCCCCCTTATGGGATAACTCCTAAATGTAACAAAATAAGTATGTCATGTTTGGTATGTGTGGAATGGAAATAATAAATGCTGCGCAATGGTGTGCGCAGATTCATTTTCACTATTTTAGGAATGCCACTTTTAGAAGTTGGCATTTCTGTGTTCTGTGTGTCTGCCTGTATGTCTGGTTCTAGAAGTGACCGGAGCTGGTGAGGTGTGGGTGGCTCCAGCGAGGGCAGGGTCAGTGTCAGGCTGAAGAGGAGATCTGCAATTTGAATAGTGGGCGGATAAGTCCCCTGTCCCTGAATAGGTCTGTGACTGCCCTGTACAATGCTGGCTCCACCCCAATGTGGTGTGCCTGATTACCAAGCCCCAGCTCACAAAGGGAGGAGGGAAGCCTGGTAAAGAAAGTGCCCTACACTCCCCAAAACCAGCTGGGACTGGTTTCCCCAAAGACCCTTCCAGAGGCGTCTAGAAGGGGCAGACAAAGAAGAATTGTAATATAAATAGAGGGGCTGTGACCCCCATGTGTTTGTTGTGCTTACTTTGAGGGGGCACTCTGCCAGGATGAACAGCCGTGGGACCCAGCTTCTGGCTCCTGAGGGTCCCTGCATGCTGGGCTGCCTGGCTGCGCTTTGCTGGGGTCTCCCCAGCACCAAGTACTCTTGATTTCCGCTGGTCCAATGAAAACTCTGCTGGAGCAGAGGCTGCTGTACTTCAGGATCGCCATCCTCGCTGTGTTTGACTCTCCCCCATGATTGCTATGCTGCTGGGAAGAGCTGCCCTGAGGTCTGCTGACCTCTGTTCAACCCTGACTGCATTCCTGAACTTTAGCACCTTGTGATCAATGTTCCTTCTAATTTGTTTCCTCTGAGTGCGGCACTGTAAAGTCTTTGTGCGCTGCAGCCAAGGCTCTGTGTGCCAGGAACTAGTCCGCATGTGTGGGTGCAACATCTAAAGAAAGGGGCGCGGCCAACATTAAAGTGAAAATGCCTATTGGGCGTTTTTACACAAAGTGTAATAAAAATAAAGAAAGAAAGAAAGAAAGAAAGAAAGAAAGCTTTTGCAGTGCACCCGCTGAAGTGAAAGTGGTTGTGCTGTGAGTTAAATAAATAAATAAGTGCAACCGCTAAAGTGAAAGCATCCTGCGTTGTTGTTAGATCTGGGGGTCTCTAGTTGGCAGAGGTAGGTATCACTGTCCAAATAGGGACCCTTGCTTCTAGTCAGGGCAAGGAGATAACCCTCTGAGATAACCCCTGCTCACCCTCTAGGTAGCTTGGCACGAGCAGTCTAGGCTAACCAGAAGCAATGCGGAAAGTATTTGTACCAACACTCACAGTAACACAGTGAAAACACCACAAACTGACTCCACAACAGTTTAGAAAAATAAAGGTATTTTTAATCTAAACTACACAAGACCAAAACAACAAAAATCCAACATACACAGTTCAAGAATATGGTTTCAAAAGAGTTCTTAAGGTTGCGTTAAAATTCTTTACGTTGCGATAGAATTCTCTACTGATGCGTGAAAAGTTGCGTCACGTTTACTCACAGTACCTTTTAGTTGCAAAAAAGTTCCAAAAAGCAGAATCTGATGCGGTGGAAAACAAGCGACACATTGCTCCTGAGACCCTGGGGAGGCGATGCGACAGCCCCGCTGCAGCAGCGGTCGTGTTGCGAAGAATCCGGTCTGTATGGGTAGGAAGGCCACTTGTATGGATTCCGGTGCCTAGGTTCTGTAGGAAGTCTTTTCTCACAAAGGCACGATGCGACGATCTCGTAGGGGCTGCGACGATCTCCGGGGCGACGATGCGCGGTCCAGCGGTGATCCTCTCTCTCGCAGCTCCTCGATGCGATGGTTCTGCGACGATGCTCGCAGCAACGTGATGCGGTCCGCAAGCAAGCGGTGCGGCGATCTCACCCAGCGACGACAGGCTCTGCGACGACACTCGCAGCGATGTTCGATTTTCCCGCACCGGTCTGGTGTGTCCCGCAAATGAAGGATGCGACGTCTCTGGCAGTGGCGTCATGCGTTGCGACGATCTCGACCTCCGTAGCGGCGGGAAACTTCTCGCACTGTCGGGGATGCGCTCCGCAAGCGAGCAATACGACACTTTTCAGTTTCAAAAGTCTCTCAAGCTTAGTTTCAAGCTTCCCAGCACAGGTACAACTTCCAGAGGCCCCACAACTGGATCAAGCACTCTAGGAAGGACAAAACTCTCTCAGCAGAGTTCAGGGAAGCTGGGGGTGAAGTCCTTTTGTTCCTGGGACTTCAGAACAGGGAGCCAGCTCTTCTCAGGCCCTTGGAGATTCCTTCAAGACAGGGGACACAGCACACCAGCAAAGTCCTTCCCCTCTCCTTGGCAGCAGAGCAACAGGTGAGTCCAGCAGAGCAACAGCAGGACAGTCTTCCTTCTTCAGTTTCAGCTTTCTCCTTGGCAGAGGTTCCTTCTCGATTCCAGGATGATCTAATTTTCTGTTGTCAGGGGTCCTGTACTTATACCCCTAAAGTCTTTGTTCTCTCTGTGCATGTGGGACCTGAGACCGGTCTGAACCAGTTCTTGGTGTTTCCTGAGTACTTTGTTTTGCTGGCTTCTTCCTTCCTTTCAGAGTGAGGGGCAGGGTCGTCAGCCACCCAGCAGGAGTTGGAGCCAGCATTGTGGAGGGCAGGCACAGCCCTATTCAGGCCCAGGTGCTAACTCCTCCCACCACTCCAGTTGCAAATGCAGTCATTCAGCCTAGGGCTGACTCAGCCAGCCTCCTGGGGAATCCCCAGCCCCTGTCACTCTCAAACCAGACAGTCAATACACAAACAGGCCCAGGCAGACAGAAGGGTCAGACAAGAGAACAGCAACTTTCTAAAAGTGCTGTTCTCAAACACAGGATTTAAAAACAACCTTTCCTATAAGATGTGTTATTAAATTCTGAGTTCAGGGATACTAGATACTTATGTCCTATCTTGTTCCTATGGGAAGAAATTCTGGAAGCCACTGTAGCCAGCATCCCCCATGTTAATCTATGGAGCAAGATAGCCTTACAATAGTGAAAAACGAAAATGGCTGCCATTCACTATCAGAGCATGTCACCTGCACTAGTACACGCTCTACCTTTTACATACACTGCACCCTGCCCAGGGGGGTACCTTGGGCCTTCCATAGGGGTGACTGATGTGCACAAAAAGGGAAGGGTTGGGCCTGGTCAGTGGGGACACTGACCAGGAGGACATGGCAGTTTCTAAACTGCGCACAGGCACTGCAGTGTCAGGCCTGAGACATCATTTTAGGGCTACTCCTGTGGGTGGCACAATCAGTGCTGCAGGCCCACTAGTAGCATTTGCCATCATCAGCCCTGGCACACCCAGTGCACTTTACTAGGGACTTCATGGTGATACAAATATGCCAAACATGTATAACCAATCAGAATAACAATTTACATAGGGAGCACTTACACTCTGGCACTGATCAGCAGTGGCAGAGTGTCCAAAGCATCTAAACCAGCAAAAACGAAATCCAGCACAGCATCAAAAAACAGGGGGTAGAGGCAAAAAGATTGGGGGAAACCACGCCAAAGATGCCAGGTCTAACAGTTGTAAATTAAATAAATAAATAAGCACAGCTGCTAAAGGGAAAGCGGACCGTGCCGTAAATCAAATAAATAAGCCCAGCCGCTATAGTTAAAACGGACTGCACTGGAAATGAAATTATGAGTAAATTACATGATATAAAAGGTGGCGGCGTGCTGCGACAACGTGTGTGGAATAGGGAAGATCATTAAAGAAAACAGTGCTCACCAACTAGATAAAGCAGACCGTGTAACAACTCAAGTAAAAAGTCCACTCATTATGGGAGGATACAAATGCAGACAAGGCGGTACCAAGGAGGGACTACTAAGCCTATTCACCAATGAAAAGCAACGATTTTGAAATGACAGTAACAGGAGCCAATTGAAAAGTTGGCCGGGAAAAGCTTAGAAAAAAACAGATTTAAAAAAAAAAAGGGCTATGTTTTATAAAAAAGAATTCTGCTTTATGATTGAGCACAAAATGAACTTTGCTTGGTGGTTCAGCTACATCAGTTTCATAAATTTATGAAAGCTTCATTATAACAGAAAACATGTCACCTCACCTGGATCAAACACAGAAACTCCTGTGCTTTCAAGCTGTTCCACCTGTGGCTGCTATTTCAGCTATTCTAGTGCTACATGGCAATGGTCTTGTAGCTGCGTGAAAGTGGTCTTGGTCTTGGCGAGCGCCTCTCCATTGATAATTTTTGCCATCCTCACTTCACCTACTTTGTTATAGTTAGGGCATTTATTTTATTTATAAAGTTTTCTATAGCACTTTATTTAGGCGCCCCCTGGCTAGAAAAATCTGAATTTCGCATTGTGTAATGTAACTGATGCTCATGTAAAGCGCACCGTTACCTTTGCCCAATACAAAATTGCACACAATAAAATGCCTATAACTACTTACAAGGATAACCGTAACTTAGAACTTCGGGTACTTCAACTCCTTAACAAACTGTCTGTTACTTCTCAAACCTGCGATTGGAAAGAGCTGTTTACTCAAATGTGTCTGGTCTGCAACTTGGTAAATAAGCCTTGTCAATCATGTACTGATACTGGGCCTTTGTTCTAGGGGAAAAACACTGAAAAAAAAGCATCTGCAATGCAATAGGTCTCGCATTTACGCAAGTTTGAGCTATAGGCATTGTAAATGACAACGCCTTCTATGTATGTTTTAAAAACCAAAACATAAATAAAAGGCATTGTCATTTACAATATCAATAGCTCAAACTTGTGTAAATGCGAGACCTTTTGCATTGCAAATGCTTGTTAAATGATACAGTTGACTTCTCAGAATCCATTACATTAATGTACCATTAATTATATAGATGATTGTATACGGACTGAGATTACCATTGCTGAGAAGGTTTCAACACTGAAAGTAGTAAGTACCAGACTAAACGTTAGCGTAAGGAATATTGTTATGTGTGCTTAGTTAAGAGGTTTGGTTTAAGTGAAGGGTAGAGTTAAGGTTCGAATTTGGTTGTAGGGCCACTTATTTATTTATTTACACTTATAGCTAAAAGAAATGGATGAAGTTCAAAAGCATGATGTGTGTTTTACACGTTGTGCTTTTAAACTTGATGCATTTTTTTGTTAATGGAGTGTGGCTGGGGGCTCATTGAGGACCTTTGTGAAAATATTTCTGTTAATTGCAGCGCATGATAGTGCTGCGATAAACAGAAATACCTTCACAAAGATCCAGAAACAGCCCACAGCCGCACTCCATAAGACATGCATCAAGTTCAAAAGCACGACGTGTAAAACACACACCGTTGTTTGTAGACTTGCTGCTTTTTATTTCTTAATAGAGTGCGGCTCCGGGCTGTATCTGGTCCTTTGTGAAAGTATTCCTGTTAATCACAGCACTCTCATGCGCTGCAATTAGCAGAAATATTTCCAACAATGGCCCACAATCAGCCTCCAGCCGTGCTCCATTAAGAAAACAAATACAGCAAGTTCTGAAGCTTCTTGTTGCTGAATGTGTGGACAGGCTGCTATTAAAAGGAAACTTACCTGACACTCCCGGCGACGTGACCACTCTCTCAGGTGATCTGCTGTGTGCGTGCTTCATATAGGACACTGCGCGCTCGGGCTGAAAGAGGTGCGCGGGCGCGCACGCTACTGGATACATAGCTTGTGAACGCTATATTCTAATTACCAGAGGGAATCCTGGCATGTGGGATTCCACCTCGGCTGCCCACGGAAGAGCAGGAGCCCACCCCACATGTGGACACCTTTTTAAACTGGAGCGGGTGCCCACCCCACGTTTGTGCTGCATTTATGATTTTGCCGAGCAGGTGCCCACCCCGCATTGTGGTGGATCAGAAGAGCGATAGCCCACCCGGCAATTGTGCTGCATTTGGGTTCCTGAAAGAGCGGGAGATCAGCCCGCTTTTATGCTTCTTTTCGGCAGGTGCCCACCCCTCCTTTTGAAGCACCATGCCATCGCTTTCGCCTCCCGGCACCTGAATGCGCTGTGAGGCGCGGTGGAGGAAAAGTCTTTGTGCCCGTAATCACCGCCTCCGGCCTGGGAGCCACAAGAGCACTGAGCTGCCTTCCCCGCCGCCGGCCCAGAGTCTGCCGACGTCATATTGGGGCCGCTTTGGGATTGGGAGCCAGCGCCGTGTGTTGCTCGGCAACAAGGGGGCCCGCCTATCAGAGAAGCCGCCGAAATAGGGACCCAGAAGTGGGGCTCTCGTGAGTCAGAGAGAGCCCCGCAGTCACCGAGAAGCCAGAGCAGTACACACCCATTCTAGCAGTGCGCCTCCAGCCAGCAAGAGAAGTGGAGCTTGCTGAGGACAGAGCGGAGACCAGAGCAGAACGAGAAGAGTCCCGGTGAGTGGGGCCTCTGGAAAGTGTTGAGTGTACCAGAAATGGCACCAGAAGTTCCCATGTTTGCACAGCGGCACCGCAGATGCGGGCCACTGCACTTTTGGGCCATTTTGAGTGATTAAGAGCCCCAGAGTGGGGTTCCAACTTACACAGTGGGGCAAGTTTTACTTTAGAGTCCTGGAGGGGGACTCCAACGTGCCAAAGCATTTCTCTCAGCTGCACCGCCGAAGCAGGCAGCTGCAATGTTTGGGCAATTTACTTTCTAAGGCCCGGAGTGGGGCTCGAAACTCCACATTGCTGGTGCAATTCTTCTTCCTATTGGACACAGCTGCACGGCAGAAGCGGGTGGCTGCAAAGCTGGACAAACCTTTCTTTTAGAGTCCCAGAGTTTGGGGCTCCCCAGGCACAGTGGTGCCAGAAGCTAACCTGCAACGTGGGGCCCTTCCTTTGGTGTGCTCTGAGGGCGCAAGCCCTAAGGTGATGTTTACTCCCATTTCCAGGGATGTGACTATTTTGTGTGCACTACTTTGCTGATGGTCATGTCTAATGTATTTTGTATGCCTAATGATATTGCATTTATGCTTATGAGGTTCCTTAATGTCATACTATGATGCTTGCATCCCATGCCTGATCTAATGTGTTTATGCCTAATGTGCTCATGCTAATGGGATTTATGCCTAAGGTGGTATAATGCTGGGTTCACTATTTCACCAGTAGCTACTTACCGTTATACTTTTATTACTGGCTGCTACACATGTATTGCTGGTGGTTTTGCATTTACTGGTTATGCTTGTGATGGTTTGGCAGCAACTCGATTGGCACTGCCCTGTACATAGTCCCCTGTAAATTGTGACCCGGTGCCAGTTGGCACAGTGTATATATCTGTGATTGTGATTCTAATGTGTTTAACATAATACAAAGGCTATTTTAATATAACCTAGTGTGGAATATCTTTTGTAGTGTGCCTAGTGTGTCGCTGCAGTGTGTGTGTGTTGCGTAAACACTTTACACATTTCCTCTGGGATAAGCCTAACTGCTCGTGCCAAGCTACCAAGTGGGTGAGCAGGGGTTGTCCTCAGGGTGCAACTCCCTCACCCTGACTAGAAATGAGGGTTTCTGCCTGGCTCTGGCGCATGCCCTGGCCTACCGGGAACCCCTGTTTCAAACAGTAACCATTGGTTTAATTGGTGAATTTCTCATGTTTTTAAAATTCTATTTGCTAACTACAAAATCCCTGTAACCTTTGTTTTTTGTGATTTTCCATGGTTTGTGAACTAGCAGTCACATTTGCTGAGTCGTGGAGAAAGGGGGCTGGGCCTCTGACCAGCACTCAGGAATTCTGCTGCATAGGACAAACAGGAGGTACCAGGAGGGCTTCTTGGAACCCAGTTATCTCAGGAGTAAAGTGTACTTCATACCCCAACCAGCAGTGAGCAAGGAGGCGTGTTTGCAGAGTGGTAGAGAAAGGGGGTGCTTGGCTTTGTTTAACAAAAAGGTCTGCCGAATTCATTGATCCACTGCGAATCCTGACAAAATTTAAAAAACAAAAATGCTTTTTTTTCTTTTTTTTGGGCCCTGTGGGACCCCTTGTACAGACCCAGTGGGTCAGGTTGATTCTAATCTGCCCACTTTTCTTTTTTTTCATGTTTTTGCTTGTGACTCAGTTCAACTGAGTCACAAGATGGACGCTAATACTTCCTGGTTCTAAGTGTTGGCAGCCAATCAGATCTCAGACATGAGATCAGGAGGGTTCATGAATCCACAGCGGCCACAGTTGTATATATGAGAAATCTTGACATTTCTCAGGAGCTACTGAAGGGATTTACACAATTTAACAAACTGAGTGCTTTCTGGACCAAGAGCTACTTTTTAACCAAATTTGGTGAAATTCCGTTCAGCAATTGGGGTTGTAGCTGTGTCTAAAGTTTCCTATGGAAATTAACTTGGAGAAAAAGAGTTTTGGGACCCCCCTTTTTCTTTGCCCCCTCTTGACGGATCACTCCGAACTTTTCAACACTGCAGCTGTAGTGAGTGGCCCATTAGTTTTGGAAATTTAGCGCAGATTTGTCAAACGGGGCCAAAGTTATTGTCAAATCAAAAAACGCTTTTGCTATGGAAACTAGGTCCTAACTATATATATATATATATATATATAACTATATATATATATATATATAACTATATATATATATATATATATATATATATATATATATATATAGTTATATATATATATTTTTATTTTTTTGCCGTAACAGGGCAGAGAGACCCAGGATTGTTATAAGATGAGATTATTGTTGTTCCCTTCCATTAGCATTCCACATCAGCACAAATACACTCACTGTATATTTAAAGATAGACAATTTTTAATGAAGTGGCCAATTATGTCTTGTTGAATATTTATTTCTGCTGAAGAACATAATTCAAGGAGTTTTCAAACGAGCTTCATGCACTTATGAAAAGAGAGCGAAATTGTCTTTGGTCAGGCCAACTGACTAACATACTCCTTGACATTGACTACAAACACACAAAATAATGCTGTACTTGTGCACCAAGCCTACACATTACTTTTTTCATAATTCGGTGTTTCACAAAACCTTGTGACACCATGATCCAAAAAGGCCTCTGTCCCAGTGAGGGCTCAAGGTTTTCATAAACCTAGATGTCTTAAATTATGAAGCTGCTTGACTCCTGGTTGCATGCAACTCAACATGGCTGTCCCATCCTTGAAAGAGGCAGAGACAGATTGTCCCTGAATTTGCATGAAATTATTTGTAGCACCACTTGGCTCCCAGAGTGAACACAAATTCCATTTGACATAGCTGAATACCTTTATTCAGAACTACAGTCTTACATTCTCTGGGGCAGATTTACGAGCCCCACACACCATATTTACGCTGCTGTTGCATCACTTCTGTGACGCAGCGGCGGCGTAAACCATCCGCCACGTTGCACCTTATTTACAACGTGAAGCATCTAGGGAGATGCATCACGCTGTGAAGCCTTGCGCCACATGAAACCTGCCTTAGGTTTCATGTGGGCAATCCGGCGAAGGGTGGGTGTTCCATTGCAGGGTAGCCTCGTAAATGTGGCGCAGTGAAATCTACAAGATTTCACTGCGTCACTTTTACGTCCATGCTACGTCAAATCCCTGCGCCTGCTTGAGGCAGGCGTAAGGAGTGATGCAGCATGTTAGGCATAGGGCGCCCTTTAGCATTGCTGGAGCCGCGTTGCGCTTGCAACACGACTCCAGCAATGCGCCGCCGTTACGCCAGAGGATGCGACACGCATTGCCCTATTCTTGCGCCACGGTGCGGCGCATTATAAATGTGCCGCATTCGTGGTGGCGCAGGGAGGGAATTGAGTGTCGGATCTTTTCCGATGCATCCCTGCTGATTTGCATAGATGCGCCAGAACTCGTAAATCTGCCCAGTTGTGTAGATCCTACAACAGCTTAGAGGACCAAAGCACATTCTGCACTGATCCATATGAGTCCGCATGGTCACACAATTAGGTATAAAACAGCATACATCAAAGAGAATTTTTTTTTGTACTTTTGAATTGAAAAATAATAACATCTCTTATCAATGCATACAGGAAAGATTGTAAGGCCGTCAAATGCCAATACATTTTAAGATGTCTTCTACATTTAACAAGAGAATTATAGCAAGAAATGAAATTTGTGGATTGCTAATGTGGATCCTATCTTTTCATGGGAAAGAATCCTATATATATTTTGTACCAGAAGGCTATCCCATGAGACGTTGAAAGTCCTTCAATGGAGCTTCAATAGGATTTATTTTCAGAACCGATCTTGTTCTCCCTGCTATTCTTTTTTGATGCCAAAAGTTCAAAATATCCCTTCAATAAAGTGCACAGCCAAACACTTTTTGTTCTAGTAGCAAGGCATTAATCCAGGAAATCAAACAAAAATGAGAAAAAAATGTTCAACTTTAGATCTTTTACTTTTTTCAGGATATCATAAGGTGTCCAACTACAATTTAATGTCTGCTGTGATGTTCTCTGCATATAAATTATGTTTGTTTCCTCTCCATGCATCATAATGGTTCTTAAATCTATCACTGCATATGAATAATATTTTGAGTTGAGTTGATGGCTCTATTCTCATCCTTACTGACTACTCTGTGACCTTAGAGCCAACAGTTAATGGAAATGTAACCCCCCCCCCCCAGAGTAACCAGTCTTCAAGCATTCAAGATGCTAGAAACAGGTGGAACATTTCGCTTTTATTACCCATTTGTGCTACAACCACAAAATATGAGTTCAGGACCTAGCGGTATACTAGCGCTATAAATTCATCCACTGGATATTACCATGATAAAGTCCTTGCTCATTAGATAAAACAAGTGTCACCTGGGAAAGCCCCAATTAAAGGAAAGTTCTGAACTTATGGCAGCAAATTACCACATTAACGATAAATTAAAGAAAGGACAAGATCCCAGAGCATTTTGAATATTTTTAATGCTGCAATTCAATTCTTTAAACATGTTATGTGTGCTAATCTTCTGGTTAAAGGCCACAGCATTTGCCTACACACGATGAAGCAAATATTGTTTTACCTAACAACAAATTATGTTGCATTTTCTTGCTACCTTCTTAACACAAATGTTTCTATGATCCGGAGAGGTGCCAGGCAAGATATTAGGCTATATTATGTTTTATTTATATATTTTCTTTCTATTTTAATTCAGAGACGCTACACACGTATAAATTGATGCTCTTACCTTAACTTGTGAAAACTGTATTTTGCAAAACTATGAAGCATTCAGCTGCCATTTTATCTAAATAACTATAAATGACCAAAGAGACAAACTATCTCAATGTAGATTACATCTGTATTGCTGATGAGCAACAAAATGCAGGCAACGTGTGTTTCATAAGGGCTTTCTTTGTTTTAACTAATATTAAAATTCAAACCGTAAGGGGTTCACATGACTACTCTCCGACAAACGAGTGTGACACGAAGTGACAACCATTTCTGAAATGAAAAAGGCCTTAAAATGTTACAGCCAATTATTACTGGAACTTAAACGGACGTCAAGACTATTGAAAATATAGAACATCGTCCAAGACGTTTACATTTTAGGGTAAATAATATTTTTGGGTATCACAAGAGTTTTAATATTACCTAATAATCGAGTATATTATTATTTTATAAGAGATTTTTGTAGACACTCAAATGTAAAATGAATAACTAACCACTGCATTATGGAAAATTGCTGCTGAGTAAAAGCTGTTCATTCAAACACCACAGTTCTACAGGCATAGCTATTTACATCCTGGTTTCTCACTAAGACAGAATATTTAAAATTCAAAACAGCAGGTATTTTTTTGAAAGTCACAAGAGGCAAATACTCACTCTCATAATGGATTTTAAATCCTCCATTGGAGCGGCTGTTATCAGTGGTAAAGAGGAGATAGAGAAAATTGATGCTGCTGAACAGAAATTGTGGGACCTGAGTTCCATTGTAAGATCCCAAGAGAGGGGACAATAGATTTGGCCCATCGTGAACTTCCAAGACATCATAATTTAATTCTGTCTGAAATCTAAAGTCGGAGAAAAAGATGATTAATCATACAGAAAAAAGATCATCAAGCAGATTTCAAAAATCTTAAATTCAAGAGACAGATCCCAGCATACAGTGGTAGCCAGTAGCATGATTTTCTCATTCCAAGTGTTAAACAATGGGGAACTTTTAGCAAATTCTTACTTTGCATCTATCACAGTTAAAGCAGAAGTCTGTTCAAAATGAGTGTCTTCAATAGTCAGTTTCATACATGAGTCTGCCGTTGAACAAACATCAAATCATTAACCCATTCGGCTTTAGAAATGTATTGTCGATATTGGATAAATGATATTGCAGATAGATTTACTGAACTCCTAAAGGATTAAAATAGAAACATTTGTAGCATGGAACTACGATTTTTGGGGATTTTCGTTTTGAAGAGAACATTAATATTTTACAATCTGTATTCTAAAACAGTTAGATATTACAATACAATGGTAACTTCTTGAATTATTTGTTGCGGAAAATAGTCCAGTGCAGATTAGCGGAAGCACATTTTGTGCACCAAGTGATATGGCACAAAACAGGAACAGATAAAGGATTACTTTTCAACTCAAAGGTATGTATCCAGCATACAATATGACCCCATATTGAAAGGAAAACCAATTTGTTTCAGGGCCATATCATGAAACCCTAGAAAGGAGCTCTGCATCCGTTTTTGAAGAAATGATACTGTGTACAACACTTGGACTTTCTCAATGGCTCCAAGAGCAGTAGCACTTGACATCAAAAGTCAGAAATGTGTTGCAACGACTACCACTCAATTTTTACAATATGTGACATTTACATGCGTTAGCTCACAGTTAGCAAGTTAGTGCCTGTTGTAGACAGACTGGTCTGAGCCAGGGGATGAAGTGTCCAATCTAAGCACTGGTATGGATGACACAAGCCTACATATACAAGCCTATATATGTGCCTTTTGAAGTCTTTTGTGTCAATTTTGCAGTTGATGGTTATAGACTGCAACACAACAACATACGCCAACATTCTCTCAATAAAGCATTTTCAAATGCAGATTTATCTATTTAGAAAATTGATGTACAGTTTTCTTCACATCATTTGTCCATTAGGCACTCACACAAGCTAAACTGAGTATCACAATACTATTGATTTAATTGTTGAACTTGCTCTCTTCTTTTCCTCTGTAATATGTCCTCTGTTTTAAAAGACATTTAACGAAGTCCAACCTGCAGTACTGACATTTATGGATGATAAATCAAGAAAAATGTCTCACATAGTTGATTATATTCCCTACCTTCTCAGCAGGTAACCTCTATAAATTTCCGTGGAACATTTCTGTTTAGGTTTGCCTATTTGATGTTGAACTGAGACTGAATTTGCTATCAACATAAAGCGCTCTATTGGAATATGAGCAATGAGTTAAGAGGAAACAGTAAGCGTTTGTGTACATGAAGTGGGAATTTACACATTGAAGAACACCACGTTTCACCATTGTATCACATTTCAAATATTTACAATTTAAGGCAATGAGAGATTAAATAATTTGGCAAAACTCAGAACATTTTCACTGAAATTAAGAATCTAGGATTGGAACCTAGGACTACAGATTCAAAAGCCGCACTTCATATTTGTAAAGCGCATCTGCTCATAATGCACCTGATTGTTCAAATCCATTTGCTCATGAAAGTCAAATTTACATGCTCAAACATGTTGTACTTCTAGATCCAGGTGTTTGTGGTGATAACATGGGAGTCAGTTTAGGAGATAAACACGTCTTTAATGGTAAAGACAGGGCTCACGCCAGCCACAGCATCAACTGACGCCGATGGAATCCACGCGCACAGAAGACACAGAAACAGAACACTAAGAGAAGGTCCAGGAAGCACTGCTTAGGGCAAGTGCCCCATACAACACCCCCCTCCCTTCTACTCAAAAGACAAAGAAAACGAACACCCAAAAAATAAATAAACCCTCAACATAATGAGAACAGAAGATATGAAAAATCATGACTGAACAAAATCCTCCAAATAACAAGGAGCCCTTCTCAAACGAGGAGGTCGGGAAACAACCCCATCACTGTCAGATGGAAGATCAGAAATAAAGGAACAAGAGTCATCCCCTAAACCCCTCTCTCTTCTAATCACAGAACCAGGAGACGAGAATTCTGCATCACTCATCAACATAAAACCATTTAAATGTACATCAGAATTGACAGTGGCAGGTTTCCGTGTGATCGGATTCATAACATCACACCTGCGATACAAAGCAATCTTACGTTTGTTCCACTTGTTACCATTGTCCAGAAGCACATAGGTGTCAAAAACCTGCTTGACCCTAAAGGGACCCCAGAACTTTGATAACCCTTTACAAGGTCTTCCATGCCGCATTTTGACCCAATCTCCTGCACGCACACCCCCAAGGATGAGTTTGTCTCTTGCCACCTGGAAGTTTTGCGACTTGGGAGAAGCCAACCAAGATGGAAGAAGTTTGGTACCAGGTTTCCTTCCACGCATCCTTTCAAAAGGTGTAACACCGGTGACAGAATTGACAGTGGTGCGGTGAGTCCAAACCATCTCACTAACCATGATACGCACATCCTTACCACTCTGAACAGCCATGCCTATGGTCCCTTTCACCATCCAGTTGGCACGTTCCACAATGCCATTTGCTTGAGGATTATAGAGAGCCGTACGATGATGAACAATACCATTCTTAGCCAAAAAATATTTCATTCCATGTGAAACTAGTTGGGTACCATTATCCGTGATCAGTGTATGAGGAAGACACTCTTCATGGAAAATAGTTCTCAACTGCTTAATGGTACTTTTTGTGGTTATGTCAGACATGAAATTGACAATAAGCCACTTTGAAAAAACATAAACTAACACCAAAGCATTTCTCAAACTCTCCTCCACACAATGCATGGGCCCAATGAAATCCAAACAAACTGAACTCCAAGGAACGCCAGGATCCTCAATGTGACATGGAGGGATTTGGCAGCTAGTCTTGAGTCTTTTCTCACTCTCTCTGCAAACATCACACCGTGTCACCCAAGAAGTGATTTCTTCATCCATGCCAGGCCACCAGAAATCCTCATGGACCCTTTTCTTAGTTAATGTTTGACCAAGGTGGCCTTCATGTGCCAACCCAATAATCTTGGGTCTTAAACCCTCAGGAGGCACAAACTTATCATTCCTTAAATGAACATTTGCGCCACTCATGCTCATCTCGTCTAATACCTTTACATACGGTCTCACTGAAGGTGCCAAAGTGCTCTCTCTACGTTCCCCTTGAATCAACATTTTTTCACACACTTAAGGGTATCATCCATTTCTATAAAATGACACCAATCCGCAGATGAGAACACCGAAGAAACACACTCCTCAACATCACACAAAGTGGCCATGGCACCATTCGAATCCTTACTAAGCTCTGGACTGATACCATGAGAAGATCTAAGAGACAAACGAGACAAACAATCGGCTTGGGCATTCTTCCATCCAGGAATGTGAGAGGCCGTGTACCTATATTCTTGCAGTCTAGAAGCATGCCTGGCTAATCTGGCCGAACCTTTACCTGCACCACCCGGACTGAGTATCTTGATCAAAGGTTTGTGATCCATGCAAATACAGAATTCAGCACCCCACAAAAAGGTTCTGAAGTGTTCTACCAACCAGGCAGCAGCCAGAGCCTCCCGTGCAATTACTGAATAATTGCATTCGTACTCAGACAGAGAACGTGAGGCAAATGCCACGGTTCTCTCACCACTCACATGGACCTGGGTGAGCACTGCGCCCAGTCCACTCGCACTAGCATCTACCGTCAAACATTTCTTCAAAAGTGTATCAAAAGGGGCTAAGACGTTGGCATATCAGATGTCCTTTCTTATGAGATCAAATGCTCTCTGCTGGGCGCCTTTCCAAACAAACGAACACCCCTTCCTCAATAGAATCCTAAGAGCTTCAATCTTGGATGCAAATCCTCTCACAAACTTCGAATAGTACTCTATCAATCCCATTAAAGACCTCAATTGATCTTTGTACAACAGATACTGGGCACACGTTTTTACATCAACATTATAGATACTATTCAGGTATTTGCAAGTAAGGTGACACGGGTGGTTCAAAATCAGTTGTTTATATAGATGGAATTCTTCATATACGCAAAAACAACACCAGCCGACACGTGCTTCGTCAACAGGACCAAGCCTTTGACTCTTCAGGGCCGTAAATTACATAATCAGAAAGGAATGTATACATTTATAAAATATTGACATTATAGCATGGGTGAGTAACGAAGCGATAACCAGGAGAGTGAAAAGGAGGGTGACTTGACACAACACCGCAAAATTTGTTTGCTATAATGTGGATACCCTAGTGGTGCATGTGGGATCATGGATATGTTTGAAGGTTGTGGCGGAGCACGATCTAACCGTAGATCTGTCTCATGTGAAAGATGATAGAAAAAGAAAAGAAATGAGCAGTGAGAGTTGTTGAAATGGTTGACCAAAATGTTTACGCAACATAGTCTTGCACGGAAAAGTACAAGCGAAAATATATATTAGACCTGGTGGTAAGCACTTTTCAGATCAAGTTTAGAAAAGTACTTACCACCTTTTAACAAAAGTAATAATTTGTTAATGTTTGGGGGGGGAAATGCGTCTTTAACCACATGCTGATTCAAACTGCGAAGGTCCACACAAAACCTGAGCTTGCCATCACTCTTCTTCGTTATGGCGACCGGAGACCCACTTGGAGGCCTCTACAGGTTCAATAACTCCTTCCGCAAGCATATCATTCAGCATTTTCTTAACATCATCCCTAACCACAACCGGGACCCTCCTCAATTTGTGTTTCACTGGAATAGTTCCCTCTTGTAACACTATGATATGGGTATAACCCTTGAGGACACCCAATTTCTTTTTGAGCACATCATCCATTTCTGCAAGAATACTCTCTGTGACAGACTCATCAGGCACACACAAGACTTGACCAGGAGCATGTGGGTCAATCACAATATGAAGGTCAAATTGATGACACCAACCTAAAATAGGTGGGCCATCTTCTGCTACATAGATTTTCCCTTGAACCTGTCTAGACTTGAAAACAATAGTAGCAGTAAAACAAACTAGTACAAATATTCTCTCCCCTTGATAACCCCTTGGATCAATGTCTTTGGGGAGGAGAGATACTTAGGGCCACTCCTTCTCCTACATCCGTTTAGAGACATGGCACTCCTGTGACACCTGTCTTTAACATTAAAGACGTGTATATCTCCTAAACTGACTCCCGTGTTATCACCATATTTTGACAACAAGGATGGGATCCACTCGCACAGAAGACACAGAAACAGAACCCCAGGAGAAGGTCCAAGAAGTACTGCTAAAGGCAAGTGCCACATTACAACAGTGTTCATACTTGATTTTTCGGTCAATAGGCAAAAAAGGGGCTTCCAGTACACACGAATATAGGGCAGACTAGCAGGGGAAACACAGTCAATTAAGAACACGAAACAGTCTAGCCCTACTACTGGATGACCAAGGCTCAGTTAGAGTCCTATAATACAATTAGCAGTAATAAACTCACTGAGACCCAAAACAACATGGACTAAATCAACAACGATTCATTATCCAAAAATATATTCATATTTTATTTCATTTTTTCAAATAAGATATCCATCATCATTTTATGCAAAACATAATACAATCAAAGGATCCATCACGAGAATACTACAATCAAAGATAATTTGAACAATGTCCCAAAAAACCCAATCACTCATGAAATAAAATATGAATATATTTTTGGATAATGAATCGTTGTTGATTTAGTCCATGTTGTTTTGGGTCTCAGTGAGTTTATTACTGCTAATTGTATTATAGGACTCTAACTGAGGCTTGGTCATCCAGTAGAAGGGCTAGACTGTTTCGTGTTCTTAACATACTTGATTTTTCCACAGGATGGTACAATACATAATCCAGGAGAAAATCCTTCTCCAGCGATGGTAAAAAACCTGTGAATGCAAATAATTGTAGGAATTTAAAACAGTCTCTGAACCACGCCCATGCTGGAATTGGTTAGTGGTAAGTGACTGAGTCTGGGGCTGTGCTCTATATAAGTGCAGCTGGCATATCAGCCACAGGGTTTGCCCCTGTCAAGGAAAGGAGTAAGTCCAATTCCAGGGTAGGAAACTACTTAGAACACATCCAGAGCTGGTGGTGCAGGGGAAGTGGTTGATTAAAGGGGAAAACTATTTTCCCTGTATGTGTATGAATGTCATATTTGTGTAGTGCACACATAGCCAACAGGCAGTGAAGCACTGGATAATGTCAGAGGCAAAGATACAGTCAACAAGTGATGGGAGAGATAGGTAGGTTCAGAGAGGAGAAGTGGGCTGGTACCTCATTGCAATGTAGTCCTCTTTACAGGGGTGAATCCTCACCTCTTTCCTAAATTGGAACAGAGTTGGGCAGTCCTTATGGACACATGGATGTTACTCTACAACAAGGATGTATGGATGGAGAAGCCCTGTTCTCTTCTGTTCCTTTTGTTCACTTTTTTGCATCCAGTCTGATGGTGTCCTGCTTACCGGTGTACCAAGATCCACCAAGACGGTGAGTTTGTCAACCAGCTATTCAGCTATGCAAGTGAGCTGGTCATGATAACTTTCTAAACGATGCAGTCGGTTTTGAAGGTGAGAGACAGTGGATTGCCCCATTGTGGAGGTAATGTGGTTCCAAATCTTCAGACCTTGCATAGGCAGCACGGTGTGAAGCGTACATGGTATCCTTAAAGAAGGCCAGTGTGGATTTTGGTAGGCCATTGGAAAGGGTGTTGTCGCCATTCATGAGCAGAGTTATGAGGACCTGAACAGTAGCTCTGATGACTTTCTTAAGTAAAGGGATTTGGTACCAGAATTGAGTGTAAGGTTGCTATTGAGGAACTCTCACTTTGGAGAAAAACAATGCTATTGTGCAAAAGCAATGGCATTTCTCCATGTGCAATTTTATACTTTGTGCAACTTGGCACAAAGAAATATCTCCTTAAAGTCTCGAAGGCAGATTGACAGACAGTTTCCAAGTGTACACCTAGAGTTCTGCAAATTTACTTTGTGAATTGCTTACATTTGGAAATCTACACCCAGGCCAGTTTCTAAACCAAGGTGTGCAAAATTATTATTTGGCTTGTTTGCGCACCGAGTCTAGTGTGTTTCACTAATGGTCGTAAAAAATAATTTAAGCTATCCTACCATACTTGTGCACGCATTCGTTATGCATAGTGCTTTATGCATTAAATGCTGCTACATGATGATGCATAATCTGCGTATGACACCGAACCATGTCTCAAACAAAATCATTTTCCAACCATACAAAGCAAATGGAGTTGAGATTTTTTTGGCCAACCACAAAGCTCTTTTGGGACCCTACCAAATGGGAAAAGTGCTATGGAAGTGCTACAATGCAATACAATACTAAGAGTTCATGGATAGAAATACAGATATTTGTAATGGGCATGGGTTCATTTTTAAAATATACAGAGTTGATGTCATTATCATGCATTAATGTTGAGGACAGATCCTCGAAAGCTTAGGTAAGAGGTTATACTGTGGGGAGATCAGTGATTCTGATGCATTGTGTGCCATTGTGGCGATGTGATAACCGTAACCTTTATTCACATTGAAGCTTGCAAAGCGGCTCTTGCTGAGAGAAATCCATTTAGTTAAACAGGCCCTACAAGAGCCTTTCTGTTACAGTAATAACATTTTAGTGCTTCATTTATCATCCGACAGTGCTAAATTGGTGGCATCAACTGCTGAGTCAGTACTTTGGGGACACAATCATTTACCAGTGATGGTCATTTATCACATTACAATACAGTATGCCAAGTATCTCCAAGTAAAGACTAGAAAATGCGCCTGGGCAATGAAGGGACTACTTCAGCCAGAAGCAGCCTCCTAATAGGAGCTTGTAGTGTAATGAAGAGCAATAAACGTGGAGCAATGCAATCACTGTAGTGAAAACATAATTCAGCCAAATGTTTCTGGCACATCAACGAATAATTTGCAACATGCCATTCAGACTTGAAATACTAGTGTAAGCATGACAGGGAAATGATGAGCTTATTGTGCACAATATATATGTGCAAAACAAAGAGAATGCCGACTGCCTCTCATACAGAGAATGAGAATGGTCAGCAGCCCTCCATTTGAATACATTTGACCATCAGATAATACAATGTGTGCATTATGGAAAAACTGAAACATTTTTACTTGCGCAAAGTGTAACTAAATATTCCCTGACTCTAAATGGCAAAGCCCATTCCTGATAAAGGGCAACGAATGCTGGAGTATTCATCTGGTTTAGTGGCCTGAAGACTGGTGTGCATGGAGGGAAAGCACACAAGACCAAAAAAACACAGACCAGCAATTGGTGCTACCGCAAACCCCCCTCCAACCAAACTGTATCAAAGGGTGCAATGAAAGGAGCATCGCTACATTCAAAAGAAGCACAGGACATGCTAGCAATTGATCGGACCAATCCGACCATACCTGGGTGGTAATTTAATGGCCAGGTGTGGCACCATCAGCATCTTTTGAGGTTTAGAGGGGAACTCCTACACCTCCCCGGGCAATCACCTAGGAGAGACATGCTGGGAACAGCGCCATTGATAGTCAAAGATCACCCCGCCTACAACAGAAAAGGAAAGCCAGAGACAGTGCTATGGGAGTCCAATGGATGCAGAAAGCAGTAATACTGCATTGGGGACACATTTAGAGGTGATTACTAACACCATACGCAGGACCTGGCATCCTTGGCATGGTTCTCCTTGACATTTTCCCTCCTGGCCTCCTGTTTTTCTGACTTCATTTTTGCTGACTTTAGGATTCTAGGCACTTTACCACTGATAACCAGTGCTAAAGTGCATATGCCCTGTACTCTAAACATGGTAACATTGACTTATCCACAATTTGCATATTTAATGTACTTATAAATCTCTGGTAGAGTGCATTATATGTGCCCAGGGCCTGTAAATTAAATACTACTAGTGAGTCTGCAGCACTGATTGTGCCACCCACTCAGTAGCCCTGTAAACATGGCTCAGGCCTGCCATTTCAGAGCATATGTGTGCAGTTTTAAACTGTAATTTTGACCTAGCAAGTTAACCTACATGCCAGGCCCAAACCTTCCTTTTTTTACATATACGCCACCACTAATGTAGGCCCTAAGCAGTCTCATGAGCAGTGTGCAGTGTATTTAAAAGGTAGGAGATGTACTTTTGAGTTTTACATGACCTGGTAGTGAACAATTGCTAAATTCATTTTTCACCACTGCAAGGCCCATCTCTTCCATAGGTTAACATGGGGATTGCCTTAAAACATCTATTAGGTGTAATTTCCCATTGGGAGCAGATTGAAATTTGGAGTTTGGTGTTTTAGGACTAACAATTTAAGTTGCGAGTCTGAAAATGCCAATTATAAAAAGTTACTAAACAACAGAAAGAAGTGCCAATACTGATCCACTATTTATCTTCTCATTCTAACGCCCAAAACTAAGAAATTTTATCAAAGATGGGGAAAGCTATTCAATAGCTCTTTATTTTACATAATCATTTCAAAATGCATATGATTCAAATGTCAACATACATTGTTTGAAGGACAAAACATTTCAATACCAAATGGAAAAATAGAAAAATCGGACACAAAACAGATAAAATCAACCAAGCATTCTGACTTCAATCATATCGCAGTCGTACCTCAATCATTCATACATGCATACATATCACAATACTTGGCCCGATTAAGTACAAATAAACAAGCGGGCCAGGTATTAGGTCTGCTAAATAAATGCGAAAATATTTACAGTGAATTGTAAAGTAAACTTATTCTTGTTTTAGTTTAAATCAACAAACATCATGGCAATTTAAGTAAACATTAGGTGGAAATCAATGACAAATTCAAAGCGGCTAGTGTGCCAGTTTGTTCACACCAGGGCAAAACCAAAGCAAGCAGACGCTAAGCGTGGAAGGGCCTACGTGTTTCGAATCCCTGGGGGTAGAGGGGGATTCTCATCAGGGCCAGGTCGCTCTGGGAAAAAAGAAAAGTGAAACTATATGTACATTTGTTTTAAATTGGGGAAAGCGAATCTAGCGAGCACTACAACACCCAGAAGCACCTCCTCTTACCAAGTGAAAGATGTCCAGAGATCAGAGAATACGAGTCACCTGTGTTCACAACATACAAAAAAGAAATAGAAAGGTGTGTTTGAGTAAAGTTTCTCTTGTTAATATGCCAGTATCTGAACCAGGGCATATAGAATGGTTTACCTCAGATGTCAGTGACGGTGTGTCCAAATGTTTAGCTCATGGGCAGGAACGTGTCTGGGCAGCCTGGAAAAAGCGCATGTGATTTAGTGCCTATACTTTATTATAAAGCGCACTGTGAATAGAGTGGAATGGCTGATTTCTTACCGGAAATTTGTTCGGGTTGTGCAGAGAGGAGGGGGTCTTGTTTTATGGTCACGGCGTGGTTTTCTTATAGCCTCTCTGGAAAATGAGGGGGGAGGGAGAAAGCGTGTGAGCACACAGATACCGGGCTGATGTTTAAATAAAATTGAGGGTTGTGACCGCGGCTCGTGCTCACCAGCTCGTAAAATCCTGGTTTCCATGGCTGAGTCCTCTCGGCGTCTGTGGTGGCGCTAGAAACAAATAAGAACCGATCTACACGGGCATTTTCTGCTAAAACATCTTCGAGAGGGCACCATCCCAGGAGGACTCCAGATAAAAAATATTCCTGTTATATTCACGGAGGACCCCTTATTCAAGAAGGGCTTTAGTTTCATTTAAACTAAGTGCAGTAGGGACCTTATGGTCCTGACAATTGAAACTGCAGCCAGGATTTCCAAAAGCGAACTGGAAGAAATTATTAAGTTAGAGGAAGAAATAAGTAACATGAAATAAGTAACAACCAAACGATTACGGATGCAAAGTCTCTACTAGAAAAAGTAGAAAAAGAAATCCAGGAATTTAAGGATTACACCATTATACAAAAATCAAATCAATTTGAGAAAGACCAAAAAATCTTTTCTATTGAAAACGTGTATCCTTTCCTCCAACCGGACTTCTACACAAAAACTGACTCTAGACGCTACCTCTCAGACAATCGAGGACGATCCCGCAATAAGTTTATTACATTTTCGGATACTTCTTCCTCAGGGGAAGAAAGTGACACCAACAACAGTAGACAAAGTAGGAACTGAAAATGGAACCAGACACAACAGCCTCAGGGACAATCTTCAAATTCTTTTTTAGGAAGAGGCCAAACGAGTTCGAGAGGAAAACAAAGATACAACCAACCAAGGGAGATGACCACTCCCCGCCAACACTACAAAAACTAGCGGTATCCCCAATTTTCAATCTCTCAAATAGAACCCTAACATCAGCCGAAGAAAGTATTTTGTCGAAAGGATTGTCTTTTGTACCATCCAAAAAAACAGACTTTGTCAAAATGAAAACTGAATTCATAGAATTCTGCCGTAAACTGCGCCTCACTATGTTCTGCTCAGCAAATCCCACCCCAATGCCATCTGAAGTTACAGGACTGAGAAAAAAATCCACCTTTTGCCCACCGGGAAACAAAGTACCAAAGGAAATTATAACTTTTGAAAGGACAGTCCTGTCTGCCATTTCGGAGATGGAGAAACAAAAAAGTTCGTGAAATTCAATATCTCTAAAGATGAAACGAAGGCCTTAACAACCTTAAGAAACGACAACACAGTAACAATCAAGCAAGCTGACAAAGGCGGCTCAATTGTCATTTGGGACACCAATGATTATAATACAGAAGTTTTGAGGCAATTAGACAACAACACTTGTTACCGCAAAATTGGCAAGGATCCCACCTTAGAATTCCAAAATCTTTTATTTACCATCTTGAAAGAAGGATTCGAAGAAGGATTCCTAGGCCCGAAAGAACTGGAATATTTACAGAATAAACACCCTAAAATACCATTGTTCTACATCTTACCCAAAGTCCATAAACACCAGACCAAGCCACCAGGGAGGCCTATTGTGGCCGGATGTGATTCTTTGCTTGAGTCAATAGCAAAGTACGTTGATTGCTTCCTAAAACAATTCATGGACTGTGTGGTGTCGTACTTAAAAGATACAACAGATTTTATTAATAAATTGGAAAGTGCCGAATTCGACAGAGACAATGACTTGCTAGTCACTCTAGATGTTACACAACTTTACACGCAAATACCTCAAGACGAAGCTGTGGCAGTACTGGAATACTTTCTGGATTCAAGACCTAGACCGGTCCAGGTACCAACTAAATTCCTAGTGGAGTTAGCCACGTTTGCTCTAAAAAAGAATTATTTCAGCTTTGGAAATGAATTTTACCTTCAAGTAAAGGGAGTCGCCATGGGGTGTCCCTTTGCCCCAGAGCTGGCAGTACTGTTCATGTCGCTCTATGAAGATACTTACGTCCACAATAACAATCCTTACAGTGAATACATAGCCACATGGTGGCGCTTCATAGACGACGTCTTCATGATCTGGACTGGCGGAGAAGAAATTTTAACATCTTTCTTCAATTGGCTCAATACAAGAACCGCGGATATACAATTCAGTATATCACATTTGGCAACTAAAATCTCATTCCTGGATGTAGAAGTTTTTCCATCTAATGGTAAATTGGCAACATCTTTATTCACGAAGCCTACAGATCGCAACAAAGCATTATTTTTCACCAGCAACCACCCAAGAAGTTTAAAAGAAAACCTGCCATTTGGCCAATTTCTACGTATTCGTAGGAATTGCTCATCCAATGTGGACTATAAATTGCATGCAGAAAATCTGGTGTCCAAATTGTGTGATCGCTGTTATCCCAAAAAATTGGTCCGCAACTCAATGAAGAGGGCAAGATGGACACCGAGGGAGAGCCTCCTTGAACGGAAAACAAAATCTGAGCTCAAGCGGCAGGTGTGTGTGACTACCTATTGTCCCAATGCGAACAACCTCAAAAAAATTATCGGACAAAATTGGCATCTAATTTAAAACTTGAATGAAAGTCTACACGCACCCCCACTGTTCACCTTTAAAAGGCAGAATGGTGTTGCCAATCATATAATAAGAGCTGGAATGAAAAAAGAAGAACAACCATCCCTAAGACGAATGATGGGACTTGCGCCCATTGTCGGCCACCACAAATGTGGCACATGTCTATGTTGCGACCTGACTGTAGAAGGATCTTTATTTCAACATCGAGGCATTTCATGGAAACATGAAAGCTTTAGTAATTGTAAGTCCAAGTACATAGTTTACGGAATTGTTTGCCCGTGCGGACTACTATATATTGGAAAGACCAACCAAGAAATCCGCCAACGAATTTCCCAACACAAATCCAGAATTAAAAATGGAGTTGAAACTGCACCCCTGGTGAACCACTGGATACGTTGCAAACATCGCATAAACAATGTGAAATTTACTGTCATCTCACGCATTGAAAAAGATCAACGCGGTGGAGATTTGGATCAAAAACTCTCAAGAAGGGAGGCGTACTTGATTGTCAAGTTCGATACAGCAGTCAAAGGGCTTAATGAATTATCAGAGATATACAAATTGTAAGCAGCCAGCGCCTGGCTCCCATGAATTCATATGTCCCTCCACCTATCCAGTTTGGACGTGTACTTAACACAAGTACAATTCTACGTGGACCTGCACAGGCGCCCAAGATGTATGCGCGATAAACACAATTTATCGTGTACCATTTAACCTGGCATTATATTAATAAACCGGGCTGCGACACCTGGCCCACACGTGCGCAATTAGACCGCAGAAATAGAGTAGGTGCCGTGATTATATCTATAATGATTAGGTCCCACAATGCATGCGCCAAAAGTAGCATCTCCGTTAAACATGAGTCACCCCAGCCCACTTGACACTCCGCACGCATGCGCGAGGAACTAGCGCCACCACAGACGCCGAAAGGACTCAGCCATGGAAACCAGGATTTTACGAGCTGGTGAGCACGAGCCGCGGTCACAACCCTCAATTTTATTTAAACATCAGCCCGGTATCTGTGTGCTCACACGCTTTCTCCCTCCCCCCTCATTTTCCAGAGAGGCTATAAGAAAACCACGCCGTGACCATAAAACAAGACCCCCTCCTCTCTGCACAACCCGAACAAATTTCCGGTAAGAAATCCGCCATTCCACTCTATTCACAGTGCGCTTTATAATAAAGTATAGGCACTAAATCACATGCGCTTTTTCCAGGCTGCCCAGACACGTTCCTGCCCATGAGCTAAACATTTGGACACACCGTCACTGACATCTGAGGTAAACCATTCTATATGCCCTGGTTCAGATACTGGCATGTTAACAAGAGAAACTTTACTCAAACACACCTTTCTATTTCTTTTTTGTATGTTGTGAACACAGGTGACACGTATTCTCTGATCTCTGGACATCTTTCACTTGGTAAGAGGAGGTGCTTCTGGGTGTTGTAGTGCTCGCTAGATTCGCTTTCCCCAATTTAAAACAAATGTACATATAGTTTCACTTTTCTTTTTTCCCAGAGCGACCTGGCCCTGATGAGAATCCCCCCCTACCCCCAGGGATTCGAAACGCGTAGGCCCTTCCACGCTTAGCGTCTGCTTGCTTTGGTTTTGCCCTGGTGTGAACAAACTGGCACACTAGCCGCTTTGAATTGGTCATTGATTATTTCCACCTAATGTTTACTTAAATTGCCATGATGTTTGTTGATTTAAACTAAAACAAGAATAAGTTTACTTTACAATTCACTGTAAATATTTTCGCATTTATTTAGCAGACCTAATACCTGGCCCGCTTGTTTATTTGTACTTAATCGGGCCAAGTATTGTGATATGTATGCATGTATGAATGATTGAGGTACGACTGCGATATGATTGAAGTCAGAATGCTTGGTTGATTTTATCTGTTTTGTGTCCAATTTTTCTATTTTTCCATTTGGTATTGAAATGTTTTGTCCTTCAAACAATGTATGTTGACACTTGAATTATATGCTTTTTGAAATGATTATGTAAAATAAAGAGCTATTGAATAGCTTTCCCCATCTTTGATAAAATTTCTTAGTTTTGGGCGTTAGAATGAGAAGATAAATAGTGGATCAGTATTGGCACTTCTTTCTGTTGTTTAGTTATTCTAGCTCAGCCTTACTGATTAGAGCCAACCCCAGTTGTTTTGAATTATAAAAAGTTGGCATTTTCTTACATTAACTATTCTGTGCATCTGCCTGTCTCTAAATACACGTCGGGGTTAGGGTGAAAGCTGGGCTTTGTGCATTCCCTCTAAATAGTCACACAAAGGAAGCTGGGGTGTAACATTTGCATCCGGATGGACCATCTCAAGGCTCTTTGGCCTTCCTGAGGTAGATTAGGAGGGAGGAGCTGACACTTGCACCTGAATAGGGCTGTACCTGTCCCCACACAAAGAGTTGCATACCTCCCTGTAATGTGTCTAGAGCCAGGACAGGATAGACAGGGAACGTGTGATCTTCAAAGGCCTCTTTGATGTCACCCCCACTTCAAAGACATATTTTGGTGTAAGTACTGGACCCCTGACACCACCACATCAGAACTATACTGGAACCAAGGACATTCTGCCTGGAAGAAGAGCTGCTCTGCTGCACGAGGGACTGTCACATAGCTACCTGCATTGCAGTGTTGGCCTGCTGCTTGCTGTTTGCTGTGCTGCACAAGGGACTGCCACTTTGCTACCTTCTCTGCTGTATTGGCCTACTGCCTGCTGCTTCTTGCCTGGAAGTGAGAGGGACTGGTACAGCTCTCAACATCATTTAATCTGAGTTTCCCAAGGGCTTGTTGGCTTGCCTCCTGTTCTCTGAAGTCTCATGGTCACAAAAGACTTCTTGCAAATCTGCTGGTGCTGCTAGACTCTGCAATCTTTGAGTTTTGCCCTTGCCTGAGGTGCCCCCTCCAGCCTTGGGCCCCAGAAGTGGGTTTCCTGCACTACAGCCCCTTTAAAGGAAGCTTTGGTGCTCTTCACGACCACGAATGGGCCCATTTGGTTCAGAAACCGCATTTCTCACTCGAAGGATCAGCATGAGCGGGCGAAAGATCATCTCTTTGCACAGCATCCTCTCTGCTCGAGACCACAAAGTCCCAGCCCATTTGTCTGTGATGCCTGGCAGCTCTCCACACCCCAAGGACCACCACCATCGATACTCACCGTGCTCCCACCGAACCATTTACCCCTGAATGGGATGCGTGGCTCAACTTGAGAAGGTGACACTTCAGCGAGACCTGTTTGAAATTGTATTCGATCTGCGCTCCATCGTGATCGGCTTGGATTTTCAGATTTGGCCCGGTCTAGCATGACCTCAAGTAACTCTTTAGCGCTATTGACTTCTAAGCCCTGTTTTTGGATGTAATCTTTAAAAATTCATATCTCGACTTCTACTGATTGGATTTATGTCCTTTTGGTTTTGTTTTAATCAGATACATATTCTCCATTCTAAAAGGTATGGAATCTTTTTGTGGTGTTGGGCCACAGGTATTGCTAGTGGGTCAGGAGGGTGCAAGGAATCATAAACAGCAGGTGTAGGTGAGCGTGCAAGCAACCTCTGTTGAAACCACTGCCTTCAGGTGGGTTTTGGTAACACTGTGAACCCATTTGGAGCTTTGGTGGCATTATCAGGAGTAAGTGAAATGTTGGGGTTGAACCCAGCACTGTCAGGCCAGCGCACTAGCACATAACCAATGGTGTCATCCAGGCACTCCCCAATGGAGACTAAGTTTACATGGTTTGCCAGTTTATTTCCCTTGGCAGTAAAGAAGCAAATAATTCCTAATCATATTTTATTATTGTAGGTGCAACTAGAGGGCAGTAAGTGACAAAAAGGAAGAAGACAATAAGAAAATAGGAGGGTCAGTGAGCAAAGGAAAGTTGATGATTGATTGGATGCTTTGAGAATAATGAATGTCCTCTGTCAGAGTCAAAAAGTGACAACATTACGCAGTGGACCTTTGGCTGTACAAGTCAAGAACTGACGAGGAGCAAAGACTGTTGCTTGGCATAGCATAGTTCCAATACATTTGAGATTTAGGTTGAAAATGCAAAGATCACCTGAATACTGAGGTGAAACTCCTCGCGACTGTCTTGGCGCTATGGCTGAGATCGGTAATTCCGGACCTAATACACCTGGATCAAACCGGATTCTTACCAGACAGGGCCACGAAACTCTACCTTAGGCGCACCCACAACTGGCTGCAGGAGGTGAGAGATAGGGAGCCACCGCACTGGTTTCTCTCACTTGACGCCGAGAAGGCCTTTGATGCGGTTCACTGGCCGTTCCTGGAAGGCGTTCTACAAAAATTTAGTTTTTGGCCCTAAATTTCAGACCTGGGTCCAACTCCTCTACACCAATCCACGAGCTAAGGTGAGGGTGAACGGGAGACTGTCGCGCGAAATTCAGATCCAGAGAGGGACACGACAAGGCTGCCCTTTGTCACCCCTCCTATTCACACTCCTCATCGAGATACTGGCAGCTAGGGTTCGACAGAATCCAAAGATCACCGGATTCCGTGTAACTGATACGGACCTGGCTCAAGAGAAGCTATCCCTCTACGCGGACGATGTACTCCTATACATCACCAACCCGGACACCACCGTCCCGGAGCTGTTCCTGGAATCGGAACGCTATGGTCGATATTCCAGCTATACCATAAACTGGCATAAGTCGATCCTATACGACCCCAGGGGAAGCGACCGCTGGACGACATTGCTAGAACAACTGATTGTTACTACGGAGGGCTTTCAGTATCTTGGGATCTACATCACCCTGGATAAGAAACTCTCGCTGCAAAAAAACTTAGAGAGGATCATGCTGAACTCCACCGCTGACATGGACCGCCGGCGACAGCTACCACTTACACTCTTGGGTAGAGCGGCCATGTACAAAATGATTATACTCCCCAAATATTTATATGCCCTACAAAACGAATACTATTTACTCCCAGACACGCTACTGAATAAAATCCACTCGGATCTCAGGACCTTTCTCTGGCTCGGTAAACAACCAGGAATAGCACTAACCACTCTCCAACGGCACCAATATAGCGGAGGAATCTCACTCCCCAACCTCGAAGCCTATTACTGGGCTGAACACATGACCCCAATCAATGAATGGCTACATGCTCAGGCAGATCATCCCACATATGCCCTGGAGCGACATAAACTGTCCCCACACAATCTATTGTTTTACTTACACGGAGGCTCTGCAAGGAAGCCAATGCTTCCGGCGACTGTCATTACATTACGTGCCTGGAATAAGGCTATGAAGCACACAGGTTGGGAGAAGACACCCACCCGGCGGACGCCACTATGGCACTGCAAGTGGTTAACTGAACTTCATAAACTTAAAGGATTTAAAAGGTGGGACGACATTGGAATCTCCACGATAGGAGATGTGATTGCTAGAGGGGAACTGAAATCCTTTCAGGCCCTGAAGTCAGAGTTTGGGCTCCAACACTCACAGCTCTTCAAATACACTCAGCTGCGTCATGCTTGGAGGGCACAGAACATACACCTATCGGGCCTTCCAGAATACGCTCCACTAGAGGGTAGGCTCCTGCAGGAACAGGTACAAGGGAAGGCAGTCTCACTCACCTACAAAACATTAACCAACAATATGCTGGGGGACCTGGTGAGAGATACTTGGGAGAGGGAGGTCAGAGCACTTGAGGACATAGATTGGGACGTAGTGTTAATGCATCCACGTGAGGTGGCGATTAAGTCTAGGCTCCGCCTCATCCAATACAACGTGCTACACAGAACCTATTATGATAGGGTGAGATTGCACAAAATGGGGAAAGCAGCAGACACTAGTTGCCTCCGATGCCACGGAGAAGGTGGTGATTTTTACCACATATTATGGTTGTGTGATGTGATACAAACCTACTGGAAACACGTCTTTACGGAGCTAAGTGAGGTATTGGAAGTACCGATTGCACAGGAGCCTAAGCTGGCTCTACTAGGGATGACTAACGACGTTGATCTGCCACGCCCCCTCCTGGTGTTCCTGGTTTTGGCCCTAGTGGTGGCAAAGAGGGACATTGCAAAACACTGGGGGTCACAGACCCCCCCGAGCGTGGAGGAGTGGAGAAGAGGACTAGACCTTTACATGGCGGCTGAGAGAGTGACCTATAAGTCAAGGAGTTGTCCCAGGAAGTTTCAAAAGGTTTGGTCCAAGTGGAGGCACTATCATGGTCTGGATGGGGGGCTGGGAGGGAGATGAACACAATAACAATCTGAGAATCTACACGGGCACGGAGGGAGGGACTGGGAGAGGGAGCTGAGAGTTACCGGTTTCTTGCATGGATGGACATTGCACCTGTATAATATGAGACTTAACAGCAAAGTACGACTGGGGAGGGGCGGGAGAGGGACTAGGGGGTTTAATGTTGCTAATTACATGACTGTACTGTTGAGTTATGACCAAAATGCAAATAAAAATATTTTTAAAGAAAATGCAAAGATCACGCTGCATGAAGATGGTTTGAGACTCGATTGATATCAGCTAAGTAGGAGAAGCAAGCCAGAGCACCCCTTTTGGATATCATCTTCAAAAGGGAAATATGATAAACCCAAGTACCATATGGAGGTTGGAAAGGTTTTCAGTGGGGGAAGGGGGCCACAGCTATCTGCTAGAGGTTCGAGAAAACAAGTATGCATGGGCACAGGGATAAAAATTCCAGAACATTCACTCCACATGCAGTGTAGGCCACCCTGTCCCAGGGTTCAGGAGCTCAGAGAAGGTCGGAGAAATGCGAGGCACCCAGATTCTAGGTTAGATGAAGTCCCCCCTGCATTGAGACAGGAGGCTTTCCCAATGCCCTTTCCTCAAAGCATTATGGCACTGTTGAACAAATATCGAAAAGATGGTTCACAGCTACCGATTACATATTTGATGAGGGGTTCAAAGTCACATTCAAAAGCCAATATACTGTCAGGGGCAGCCAAAAACTGAAATCAGTGGCTGAACACCCTGAGACAGTATGATAAATGATCTTAAAAGAACTGTTGTTAGGTCAGATAAAAGGTCCTTTGGTCACGCCTTCCTGCCACTTTTATAATATCCCTGCTGGTTTTAGTTCCAAAGATGAAGCCATAGCAATTCAGTTTACTATTATTCACAATGCACTATTTTCCCGACCTAGAGGGAGGGACAATCACTGATGGGATCAATTAAGAGCAATGTACAGTAGCCTGTGCATCAGTTGATGATGCCATAGAGTTATTTAGACCTACAGGCAGAAGACCTCTGACAGTTAATGTGGAAATTGAGGCAGCAGTCTGGTTACTTGGGGTTTACCCTGACAGCTTTCGTTTGTTGGGCTTCTAGTACAAAGATAAAATCTATTTTGACTATTTATGCCAATAGCTTGGGAAATTTCTTGTACTTAATTCGAGGAGTTTAGTAAATTGTTAGATTGGGAACTGCATAAGCGACACCCAAAAGGCTGCAAACTGCACTGTTTCGGTGAGTTTGTGTATGAATCAGACACAGACCAGTGTGCTTGCATCCTGGATGCTTTTGTTGAGCTAGCAGGATTACTTAAAGTCCCACTGCCAACAGGGAAGATGATAGGTCCTGCTACAAGGATGGTGTTTCTTGGCATCAAACTAGACTTGTTGAGGGGCATGTACAGGATACCACAGGGCAAGGTGGTGTTGCTTTTGAATGACATTCAAAACATGCTAGGCAAATACAAGACAGCTCTGCAAAAAAATAGAGGCCCTCAGGGGAAAAGTCAACTTTGCTAAATCCCATCAGTTAGTATGGTGCTTGCATGCTGATTGGCACAGCTCACAGTTTACATTAGTAAGAAAGCAACTATTCTTGTCCCTGCCCCTACCCTCGAGAAAATCATCTTTATCTTTAGATTTGACTGGATAAGGTGTATCCTTGTTATCTATGCTTTACAAATGACTAGTGCATTGCATTTTAGCATTGCATGAAGCAATGTGGCAATCATTTTGAAAGTATGAAAAGATTGTTTTCTATACGTGGAAGATGGCTGCTGTGTTGCGCTGTTAAACAACATGTGTGAAAGTAAAATAAACAATGTTTCTAGTCATTGCTACTGGCCTTGCCATTGCTGGAGCATTTTAAAAGTATTACATTGACAAAGGCAAAATATGAATGGAGGTGGAAAGTAGCCAATATTGTGTAGAGAAAATTTCCAGTCACTAACTAGTACAGCAGAAAACTTTCACATCACTACCACACCGTGGACCTGGGAAGACTCCCTTTACAGAACATAGTCCTGCTGGAAGAAAGAAAACTTCTGAGTCCTGTTGGTCACTCACCTACCATTCATCAGCAACAACATTAAAAAACAGTTTATGCTGAACTCCAAAATTGCACTACTGCTAACCATCTCCTGCATGACTGCTAATATGACTTCAGATCATACCACATTACAAAGACTGTTACTTACACATCACAGACTGCACCATTTACAAAGCCATTACATCCAGATCCTCCACCTATCTTGAAGCCAAGCTCACCATTTCTGGTGGCTCTTGCACAATCACAGCCAGGACACTTTAAGACTGGAGAATAAGTATAACAAACAAAAAAACAAGCTAGAATGCATTTTCCATCTATGCACTTAGAATTTTTTAACATGATTTGCACATCCATTAAACGACTAAAGCTGCTCCGTTTTAGGATCAGTTGAAGATGCACCTCTTTAAAGAACTCTACTGTTAATATTGAAAAGTCAGTGTCAATATGAATTAATACATAAAAAACAAAATTGCATATTTATTGACAAATTTGCCTGTTGTGAACTCCACTTCAACCCTGACTCAGAAATATGATGCAGTTAGGCAGGCCCTGAGATCCAAGCCATAGGTCCCTGATTGACAGGTCACATGTGGGTTGGCACACAGCCAGCAAACAAATGTGTGAACAGAGAATCCCAGATTAATCCCACAGATAGGTACAGTATACAGTAACACCACAATGGATTGTCCCCAATAAAGCACACCTGGCCGGAGGGATGCATGAGTACCCAAAACACCATAAATCCCAAATGAAGTTAGGAACACATAACCAATCAGGACACAGCACACATAGCACATGCAGTGATCATGTGCTCCCCATTGCGGATATCTTTACATGTTATCCACTGGTCGCATTGTGTCCACGCAAGGACAAGGCCCACCTGGATTCCTCATTCAATACATTAATTTATGGCTCCAAAGACAGAGGTTCACTTTCCAGCACCATTTTATTGCATTCAATGGGCTGTATAAAGACCCATGTTCAACTAATTGTAAATTGAGATAGTCCTCAGACTCTATACCTGTGACTGTGTTCCCGGCTGTATTGTTTAATTAAGCAAACTGTTTCTGTTATCCCAAATGCCTCTTGCCTCTTGTTTTTTCAAGGTGTTTCATGTTCAAGCAACATTTTGATGAGCAATCATCGGAGCTGATTGGTACCCTAAACCCGACTGCAGCCAATTAAAGGGGCCCCGCCCGACAGATACACATTTGCTCGTCAAGGAAGGTGAGCAGACACTGCAATTGATCGGAAGGTCTGCTGAATACGAGGGGCGGAGGTCCATCCTAAAGCAGTCATCACAATGGGTAACAGACTACATTGGAACCTTAGTATAGCATGTGGCATATGACAAACTAGGGAGAAGCATAAAAAGGTAAACTGAGCACCCTGCCACTGACAGAAATCTAGAATATTACCTGTTTTATAAGTATTAGGTGAGTAGCCACAAGGCAACCTCGGAGGAGATCCCGCAAAAGTCACCTTTTTGCGCTAGCCAGCACGCAGGGAAAGGTGAATATTTATTGTATTTATTGTCGGAGTTGACACCTCAATCTTATTTTTTAATCTTAATGGGTTTCTCAGTGCCACAGGTTTCTCAACACCGTTGGTATCTGAAAGAAGGGAGAGGTGTTGGATACTTCGACCACTTGGCGTAACACAGTGGCACGCTTTTTCCACTGGGTGTGACACAGCTGGTATACTTGGACCGCTGGGATTGACACAGATTGGACAATTGGCCACTTGGTGTGATACAGGGTGCAATTTGGACATTTGGGGAAAAGATTTGGACCTGGCAGATTAGGTGAATGTTTTCAGCAAATAGGGGCCTGTGGTCAAGTTATTCCTTTTAGTCCCTGCAAACTATTGCTATTATTTTTGTCCCAGAGACAACATCGACAGGCTATCAAGTTCACTTAGTCCATGTACCATGTAGAGCTTCCCCTGATCGCAGGAAAGCATGCGCTAGGAGCAGGCTAAAAGATTGTTTTTTTACAAAGTCATCATTTTTTATCTCTTAGTTTTTTAGGTGTTGGTCGCTTGGACTGATACAGATACAGATGCTATGCTTGGCCTCTGGGTGTGATACAGAGTGCAGTTATTGATGTAAGGTACGTGTGTGATGTTGTGGTATTGTTAATTACTGTAAATGGTGTTATGTTCTAAGTAGTCTGTTTTTGTTGATGTTTCATAGGAAGGTGCCGCTGTTTCTCAAAAACCGTATTTAATGCCAAGAGTAAATATTTTTCCGATACTGTTTCTGTTGACTAAATGTACTTTTTCCTATGTTGCAATCCATCATATGCTTTTATTTGTGTTAAGAAATGTTTATGTTGAACTGTTGATGCAATTGTAGATAGCGCTGAGCTCATAGTTACATAATTAGAAGCATATGAGACAAAGTCCTGTGCACACGTATATAGAGGTATTAGGTTTTGATGTCAAAACCAGATGTATTAAAAACTGTTTATAGAAAGAATAATGGAGGTCGATTTCCAGGGTTTCAAGTTGAATAAATTATATCTTGCTTCGATCAGTACAAAAGAAACAAACCAGCCGACACGTGTCGCGACACACCGTGCAACAGTGTGACTTTTCAGGGCTGTAGGTTTGGTGTATATAATTATATCGCGGCGCGTGTGTTAATTCCAACCCGGTCGCGGTCTAATGAGGGTCAAAGGGCAATGCAGGGAAACAGAATCCATAATCCCTGGTGTCTCTGGTATAAGGACACGGAGGCAGAAAGGATGGGTGCGTCTGATCGCTAGAAGGAGACCTGAGCTCCTGTTGCCGGGAACCGTCAAATAGTACCGTGTTCCGGATTTTTTTCAAATTTATTTATACAAACATGTATACATTACAAAAAACAATGAAATGTTATAAAGTATATGAAATAATGAAATAATAAAAGTAATGAGAATTAATATGTTCATTGTCACTGTTGTGATTCAATGTAGTTTGTAGCCCAGAAGAGAATAAGTCTCTAATAGAGCAGAAACATAGGCCAGGAGGGAGTATATTCAGAGTTTTCTTGGTTATTTTCTCCTCTTCTCCCTGGCCTGAAAGTATGATTTGTTGAGGGGGTCCCCTAGTATGCAGTGATCTTCAAGAAAGCCCAGATCAACAGTCCTGCACTACAAATAGCAAAAAATGTGTTAGCACCTCCCCCACCATAAGCAGATATGGAGGTTCTCTCACCCACTCTCCCCGCATTAGAATACTCCAACACACCAGTTGAACAATGAATGGCCAGGCCCAGGTATGAGAGATTAACAGACCAGCAGGTGTAGGCAGCCCTAGAAGTTCAACCACCCATCCACTGTGTCTCACACCCATAACCGAAGCAGCACTGAGAACGCACACCCTACTGGTCTAGGTGAACACACCTGAGTGAAAGGCAGGTTAGTAGTGGTTCTGCACAGTGATATAGCTAGCAGCAGTGAGGTAGAGGGCCCCAGCCCACCGGAGACCGCTGAGGATAGTGAGACTACAGGACTTGCAAAGTCAACCAAAGGGGAAAGACAGGACCCGATGCTTGAGGCAGAAGAGGCACACAATGACACAACTCATACTGTCAACTACGAGCCAAGCAGAGGAAGAACCAGAAGTCATGGCACTTTTTTCACAAAATACCATACAACTTTGTAATAGACGCAGGGCTGGCAAGATCATGCCTAAGAGAAGGGATGGTTCCCTTATCGAAAAACACCACAGGTATAGAGGGCTTCTTGGGTACAGTGTCAAGGATCCCCTTCACAAAACCCCTTGAACTAAAGCTAGGAGGCAATCAAGTGAGAGGACAGGTATTTTATTTCTCGTCATCCACAACTAATCTAGTAGGAAGAGATCTGCTAGCAAAATTAAGAATGCCCTTCCAGTTTACCAGCTATGGGACCAAGGCCTGCTCTTTCGTAGGGGCTCCCACCCTAGGATCTGTATTCTTTAAATACGCCCTCATCACAACTATACCAACAAAGACACTGACACCCCAACCAGACCACCTTCACTGAGGCAGTCTTGGCATACACGGGATGACACTTGGGTATCAGCAAACTCATTCGGCAGTGGGTGCATCGCACACACCACCTCCTAGTTGAGACAGCTAAAAGGACAAAACCTTTTGCAACTTGCTGCTATTACATTAAATACTCGTCCACTGGGTCCAAAGGGTCAAAACTAGAACTGGAGGCAGGGCATGGCGGAAGCAATGGTCATACCAGCAACATCCAAAGTACCTTTTGAAATGCTGAGCTCAGACAATGCCACCACCATGGCACCTCTGGGTACCTGGGAATTACATAGATGAGGTTGTCTGGTGCAGTGAGGTCCTTTCCCCCTACCTGTGGAACCCCTTTCTGCTGTTAAATACAATACCTAATACGTTTAGCTATCGTACAAAATGCTGCATGTAGGGGAGGTAGAAACCCACCGTGAGGAAATGTCCCCACTGATCACTGGGAAAGGAAGGCTGATTAGGAGACGAGCAGCCAGACAAAAACACACCCCACTTGGTGAACCACAAAGACGATCCTCAAACATAGGCAAGCCCAGAAAGACTGATAAATTGGTCCAACACAAATTGAAAAAGACCCCTGTCAAGGGGGCCGTGTTGGGCGCAAGCATTCAAATGTCACCAGTCTTAAAGGGAACTCCACCTCCAAACCAAGGAGGTTTCAACCTATTTTACTATTGCTACAGGATGGGCCACCTGGCAGACAGAGGCTGGTAAAAAGCACACCATGAATAGAGATTGATGGGCCAGGGTCAGACACCACAAAATCCTCACCCAGAAAACCAAGCATAAGGAAACCAGAATAAACCTTACATTCAGCCGAAGGGAAGTCCGACAGCTAATGCACCAGTGCAACAGGGATCAGGTAGTTATACAAGCATGCGGCAATCACAGACAGGGTACTCAGGCCAACTGAAACAGGGCTACGACCTTGGCAGGGAGGGGTAACTGTCTGGAGAGGTAATGTGTTCACACAAACACAGAGTCCACATGCACAGTAAGATAAAACCCAGAGTGAGGTACCTTCCCTTCACCCACATCCCAAGAATTAACTATACCAAAACCAAAAGAAGATCCAATGAGAAAGAGCTGGGAATACAAACTTTTACTTGCATCTGGGGAATCAGGGTTGCTCTAGGTGTTCTGTCGATCGGGTATCCTCACTAAAGTTCACCATTAAGGGTGCCTATGGGAGCCAAGGCCCCACTCTGCTACTAACTCCCCAGAGTGGGGTTGGCTGACCCCAATCCAAGGGGAGGGCAGTCTGACGAGGGGGCAGAGCTGCTCCCAGAACAAGTACTTAAAAAGCAAACATCCAGATTCCCGCATCAAAAGTCAATATAATGGGTTCCAACCTACCAATTCAAAAGGCTCCCATTCTCAGGCATTATGCTCGGGACCAAAGATCCTTCATGGCGTGTACTTCCAACAGCACCCCATAACAACTAGAAGCTCCGGCCTAATGAAGGCTTCCTTTCAGTTCTAAAACAAAGCTGTACTCAAGTGACGTTTACAGTATAGCACTATGCATGGTTAGTGAAGATCCCACAACCTGCGCCGCACCTCTTGACTGCTTCACAATAAGGTATGAGGCAGTCAAGAGGTTCATCAGGTTAGCCAGATGTCCTGGAGTTATGAGGCAGTCCCGGTCCACCCATCATTCCTAGGCAGAGTTCAGCGAAGGTTCTTGCCTTGGCCCTGAGCTCCCACGTTCTTATGATCTAGATTATGTTTTCTTTCCTTTCCTTCAGGTTTTTCAAATCCTCAAAGTCTGGTCACTGTGCCAAACCTCTCCAACATAGCAACAGGAGCAAGCCCACTAATTAGAATTCCCTAGCAACGAGACAGGATTCAAATACACTGGAAAAGAAAACGTGGTCCGAGGGAGAGAGGGCGCCTGAGAGAGGAGAGTTGCCAAGGCCCATCACAGCTCCAGGCAAGAGTAGAAAACAGAATTAACTCACCCCCCACATGAGGCCTAAGCATATAACAATCACACCGGGCCTCACATACACCATCCAGCGAAAGCTGCAAGCTCCGACCTCGGCACCACAAGACCGCATGAGCAAGGCTACATGGGAGCCAGGTAACAACTTTCCAACCTACTCCCCTCATGATAAGAGAGATCACGCAAGATCTAAGGAAGCACCTAAAAACCCAAAAAAGAAGCCTAATCTTAGCCCAAAAAGAAGTCTCTAGAGAAAGGGTGGAGTTGAGATATCTGGCACCACAAGGGAGGGGCACGTTGCACGCCGAGAGCAGAGAAGAATGCATATATATGATCTCGGGCATTTTGCAACCTACCAGCAACTCTTAGCAACAACCAGCCTGCTCCTCGCACTCTCGCACCGTTGTAAGTTGAAAGTAGCCAGCACCATTGGCCCCCCATGAACATACCAATAGAGACAGAGTCTCAGGAAATTGGCAGCACCCATAAAACCCTGTATACAAACTGATACAATCCACCCCTATGCTCAGAAGTACTCCATAAACTGTTCATTCTGATCCAAATACCCAGTTAGGTAGAAAGGCTCATAAAATAGAATAATTTGTCTGATCACCAATAAGTCACCTTTAAGTTTAACCATCAAAAAGATACCACGATTGGGGCCACCATTCCGTGTCTAAATAAATATTGGATAAAAGGAGTGCGGAGAACACTTCACTGAGGGAAATACTGGAACACCGAAGAAAAGATCATTAATGAAGGCACACATGCAATGTTTTTCTGAATTAACCCCTTCGCCGCGGGGCTAATTCCCCCGCGACGTGAGAGGGAGGGGGCCACGTGTGGTGCCATGGTGCTTATGACGAGCTCGGCTCGTCATGCAGCACAGTGGCGCTGTGCTTATGACGAGCTGAGCTTATCATGACTTCGCCCACTCAATGGAACGCCCCACACAGGAGGGGAATTATCCCCGCGTGGGCGTTCCGCGGCAGTCATGACGAGCAGAGCTCGTCATGAGCACCCAAAGTGTTAACAAATGAACCAATTTCTCAGCCAACAGGTCTGCAATCAAACCTCCAAGTGCACCACCTTTGCAGCTGCCACATCACGCAAAGCACGGATCTAATGTGGGTAAATCAAAATAATAAACTGCACTTTGAATTTTTTTGATCTAACTGTTGAATGAAAACACCAGATAACCAGTGGATCACAGACATCTCCCCTGGATCCATCTCAAAGACGTGCAATGTTCACTAGCAAGATATGTATTTTTTGTACTTCTTTGTACCCTCTGTCTAGTTTGGGTGCTGCTGCACCTATTCACTGCTAAAGAACTACCTAGCCAAATGGAGTCTGTTCAGAAACTATCACAGGGTTATCTCCCATGTCACTTATAAATACACCGACCCAAACACTAGTATTCCCCATGAGCTACACAGCACCTTTTTTCAGCCAGGTCATGTTACGTCTGTTCACTGATACCACATGCAGTAGGCACTGACCGACTTCACTTGTCCAAAGAGGTAGCCCCTTAGAAAGCAAAAGGCCTTCTCCACTTATACCTATGCAGAATCAGAGACAAAATCCAACCCAATGAGTTAGAATCCCACCGAGCATTAGTGAATCTGACCGTTTTAAAAACCAAACGGACAGCTCTATACCTTTTCAATGAGCCTAGTTTTATTCAAACTGAGCTAGACAAGATTTGCAGAAAGGGCACCATATGAGAGGATTCTGTTTGACCCCGAGACTTTCTAGACAATAAATTCTTGGTGGTAGCAAAACCCCCAACTCGATGCACAAACACATAAGCTCCTGCCTCCATTTATGGTACAAAGGTGGCCCTTAGAGTGTCTGGGGCAGTCTTTTTTACCAACAAGTAGAACCCGACATGGAGTTCCTACATAGGGTCATCCAGCTCAATGAGGTGAAGGAAAATGGATATCGCAATGGAGGATTGAATGAGAGCATAGACGTCCATGTCAGGAAATCTGTGATACCAAAGTAGGTGGATACACTTGGCTAAAAGGGAAGGGGCAAGCCGTAATTGTACGGAAACTTACATATTATTTATGTTTCAGAGTAAAAGGAATGTTTCCACTGGCATGAATGAAAATTGTGGCACAATCCTGCACATTCCTGACATGCAATGAGGCACCTCCATGCTTGCCTACACTCAGCTCGTATCGGAATGGTACGGACTCTTTTCTCTGGTCATCATACACACCCCAACCCTGGTCATTCCCAGTGAAAAACCATAGGAGGTGTACCTGCACACACTAAGGAAAAATAGAATCTTGCTGCGTCAAGCTCGTGAAAAAAGAACCATAGATTATTTTAGTTGGGCTCCGTACAAAGACATTCCAGAAGAATTTAGACTTCTTGGACTCATAATGACCATGCTCGCAACCTTGGTATCATCCTGGATAGCAAGTTATACATGCAGAACCAAATCAATGCAGTCTCTTTCGCCTACTTCCACACCCTTTGCATGCTCCACAATATTTTCAAGTGGCTCACAGTCAACACTAGAAGGACCGTCATGCAAGCCCTCATCACCAGCAGACTGGACTAAAGAAACATGCTTTATGTACGAATCACCCCTCCTGAAGAGACCCCAAACAATACAGAACTCCACGGCAAGACTCATACTAGACCTCCCCAGAAGAAACCACATCACACTCCATCTCAAGAAACTTCACTGGCTCACGTTCCTAAAAAGATGCCGGTTCAAGAAATTGACCCACTTTTACAAGGCCCCGCAAAATGAAGGACCTGCATACATAAACAGATGACTAACATTACCTAAATGCCATCTACCCACACCGATGCCTTGGTCACTGCTGGCTGGGTGAGCACAGCACTGACCATGACAACAATGCACCCCGATGCCAGCCATGTATCGACTCCGATATCATCACCAAGTCCGCTGCAGAAACCTGGACTGAGGGCACTGCTCGAGGAGCGCACAAAGCACCGCCCTGAGGACCTGTTTATACCAGCACCTCCTTTACAACATCCTGGACCCGAAAGCCAATGTGGGTGACATCCCAAACTCAACGACACACTGCACCGTCATATGGCTCCACCACCTCACCACCACCACCTCCTCTCCCCTGCACAGCCAGCACTCAACCTCTGTGACAGTAAGGAACTAATGCCGCCTTGGCCCATTGACACCTCACCTCCGTGATGCCGTGCAACGTCTTTTGACTTCATCATTTTCCAAGGGAACTGTTTTGTGATCCATGTGACTCCATGGCCGGTGCACACACTCCGCAGTTGGGCTGTACAGTGGATTTGTACCTGTCACAAAGTTGAGCTAGCTCCAGTTGGAGCCATTGTTTTCTCAGAGATATATATTTTTACCGGAAGCATTTTAAAAATATTATTTTGAGATATGAATGCTGGGATTTTAGTAATTTTGGTCTTGTTTAGGTTTAGAGAAATATACTTTATTTTTCTAAACTGGTGTGGTGTCCATTTGTATTGTTTTCACTGTTTTATGTACAAATACTTTGCACATTGCCTCTGAGATAAGCCTGACTTCTTGTGCCAAGCTACCAAGGGGTTGAGCAGGTGTAATCCCCTTGCCCTGACTAGAAGCAAGGGTCCCTAATTGAACAGGCTGTATACCACTGCCAACTAGAAACCACCATTTGATGCTTATGAGGTAGCTCCAGAGGTGCACAGGGTCTCTGAAGTGGATTTGGGGAACTTGCCCAGGGAGTCATATTCCTAGTGGTAGGGGACACTCTACTGGCTCACAAACAGAGTGGCAGTGAGAGGGGTTCCCCTGTGGTAGAAGCCCTGGTAGAGAAGTATGGAGACGCCCCATAACAGTCAGATATGGTCTCATCAGTCTCAGGAGGGTGATGTGGGGTACTTTTTCAAGACACTGGATGGTGTGATTGAAGGTAGCATGGTTAACACATGTGTTGAGCTGCTCAATTTGATTGCTGGAGTGCATATGTTCAGTAACGGTTTTCCAAAGCTATACCAACATCTGTGTTGGCATTGCTTTGTCTGACCCCTGGGAGCTTGCACTGGAGGTGGACCTTTTGGTGGATTCCAGAGGGTCTGATAAGGCTTTTGGGAGTGATCCTTAAGGGATGGCTCAGATTTTCTCCAATTGAGGGAGGTAGGGAAAGTTTGCAGTGACCGGATAGGTCCCAGTAGAGTGGGATGGGCAAGGAGTCCCGTGTCCTTTCTCAGAGGAGAGGGGGTGGGAGTGGGTAGAGGTCTAGGTTGCCCCACAACCTGTCCAAGGGCCTGGATGGTCCCCAGAGAGAGCACCAGGAGGCCATCCCCTGAGCATGACCCCCTTGTGCAGGAGAGCTGGGGGCGTGGCTATCAGAAGCATCACACCAGTTCTGGTATCTGGCAGTGTCACTCTAGGTGGGAGAGTACAGAAGCCCAGAGAAAGGGGTGCGGGGGGAGACAGTCCCCAGTGGGAGGACTGGCGGGTCAGGGGTTGTCAGCTCTGAGGTCAGAGCACTCCAGGACTGACCCTGGTGAGGCTATTTGCGGCCTGGGGGTCTTCAAGCACTGATAGACAGGAGGCTGGAGGCCTGTGCCAGGCAGACCCTCCCACAACACCTGAGGAAGTTGTTTTCCTTGGGGGGAGTAGGGTTGCTCCCACAAAAGTACAGGCTTGCCTGGCACAGGTCCACCCTAATGGTAGAGGCCCTGGGTTGGAGGGACAGGCTCAGGGTGCCCCCCTGGCCTGGAGAGAGGGGCAACTTCTACCAGTAATCCCACTATTTTGTCTTCTGGGGGTACCACTCGGGTGGGAGGCTGTAGAACCTCAGAAGGGATGGTAGGGGGAAGCCTTGCCCCTGACTCCTGACCAGCCTGAGGGTACAGACCCTAGGCTGGGAGACCAGTTGCAGGATAGCACCCTTTAACCAGTGGGAGAACTGTGCAGGTCACTTGCTACAGGTGCACTGACATTTCTGGAGTCTGGGGGTACCTCCCCACAGTATACCAGAATCCTGAGGGTAGGACAGGGTAATGGAAAGCCCACCCTAGTCTCCTATCCAGCCTCAGGGTACAGACCCTGGGCTAGTGGACCAGTGTCAGAATGCCATTCCTGACCTGGCAGGATGAAGAGTGGACAAAGGGTGCCAAGCACCTGCTGCTACCACCCCCACTCTCAGATGCCACAGAGGTTAGAGAGCCTTAAGAAACCTGAGGCCTGGCTCTTGTCACTGACAGCTGTCAGGAGCCACTGTGGCAGTAAGGAACCTCCGCCGCCAAGGCCCAACAATGCCACTCCTTCATGACACTGTGCAAGGTCTTTTGACTTCATCATTTTTCAAGGTATGCGTGACTCCGTGGCCAGCCCGCGCACCTCGCAGCTGGCACCATATTGTAGATTTGTACCTGTCACAAAGTTGAAATAGCCCCAGTTGGAGTTAATGTCTTATAAGAGCTAAATCTTTATCGTAAAACATTTAAAAGTGACATTTTGAGTTATGTATGTTGTTTTTTTGGTCTTTTGATCTTGTTTGCTTTATACAACTTTATTTTCCTAAACTGTTGTGGCGTCCATTTGTAGTGTTTTCACTGTGTTACTGTGTGTGTTAGGTACAAATACATTACATGTTGCCTCTGAAATGGACCTAGCTGCTCGTGCCAAGCTACTAAGAGGTTGAGCAGGGGTTATCTTGAGTGTGTAATCCCCATGTTCTGACTAGAAGGAAGGGTCCCTACTTGGACAGTGTGTATACCACTGCCAACTAGAAACCGCCAAAATTCCTGATGAACATTTAGGGAATTACCTGGGTAATGGGACACTGACTCTTGCCATCCAAACAATGCACCATTTACATAGAGACATGCATGAGGAGAGTGGTGTCCCTGAGCAGGAGTGGTTCCTAAATTAATTTTCTTGGCTCCCTCTGTGGCTTTATGGATTGTGCATGTAATTGTTGCAGGTTCTCATCATGTTTTTTCTTGTGTGTGGTTTTGAGCAATCGAGGATTTCCTGCTATACAAATGTAGTCCTCAAATTGGGTAGAACGGAAGTAACTATGGAAGTAGTTATTGTCAAAACCAAAGAACAACAGTCCCCCAATAAAGTAACTGGCATGAAGTATGAGTGCCAGTATAAGATAGTATAGTTGAAAATTCAACTAGAGGGGGCAATGTTAATATTGAAATAGTCGATGTCAATATGAATAATGGTACATTCATGTATAAAAATGAAATCGCATATTTATTCCCAAATTCACCCATTGTGAACTCTACGCCAACCCCGACTAAAATAAATGTTGTTAGATGCTGATCGACAGGTCACAGTTGAGGTGGCACATAGCCAGCAGACAAATGCGCAAGCAGGAAATCCTAGATCATTCCCACAGATATGCGCAGTGACACCACAATGGTCAAGGGAGATTGGCCGCAATATAGCGCACATGGCCTGAGGGGTGTGTGCATTACCAAAACACCATCAAGTCAGATGTCAAATGAAGTTAGGAGCATGTAGCCAATCGGAACACAGCACACACAGTACATGCAGTTGTCATGTGCTCCCCATGCCATCTGGACATGTCACCCACTGGCCGCATTGTGTTCACACAAGCTTGAGGCCTACCTGGATTCCTCATCCAACACATTACCTTATAGTTCTAAAGACAGAAGATAATATTCCTTACTGAAAAAGGTTTGCCTGAACTATTTTATTTTATTCAATGAACAGTATAAAGAGCCATGTTCGACAGATTGGAAACTTGAGACAGTCCTCGGACTGGCATGTGACTGTGTTCCTGGCCATATTGTTTAATTAAATTAACTGTCCTGTTTTGCCAAACGCCTCTTGTCTCCTGTTTTTTAAGGTATTTCATGTTCAAGCAACACAACATCACAATGCATTAATATGTAACCCAGCTACATCACCTGCCACATGCTGACTGTATGTTTGCTTTTGACCCGGTACACACTCCTCTGCCTTTTGGATAGACATCTGCTATACAAATACCACACACATATTACAATAACATAAGGACTCCTGGGTCCTGCTTGCATCCAGGGACTGGGACTGGACACCAAGGGTAAAGCAATTGGCTTCTGGCTCGTCTGCTTCATGGACACAAAAATCAGAAGGGCTCCTGACTCTAAGAGGGTTCAGCTGACCTCAAATGACTGAAACTTGTAGGAGACTGAGGTCGCGAATACCTGCCACCTAGACGCCTGTCCCAATGAGGTAGGGCTGAAGGACTGACCAAATGGAACATTCAAGCAACACAGTAACCAATATAGTAGCAAAATCATGGATGTTAGTGGTGCACTTGATACAATGTATCCAGTCTGGTGCACTTGATACAATGTATCCAGTCATTAGATAATTGGAACTTTCTGCACCAGCCTTTCAAATAAAAGTACAATAACACAGTAATGCAGTTTTTGAACCAATGAAAATGTAATTTATTTTTTAAAATAAAAGATGTTATCATCACCAGGTGATCATGTTCATTACGCTTTCAACCCAAGGACCTTTAATCCCTTGGACACTTTGCTTCAAGTAATGTTTAGTGTTTGCAACTCTAATTTATGCTAACATCTAAAACCCTGAGCACAATACATGACAGCCATTTAGCAGTGTACTTTTATCTCGCAAAGGAAGGGGGCACGGCCTCAAAGTTTAAAGAGAGTGTTGATTTCCTTTAGCAAGGCACTGCAACCTCCTGGTTTTGGGAATATTGGTCACTTAAAATTGTGGTATCTTGCCTCCTGGGTGTTTTGATGTGTTGAGGAGGATGGTCGAATATCTGCCTGGCACACAAAAATGGATATGGTCTAAAATCTCTGGTAGCAGAGGTCTCTTGGTGTATTTGGTTTAGTGTCACCATTCATGCTCAACAGCACATTTTTCAGTTTCTTCTGGCAGCTCTCATCTGGTTTCTACTGAAGAGGGAACAGGGATTTTGGGAGCTGTGTCTAAATGCCTGAATTCCTTTGGTTGGCTGGGGAATTTCATTCAAGCAATACCACTGAAGCATCAGCTGATCATTTAGGCTTGTGACTGGCCGCAAGGAAGTTTGCAGTACTCTGTACCACACTATGGAATCTACAACAGCTACAGGGACGTAAGGGTTCCATGTCAAACTAACTGTGTTCAACTAGCTGGAGGGAATCCAAAACGTATATGTAAAGTTTTAGGCACTTGCAAATCTCGTAGCCTATCACAGTCAATTCATTGTCTGATTTCAAAAGGCCCAGTCAAGTAGACAGGGGCATAATTTCCCTCCAGGAAGGTCATTATCCCAGAATGCAATCCAAGGGTCACTGCCTGCATGAAAAAGCAAAGGTACTAACACAGGATTTAGGATAATTGATACTCTTCACTTAAAATTCTCATTTTACTCTGTCTAAATGCCTGAGAATTTCTTAGCATCGCGTTAAACAACCTCAATGAAGATAGTCAAACCTCTGTCAGACCCAAAGAATTCGAAGGGGATCTCGAAGGCGCAAAAGTACATCCATCTAGCCTCTCAGATCAGTCTAGTTAGCTGGCTGGCGAAGCAGGTGCTTGACCACTCCAATATCATGGAGTAAGTATTATCACCAGGCAGAGTAACGACTAAGCTTTGTTGCACATGTTCTTGAGGAAGCTATTTTCCAGTCTCTGGCAAGGAGTAGGCTTGGCTTTTACGTGCAGTGTCCATGTCTCTGGATTCCTTAAACTGGATGATGGTTTACTCTCAGGTAATATCAGAAAGGCAGGCAAGCAGAGATTAAGCAAGATGTATACGCTTGCTCCCAGCTAGGAGGAAGTGGGCCACAATCTGATTCACATTCTAGAATAAAAATAAGCAGCAAGGTCTGTGCAGGTTCAGGCGAGAATGTTTTTCAGCAAGATGATGGATAATTCAGACCTATATTTCCAAGTATAGAGTGTTGGGCATGTACCAATGCCAATCACAGCATTCTGTGGGTTACAAAGATCCAACCGATCAGGCTATGACACAGGTCTTGTCTGAAGAGCCTTGTGGCAAAGTCGTGACCTCGGAATGCAAAGTAGATCACTCTACCTATATGCAGAAGTTGACGTACACTTTCAAGTGCTATACTGGCAGGGAATTGGGTATGTTTCCTGCATACAGCCCTTGAAAAAATGAACATTAAAAGAAAAAGCAGTTAGTGGGATGTTGTCTGAGAGAAGCAGACATCCTCCATTTTGTAGCCAACAATATTCTACTAACGAATGTTCACACATAGCTATGGGTAATGGGAACAAATGGTGCAGAAATTATTTTTGCAAAGCATTTGACATATAAACAGTGCTCAGTTGGTCACAGCCATCTTTTTTAGCAATGTTGTACACAAACGTTATATGAACATTTTGAACATTCAAAAATATTAAACGTGAAGGGTCACTGCCTTCCCCAGGTATCTGGACTTAAGATTAACAGAGAGGTCAATAGACAGCTTCCCTGGGATACACAAGGAGCCAAAGTGCGGCCACCAGGCAAGGACTAGCTTCAATAGAGCAGGGAGACAAGTAGCGTGATTCCCCCTGCTGAGCAAGCTTCTAAGAGGGGCAAGTAATTTGAGAGGTTCTAAAAGACTAGAGGCTCCACAACCACTGACAAAAATTGGAAAAATGTTGGGGAATCTTGAGTCAAAAGGCAAATGTGGAAGGAAATTCACGCCAGCTGTCATGGTTCTGGACTTTTTGCCTATAATTACCACAAGATATGACACATTTTCAGTGTTCCTGCAGAGCATGATTCTTGGTGCTTTCAGAACTAAAGGTAATACAATTTTCTAACCACAGGTATAATCTCTAGATTTAATCCTCAATTAGCATAGTTAACTGCAGTTGGTGAAATTGTTCTCCAGATGTCATCATTGGTATTATTATAAGTACTTTTAATTGACATGGACAATATTCTATTATGTCACTGATTTTGCTTCGACTCCTTTAGTCTGTTGACTAGGGGGCATATGTATGAACTGAATTTTTACTCACATATGCTGCGAATCGCAAAAAAGCAGCGTTTGCGACTAAAAATTCACAAAACGGGATGTAGTAGGAAAATCGCATCGGAAAATTAAGGAATCGCAAAATTTGTGAGTCCTTAATTTTGCTTAAGCATTTAAGGAACCGCAAATTGCTATTCCTTAAAAGTTTGGCAGCAAGCACTCAAGTTTTGCAATTTCTCCTTAAGAAATAGCAAATTATCACCAACTTCAAGTTGGTGGTAATTTGCGATTTCTTTCACAAAAGCACTTTTTGGCATTTGTGAAGGTGCCATGTGGTGCATATACATGCCCTTAGGACATGTATGTGCGCCATATGTGCACACATGTCCATTTCAGGGGTGCATCATGGTGTCCTTATGACACCCTTGCATCCTTGAAATTATTCTCAATTTGAGATTCTCAAATTGAGAATCGCAAATTGAGAATGGTAAAGTATTCCTTAATTGCGATTTCGCAATTTGCTAATCGCAATTATGGAATACTAAGAAATTGCAAACAAAATTGCGATTTTTTACATACATCCCTTTTTTGCAAATCTCAAATAGCAATTCTCAAAAAATCGCTATTTGAGAATCGCAAACAGGGTTTTTCATACATATGCCCCTAGGTGGAAAAATCCAATTGCTGTAAATGAGGTGAATGTACAAATGCATTTTTCGGATGTGTCATGCCTGTTGGGGTCTCAAAACCTGCTTGTTACACTCAAGGACTGTGTCACCCCTTGGGGTTTGGTTATGTGTATTTGTATATCGTGCAAATCACCCAGACACGTAACTTGGTACTGAAGCAGTTTCTTGAGGAATTAAAAAAAATGAGGAGGCTCTGATTTACATGGCAAAAAGAACAATTGATGGACAGAATGCAGAACAATGGCATACATTCACAGCAGAACAGAGATCTGGGCCTGAATACATTTTTATTTTTTGCTCCAAATGCCATTCCAGTTTGAACCCAGCTATATGCAAATCAGTCATGACCTTGCGCCCAATGGAAACAGCCCAGTCTGAACTGCCAGGTCAGGTCTTTCCTGGACTAGAAACAATCATCCTAGGACCGGTTTCAGGGTTTCACCCCTTATCAGCCAGGATACCCTGACTCCAGTGGCATTGAGAGCACAGGAACCATGTCTGGGCATACCCATCCCACTTGGGGTGACAAGTGCAAAAAGAACAATTGATGGACGGAATGCAGAACAATGTCATACATTCACCCTAGTACAAAGATCTGGGCCTAAATCCATTGTTTTCTTGCTCCCCGTGCCATTCCAGTTTGAACCCAGTGTGAACCCAGTCATCAGTCTTGACCCTCGGCCAACATGGGCAGTTCAGGCTGGACTGTTCCCATGAGGCACAGGGTCAAGACTGATTTACATATGGCCAGGTCTAAACTGGGGTGGTATCTTGAGGAATTAAAAAAAATGAGGAGGCTCTGATTTACATGGCAAAAAGAACAATTGATGGACAGAATGCAGAACAATGGCATACATTCACAGCAGAACAGAGATCTGGGCCTAAATACATTTTTATTTTTTGCTCCAAATGCCATTCCAGTTTGAACCCAGCTATATGCAAATCAGTCATGACCTTGCGCCCAATGGAAACAGCCCAGTCTGAACTGCCAGGTCAGGTCTTTCCTGGACTAGAAACAATCATCCTAGGACCGGTTTCAGGGTTTCACCCCTTATCAGCCAGGATACCCTGACTCCAGTGGCATTGAGAGCACAGGAACCATGTCTGGGCATACCCATCCCACTTGGGGTGACAAGTGCAAAAAGAACAATTGATGGACGGAATGCAGAACAATGTCATACATTCACCCTAGTACAAAGATCTGGGCCTAAATCCATTGTTTTCTTGCTCCCCGTGCCATTCCAGTTTGAACCCAGTGTGAACCCAGTCATCAGTCTTGACCCTGCGCCAAAATGGGCAGTTCAGGCTGGACTGTTCCCATGAGGCACAGGGTCAAGACTGATTTACATATGGCCAGGTCTAAACTGGGGTGGTATCTTGAGGAATTAAAAAAAATGAGGAGGCTCTGATTTACATGGCAAAAAGAACAATTGATGGACAGAATGCAGCACAATGGCATACATTCACAGCAGAACAGAGATCTGGGCCTAAATACATTTTTATTTTTTGCTCCAAATGCCATTCCAGTTTGAACCCAGCTATATGCAAATCAGTCATTACCTTGCGCCCAATGGAAACAGCCCAGTCTGAACTGCCAGGTCAGGTCTTTCCTGGACTAGAAACAATCATCCTAGGACCGGTTTCAGGGTTTCACCCCTTATCAGCCAGGATACCCTGACTCCAGTGGCATTGAGAGCACAGGAACCATGTCTGGGCATACCCATCCCACTTGGGGTGACAAGTGCAAAAAGAACAATTGATGGACGGAATGCAGAACAGTGTCATACATTCACCCTAGTACAAAGATCTGGGCCTAAATCCATTGTTTTCTTGCTCCCCGTGCCATTCCAGTTTGAACCCAGTGTGAACCCAGTCATCAGTCTTGACCCTGCGCAAAATGGGCAGTTCAGGCTGGACTGTTCCCATGAGGCACAGGGTCAAGACTGATTTACATATGGCCAGGTCTAAACTGGGGTGGTATGGTGAGCAAATGAATGATGGATTTAACCCACATCTCTTGACTGGGTTTGAATTTTTTAATGAGTTCTGCATTCCATCCATCAATTGTGTGTCTTTTGCTTTCTCACCCTAAGTGCGCTGGTATGCCCTGGTATGGATGCCAGGCTCACTGTGCAACTGGATTCAAGCTATCCTGGCTGATGAGTGGTGAAATCCCGAAATCACTCCTTGGATGCTTGTTTTCGGCCAAGGAGGACCTGGCTTGGCAGTTTAGGCTGGACTGTTCCAATTTGGCACAGGGTCCAGACTGATATGCATATGGCCAGGTCTAAACTGGGGTGGCATGGTGAGCAAAAGAAATATGGATTTAAGCCAGATCTCTTGACTGGGGGTGAATGTTTTGGTTTGTTCTGCATTCTGTCCATTCTGTCTTTTGCTCTGATTTACATGGGACAGGTTGTTCCAGGCTTCAGGAGTGAGGGTGCTGGGGGTACAGGTAGGAGTACAGCTGAGTGGAGGTGTCTCGTAGGTTTGTGGAAGGTTATGCAGTTGTTGAGGTACAGGAAGCTACCGTTGTGTAAGGTATGGCATATGTGCATGAGGAGTTTGAAGAGTGTGCCTTCATGGATTGGGAGGCAGTGGAGCTCTTTGAGGTGTGAGATGATGTGAATATGGGGGGGGGGTTCAGGGTGAGCATTGTTGCAGAGTTCTGTATGGTTTGGAGTCTATTGGTCAGTTGAATGTTGATTACAGCATAGAGTGCTGAAATAATACAATTGAAATAGTTACTTTTTCTTAATTATCTCACAGATGCCTCCTGAGGAGAGAGAAGAGAATTTATTTAAAAAATCTTCCTTGTACCCAACTTTTAAAAGCCCATTGAAAGTAACCTGCCCCTAGGAATCTTTAGAAGGTGAGTTGAGATCAAATGTCAGATTTCAGCTTCATCTTACTGAAAATACTTATTTTCAAAAATGTCATTACAGGATTGATAAACCTGTCATCCTTAGGGTGGTCTTTCCCTAAATGTTTTCCCTTCCTTTTTGCCGATCTAATTTTTGATTAGCTTAGGACTCTGTGCACTTTACCACTGCTAATCATTGCTAAAGTGCATGTGCTCATTCCTTGGAGAAATGGGGTTTCTGGTTGTCAGAGTATGCACCCTATAAAAGCAGGAACAACCAGTCTAGTTAGGGTATACTAGATACACACTCAAGGATAACCTGTGCTCATCCTCTTGTAGCTTGACACAGAGCAGTCAGGCGTATCTAAAGAGGCAATGTGGAAAGTATGTGTGCAACACACAGGGTAACACAATGAAAACAATACAAAAATACTCCCCACAGGGTTAGAAAGTTACAGTATATTTTTATAAGTGAAATAAGACCAAAACAATGAAAAAATCCAATAAGTAGGTTCGGAGTTGTGAATTTTTAAAGAATAAATCAAAAACTGGTGCTTAGAAATAAATAGCACTTAGGGGTTATTTAATATCGCACCGGATCAGGGTAAATCCAAAATTCGGGCCAAACACGATGGAGGGAAAGCTAGCTACAGGACTCACCAAGTCCTGCTGAAAAAGTACCTTGGATGGATCAATTATCGTTGTCGAAGACTGGGCATGTCAGTTTCGAACTATGCATGTGATAAAGGCTTCGTCGACAAACCCCTTTACAATGGAGGCACTGCATCATCAATGAGCCATGCTGTCTGTTGTTGTCGAGCTACAGGGTCCGAATAAGTGATGTTGTCAATCTGCTTCTGTGTCATGTTGAAGAGCAATGTGTCCTTTCTGACCAGTGCAAAGTCATCACTGCATGGATGTTGATGGTTCTGGACAGCAGAAGTAAACTTTCTAGGGCCTAAGATTGGATTGGCACCAATTGGCAGGTCAGGGATAACTGATGGCAGAGTCCAGATGATGTTGCAGGGTTGAAGGAAGTCTTTGATAACATGAGACTTCGGAACATGGGGCAAGGCAGCAAGCCTGGTGTTAGTGTTACCTCTCCCCTCTCTTCCTGCCCAGGAAGAGCTATCAGAATGCGGATGAGTTCTCTGTCACCCCAACCCATCCTGTGTTTGTGGCTGTCTAGAAGGACTGCACAAACTGTAGATGTCACCCATCCCAGACATGTTTTGGAGACAGGCTGCAGGCACACAGAGCAGTAAGAGCAGAGAAATGTCCACTTCCTAAATGTGGCATTTCTACAACAATGATATTGAATCCAACTTTACTAGAAAAGAGGATTTATGATTACCATTCCAAAGATATAAAACATGATGCAGCTATTTCCTTCTAATCACGAATTACAGTTTAAAAGTGTATTAAGGAATTTCCAATGTTAACCTATAAGAGGAGTAAGTCCTCGCAGTACTGAAAAATGAATTGGGGGGCTGTCTCGACTAGGACATGCAAAACTTACCAGTACATGTCCTACCGTTTACTTACACAGTACCCTGCCCTATGGACTACAAAGGGCCTACCTTAGAGGTGTCTTAGGTGTAATGAAAGGGGAGTTAAAAGGCTTGGCAAATAGTTTTAAATGCCAAGTCGAAGTGATAGTAAATTACACACATAGGCCTTACTGAAGCAGGCCTGACACATGTTTGAAAGGCTACTTCTGCGGTGGTATACCACTTACAAGGGACTTACAAGTAAATTAAATATACCAAACAGGTGTAAACCAATTATACCATGTTTACAGAAGAGGGCACATGCACTGTAGCACTGGTTAGCAGTGGGAATGTACTCAGAGTCCTATAGCCATCAAAAAGATAGTCAGAAAAAGAGGAAGGCAAAACATTTCTGGTGACCCTTCAGAGAGTTCCTATTTCCAAGAGTAACATTGGCTTATCCCCAACTGGAATATTTATTGTACTTGTACGGTGGTATTAAATGCACCCGTAAATTAAATGGTACAGGTTGGCCTGCACCACTTACTGTGCAACCCACTTAAGTATCCCATTGAACATGTCTCAGGCTTGCCATTGCAGCCTGTGGGTGCAGTTTCAACTTCCATTTCAACCTAGCAAGGTAAGCCTTTTGAGATGGCTAGATCACTTAAGTGTACTAGTACCGCCCTCACTGCTGTCCACCCTAAGGCTACTAGTAAACACTATTTATTCAAAAATGTAGCCACAATTTAATACATTCGTAAACGTTAAATCTCATCATGTATGTAGAATGTTTTTATTCATTCCATTTCTACTCTTCTTTAGATATTGTAACATGTTGCTACACATTTGCTGGAAACAATACAGGATTCATCCTCAAGGCAAAAAGATGTGTACATATGTTGATGTACTCAGTGCATTTCGAGTGCCAAGACTCTTCATCAGGGGTAACTACAAAACAAAGATAATAGAAATGAAACACAATCAGTACTTTGGGTTGTATATACCACAGAGACATTCAGGACTTGAGAGGATTCATATGTTATTCCAAGAGAGCTGACTGATTCCAGAGTACATCATTTAACTGAGTGCAGTTCATCACTCATAAACCTTAATAGTAACATATCACCCGTGTACTGTGCTTACTGTAAAGTGCATGCTGTTCTAAGGTGTATATTCAAAGTTTCTTTTGGAGGTGCCCTCCCACCTTAAAAATTGAACAATGCCTGCCCATGCGTGCAACAGCAAACTTTGAGTCCCAGCATGAATCCTCTTTGAAATAAGAGTGCATTGCTAACTTACCAACAAACAAAACTAGCTGTCTGAACTGAAAAGTGAAGAAAAAACAGTTTATTCTTCAATGTCGTCTGCAATTATCACACCTACAATGGAAAAGAAGCCTCACTCGAATTACTTGCCTACTGCCAGTGAGAGTCCCCACAGTGAAATTATGTAGTGAAAGCTTCTCCCAAAGAAAATAACTTAATGTTATGCAGGAATCATTGCCACTGAATAAAGATGAGGTTCCCACTATTTCTATCTGTGAAGCAAAAACAGAAACCTGATCAGGAGCCAATTAGAAATGCTGTGTGTCCCCTACCCTGTATGTGTATGTAATGAAATACCTTGAAAAAAACGATCCAACAGGCTAGTAATATTGTATAGGTTACAAGTCCCTAATATCCTTGAACTGGCTATGCTTCCATGATGGAGATGCTGCAACAAACAATAGCAATACTGCACCATTTGTTAAGTCAGTCTCATGCTACAGAGTTATATATTGTTGAACTATACCGCTATGATGACATATGAGTTCTACATGGCACTGTGTGTGACTGCTGTGATGCTTGAAAACTGCTCAATACTCAGGTACACCAAAAACCTACAGACCGCAATAACGCACTATTGTTTAGCATTTTTCATACTGTACCTCTTAAACATCACTTACCATTGTTTCAATTCATTCAGATAAAAAGAATCACTACGGATCATGAAGTGTGCAATCAAACATTATCCAGCTGTGCATCACTATACAAACAGTGTTGGTACCTTGATCAGGTACTGGAGTCAGCTTTCCTACAAGTATCTTGCATGAATTGGAGAAACCTTATGCAAAACAGACATACGGATAAACCTCCACGTGAAGTCTTTGTGTCTAAATGTTCACAGCAATTGGAATCCATCAAACGTATCATAATAATAATAATAATAATAATAATAAAGACATTTATAGAGCGCATGGAATAAGTACGCCATTTCGGCGTGTCCCCGCGCTAAGAGAGAGGAGAAACTCATTTTGGGGGAGAGATCCGTGCGAGGCATAGGGCATTAAGTGAGTTATAAGGTGAACAGGTGAGTTTTAAGTTGCCATCGGAAAATAGTTTCCGAAGGCTCCAGGCGGAGGTTAATGGGAAGTTTGTTCCATGCTCTGGCTACCGCCACTCTGAAGGACCGACCTCCCATTTTTTCTCTCCTGTAGCGGTGTGTCACAAGCGTGCCCATGCCGCCCGATCTCAGCGATCTGCGAGGTTCATACCTGGTAACCAGACCCGTCAGGTAACCGGGAGCTTTGTGCCATAGGATCCGATGACATATCAGGCGGGCTTTGTAGTTTATTCTTTTTTTTCACTGGGAGCCAGTGGAGGGCCTCCAGGGTGGTTTTAGAGTTGGCTCTTCGTGGGAGTCTAAGCACTAGGCGGGCTGCAGCATTTTGCAATGTCTGGAGTCGTCCTATGATTTTACTCGAAGCTCCCAGGAAAAGGACATTCCCATAGTCGAGGCGTGATGTAATCAGTGCCTGGGTCATAGTACGCCTAGCCTCCAAAGGGAGAAGATCTAGGGTTTTGTTGAGGGTCTTTAGGACTCCGAAGCACTTGCCTACTAACCGGTTGATGTGTGTCTCATAAGAGAGTGCGGGATCCATCCATATCCCTAAGTTTTTCGCTTCAGTACATGGTGTAGGCATATCGCCTAAACAGCTTGGCCACCAGTCACATGTCCAAAACCGTTGATCACCACCAACCACCAAGACTTCTGTCTTGGATCCGTTCAATTTAAGGCAGTGCGTATCCATCCAGGTGGCCAGTGCCTGCATACAGGCTCTGAAGTTATTAGCTTCAGCCGCTGGCGTTTGGGTGAGGGTGAGTAAGAGCTGTGTATCGTCGGCGTAGGATACAATCTCTACGCCGAGCGATTGAACTAACTCAGCCAGGGGGGCCATATATAAGTTAAAAAGGGTAGGACTTAAAGCAGAGCCCTGTGGCACCCCCTGTTCCAATACCCACTCTTCAGACTGAAATGAGCCCCGCTGAACCTGAAAGCTTCTGCCTGTCAGAAACGATTTAAGCCAGCCGAGTGCTCTATCAGTCACACCTCTTCTGTTCAGACACTGTAGCAAGGTGATATGTGCTACAGTGTCGAACGCTGCGCTTAGGTCTAGCATGACCAGTGCCATGGTTAGGCCTGCGTCAGCTCCTTGACGTAGAGTTTCGGTGGCTCTTAATAGGGCCGTCTCAGTAGAGAAGCCTCTTCAGAAACCCCGATTGCGAGGGGTGCAGGAGATTATTCTTCTCCGCAAATGCCATCAATTGCACATTTGCAATTTTCTCTGCAATTTTTAGCGGTATAGGGTAGCAGAGAGATAGGTCGTAGGTTCTCCAGGACCTCTAGGCTTACATCAGGTTTTTTTCTTATAGGTAATACAATTGCTTTTTTCCAGTTTCTTGGCAGGGTCTGGGAGTCAAAGGATGTAGCAAGGACATGGCGGATGTATGGTTCTAAGGCGGCTATGCTTGCGCCCAGGACTCTTGGAGGAGCGGGGTCACGAGGGGAGCCCGATTTTATGCTAGTACAGATGGTTACCAGTTCTTTACTGGGTGGTACGGTAAAGCATTCTAACCTTGGTTTTGCATTTGCCATTTCCAGTTCCTTCAGTTCTGTGAAGACTTCTCCAGCCGCAGGATATCTGGAGAAAGAGCTGTATATTTTTTTAACCTTGTCGGCAAAATATTCTGCCACCTTGTTACATTCCATGACGGAATCAGCTTCCAGAGTATTGGAGAGTGAGACGACTGAGATTTCTTTATAGATTTTGAAGAGTTCTCTAGATGAGCAGTCCGCCTCGCTAATTCTGTTTCCATAGAAGGTTGCTTTTGCAGCTCTGACCTGTTTTTGATAGCTTCTCTGGGCTGTTCTGCATTGAAGTTTAGTGCAATCCTTTTTATCCTTGCGCCAAAGTCTCTCTAGCTTTTTGCACTCTGACCTGACCGACTGCAGATCCATATTGTACCATGGGTCCGCTCTCCTTGTTCTGTTCCCTTTTTTGGCCGTGGATAGGGGGGCTACCTTGTTCAAGGCAACAAGGATTCGGGTTTCTAAGTTTTGATTAGCACTTTCACTATCTGTGCCTCCCGGCATCCCACCTAAGCTTAGCATCTCGATAAAACTGGGTATAGAATTTTTTTTCCATTTGCGGTATGGGTAGCAATTATTGCCATTCAATTGGGGGGCAGGCTTAGTTACAGTGTCAATTTCAAAAGGGACTAGAAAATGGTCTGTCCAAGGGAGTGGGTTAGGAGTGCTCGTAGTTATGCCCTCCCAGTTGGCGAACACCGGGTCCAATATATGGCCATGAATATGTGTGGGTGTTTGATTTATTAGAACCAGATTCGTATTTCATAATTCCTGCATCACGTCTGTGGCTTCCTTTAGCTGGATATCATCAAAATGAATATTAAGATCACCCAGGAGGAGGACCTTCCTATGTCTCAGCGCTAAGTGAGCAAGATGTTCTTGTAAGCTTGGTCTGAAATTTCCCAGGGTCCCAGGCGGTCTATAAAGGAGGACACCCGAGATATGGTCCTGAGGGCCGAGCTTCAATGCGAATTTGCCTGCTTCGCAGTTTTCTATTCCAAGAGGTTCAAGGGATCTTTTGAAATCTGATTGTGACTTTCGGGGACTTTTTCGACACAAAACCTCTTTTTTGCATACGAATGATGTCACAATTTGAGAGAGAGTTTTTCATCCACTAAACCTAAGAATAGCTCAGCCCACAAGGGGATGAGGAAATGTCAGAATTGTGTCCATCGTAATAATGTAATTGTGGGCAATAGCATCTCACATCCACACATAGGCAGAATCATCAGATTCAGGCACACAGCAGATGATAATATGCAACCAGTAATATATGCCATCAAACATCATTGTGGTCTATTTTATAAGGGGAAAATGGATGAAAGTATTACATTCCGGGTCACAGAACATAAAACCATGATTAGGAACGGCAACCATAACTACAGCTTAGTGGCTCACTGGTTGGGTCACAATCATAGCATCTCTGAACTTTGGTTCACGGTCTTGGAAAGTATAGCAATCAATCCAAAAAGAATGCTCAAAGACAGTTGACTCAACGTAGTACATACAGGATTAGGGCTATAAAACGTTTGATTATGGGGGGTTTAAATTACCAGTTGGAGGTGGCATTTTCCTCTAACATTTGTACACAGGTACATTTACCAGAGTACACCAAGCAGAGCATGTTTCAAGCATCACAGCCTCACACACATTGACTTGTAGAACTCCTATGTCATCATAGGAGCATAGTTCAACAATATATCACTCTGTAGGATGAGACTGACTTAACATCAGAGCAGTATTGCTGTTACAAACTTCTTTTTATCACATGTATTTGTATCAGCATTAGCACAACAATATTCATACATTCGTAATAATTTTGAACTTGTTGAGTACATGGACGGGGTTACAAGTCATAGATCATCATTTTTAGACAAGTATTTCCATTTGTGTTTTGTTTTATGAAAATGTTGTAATATGATGTTGGTCCTATTATGTCACATAATAACACTGATGCCCAGTCCAATCAAGCATTTGTTCAGAGACATTATATTCCATATAAGATTTCTATGAAACAAGCTTGTAACGCCAATAATCTATTGCATTAAGTTTTTCTCTTCCAAGGTCCCATGATAATTTTCCCTTTACATTTTTTCTGGGTCATTGATCAATTTCCCATTCTTGGTTTGATTTAAAATACCATTTAAATATTATTTTATAAAGGACTTATATGTTACCTAATATTCGGGGCATGACACATTGGTTTCACATTTCTGAGCTATGGCACATGTAAGATCAATGTGTGAAATAGAAAACTAGTCGGCCGTGTCTTTTTTCTTTGTTTATTATCACAGGATTCGTCATGACAGCACACAGGTTGGAAACTCAATTAGCATTCTGCATCAATGGAGTTTTACATTTTCAGTCAGCAAATGAGTCAAGAGGAATCACTACTGTGCGTTGAAGAGGGTACGGTACATTAAATGGTATGGAGAGTGAGACACACGGTTTTAATGTATCAGTGATTTTTAGAAATTTGATTATTTGTTGCAGCCCTCCGTCATAGATTCAAAGTCTGTGCAAAGATATTACGGACGTATCCTACATGAAAAGCTACTGGCCCGTTGGATCATTTTTTTCAAGGTATTTCATTATGTACATCTACAAGATGGAGGACACATGGCATGTGTTATTGGTTTCTGACCGAGTATCTGTTTTTGCTTCACAGATAGGAATGGTGGAAACCTCATGCGTATTCAGGGGCAAAGGTTCCTGCATAACATTAATGTATCGTCTTTGAGAGTAGTTTCTCAATGCAATTTCACTATGGGGACTCTCACTGGCACTAGGCAAGTAATTCGAGCAATGCTTTATTTCCATCATAGGAGTGATAATTGCAGACGACATTGAAGAATAAAGTGTTTTGCATTCACGTTTAATTTTAGACAGTTGGTTTTGTTTGTTGGTAGTGCGCTCTTATTCTGAGGATGCATGCTGGGATACAGAGTTTGGTGTTGTACTCATGGGCAGGCATTGTTGGATTTTGTAAGGGCAGGAGAGTGCCTCTACAAGGAATTTTGAATATACACCAGAGAACAATTTGCACTTTATCACTAAGCACAATACGCGGGTGATTTGTTAATTTAAGGTTAATGAGAGGTTTGGATGCACTTGGTTGCATGATGTACTCTGGAATCCTTCAGCTCTCTTGGAATAACATATGACTCCTCTCACGTCCTGAATGTCTGTGTGGTATATACAACAATAAGTACTGAAGGTGTCCCATTTCTATTATCTTTGTTTTGTAGTTACCCCTGATGAAGGGTCTTGGCAACCAAAATGCATTGGGTACTTCAACATATGTACATATATTTTAGCATTGAGGAAGAACCTGGTATTGTTTACAGCAAATGTGAAGCAACATGTTGCAATATCCAAAGGCAGTGGAAATGGATTGAATACCAAAAATGTGAATAAATATTGTTTACTAGTAGCCCTAAGATGGACAGCAGTGCAGGCTGGGACGAGTACACTTAGGTGATCTGGCCATCTCGAAAACATTTTGCGGGTTTGGGTGGGACCCGCTCTGGCCTTGACCACTCAGTTTCTACATTTATATTAATTTGTCTATCTGTATATGAACACTGGAGTACTTTAGAGTGCATGACAACCATTTTTCTTGTAAGATAAACCTTATGCCAAGTGTACCCCTTCCTTTTTAATGCATATAGTTCACACAAAGTGTGAGGCCTAGACAGCCCAGTGGGCAGGGTACAATGTATTTAAAAAGTTGGTCATGTACTTTCAAGATGTACATGTCCTGGTAGTGAGAAACACTTAAACTCATTTTGAAATGAAATCAAACAAAGATATATCAAGGTCACTGCTTCCCAGTGATGTCTAGGTACTAGCCAACAAAGAGGTAAGCTAAAAAGCTGTAATGAAAATATGGGAAATAAGAAGACTATTGATTGAAAAAGCCATGTTTTTACACTTTTCCTGAATGGCATCACTCCTTTCATTTTCTTGAGGTCAAGGGGAAGAGTATTCCATAACTTGGAATGAAGCTTCTGCCTCCCTAGTTCGATCTTCTGACGTTGGGAACAATTACATTCAACACTGAAGATGAGTGTAAGGACCTGGAAGAGGTGTACCCTGTGAACCTTTGTTTCAAGTAGTCAGGGCTAGACTCTGGGAGGGCCTTACAAGAGATACAGAGTGCTTTAAAATCACTGCATTCCTTCATGGTGAGCCAATGAAATGTGGTCAAGGCTTGAGAGGCAGATAGATGCTTAGGGATCCTGAGCAATAAGTGATCTGCCATGTTATGTATGATGTGCAGCTGGTTTACAGGTATGTTCTTCAAAGTCATGAATACAGCATTGCAGTAGTCCAGTTTGGACAGAAGGAGGGCAGAGACCACAGTTTTCTACAATTCCTGTGGAATGAACGTAACACATTTTCTTTAAAACTTACAAACTTTCAATTACTGCAAGGCCTTCCTCTCCCTTGGGATAGCATTGGGGTTACCTTATTATATTTAATAAGTTGGAATTCCGAAATGGGAACAGGTCAATGAGCTCATGTTTGGTGTCTTTGGAATTGTAGTGAAAAAAAAACCTCTCTTACGATAAAGACGGAATTCAAATAGCATTTTTGAAAATGCCACCTTTAAAATGTTGCTGCGGCAACAAATGATGGATGGAATGCTGAACAAATCACACATTTACCCCCAGACAAGATATCTGGGTTAAATCCATCATTATTTTGCTAACTATGCCACCCCAGTTTAGACCCAGCCATATGCACATCAGTCTCGACCCTGCTCCTCGGAGGAACAGTCCAGGCCTGAACTGCTAAGCTCCGTGCACCCTGGATCAGAAACAAGCATCCTGGGACCGGTTTCGGGATATCACCCCTAAGTAGCCAGGCTAGCTGGAATCCAGTGACACAGCGAGCAAGGGACCCATGTCTTCGGGCAGTTTGGGCTGGACTGTTCCCATGAGGAGCAGGATGAAGACTGATTTGCATATAGCTGGGTCCAAACAAAAACAAGGGTGGCGTAGTGAGGAAAAGAATGGTGGATTTAACCCAGATCTCTTGACTGGAATGAATGCTTGATTTAGTCTGCATTCCATCCATCAATTGTTGCCGCAACCTTTAGAAAGTTGGCATTTTCCTGCCTCAGTCATTTAGTGCCTCTAGCCTGTCTCTGGGTCCCATGAATGGGTGTAGCTGACATGTGGGCTTTGTGTATTCCTCCTAGACAGCCACCTAGAATAGAGAGCTTATATGTGCCTGAATGAGCCATCATTGGCAGGATGGGAGCACAGAGCTGGGCACAGCTCTATTTACACTTGAATAGTCTGTGTCCTGCCGCCACACAAATGCCTGTATACCCCCTGTAGTAAGCCTGGAGCCATGGTATGGGTGGCAGGAAGCCTGTGCACTTTAAGGGGAACCTCTAGAAGCTTACCCTACTTCGAAGGAAGGCCCAGGGATAAATATTGGACCTCAGACACTAATTCTTCAGCACACTTGTGGACCTGTGAATACTTGTCAGGAAGAAGGACTTCTGTGATACTGAAATGAATGTCACTCTGCTGAACTTCTGCTCTGAATGACTACTGCCTGCTGTGCTGCACTGCTGCCTGCTGCCCTCTTGCCTGGGTGAGGAGGACTGGACCTGCATCTGTTGATCACAAGACAACAGAGTGACTCCAAAGACTAGTTAGCTGGCCCGATGAATAGAGTCTCAGTGTCTGAAGGCTCCACTCATCTTGAACCTTGTTCCTAGACTTTGCTATCTATGACTCCTACCCTGCCAAGTGGTGCCACCCTAGTCCTGGACACCTGGAAGCTGGCCTATAAGTGCATTGACAGCCCATCTGTGGAGCAAGCAGAACCGATGCATCTTCTGGGCTGCGCAGCGCAATCCAGAGCAGAACTGATGCACTGCCTCTGTTGCAAGGATTCTCTCAAAGCGCAACTGAACTTCCACCTGTGCAAAGCTTCCATTATGCAGGCCCTTGCATCGCAAATCTCTCGTCAATGGCAACCTTGACGATGATGCAGGTTCTTGCATCCTACTCTCATGGCTCCTTGGAAGCGAGGCACCGTCTCAATTGCATGAAGCATCCTGGTTGCCATATTCTGCATTGCAAGCCCTCGTCGATAAAATCCTCAATTATAAAACAGGACCTCGCATCGCAACATCGCAGCACCTCGGAACAGACATATCACCTTGGCTATGAAAGGCATCCTCGACATATGACCTCTCAATGCTTCACAACCTGTACTTAAGGCACTCTTGTTTATGGGACCTAACTGGGCCTCTGTAGATGGCCCATGCTTGATCGTGGTCAGCATGGACTTGTGACTTTGCCCTGGTCCCGTGTGACCAGATATCTACAGCTGGCGCTTGGTGCTAATTTCACAAAAACTTTTAAAATTGCATATCTCTGATTCTACTGATTGGATTATTGTCATTTTGTTCTTCTTTTATTTATTAAAGTCTACTCTATTTTCCTAACCTGGTGTTGGATCCTTTGTGGTGTGTTTTCACTGTGTTACTTTTTGAAGTGTTGTAAAAATACTTTACACATTGCTTCGGAGATAAGCTTACTGCTGTGTGTCAAGCTACCCTTCTTTGACCTCCTGGTTGTATTTTTCTCTTCTTGTTCTCTTTATTTTCATTTGTGCATTATATCACTGTTTTTTATCATTCTGTTCCTATTCACTGTGTTCTTTTTTTTTAGTATTCTGTTCATTACTCGCAGCCCCTTGCCGTTCCCATCTCCCTGTTACCGCCGCTGCAGACCTGTGGCCCCACCCCCTGCCCTCACCTGTTTCCCACCTCCCATCTCAGCGTCCCCCCCTCCCCTACAAATGCTGAACACTGCACAGTTGTGCTGCTGGCATGCCGAAGGCGTGCCTAAGGCAAGCCAATCTGCGCCCATCCGTGACCCACCCGTGACCAGTGCCAGGAACCCTGGCTCTCCAGGGCCCCGACGATATGACTCACCACCCTCTAAGCTCTCAACCCCGAAGACACCCAGACTGCCAGATCTCCTCACCGAACACCACCCATGGACCTTTCTCCTGCAGACTCTGCCAGCGTTCCTTCACCTTCGACAGCGCCCACATGTCCGCCGCAGGCTCACAGTACGCCCAGGACACCGAAGGCCTGAAGTGCATCATCCTCAACGAACGCTCCCTCCACAGACACACTGTAGAGATCTGGGAACTGATCGACACCCTCACGCCCAACGCTGCCTTCTTCACGGAAACCTGGACAAAGCCACCTCCGGTCCTGACAACGCCACCGCAATCCCTGACCGTTACAAGATCCAGAGGAAGGACCATCCACACCGCCTGCACGAGTGACCCCCACTCCAGCACAGAACACCTCCACTTCCAGATCCAGACCTCCCCATGGACCATGCTCCACGGCACCCTCGCCTACAGACCCCCGGGACCTCGTTCCCTGGCCACAACAGCAATCACCAGCCTTGTCGAAACCCATACCATCACCTCCACAGACTACATCTTACTCAGAGGCCTGAATTTCCACCTCAACAACTGCAGCAGCCTCGACTCCACCGCCCACCTCAACAACCTCTCCTACCTTGGAATGAAGCAGCTTGTCAACACATCCACGCACAGAGCAGGACACACCCTCGACCCCATCTTCACAGGAGGATCAAACGTCCACTTCAGCCTCACCACACAGCCCCCTGGATTGACCCCCACTGCGTCCACCCCACCTTCAACACCACCACCCCACCAAAACCAGCCCCCCACCCACCACAAAGGAACTGGAGCAAAATCACAGAGGAACACCTCAACTCCACCCTCCTCCTAGGCCCCCCACCACCACATCTGATGCCAACTCTGCAGCCAAAGAACTCCATTGATGGATCTCCAGATGTGCTAACTAGATCGCCCCCACCGCCACCCTGCCAAACAACGTCCCCTGAAGGCCACCTGGTTCACCACCAAACTCCAAGTCACCAGGCATACCCACAGACGCCTCGAGAAAATATGGTGAAGCTGTAAAACCACAGAAGACCTAAACAACCATAGGAGCACCCTGAAGGACTACCACCAGCTCATAAGGGACACCAAACGGACCTTCATCAAGAACAAAATCGACACCAATGCGACAAACGCCAAAGAACTCTTCAACGTCATACAGCAATTCACCAAACCGCCCAGCAAGGCCGCGGACATCACACCATCCCAGGATCTCTGCAACAATCTCAGCGCCTACTTCCATCAGAATATCAAGACCCTCTACGACCACTTCAGCGACCAGATGCCATTCACCACCCCTTTCCCCTCCACTGACCACCAGCCAACCATCACCACCCGGAACCCCGCCATGGTGGAACTCATCACCACGACCATGATGAAAACCCTGTCTGGAGCCCCCATGGACCCCTGCCCACCACACATCTTCCAGAAGGCCGCCATCGTCCCCGAACTAGGTTGGACCATCAACGCCTCCCTCCAATCTGGCACCTTCCCTGATGACTGGAAGCAGGCAGAAGTCAAGCCCCTCCTTAAGAAAGCCTCGGCCGACCCTACGGACCTAAAGAACTACCGGCCCATGTCTCTGCTTTCCTTCACCACCAAAATTTGCTGAAAGTCATAAATGCCCATCTGACCGCATTCATTGAAGACCACTCCATCCTAAAAGCCTCCCAGTTTGGATTCCACAGCAACCGCAGCACCGAGACTGCCCTCCTCGCCACCACTGACGACATCTGCATGATACTTGACCAGGGACACACTGCAGCCCTCCTCCTACTAGACCTCTCCGCGGCCTTCGACACCGTCTCACACCACACCCTCACAGCTAGACTGCACGACACTGGGATACAAGGAACACCCTCATTTGGAACATATCCTTTCTCTTCAGCAGAACCCAGAGGATCAGACTGCCCCCTTTCCTCTCCGAACGCACAGAGATCAACTGCGGAGTATCACAGAGATCATCACTCAGCCTCACGCTCTTAAACATCTACATGGCCCCCCTCGCCGCGATCGCTCAACACTGAGAAAACAGAGGTCCTCATCCTGGGACCCTTGACCTCCGCCTGGGACGACACATGGTGGCTCTCTGCCCTTGGGAGTCCTCACACCTCGACAGACCACACTTGGAACCTCGACATCATCCTCGACTCCTCTCTCACCATGACCCACCAGATCAACGCCGTCGCCTCCACCAGCTTCAACTGCCTCTGCATCCTCTGAAAGACCTTCAAATGGATCCCCCCCCCCGAACACACAGACTTATAACCAGCAGACTGGACTATGGAAACGTCCTCTATGCCGGCATCAACAGGACCCTTCTACACAAGCTCCAACCCATCCAGAATGCCGTGGCCAGACTTGTCCTCGGGACCTCATGGCACGAATGCATGACGCAACACCTTTGAGACCTTCACTGGCTCCCGGTCGAGAAGAGAATAACCTACAAGCTTCTCACCCACACCTACAAATCCCTCCACAACATCAGATCCAAATACCTCAACGATAGAGTCTGTTTCCATGCACCCAAATGAACTCTCTGATCTGCCGACCTCGCCCTAGTGGAGACCCCCCGCATCTTCAGAAGCAGAGCAGGAGGAAAGGTCTTATCTTACATCGCAGCCAAAACCTTGAACAAGCTCCCGATCAGTATCAGACGTTCCCCTAACCTGCACTTCTTCAGGCAGGACCTCAAGACCTTGCTCTTAGACTGAGGCGGAGCTGCCTGACCCCCCCCCCCCCAAGTGCCTTGAGAG